>NC_064929.1:21250000-21875000 GCF_023897955.1 Schistocerca gregaria | reverse complement strand
TCTCCATGGGAGTAATGTCTTAAAATGTCTACGTTTTAATCGTTCCATTTAAGACCAGTAGTAGTTTAGGAACCAAATCTGGAGGCATTCTGTAATATATGGAGGTTCAGAGTGGTGATGAAACACAATTATAGCAACGTCATTTTATACAATAAGTACCATGCGGACTTTTCTCCATGGGAGTAATGACTCAAACTGTCTACATTTTGATCGTTTCCTGGATGAACAGTAGTAGTTTCCGAAGCACATCTGGAAGCATTTTGTAATTTGTGGACCTACAGAGTGTTGATGAAACACAAAAATTGCATTCTCCATGGGAGAAATGTCTCAAACTGTCTACGCTTTGATCGATTCCAGGAAGACCAGAAGTAGTTTCCGAAGCACATCTGGAGGCATGCTGTAATCTGTGGACCTACAGAGTGTTGATGAAACACAAAAATTGCATCGGCATTGAATACAATAAGTACCATTGGGACTTTTCTCAATGGGAGTAATGTCTCAAACTGTCTACGCTTTGATCGTTCCCTGGAAGACCAGTAGTAGTTTCCGTAGCACATCTGGAAGCATTCTGTAATCTATGGAGCTTCAGAGTGGTGATGAAACACAAAAATTGCATCGGCATTGAATACGATAACTACCATGCGGACTTTTCTCTATGGGAGTAATGTCTCAAACTGTCTACGTTTTGATCGTTCCCTGGAAGACCAGTAGTAGTTTCCGAAGCACATCTGGAGGCATTTTGTAATTTGTGGACGTACAGAGTGTTGATGAAACACAAAAATTGCATCGGCATTGAATACAATAAGTAATATGCGGACTTTCCTCCATGAGAGTAATGTCTCAAACTTACTACGGTTTGATCGATTCCAGAAAAACCTGTAGTAGTTTCTGAAGCACATCTGGAGGCATGCTGTAATCGGTGGACCTACAGAGTGTCGATGAAACACAAAAATTGCAATGGCATTAAATACAAATAGTGTCATGCGGACTTTTCTCCATGGGAGTAATGTCTCTATCTGGGTACGCTTTGATAGATTCCTGGAAGACCAGTAGTAGTTTCCGAAGCACACCTGGAGGCACTCTGTAATCTGTGGACCTACAGAGAGTTGATGAAACACAAAAATTGCATCTTCATTGAATACAATAAGTACCATGCGGACTTTTCTCCATTTGAGAATTGTCTCAAACTGTCTACACTTTGATCGATTCCAGGAAGACCAGTAGTAGTTTCCGAAGCAGATCTGGAGGCATGCTGTAATCTGTGGACCTACAGAGTGTTGATGAAACACAAAAATTGCATCGGCATTGAATACAATAAGTACCATTGGGACTTTTCTCAATGGGAGTAATGTCTCAAACTGTCTACGCTTTGATCGTTCCCTGGAAGACCAGTAGTAGTTTCCGAAGCACATCTGGAGGCATTTTGTTATCTTTGGACCTACAGAGTGTTGATGAAGCACAAAAATTGCATCGGCATTGAATACGATAAGTACCATGCGGAATTTTCTCCATGGGAGTAATGTCTCTATCTGTCTACGCTTTGATAGATTCCTGGAAGACCAGTAGTAGTTTCCGAAGCACATCTGGAGGCATTTTGTAATCTGTGGACCTACAGAGTGTTGATGAAACACAAAAATTAAATCGGCATTGAATACAATAAGTAATATGCGGACTTTTCTCCATGGGAGTAAAGTCTCAAACTGACTAGCTTTGATCGATTCCAGAAAAACCTGTAGTAGTTTCCGAAGCACATCTGGAGGCATTCTGTAATCTTCGGAGCTTCAGAGTGGTGATGAAACACAAAAATAGCATCTTCATTGAATACAATAAGTACAATGCGGCCTTTTCTCCATGGGAGAAATGTCTCAAACTGACTACATTTTGATCGTTACCTGGAAGACCAGTAGTAGTTTCCGAAGCACATCTGGAGGCATTCTGTAATCTATGGAACTTCAGAGTGGTGATGAAACACAAAAATAGCATCGGCATTGAATACAATAAGTATCATGCAGACTTTTCTCCATGGGAGTAATGTCTCAAACTGACTACATTTTGATCGTTTCCTGGAAGACCAGTAGTAATTTCCGAAGCACATCTGGAAGCATTTTGCAATTTGTGGACCTACAGAGCGTTGATGAAACACAAAAATTGCATCGGCATTGAATACAATAAATACCATGCGGAATTTTCTCCATGGGAGTAATGTCTCAAACTGTCTACGCTTTGATCGATTACAGGAAGACCAGTAGTAGATTCCGAAGCACATCTGGAGGCTTTCTGGAATCTGTGGACCTACATGATGTTGATGAAACACAAAAATTGCATCGGCATTGGATACAATAAGTTCCATGCGGACTTTTCTCCACGGGAGTAATGTCTTAAACTGTCTACGATTTGATCGTTCCCTGGAAGACCAGTAGTAGTTTCCGAAGCACATCTGGAGGCATCCTGTGATGTGTGGACCTACAGAGAGTTGATGAAACACAAAAATTGCATCGCCATTGAATACAATAAGAACCATGCGGACTTTTCTCCATGGGAGTAATGTCTTAAAGTGTCTACGTTTTAATCGTTCCATTTAAGACCAGTAGTAGTTTAGGAACCAAATCTGGAGGCATTCTGTAATATATGGAGGTTCAGAGTGGTGATGAAACACAATTATAGCAACGTAATTTTATACAATAAGTACCATGCGGACTTTTCTCCATGGGAGTAATGACTCAAACTGTCTACATTTTGATCGTTTCCAGGATGAACAGTAGTAGTTTCCGAAGCACATCTGGAAGCATTTTGTAATTTGTGGACCTACAGAGTGTTGATGAAACACAAAAATTGCATTCTCCATGGGAGAAATGTCTCAAACTGTCTACGCTTTGATCGATTCCAGGAAGACCAGAAGTAGTTTCCGAAGCACATCTGGAGGCATGCTGTAATCTGTGGACCTACAGAGTGTTGATGAAACACAAAAATTAAATCGGCATTGAATACAATAAGTAATATGCGGACTTTTCTCCATGGGAGTAAAGTCTCAAACTGACTACGCTTTGATCGATTCCAGAAAAACCTGTAGTAGTTTCCGAAGCACATCTGGAGGCATGCTGTAATCTGTGGACCTACAGAGTGTTGATGAAACACAAAAATTGCATCAGCATTGAATACAATAAGTACCAAGCGAACATTTCTCCAAGGGAGTAATGTCTCAAACTGTCTACGCTTTGATCGTTCCCTGGAAGACCAGTAATAGTTTCCGAAGCACATTTGGAGGCATTCTGTAATCTTCGGAGCTTCAGAGTGGTGATGAAACACAAAAATAGCAACTTCATTGAATACAATAAGTACAATGCGGCCTTTTCTCCATGGGAGAAATGTCTCAAACTGACTACATTTTGATCGTTTGGTGGAAGACCAGTAGTAGTTTCCGAAGCACATCTGGAGGCATTCTGTAATCTATGGAACTTCAGAGTGGTGATGAAACACAAAAATAGCATCGGCATTGAATACAATAAGTATCATGCAGACTTTTCTCCATGGGAGTAATGTCTCAAACTGACTACATTTTGATCGTTTCCTGGAAGACCAGTAGTAATTTCCGAAGCACATCTGGAAGCATTTTGCAATTTGTGGACCTACAGAGCGTTGATGAAACACAAAAATTGCATCGGCATTGAATACAATAAATACCATGCGGAATTTTCTCCATGGGAGTAATGTCTCAAACTGTCTACGCTTTGATCGATTCCAAGAAGACCAGTAGTACTTTCCGAAGCACATCTGTAGGCTTTCTGGAATCTGTGGACCTACATGATGTTGATGAAACACAAAAATTGCATCGGCATTGGATACAATAAGTTCCATGCGGACTTTTCTCCACGGGAGTAATGTCTCAAACTGTCTACGATTTGATCGCTCCCTGGAAGACCAGTAGTAGTTTCCGAAGCACATCTGGAGGCATCCTGTGATGTGTGGACCTACAGAGAGTTGATGAAACACAAAAATTGCATCGGCATTGAATACAATAAGTACCATGCGGACTTTTCTCCATGGGAGAATTGTCTCAAACTGTCTACGCTTTGATCGTTCCATGAAAGACCAGTAGTAATTTCCGAAGCACATCTGGAAGCATTTTGCAATTTGTGGACCTACAGAGCGTTGATGAAACACAAAAATTGCATCGGCATTGAATACAATAAATACCATGCGGAATTTTCTCCATGGGAGTAATGTCTCAAACTGTCTACGCTTTGATCGATTCCAGGAAGACCAGAAGTAGTTTCTGAAGCACATCTGGAGGCATGCTGTAATCTGTGGACCTACAGGATGTTGATGAAACACAAAATTTGCATCGGCAATGAATACAATAAGCACCATGCGGACTTTTGTCCACGGTAGTAATGTCTCAAACTGTCTGCGATTTGATCGCTCCCTGGAAGACCAGTAGTAGTTTCCGAAGCACATCTGGAGGCATTCTGTGATCTGTGGACCTACAGAGAGTTGATGAAACAGAAAAATTGCATCGGCATTGAATACAATAAGTACCATGCGGACTTTTCTCCATGGGGGTTATGTCTTAAACTGTCTACGCTTTGATCGTTCCATGGAAGACCAGTAGTAGTTTCCGAAGCACATCTGGAGGCATTCCGTAATGTATGGACCTACAGAGTGTTGATGAAGCACAAAAATTGCATCGGCATTGTATACAATAAGTACCATGCGGACTATTCTCCATGGGAGTAATGTCTCAAACAGTCTACGATTTGATCGTTCCCTGAAAGATTAGTAGTAGTTTCCGAAGCACACCTGGAGGCATTCTGTAATCTGTGGACCTACAGAGTGTTGATGAAACACAAAAATTGCATCGGCATTAAATACAATAAGTACCATGCGGACTTTTCTCCATGGGAGTAATGTCTCAAACTGTCTACGTTTCGATCGTTCAATAGAAGACCAGTAGTAATTTTCAAAGCACATCTGGGGGCATTCAGGAATCTGTGGACCTACAGGATGTTGATGAAACACAGAAAATGCATCGGCATGAATACAGTAAGTTCCTTGCGGACTTTTCTCCGGGGGAGTAATGTATCAAACTGTCTACGATTTGATCGCTCCCTGGAAGACCAGTAGTTGTTTCCGAAGCATATCTGGGGGCAATCTGTAATATATGGAGCTTCAGAGTGGTGATGAAACACAAAAATAGCAATTGTATTGTATACAATAAGTTCCATGCGGACTTTTCTCCATGGGAGTAATGTCTCAAACTGTCTACGTTTTGATCGATTCCAGTAAGAACAGTAGTAGTTTCCGAAGCACATATGGAGGCATTTTGTAATCTGTGGACCTACAGAGTGTTGATGAAACAGAAAAATTGCATCGGCATTGAATACAATAAGTACCATGCGGACTTTTCTCCTTGAGACAATTGTCTCAAACTGTCTACGCTTTGATCGTTCCCTGGAAGCCCAGTAGTAGTTTCCGAAGCACATCTGGAGGCATTTTGTAATTTGTGGACCTACAGATTGTTGATGAAACACAAAAATTGCATCGGAATTGAATACAATAAGTACCATGCGGACTTTTCTCCATGGGAGTAATGTCTCAAACTGTGTACGCTTTGATCGATTCCAGGAAGACCAGAAGTAGTTTCTGAAGCACATCTGGAGGCATGCTGTAATCTGTGGACCTACAGGATGTTGATGAAACACAAAATTTGCATCGGCAATGAATACAATAAGCACCATGCGGACTTTTGTCCACGGTAGTAATGTCTCAAACTGTCTGCGATTTGATCGCTCCCTGGAAGACCAGTAGTAGTTTCCGAAGCACATCTGGAGGCATTCTGTGATCTGTGGACCTACAGAGAGTTGATGAAACAGAAAAATTGCATCGGCATTGAATACAATAAGTACCATGCGGACTTTTCTCCATGGGGGTTATGTCTTAAACTGTCTACGCTTTGATCGTTCCATGGAAGACCAGTAGTAGTTTCCGAAGCACATCTGGAGGCATTCCGTAATGTATGGACCTACAGAGTGTTGATGAAGCACAAAAATTGCATCGGCATTGTATACAATAAGTACCATGCGGACTATTCTCCATGGGAGTAATGTCTCAAACAGTCTACGATTTGATCGTTCCCTGAAAGATTAGTAGTAGTTTCCGAAGCACACCTGGAGGCATTCTGTAATCTGTGGACCTACAGAGTGTTGATGAAACACAAAAATTGCATCGGCATTAAATACAATAAGTACCATGCGGACTTTTCTCCATGGGAGTAATGTCTCAAACTGTCTACGTTTCGATCGTTCAATAGAAGACCAGTAGTAATTTTCAAAGCACATCTGGGGGCATTCAGGAATCTGTGGACCTACAGGATGTTGATGAAACACAGAAAATGCATCGGCATGAATACAGTAAGTTCCTTGCGGACTTTTCTCCGGGGGAGTAATGTATCAAACTGTCTACGATTTGATCGCTCCCTGGAAGACCAGTAGTTGTTTCCGAAGCATATCTGGGGGCAATCTGTAATATATGGAGCTTCAGAGTGGTGATGAAACACAAAAATAGCAATTGTATTGTATACAATAAGTTCCATGCGGACTTTTCTCCATGGGAGTAATGTCTCAAACTGTCTACGTTTTGATCGATTCCAGTAAGAACAGTAGTAGTTTCCGAAGCACATATGGAGGCATTTTGTAATCTGTGGACCTACAGAGTGTTGATGAAACAGAAAAATTGCATCGGCATTGAATACAATAAGTACCATGCGGACTTTTCTCCTTGAGACAATTGTCTCAAACTGTCTACGCTTTGATCGTTCCCTGGAAGCCCAGTAGTAGTTTCCGAAGCACATCTGGAGGCATTTTGTAATTTGTGGACCTACAGATTGTTGATGAAACACAAAAATTGCATCGGAATTGAATACAATAAGTACCATGCGGACTTTTCTCCATGGGAGTAATGTCTCAAACTGTGTACGCTTTGATCGATACCAGGAAGACCAGTAGTAGTTTCCGAAGTACATGTGGAGGCTTGCTGTAATCTGTGGACGTACAGAGTGTTGATGAAACACAAAAATTGCATCGGCATTGAATACAATAAGTACCATGCGGACTTTTCTCCATGGGAGTATTGTTTCAAACTGTCTACGTTTTGATCGTTCCCTGGAAGACCAGTAGTAGTTTCCGAAGCACATCTGGAAGCATTTTGTAATTTGTGGACCTACAGAGTGTAGATGAAACACAAAAATTGAATCGGCAGTGAATACAATAAGTACCATGCGGACTTTTCTCCATGGGAGAAATGTCTCAAACTGTCTACGCTTTGATCGATTCCAGGAAGACCAGTAGTAGTTTCCGAAGCACATCTGGAGGCATGCCGTAATCTTTGGACCTACACAGTGTTGATGAAACTAGAAAATTGCATCGCCATTGAATACAATAAGTACCATGCGGTGTTTTCTCCATTGGAGTAATGTCTCAAACTGTCTACGCTTTGATCGTTCCCTGGAAGACCAGTAGTAGTTTCCGAAGCACATCTGGAGGCATTCTGTAATCTTCGGAGCTTCAGAGTGGTGATGAAACACAAAAATAGCATCTTCATTGAATACAATAAGTACAATGCGGCCTTTTCTCCATGGGAGAAATGTCTCAAACTGACTACATTTTGATCGTTTCCTGGAAGACCAGTAGTAGTTTCCGAAGCACATCTGGAGGCATTCTGTAATCTATGGAACTTCAGAGTGCTGATGAAACACAAAAATAGCATCGGTATTGAATACAAAAAGTACCATGCGGACTTTTCTCCATGGGAGTAATGTCTCAAACTGACTACATTTTGATCGTTTCCTGGAAGACCAGTAGTAATTTCCGAAGCACATCTGGAAGCATTTTGCAATTTGTGGACCTACAGAGCGTTGATGAAACACAAAAATTGCATCGGCATTGAATACAGTAAATACCATGCGGAATTTTCTCCATATGAGTAATGTCTCAAACTGTCTACGCTTTGATCGATTCCAGGAAGACCAGTAGTAGTTTCCGAAGCACATCTGGAGGCTTTCTGGAATCTGTGGACCTACATGATGTTGATGAAACACAAAAAATGCATCGGCATTGGATACAATAAGTTCCATGCGGACTTTTCTCCACGGGAGTAATGTCTCAAACTGTCTACGACTTGATCGCTCCCTGGAAGACCAGTAGTAGCTTCCGAAGCACATCTGGGGGCATCCTGTGATGTGTGGACCTACAGAGAGTTGATGAAACACAAAAATTGCATCGGCATTGAATACAATAAAAACCATGCGGACTTTTCTCCATGGGAGTAATGTCTTAAAATGTCTACGTTTTAATCGTTCCATTTAAGACCAGTAGTAGTTTAGGAACCAAATCTGGAGGCATTCTGTAATATATGGTGGTTCAGAGTGGTGATGAAACACAATTATAGCGACGTCATTTTATACAATAAGTACCATGCGGACTTTTCTCCATGGGAGTAATGTCTCAAACTGTCTACATTTTGATCGTTTCCTAGATGAACAGTAGTAGTTTCCGAAGCACATCTGGAAGCATTTCGTAATTTGTGGACCTACAGAGTGTTGATGAAACACAAAAATTGCATCGGCATTGAGTACAATAAGTACCATGCGGACTTATCTCCATGGGAGAAATGTCTCAAACTGTCTACGCTTTGATCGATTCCAGGAAGACCAGTAGTAGTTTCCGAAGCACATCTGGAGGCATGCTGTAATCTGTGGACCTACAGGATGTTGATGAAACACAAAACTTGCATCGGCAATGAATACAATAAGCACCATGCGGACTTTTGTCCACGGGAGTAATGTCTCAAACTGTCTGCGATTTGATCGCTCCGTGGAAGACTAGTAGTAGTTTTCGAAGCACATATGGATTCATTCTGTGATCTGTGGACCTACAGAGAGTTGATGAAACAGAAAAATTGCATCGGCATTGAATGCAATAAGTACCATGCGGACTTTTCTCCATGGGGGTTATGTCTTAAACTGTCTACGGTTTGATCGTTCCATGGAAGACCAGTAGTAGTTTCCGAAGCACATCTGGAGGCATTCCGTAATATATGGACCTACAGAGTGTTGATGTAGCACAAAAATTGCATCGGCATTGTATACAATTAGTACCATGCGGACTATTCTCCATGGGAGTAATATCTCAAACAGTCTACGATTTGATCGTTCCCTGAAATATTAGTAGTAGTTTCCGAAGCACACCTGGAGGCATTCTGTAATCTGTGGACCTACAGAGTGTTGATGAAACACAAAAATTGCATCGGCATTAAATACAATAAGTACCATGCGGACTTTTCTCCATGGGAGTAATGTCTCAAACTGTCTACGCTTTGATCGTTCCATGAAAGACCAGTAGTAATTTCCGAAGCACATCTGGAAGCATTTTGCAATTTGTGGACCTACAGAGCGTTGATGAAACACAAAAATTGCATCGGCATTGAATACAATAAATACCATGCGGAATTTTCTCCATGGGAGTAATGTCTTAAACTGTCTACGCTTTGATCGATTCCAGGAAGACCAATAGTAGTTTCCGAAGCACATCTGGAGGCATGCTGTAATCTGTGGACGTACAGAGTGTTGATGAAACACAAAAATTGCATCAGCATTGAATACAATAAGTACCAAGCGAACATTTCTCCAAGAGAGTAATGTCTCAAACTGTCTACGCTTTGATCGTTCCCTGGAAGACCAGTAATAGTTTCCGAAGCACATCTGGAGGCATTCTGTAATCTTCGGAGCTTCAGAGTGGTGATGAAACACAAAAATAGCATCTTCATTGAATACAATAAGTACAATGCGGCCTTTTCTCCATGGGAGAAATGTCTCAAACTGTCTACATTTTGATCGTTTCCTGGATGAACAGTAGTAGTTTCCGAAGCACATCTGGAAGCATTTTGTAATTTGTGGACCTACAGAGTGTTGATGAAACACAAAAATTGCATCGGAATTGAATACAATAAATACCATGCGGAATTTTCTCCATGGGAGTAATGTCTCAAACTGTCTACGCTTTGATCGATTCCAGGAAGACCAGTAGTAGTTTCCGAAGCACATCTGGAGGCATGCTGTAATCTGTGGACGTACAGAGTGTTGATGAAACACAAAAATTGCATCAGCATTGAATACAATAAGTACCAAGCGAACATTTCTCCAAGAGAGTAATGTCTCAAACTGTCTACGCTTTGATCGTTCCCTGGAAGACCAGTAATAGTTTCCGAAGCACATCTGGAGGCATTCTGTAATCTTCGGAGCTTCAGAGTGGTGATGAAACACAAAAATAGCATCTTCATTGAATACAATAAGTACAATGCGGCCTTTTCTCCATGGGAGAAATGTCTCAAACTGACTACATTTTGATCGTTTCCTGGAAGACCAGTAGTAGTTTCCGAAGCACATCTGGAGGCATTCTGTAATCTATGGAACTTCAGAGTGGTGATGAAACACAAAAATAGCATCGGCATTGAATACAAAAAGTACCATGCGGACTTTTCTCCATGGGAGTAATGTCTCAAACTGACTACATTTTGATCGTTTCCTGGAAGACCAGTAGTAATTTTCGAAGCACATCTGGAAGCATTTTGCAATTTGTGGACCTACAGAGCGTTGATGAAACACAAAAATTGCATCGGCATTGAATACAGTAAATACCATGCGGAATTTTCTCCATATGAGTAATGTCTCAAACTGTCTACGCTTTGATCGATTCCAGGAAGACCAGTAGTAGTTTCCGAAGCACATCTGGAGGCTTTCTGGAATCTGTGGACCTACATGATGTTGATGAAACACAAAAAATGCATCGGCATTGGATACAATAAGTTCCATGCGGACTTTTCTCCACGGGAGTAATGTCTCAAACTGTCTACGACTTTATCGCTCCCTGGAAGACCAGTAGTAGTTTCCGAAGCACATCTGGGGGCATCCTGTGATGTGTGGACCTACAGAGAGTTGATGAAACACAAAAATTGCATCGGCATTGAATGCAATAAGTACCATGCGGACTTTTCTCCATGGGGGTTATGTCTTAAACTGTCTACGGTTTGATCGTTCCATGGAAGACCAGTAGTAGTTTCCGAAGCACATCTGGAGGCATTCCGTAATATATGGACCTACAGAGTGTTGATGAAGCACAAAAATTGCATCGGCATTGTATACAATAAGTACCATGCGGACTATTCTCCATTTGAGTAATGTCTCAAACAGTCTACGATTTGATCGTTCCCTGAAAGATTAGTAGTAGTTTCCGAAGCACACCTGGAGGCATTCTGTAATCTGTGGACCTACAGAGTGTTGATGAAACACAAAAATTGCATCGGCATTAAATACAATAAGTACCATGCGGACTTTTCTCCATGGGAGTAATGTCTCAAACTGTCTACGCTTTGATCGTTCCATGAAAGACCAGTAGTAATTTCCGAAGCACATCTGGAAGCATTTTGCAATTTGTGGACCTACAGAGCGTTGATGAAACACAAAAATTGCATCGGCATTGAATACAATAAATACCATGCGGAATTTTCTCCATGGCAGTAATGTCTCAAACTGTCTACGCTTTGATCGATTCCAGGAAGACCAGTAGTAGTTTCCGAAGCACATCTGGAGGCTTTCTGGAATCTGTGGACCTACATGATGTTGATGAAACACAGAAATTGCATCGGTATTGGATACAATAAGTTCCATGCGGACTTTTCTCCACGGGAGTAATGTCTCAAACTGTCTACGACTTGATCGCTCCCTGGAAGACCAGTAGTAGTTTCCGAAGCACATCTGGGGGCATCCTGTGATGTGTGGACCTACAGAGAGTTGATGAAACACAAAAATTGCATCGGCATTGAATACAATAAGTACCATGCGGACTTTTCTCCATGGGAGTAATGTCTTAAAATGTCTACGTTTTAATCGTTCCATTTAAGACCAGTAGTAGTTTAGGAACGAAATCTGGAGGCATTCTGTAATATATGGAGGTTAAGAGTGGTGATGAAACACAATTATAGCAACTTCATTTTATACAATAAGTACTATGCGGACTTTTCTCCATGGGAGTAATGTCTCAAACTGTCTACATTTTGATCGTTTCCTGGATGAACAGTAGTAGTTTCCGAAGCACATCTGGAGGCGTTCTGTAATCTATGGAGCTTCAGAGAGGTGATGAAACACAAAGATAGCATCGGCATTGAATACAATAAGTACCATGCGGACTTTTCTCCATGGGAGTATTGTTTCAAACTGTCTACGTTTTGATCGTTCTCTGGAAGACCAGTAGTAGTTTCCGAAGCACATCTGGAGGCATTTTGTAATTTGTGGACCTACAGAGTGTAGATGAAACACAAAAATTGCATCGGCAGTGAATACAATAAGTACCATGCGGACTTTTCTCCATGGGAGAAATGTCTCAAACTGTCTACGCTTTGATCGATTCCAGGAAGACCAGTAGTAGTTTCCGAAGCACATCTGGAGGCATGCCGTAATCTTTGGACCTACACAGTGTTGATGAAACTAAAAAATTGCATCGGCATTGAATACAATAAGTACCATGCGGTGTTTTCTCCATTGGAGTAATGTCTCAAACTGTCTACGCTTTGTTCGTTCCCTGGAAGACCAGTAGTAGTTTCCGAAGCACATCTGGAGGCATTCTGTAATCTATGGAACTTCAGAGTGGTGATGAAACACAAAAATAGCATCGGCATTGAATACAATAAGTACCATGCGGACTTTTCTCCATGGGAGTAATGTCTCAAACTGACTACATTTTGATCGTTTCCTGGAAGACCAGTAGTAGTTTCCGAAGCACATCTGGAAGCATTTTGTAATTTGTGGACCTACAGAGCGTTGATGAAACACAAAAATTGCATCGGCATTGAATACAATAAATACCATGCGGAATTTTCTCCATGGGAGTAATGTCTCAAACTGTCTACGCTTTGATCGATTCCAGGAAGACCAGTAGTAGTTTCCGAAGCACATCTGGAGGCATGCTGTAATCTGTGGACGTACAGGGTGTTGATGAAACACAAAAATTGCATCAGCATTGAATACAATAAGTACCAAGCGAACATTTCTCCAAGAGAGTAATGTCTCAAACTGTCTACGCTTTGATCGTTCCCTGGAAGACCAGTAATAGTTTCCGAAGCACATCTGGAGGCATTCTGTAATCTTCGGAGCTTCAGAGTGGTGATGAAACACAAAAATAGCATCTTGATTGAATACAATAAGTACAATGCGGCCTTTTCTCCATGGGAGAAATGTCTCAAACTGACTACATTTTGATCGATTCCAGGAAGACCAGTAGTAGTTTCCGAAGCACATCTGGAGGCGTTCTGTAATCTATGGAACTTCAGAGTGGTGATGAAACACAAAAATAGCATCGGCATTGAATACAAAAAGTACCATGCGGACTTTTCTCCATGGGAGTAATGTCTCAAACTGACTACATTTTGATCGTTTCCTGGAAGACCAGTAGTAATTTCCGAAGCACATCTGGAAGCATTTTGCAATTTGTGGACCTACAGAGCGTTAATGAAACACAAAAATTGCATCGGCATTGAATACAGTAAATACCATGCGGAATTTTCTCCATATGAGTAATGTCTCAAACTTTCTACGCTTTGATCGATTCCAGGAAGACCAGTAGTAGTTTCCGAAGCACATCTGGAGGCTTTCTGGAATCTGTGGACCTACATGATGTTGATGAAACACAAAAAATGCATCGGCATTGGATACAATAAGTTCCATGCGGACTTTTCTCCACGGGAGTAATGTCTCAAACTGTCTACGACTTGATCGCTCCCTGGAAGACCAGTAGTAGCTTCCGAAGCACATCTGGGGGCATCCTGTGATGTGTGGACCTACAGAGAGTTGATGAAACACAAAAATTGCATCGGCATTGAATACAATAAGTACCATGCGGACTTTTCTCCATGGGAGTAATGTCTTAAAATGTCTACGTTTTAATCGTTCCATTTAAGACCAGTAGTAGTTTAGGAACCAAATCTGGAGGCATTCTGTAATATATGGTGGTTCAGAGTGGTGATGAAACACAATTATAGCTACGTCATTTTATACAATAAGTACCATGCGGACTTTTCTCCATGGGAGTAATGTCTCAAACTGTCTACATTTTGATCGTTTCCTAGATGAACAGTAGTAGTTTCCGAAGCACATCTGGAAGCATTTTGTAATTTGTGGACCTACAGAGTGTTGATGAAACACAAAAATTGCATCGGCATTGAGTACAATAAGTACCATGCGGACTTATCTCCATGGGAGAAATGTCTCAAACTGTCTACGCTTTGATCGATTCCAGGAAGACCAGTAGTAGTTTCCGAAGCACATCTGGAGGCATGCTGTAATCTGTGGACCTACAGGATGTTGATGAAACACAAAACTTGCATCGGCAATGAATACAATAAGCACCATGCGGACTTTTGTCCACGGGAGTAATGTCTCAAACTGTCTGCGATTTGATCGCTCCCTGGAAGACTAGTAGTAGTTTTCGAAGCACATATGGATTCATTCTGTGATCTGTGGACCTACAGAGAGTTGATGAAACAGAAAAATTGCATCGGCATTGAATGCAATAAGTACCATGCGGACTTTTCTCCATGGGGGTTATGTCTTAAACTGTCTACGGTTTGATCGTTCCATGGAAGACCAGTAGTAGTTTCCGAAGCACATCTGGAGGCATTCCGTAATATATGGACCTACAGAGTGTTGATGAAGCACAAAAATTGCATCGGCATTGTATACAATAAGTACCATGCGGACTATTCTCCATGGGAGTAATGTCTCAAACAGTCTACGATTTGATCGTTCCCTGAAAGATTAGTAGTAGTTTCCGAAGCACACCTGGAGGCATTCTGTAATCTGTGGACCTACAGAGTGTTCAAGAAACACAAAAATTGCATCGGCATTAAATACAATAAGTACCATGCGGACTTTTCTCCATGGGAGTAATGTCTCAAACTGTCTACGCTTTGATCGTTCCATGAAAGACCAGTAGTATTTTCCGAAGCACATCTGGAAGCATTTTGCAATTTGTGGACCTACAGAGCGTTGATGAAACACAAAAATTGCATCGGCATTGAATACAATAAATACCATGCGGAATTTTCTCCATGGGAGTAATGTCTCAAACTGTCTACGCTTTGATCGATTCCAGGAAGACCAGTAGTAGTTTCCGAAGCACAAACGGAGGCTTTCTGGAATCTGTGGACCTACATGATGTTGATGAAACACAAAAAATGCATCGGCATTGGATACAATAAGTTCCATGCGGACTTTTCTCCACGGGAGTAATGTCTCAAACTGTCTACGACTTTATCGCTCCCTGGAAGACCAGTAGTAGTTTCCGAAGCACATCTGGGGGCATCCTGTGATGTGTGGACCTACAGAGAGTTGATGAAACACAAAAATTGCATCGGCATTGAATGCAATAAGTACCATGCGGACTTTTCTCCATGGGGGTTATGTCTTAAACTGTCTACGGTTTGATCGTTCCATGGAAGACCAGTAGTAGTTTCCGAAGCACATCTGGAGGCATTCCGTAATATATGGACCTACAGAGTGTTGATGAAGCACAAAAATTGCATCGGCATTGTATACAATAAGTACCATGCGGACTATTCTCCATTTGAGTAATGTCTCAAACAGTCTACGATTTGATCGTTCCCTGAAAGATTAGTAGTAGTTTCCGAAGCACACCTGGAGGCATTCTGTAATCTGTGGACCTACAGAGTGTTGATGAAACACAAAAATTGCATCGGCATTAAATACAATAAGTACCATGCGGACTTTTCTCCATGGGAGTAATGTCTCAAACTGTCTACGCTTTGATCGTTCCATGAAAGACCAGTAGTAATTTCCGAAGCACATCTGGAAGCATTTTGCAATTTGTGGACCTACAGAGCGTTGATGAAACACAAAAATTGCATCGGCATTGAATACAATAAATACCATGCGGAATTTTCTCCATGGCAGTAATGTCTCAAACTGTCTACGCTTTGATCGATTCCAGGAAGACCAGTAGTAGTTTCCGAAGCACATCTGGAGGCTTTCTGGAATCTGTGGACCTACATGATGTTGATGAAACACAGAAATTGCATCGGTATTGGATACAATAAGTTCCATGCGGACTTTTCTCCACGGGAGTAATGTCTCAAACTGTCTACGACTTGATCGCTCCCTGGAAGACCAGTAGTAGTTTCCGAAGCACATCTGGGGGCATCCTGTGATGTGTGGACCTACAGAGAGTTGATGAAACACAAAAATTGCATCGGCATTGAATACAATAAGTACCATGCGGACTTTTCTCCATGGGAGTAATGTCTTAAAATGTCTACGTTTTAATCGTTCCATTTAAGACCAGTAGTAGTTTAGGAACGAAATCTGGAGGCATTCTGTAATATATGGAGGTTAAGAGTGGTGATGAAACACAATTATAGCAACTTCATTTTATACAATAAGTACTATGCGGACTTTTCTCCATGGGAGTAATGTCTCAAACTGTCTACATTTTGATCGTTTCCTGGATGAACAGTAGTAGTTTCCGAAGCACATCTGGAGGCGTTCTGTAATCTATGGAGCTTCAGAGAGGTGATGAAACACAAAGATAGCATCGGCATTGAATACAATAAGTACCATGCGGACTTTTCTCCATGGGAGTATTGTTTCAAACTGTCTACGTTTTGATCGTTCTCTGGAAGACCAGTAGTAGTTTCCGAAGCACATCTGGAGGCATTTTGTAATTTGTGGACCTACAGAGTGTAGATGAAACACAAAAATTGCATCGGCAGTGAATACAATAAGTACCATGCGGACTTTTCTCCATGGGAGAAATGTCTCAAACTGTCTACGCTTTGATCGATTCCAGGAAGACCAGTAGTAGTTTCCGAAGCACATCTGGAGGCATGCCGTAATCTTTGGACCTACACAGTGTTGATGAAACTAAAAAATTGCATCGGCATTGAATACAATAAGTACCATGCGGTGTTTTCTCCATTGGAGTAATGTCTCAAACTGTCTACGCTTTGTTCGTTCCCTGGAAGACCAGTAGTAGTTTCCGAAGCACATCTGGAGGCATTCTGTAATCTATGGAACTTCAGAGTGGTGATGAAACACAAAAATAGCATCGGCATTGAATACAATAAGTACCATGCGGACTTTTCTCCATGGGAGTAATGTCTCAAACTGACTACATTTTGATCGTTTCCTGGAAGACCAGTAGTAGTTTCCGAAGCACATCTGGAAGCATTTTGTAATTTGTGGACCTACAGAGCGTTGATGAAACACAAAAATTGCATCGGCATTGAATACAATAAATACCATGCGGAATTTTCTCCATGGGAGTAATGTCTCAAACTGTCTACGCTTTGATCGATTCCAGGAAGACCAGTAGTAGTTTCCGAAGCACATCTGGAGGCATGCTGTAATCTGTGGACGTACAGGGTGTTGATGAAACACAAAAATTGCATCAGCATTGAATACAATAAGTACCAAGCGAACATTTCTCCAAGAGAGTAATGTCTCAAACTGTCTACGCTTTGATCGTTCCCTGGAAGACCAGTAATAGTTTCCGAAGCACATCTGGAGGCATTCTGTAATCTTCGGAGCTTCAGAGTGGTGATGAAACACAAAAATAGCATCTTGATTGAATACAATAAGTACAATGCGGCCTTTTCTCCATGGGAGAAATGTCTCAAACTGACTACATTTTGATCGATTCCAGGAAGACCAGTAGTAGTTTCCGAAGCACATCTGGAGGCGTTCTGTAATCTATGGAACTTCAGAGTGGTGATGAAACACAAAAATAGCATCGGCATTGAATACAAAAAGTACCATGCGGACTTTTCTCCATGGGAGTAATGTCTCAAACTGACTACATTTTGATCGTTTCCTGGAAGACCAGTAGTAATTTCCGAAGCACATCTGGAAGCATTTTGCAATTTGTGGACCTACAGAGCGTTAATGAAACACAAAAATTGCATCGGCATTGAATACAGTAAATACCATGCGGAATTTTCTCCATATGAGTAATGTCTCAAACTTTCTACGCTTTGATCGATTCCAGGAAGACCAGTAGTAGTTTCCGAAGCACATCTGGAGGCTTTCTGGAATCTGTGGACCTACATGATGTTGATGAAACACAAAAAATGCATCGGCATTGGATACAATAAGTTCCATGCGGACTTTTCTCCACGGGAGTAATGTCTCAAACTGTCTACGACTTGATCGCTCCCTGGAAGACCAGTAGTAGCTTCCGAAGCACATCTGGGGGCATCCTGTGATGTGTGGACCTACAGAGAGTTGATGAAACACAAAAATTGCATCGGCATTGAATACAATAAGTACCATGCGGACTTTTCTCCATGGGAGTAATGTCTTAAAATGTCTACGTTTTAATCGTTCCATTTAAGACCAGTAGTAGTTTAGGAACCAAATCTGGAGGCATTCTGTAATATATGGTGGTTCAGAGTGGTGATGAAACACAATTATAGCTACGTCATTTTATACAATAAGTACCATGCGGACTTTTCTCCATGGGAGTAATGTCTCAAACTGTCTACATTTTGATCGTTTCCTAGATGAACAGTAGTAGTTTCCGAAGCACATCTGGAAGCATTTTGTAATTTGTGGACCTACAGAGTGTTGATGAAACACAAAAATTGCATCGGCATTGAGTACAATAAGTACCATGCGGACTTATCTCCATGGGAGAAATGTCTCAAACTGTCTACGCTTTGATCGATTCCAGGAAGACCAGTAGTAGTTTCCGAAGCACATCTGGAGGCATGCTGTAATCTGTGGACCTACAGGATGTTGATGAAACACAAAACTTGCATCGGCAATGAATACAATAAGCACCATGCGGACTTTTGTCCACGGGAGTAATGTCTCAAACTGTCTGCGATTTGATCGCTCCCTGGAAGACTAGTAGTAGTTTTCGAAGCACATATGGATTCATTCTGTGATCTGTGGACCTACAGAGAGTTGATGAAACAGAAAAATTGCATCGGCATTGAATGCAATAAGTACCATGCGGACTTTTCTCCATGGGGGTTATGTCTTAAACTGTCTACGGTTTGATCGTTCCATGGAAGACCAGTAGTAGTTTCCGAAGCACATCTGGAGGCATTCCGTAATATATGGACCTACAGAGTGTTGATGAAGCACAAAAATTGCATCGGCATTGTATACAATAAGTACCATGCGGACTATTCTCCATGGGAGTAATGTCTCAAACAGTCTACGATTTGATCGTTCCCTGAAAGATTAGTAGTAGTTTCCGAAGCACACCTGGAGGCATTCTGTAATCTGTGGACCTACAGAGTGTTCAAGAAACACAAAAATTGCATCGGCATTAAATACAATAAGTACCATGCGGACTTTTCTCCATGGGAGTAATGTCTCAAACTGTCTACGCTTTGATCGTTCCATGAAAGACCAGTAGTATTTTCCGAAGCACATCTGGAAGCATTTTGCAATTTGTGGACCTACAGAGCGTTGATGAAACACAAAAATTGCATCGGCATTGAATACAATAAATACCATGCGGAATTTTCTCCATGGGAGTAATGTCTCAAACTGTCTACGCTTTGATCGATTCCAGGAAGACCAGTAGTAGTTTCCGAAGCACATCTGGAGGCTTTCTGGAATCTGTGGACCTATATGATGTTGATGAAACACAGAAATTGCATGGGCATTGGATACAATAAGTTCCATGCGGACTTTTCTCCACGGGAGTAATGTCTCAAACTGTCTACGACTTGATCGCTCCCTGGAAGACCAGTAGTAGTTTCCGAAGCACATCTGGGGGCATCCTGTGATGTGTGGACCTACAGAGAGTTGATGAAACACAAAAATTGCATCGGCATTGAATACAATAAGTACCATGCGGACTTTTCTCCATGGGAGTAATGTCTTAAAATGTCTACGTTTTAATCGTTCCATTTAAGACCAGTAGTAGTTTAGGAACCAAATCTGGAGGCATTCTGTAATATATGGAGGTTAAGAGTGGTGATGAAACACAATTATAGCAACGTCATTTTATACAATAAGTACCATGCGGACTTTTCTCCATGGGAGTAATGTCTCAAACTGTCTACATTTTGATCGTTTCCTGGATGAACAGTAGTAGTTTCCGAAGCACATCTGGAAGCATTTTGTAATTTGTGGACCTACAGAGTGTTGATGAAACACAAAAATTGCATCGGCATTGAGTACAATAAGTACCATGCGGACTTATCTCCATGGGAGAAATGTCTCAAACTGTCTACGCTTTGATCGATTCCAGGAAGACCAGTAGTAGTTTCCGAAGCACATCTGGAGGCTTTCTGGAATCTGTGGACCTACAGGATGTTGATGAAACACAAAACTTGCATCGGCAATGAATACAATAAGCACCATGCGGACTTTTGTCCACGGGAGTAATGTCTCAAACTGTCTGCGATTTGATCGCTCCCTGGAAGACTAGTAGTAGTTTCCGAAGCACATCTGGATTCATTCTGTGATCTGTGGACCTACAGAGAGTTGATCAAACAGAAAAATTGCATCGGCATTGAATGCAATAAGTACCATGCGGACTTTTCTCCATGGGGGTTATGTCTTAAACTGTCTACGCTTTGATCGTTCCATGGAAGACCAGTAGTAGTTTCCGAAGCACATCTGGAGGCATTCCGTAATATATGGACCTACAGAGTGTTGATGAAGCACAAAAATTGCATCGGCATTGTATACAATAAGTACCATGCGGACTATTCTCCATGGGAGTAATGTCTCAAACAGTCTACGATTTGATCGTTCCCTGAAAGATTAGTAGTAGTTTCCGAAGCACACCTGGAGGCATTCTGTAATCTGTGGACCTACAGAGTGTTGATGAAACACAAAAATTGCATCGGCATTAAATACAATAAGTACCATTGGGACTTTTCTCCATGGGAGTAATGTCTCAAACTGTCTACGCTTTCATCGTTCCATGAAAGACCAGTAGTAGTTTCCGAAGCGCATCTGGAGGCATTCTGTAATCTGTGGACCTACAGAGTGTTGATGAAACACAGAAATTGCGTCGGCATTGAATACAATAAGTACCATGCAAACTTTTCTCCATGGGAGTAATGTCTCAAACTGTCTACGTTTCGATCGTTCAATAGAAGACCAGTAGTAATTTCCAAAGCACATCTGGGGGCATTCAGGAATCTGTGGACCTACAGGATATTGATGAAACACAAAAAATGCATCGGCATGAATACAATAAGTTCCTTGCGGACTTTTCTCCATGGGAGTAATGAATCAAACTGTCTACGATTTGATCGCTCCCTGGAAGACCAGTAGTTGTTTCCGAAGCATATCTGGAGGCATTCTGTAATATATGGAGCTTCAGAGTGGTGATGAAACACAAAAATAGCAATTGCATTGTATACAATAAGTTCCATGCGGACTTTTCTCCATGGGAGTAATGTCTCAAACTGTCTACGTTTTGATCGATTCCAGTAAGAACAGTAGTAGTTTCCGAAGCACATCTGGAGGCATTCTGTAATCTGTGGACCTACAGAGTGTTGATGAAACAGAAAAATTGCATCGGCATTGAATACAATAAGTAATATGCGGACTTTTCTCCTTGAGACAATTGTCTCAAACTGTCTACGCTTTGATCGATTCCAGGAAGACCAGTAGTAGTTTCCGAAGTAGATCTGGAGGCATGCTGTAATCTGTGGACCTACAGAGTGTTGATGAAACACAAAAATTGCATCGGCATTGAATACAATAAGTACCATGGGGACTTTTCTCAATGTGAGTAATGTCTCAAACTGTCTACGCTTTGATCGTTCCCTGGAAGACCAGTAGTAGTTTCCGTAGCACATCTGGAAGCATTCTGTAATCTATGGAGCTTCAGAGTGGTGATGAAACACAAAAATTGCATCGGCATTGAATACGATAACTACCATGCGGACTTTTCTCTATGGGAGTAATGTCTCAAACTGTCTACGTTTTGATCGTTCCCTGGAAGACCAGTAGTAGTTTCCGAAGCACATCTGGAGGCATTTTGTAATTTGTGGACCTACAGAGTGTTGATGAAACACAAAAATTGCATCGGCATTGAATACAATAAGTAATATGCGGACTTTTCTCCATGAGAGTAATTTCTCAAACTTACTACGGTTTGATCGATTCCAGAAAAACCTGTAGTAGTTTCTGAAGCACATCTGGAATCATGCTGTAATCGGTGGACCTACAGAGTGTCGATGAAACACAAAAATTGCAACGGCATTAAATACAAATAGTGTCATGCGGACTTTTCTCCATGGGAGTAATGTCTCTATCTGGGTACGCTGTGATAGATTCCTGGTATACCAGTAGTAGTTTTCGAAGCACATCTGGAGGCATTTTGTAATTTGTGGACCTACAGAGAGTTGATGAAACACAAAAATTGCATCGGCATTGCATACAATAAGTACCATGCGTAATTTTCTCTATTTGAGTAATGTCTCTATCTGTCTACGTTTTGATAGATTCCTGGAAGACCAGTAGTAGTTTCCGAAGCACACCTGGAGGCATTCTGTAATCTGTGGACCTACAGAGTGTTGATGAAACACAAAAATTGCATCTTCATTGAATACAATATGTACCATGCGGACTTTTCTCCATGGGAGAATTGTCTCAAACTGTCTACGCTTTGATCGATTCCAGGAAGACCAGTAGTAGTTTCAGAAGCAGATCTGGAGGCATGCTGTAATTAGTTTACCTACAGAGTGTTGATGAAACACAAAAATTGCATCGGCATTGAATACAATAAGTACCATTGGGACTTTTCTCAATGGGAGTAATGTCTCAAACTGTCTACGCTTTGATCGTTCCCTGGAAGACCAGTAGTAGTTTCCGAAGCACATCTGGAGGCATTTTGTTATCTGTGGACCTACAGAGTGTTGATGAAGCACAAAAATTGCATCGGCATTGAATACGATAAGTACCATGCGGAATTTTCTGCATGGGAGTAATGTCTCAAACTGTCTACGTTTTGATCGTTCCCTGGAATACCAGTAGTAGTTTCCGAAGCACATCTGGAGGCATTTTGTAATATGTGGACCTACAGAGTGTTGATGAAACACAAAAATTAAATCGGCATTGAATACAATAAGTAATATGCGGACTTTTCTCCATGGGAGTAAAGTCTCAAACTGACTACGCTTTGATCGATTCCAGAAAAACCTGTAGTAGTTTTCGAAGCACATCTGGAGGCATGCTGTAATCTGCGGACCTACAGAGTGTTGATGAAACACAAAAATTGCATCAGCATTGAATACAATAAGTACCAAGCGAACATTTCTCCAAGAGAATTATGTCTCAAACTGTCTACGCTTTGATCGTTCCCTTGAAGACCAGTAATAGTTTCCGAAGCACATCTGGAGGCATTCTGTAATCTTCGGAGCTTCAGAGTGGTGATGAAACACAAAAATAGCATATTCATTGAATACAATAAATACCATGCGGAATTTTCTCCATGGGAGTAATGTCTCAAACTGTCTACGCTTTGATCGTATTCCAGGAAGACCAGTAGTAGTTTCCGAAGCACATCTGGAGGCTTTTTGGAATCTGTGGACCTACATGATGTTGATGAAACACAAAAATTGCATCGGCATTGGGTACAATAAGTTACATGCGGACTTTTCTCCATGGGAGTAATGTCTCAAACTGTCTACGCTTTGATCGTTCCATGAAAGACCAGTAATAGTTTCAGAAGCTCATTTGGAGGCATTCTGTAATCTTCGGAGCTTCAGAGTGGTGATGAAACACAAAAATAGCATCTTCATTGAATACAATAAGTACAATGCGGCCTTTTCTCCATGGGAGAAATGTCTCAACCTGACTACATTTTGATCGTTTCCTGGAAGACCAGTAGTAGTTTCCGAAGCACATCTGGAGGCATTCTGTAATCTATGGAACTTCAGAGTGGTGATGAAACACAAAAATAGCATCGGCATTGAATACAAAAAGTACCATGCGGACTTATCTCCATGGGAGAAATGTCTCAAACTGTCTACGCTTTGATCGATTCCAGGAAGACCAGTAGTAGTTTCCGAAGCACATCTGGAGGCATGCTGTAATCTGTGGACCTACAGGATGTTGATGAAACACAAAACTTGCATCGGCAATGAATACAATAAGCACCATGCGGACTTTTGTCCACGGGAGTAATGTCTCAAACTGTCTGCGATTTGATCGCTCCCTGGAAGACTAGTAGTAGTTTCCAAAGCACATCTGGATTCATTCTGTGATCTGTGGACCTACAGAGAGTTGATGAAACAGAAAAATTGCATCGGCATTGAATGCAATAAGTACCATGCGGACTTTTCTCCATGGGGGTTATGTCTTAAACTGTCTACGCTTTGATCGTTCCATGGAAGACCAGTAGTAGTTTCCGAAGCACATCTGGAGGCATTCTGTAATCTGTGGTCCTACAGAGTGTTGATGAAACACAAAAATTGCATCGGCATTAAATACAATAAGTACCATTGGGACTTTTCTCCATGGGAGTAATGTCTCAAACTGTCTACGCTTTGATCGTTCCATGAAAGACCAGTAGTAGTTTCCGAAGCGCATCTGGAATCATTCTGTAGTCTGTGGACCTACAGAGTGTTGATGAAACACAGAAATTGCGTCGGCATTGAATACAATAAGTACCATGCAAACTTTTCTCCATGGGAGTAATGTCTCAAACTGTCTACGTTTCGATCGTTCAATAGAAGACCAGTAGTAATTTCCAAAGCACATCTGGGGGCATTCAGGAATCTGTGGACCTACAGGATATTGATGAAACACAAAAAATGCATCGGCATGAATACAATAAGTTCCTTGCGGACTTTTCTCCATGGGAGTAATGAATCAAACTGTCTACGATTTGATCGCTCCCTGGAAGACCAGTAGTTGTTTCCGAAGCATATCTGGAGGCATTCTGTAATATATGGAGCTTCAGAGTGGTGATGAAACACAAAAATAGCAATTGCATTGTATACAATAAGTTCCATGCGGACTTTTCTCCATGGGAGTAATGTCTCAAACTGTCTACGTTTTGATCGATTCCAGTAAGACCAGTAGTAGTTTCCGAAGCAGATCTGGAGGCATGCTGTAATCTGTGGACCTACAGAGTGTTGATGAAACACAAAAATTGCATCGGCATTGAATACAATAAGTACCATGGGGACTTTTCTCAATGGGAGTAATGTCTCAAACTGTCTACGCTTTGATCGTTCCCTGGAAGACCAGTAGTAGTTTCCGTAGCACATCTGGAAGCATTCTGTAATCTATGGAGCTTCAGAGTGGTGATGAAACACAAAAATTGCATCGGCATTGAATACGATAACTACCATGCGGACTTTTCTCTATGGGAGTAAAGTCTCAAACTGTCTACGTTTTGATCGTTCCCTGGAAGACCAGTAGTAGTTTCCGAAGCACATCTGGAGGCATTTTGTAATTTGTGGACCTACAGAGTGTTGATGAAACACAAAAATTGTATCGGCATTGAATACAATAAGTAATATGCGGACTTTTCTCCATGATAGTAATGTCTCAAACTTACTACGGTTTGATCGATTCCAGAAAAACCTGTAGTAGTTTCTGAAGCACATCTGGAGGCATGCTGTAATCGGTGGACCTACAGAGTGTCGATGAAACACTAAAATTGCAACGGCATTAAATACAAATAGTGTCATGCGGACTTTTCTCCATGGGAGTAATGTCTCTATCTGGGTACGCTTTGATAGATTCCTGGAATACCAGTAGTAGTTTTCGAAGCACATCTGGAGGCATTCTGTAACATGTGGACCTACAGAGAGTTGATGAAACACAAAAATTGCATCGGCATTGCATACAATAAGTACCATGCGTAATTTTCTCTATTTGAGTAATGTCTCTATCTGTCTACGTTTTGATAGATTCCTGGAAGACCAGTAGTAGTTTCCGAAGCACACCTGGAGGCATTCTGTAATCTGTGGACCTACAGAGTGTTGATGAAACACAAAAATTGCATCGGCATTAAATACAATAAGTACCATTGGGACTTTTCTCCATGGGAGTAATGTCTCAAACTGTCTACGCTTTGATCGTTCCATGAAAGACCAGTAGTAGTTTCCGGAGCGCATCTGGAGGCATTCTGTAATCTGTGGACCTACAGAGTGTTGATGAAACACAGAAATTGCGTCGGCATTAAATACAATAAGTACCATGCAAACTTTTCTCCATGGGAGTAATGTCTCAAACTGTCTACGTTTCGATCGTTCAATAGAAGACCAGTAGTAATTTCCAAAGCACATCTGGGGGCATTCAGGAATCTGTGGACCTACAGGATATTGATGAAACACAAAAAATGCATCGGCATGAATACAATAAGTTCCTTGCGGACTTTTCTCAATGGGAGTAATGAATCAAACTGTCTACGATTTGATCGCTCCCTGGAAGACCAGTAGTTGTTTCCGAAGCATATCTGAAGGCATTCTGTAATATATGGAGCTTCAGAGTGGTGATGAAACACAAAAATAGCAATTGCATTGTATACAATAAGTTCCATGCGGACTTTTCTCCATGGGAGTAATGTCTCAAACTGTCTACGTTTTGATCGATTCCAGTAAGAACAGTAGTAGTTTCCGAAGCACATCTGGAGGCATTCTGTAATCTGTGGACCTACAGAGTGTTGATGAAACAGAAAAATTGCATCGGCATTGAATACAATAAGTAATATGCGGACTTTTCTCCTTGAGAGTAATTTCTCAAACTTACTACGGTTTGATCGATTCCAGAAAAACCTGTAGTAGTTTCTGAAGCACATCTGGAATCATGCTGTAATCGGTGGACCTACAGAGTGTCGATGAAACACAATAATTGCAACGGCATTAAATACAAATAGTGTCATGCGGACTTTTCTCCATGGGAGTAATGTCTCTATCTGGGTACGCTTTGATCGTTCCCTGGAAGACCAGTAGTAGTTTCCGTAGCACATCTGGTAGCATTCTGTAATCTATGGAGCTTCAGAGTGGTGATGAAACACAAAAATTGCATCGGCATTGAATACGATAACTACCATGCGGACTTTTCTCTATGGAAGTAATGTCTCAAACTGTCTACGTTTTGATCGTTCCCTGGAAGACCAGTAGTAGTTTCCGAAGCACATCTGGAGGCATTTTGTAATTTGTGGACCTACAGAGTGTTGATGAAACACAAAAATTGCATCGGCATTGCATACAATAAGTACCATGCGTAATTTTCTCTATTTGAGTAATGTCTCTATCTGTCTACGTTTTGATAGATTCCTGGAAGACCAGTAGTAGTTTCCGAAGCACACCTGGAGGCATTCTGTAATCTGTGGACCTACAGAGTGTTGATGAAACACAAAAATTGCATCTTCATTGAATACAATAAGTACCATGCGGACTTTTCTCCATGGGAGAATTGTCTCGAACTGTCTACGCTTTGATCGATTCCAGGAAGACCAGTAGTAGTTTCCGAAGCAGATCTGGAGGCATGCTGTAATCTGTGGACCTACAGAGTGTTGATGAAACACAAAAATTGCATCGGCATTGAATACAATAAGTACCATTGGGACTTTTCTCAATGGGAGTAATGTCTCAAACTGTCTACGCTTTGATCGTTCCCTGGAAGACCAGTAGTAGTTTCCGAAGCACATCTGGAGGCATTTTGTTATCTGTGGACCTACAGAGTGTTGACGAAGCACAAAAATTGCATCGGCATTGAATACGATAAGTACCATGCGGAATTTTCTCCATGGGAGTAATGTCTCAAACTGTCTACGTTTTGATCGTTCCCTGGAATACCAGTAGTAGTTTCCGAAGCACATCTGGAGGCATTTTGTAATATGTGGACCTACAGAGTGTTGATGAAACACAAAAATTAAATCGGCATTGAATACAATAAGTACCATGGGGACTTTTCTCAATGTGAGTAATGTCTCAAACTGTCTACGCTTTGATCGTTCCCTGGAAGACCAGTAGTAGTTTCCGTAGCACATCTGGAAGCATTCTGTAATCTATGGAGCTTCAGAGTGGTGATGAAACACAAAAATTGCATCGGCATTGAATACGATAACTACCATGCGGACTTTTCTCTATGGGAGTAATGTCTCAAACTGTCTACGTTTTGATCGTTCCCTGGAAGACCAGTAGTAGTTTCCGAAGCACATCTGGAGGCATTTTGTAATTTGTGGACCTACAGAGTGTTGATGAAACACAAAAATTGCATCGGCATTGAATACAATAAGTAATATGCGGACTTTTCTCCATGAGAGTAATTTCTCAAACTTACTACGGTTTGATCGATTCCAGAAAAACCTGTAGTAGTTTCTGAAGCACATCTGGAATCATGCTGTAATCGGTGGACCTACAGAGTGTCGATGAAACACAAAAATTGCAACGGCATTAAATACAAATAGTGTCATGCGGACTTTTCTCCATGGGAGTAATGTCTCTATCTGGGTACGCTGTGATAGATTCCTGGAATACCAGTAGTAGTTTTCGAAGCACATCTGGAGGCATTTTGTAATTTGTGGACCTACAGAGAGTTGATGAAACACAAAAATTGCATCGGCATTGCATACAATAAGTACCATGCGTAATTTTCTCTATTTGAGTAATGTCTCTATCTGTCTACGTTTTGATAGATTCCTGGAAGACCAGTAGTAGTTTCCGAAGCACACCTGGAGGCATTCTGTAATCTGTGGACCTACAGAGTGTTGATGAAACACAAAAATTGCATCTTCATTGAATACAATATGTACCATGCGGACTTTTCTCCATGGGAGAATTGTCTCAAACTGTCTACGCTTTGATCGATTCCAGGAAGACCAGTAGTAGTTTCAGAAGCAGATCTGGAGGCATGCTGTAATTAGTTTACCTACAGAGTGTTGATGAAACACAAAAATTGCATCGGCATTGAATACAATAAGTACCATTGGGACTTTTCTCAATGGGAGTAATGTCTCAAACTGTCTACGCTTTGATCGTTCCCTGGAAGACCAGTAGTAGTTTCCGAAGCACATCTGGAGGCATTTTGTTATCTGTGGACCTACAGAGTGTTGATGAAGCACAAAAATTGCATCGGCATTGAATACGATAAGTACCATGCGGAATTTTCTGCATGGGAGTAATGTCTCAAACTGTCTACGTTTTGATCGTTCCCTGGAATACCAGTAGTAGTTTCCGAAGCACATCTGGAGGCATTTTGTAATATGTGGACCTACAGAGTGTTGATGAAACACAAAAATTAAATCGGCATTGAATACAATAAGTAATATGCGGACTTTTCTCCATGGGAGTAAAGTCTCAAACTGACTACGCTTTGATCGATTCCAGAAAAACCTGTAGTAGTTTTCGAAGCACATCTGGAGGCATGCTGTAATCTGCGGACCTACAGAGTGTTGATGAAACACAAAAATTGCATCAGCATTGAATACAATAAGTACCAAGCGAACATTTCTCCAAGAGAATTATGTCTCAAACTGTCTACGCTTTGATCGTTCCCTTGAAGACCAGTAATAGTTTCCGAAGCACATCTGGAGGCATTCTGTAATCTTCGGAGCTTCAGAGTGGTGATGAAACACAAAAATAGCATATTCATTGAATACAATAAATACCATGCGGAATTTTCTCCATGGGAGTAATGTCTCAAACTGTCTACGCTTTGATCGTATTCCAGGAAGACCAGTAGTAGTTTCCGAAGCACATCTGGAGGCTTTTTGGAATCTGTGGACCTACATGATGTTGATGAAACACAAAAATTGCATCGGCATTGGGTACAATAAGTTACATGCGGACTTTTCTCCATGGGAGTAATGTCTCAAACTGTCTACGCTTTGATCGTTCCATGAAAGACCAGTAATAGTTTCAGAAGCTCATTTGGAGGCATTCTGTAATCTTCGGAGCTTCAGAGTGGTGATGAAACACAAAAATAGCATCTTCATTGAATACAATAAGTACAATGCGGCCTTTTCTCCATGGGAGAAATGTCTCAACCTGACTACATTTTGATCGTTTCCTGGAAGACCAGTAGTAGTTTCCGAAGCACATCTGGAGGCATTCTGTAATCTATGGAACTTCAGAGTGGTGATGAAACACAAAAATAGCATCGGCATTGAATACAAAAAGTACCATGCGGACTTATCTCCATGGGAGAAATGTCTCAAACTGTCTACGCTTTGATCGATTCCAGGAAGACCAGTAGTAGTTTCCGAAGCACATCTGGAGGCATGCTGTAATCTGTGGACCTACAGGATGTTGATGAAACACAAAACTTGCATCGGCAATGAATACAATAAGCACCATGCGGACTTTTGTCCACGGGAGTAATGTCTCAAACTGTCTGCGATTTGATCGCTCCCTGGAAGACTAGTAGTAGTTTCCAAAGCACATCTGGATTCATTCTGTGATCTGTGGACCTACAGAGAGTTGATGAAACAGAAAAATTGCATCGGCATTGAATGCAATAAGTACCATGCGGACTTTTCTCCATGGGGGTTATGTCTTAAACTGTCTACGCTTTGATCGTTCCATGGAAGACCAGTAGTAGTTTCCGAAGCACATCTGGAGGCATTCTGTAATCTGTGGTCCTACAGAGTGTTGATGAAACACAAAAATTGCATCGGCATTAAATACAATAAGTACCATTGGGACTTTTCTCCATGGGAGTAATGTCTCAAACTGTCTACGCTTTGATCGTTCCATGAAAGACCAGTAGTAGTTTCCGAAGCGCATCTGGAATCATTCTGTAGTCTGTGGACCTACAGAGTGTTGATGAAACACAGAAATTGCGTCGGCATTGAATACAATAAGTACCATGCAAACTTTTCTCCATGGGAGTAATGTCTCAAACTGTCTACGTTTCGATCGTTCAATAGAAGACCAGTAGTAATTTCCAAAGCACATCTGGGGGCATTCAGGAATCTGTGGACCTACAGGATATTGATGAAACACAAAAAATGCATCGGCATGAATACAATAAGTTCCTTGCGGACTTTTCTCCATGGGAGTAATGAATCAAACTGTCTACGATTTGATCGCTCCCTGGAAGACCAGTAGTTGTTTCCGAAGCATATCTGGAGGCATTCTGTAATATATGGAGCTTCAGAGTGGTGATGAAACACAAAAATAGCAATTGCATTGTATACAATAAGTTCCATGCGGACTTTTCTCCATGGGAGTAATGTCTCAAACTGTCTACGTTTTGATCGATTCCAGTAAGACCAGTAGTAGTTTCCGAAGCAGATCTGGAGGCATGCTGTAATCTGTGGACCTACAGAGTGTTGATGAAACACAAAAATTGCATCGGCATTGAATACAATAAGTACCATGGGGACTTTTCTCAATGGGAGTAATGTCTCAAACTGTCTACGCTTTGATCGTTCCCTGGAAGACCAGTAGTAGTTTCCGTAGCACATCTGGAAGCATTCTGTAATCTATGGAGCTTCAGAGTGGTGATGAAACACAAAAATTGCATCGGCATTGAATACGATAACTACCATGCGGACTTTTCTCTATGGGAGTAAAGTCTCAAACTGTCTACGTTTTGATCGTTCCCTGGAAGACCAGTAGTAGTTTCCGAAGCACATCTGGAGGCATTTTGTAATTTGTGGACCTACAGAGTGTTGATGAAACACAAAAATTGTATCGGCATTGAATACAATAAGTAATATGCGGACTTTTCTCCATGATAGTAATGTCTCAAACTTACTACGGTTTGATCGATTCCAGAAAAACCTGTAGTAGTTTCTGAAGCACATCTGGAGGCATGCTGTAATCGGTGGACCTACAGAGTGTCGATGAAACACTAAAATTGCAACGGCATTAAATACAAATAGTGTCATGCGGACTTTTCTCCATGGGAGTAATGTCTCTATCTGGGTACGCTTTGATAGATTCCTGGAATACCAGTAGTAGTTTTCGAAGCACATCTGGAGGCATTCTGTAACATGTGGACCTACAGAGAGTTGATGAAACACAAAAATTGCATCGGCATTGCATACAATAAGTACCATGCGTAATTTTCTCTATTTGAGTAATGTCTCTATCTGTCTACGTTTTGATAGATTCCTGGAAGACCAGTAGTAGTTTCCGAAGCACACCTGGAGGCATTCTGTAATCTGTGGACCTACAGAGTGTTGATGAAACACAAAAATTGCATCGGCATTAAATACAATAAGTACCATTGGGACTTTTCTCCATGGGAGTAATGTCTCAAACTGTCTACGCTTTGATCGTTCCATGAAAGACCAGTAGTAGTTTCCGGAGCGCATCTGGAGGCATTCTGTAATCTGTGGACCTACAGAGTGTTGATGAAACACAGAAATTGCGTCGGCATTAAATACAATAAGTACCATGCAAACTTTTCTCCATGGGAGTAATGTCTCAAACTGTCTACGTTTCGATCGTTCAATAGAAGACCAGTAGTAATTTCCAAAGCACATCTGGGGGCATTCAGGAATCTGTGGACCTACAGGATATTGATGAAACACAAAAAATGCATCGGCATGAATACAATAAGTTCCTTGCGGACTTTTCTCAATGGGAGTAATGAATCAAACTGTCTACGATTTGATCGCTCCCTGGAAGACCAGTAGTTGTTTCCGAAGCATATCTGAAGGCATTCTGTAATATATGGAGCTTCAGAGTGGTGATGAAACACAAAAATAGCAATTGCATTGTATACAATAAGTTCCATGCGGACTTTTCTCCATGGGAGTAATGTCTCAAACTGTCTACGTTTTGATCGATTCCAGTAAGAACAGTAGTAGTTTCCGAAGCACATCTGGAGGCATTCTGTAATCTGTGGACCTACAGAGTGTTGATGAAACAGAAAAATTGCATCGGCATTGAATACAATAAGTAATATGCGGACTTTTCTCCTTGAGAGTAATTTCTCAAACTTACTACGGTTTGATCGATTCCAGAAAAACCTGTAGTAGTTTCTGAAGCACATCTGGAATCATGCTGTAATCGGTGGACCTACAGAGTGTCGATGAAACACAATAATTGCAACGGCATTAAATACAAATAGTGTCATGCGGACTTTTCTCCATGGGAGTAATGTCTCTATCTGGGTACGCTTTGATCGTTCCCTGGAAGACCAGTAGTAGTTTCCGTAGCACATCTGGTAGCATTCTGTAATCTATGGAGCTTCAGAGTGGTGATGAAACACAAAAATTGCATCGGCATTGAATACGATAACTACCATGCGGACTTTTCTCTATGGAAGTAATGTCTCAAACTGTCTACGTTTTGATCGTTCCCTGGAAGACCAGTAGTAGTTTCCGAAGCACATCTGGAGGCATTTTGTAATTTGTGGACCTACAGAGTGTTGATGAAACACAAAAATTGCATCGGCATTGCATACAATAAGTACCATGCGTAATTTTCTCTATTTGAGTAATGTCTCTATCTGTCTACGTTTTGATAGATTCCTGGAAGACCAGTAGTAGTTTCCGAAGCACACCTGGAGGCATTCTGTAATCTGTGGACCTACAGAGTGTTGATGAAACACAAAAATTGCATCTTCATTGAATACAATAAGTACCATGCGGACTTTTCTCCATGGGAGAATTGTCTCGAACTGTCTACGCTTTGATCGATTCCAGGAAGACCAGTAGTAGTTTCCGAAGCAGATCTGGAGGCATGCTGTAATCTGTGGACCTACAGAGTGTTGATGAAACACAAAAATTGCATCGGCATTGAATACAATAAGTACCATTGGGACTTTTCTCAATGGGAGTAATGTCTCAAACTGTCTACGCTTTGATCGTTCCCTGGAAGACCAGTAGTAGTTTCCGAAGCACATCTGGAGGCATTTTGTTATCTGTGGACCTACAGAGTGTTGACGAAGCACAAAAATTGCATCGGCATTGAATACGATAAGTACCATGCGGAATTTTCTCCATGGGAGTAATGTCTCAAACTGTCTACGTTTGGATCGTTCCCTGGAATACCAGTAGTAGTTTCCGAAGCACATCTGGAGGCATTTTGTAATATGTGGACCTACAGAGTGTTGATGAAACACAAAAATTAAATCGGCATTGAATACAATAAGTAATATGCGGACTTTTCTCCATGGGAGTAAAGTCTCAAACTGACTACGCTTTGATCGATTCCAGAAAAACCTGTAGTAGTTTCCGAAGCACATCTGGAGGCATGCTGTAATCTGTGGACCTACAGAGTGTTGATGAAACACAAAAATTGCATCAGCATTGAATACAATAAGTACCAAGCGAACATTTCTCCAAGAGAGTTATGTCTCAAACTGTCTACGCTTTGATCGTTCCCTTGAAGACCAGTAATAGTTTCCGAAGCACATCTGGAGGCATTCTGTAATCTTCGGAGCTTCAGAGTGGTGATGAAACACAAAAATAGCATATTCATTGAATACAATAAATACCATGCGGAATTTTCTCCATGGGAGTAATGTCTCAAACTGTCTACGCTTTGATCGTATTCCAGGAAGACCAGTAGTAGTTTCCGAAGCACATCTGGAGGCTTTTTGGAATCTGTGGACCTACATGATGTTGATGAAACACAAAAATTGCATCGGCATTGGGTACAATAAGTTACATGCGGACTTTTCTCCATGGGAGTAATGTCTCAAACTGTCTACGCTTTGATCGTTCCATGAAAGACCAGTAATAGTTTCAGAAGCTCATTTGGAGGCATTCTGTAATCTTCGGAGCTTCAGAGTGGTGATGAAACACAAAAATAGCATCTTCATTGAATACAATAAGTACAATGCGGCCTTTTCTCCATGGGAGATATGTCTCAACCTGACTACATTTTGATCGTTTCCTGGAAGACCAGTAGTAGTTTCCGAAGCACATCTGGAGGCATTCTGTAATCTATGGAACTTCAGAGTGGTGATGAAACACAAAAATAGCATCGGCATTGAATACAAAAAGTACCATGCGGACTTATCTCCATGGGAGAAATGTCTCATACTGTCTACGCTTTGATCGATTCCAGGAAGACCAGTAGTAGTTTCCGAAGCACATCTGGAAGCATGCTGTAATCTGTGGACCTACAGGATGTTGATGAAACACAAAACTTGCATCGGCAATGAATACAATAAGCACCATGCGGACTTTTGTCCACGGGAGTAATGTCTCAAACTGTCTGCGATTTGATCGCTCCCTGGAAGACTAGTAGTAGTTTCCAAAGCACATCTGGATTCATTCTGTGATCTGTGGACCTACAGAGAGTTGATGAAACAGAAAAATTGCATCGGCATTGAATGCAATAAGTACCATGCGGACTTTTCTCCATGGGGGTTATGTCTTAAACTGTCTACGCTTTGATCGTTCCATGGAAGACCAGTAGTAGTTTCCGAAGCACATCTGGAGGCATTCTGTAATCTGTGGTCCTACAGAGTGTTGATGAAACACAAAAATTGCATCGGCATTAAATACAATAAGTACCATTGGGACTTTTCTCCATGGGAGTAATGTCTCAAACTGTCTACGCTTTGATCGTTCCATGAAAGACCAGTAGTAGTTTCCGAAGCGCATCTGGAATCATTCTGTAATCTGTGGAACTACAGAGTGTTGATGAAACACAGAAATTGCGTCGGCATTGAATACAATAAGTACCATGCAAACTTTTCTCCATGGGAGTAATGTCTCAAACTGTCTACGTTTCGATCGTTCAATAGAAGACCAGTAGTAATTTCCAAAGCACATCTGGGGGCATTCAGGAATCTGTGGACCTACAGGATATTGATGAAACACAAAAAATGCATCGGCATGAATACAATAAGTTCCTTGCGGACTTTTCTCCATGGGAGTAATGAATCAAACTGTCTACGATTTGATCGCTCCCTGGAAGACCAGTAGTTGTTTCCGAAGCATATCTGGAGGCATTCTGTAATATATGGAGCTTCAGAGTGGTGATGAAACACAAAAATAGCAATTGCATTGTATACAATAAGTTCCATGCGGACTTTTCTCCATGGGAGTAATGTCTCAAACTGTCTACGTTTTGATCGATTCCAGTAAGACCAGTAGTAGTTTCCGAAGCAGATCTGGAGGCATGCTGTAATCTGTGGACCTACAGAGTGTTGATGAAACACAAAAATTGCATCGGCATTGAATACAATAAGTACCATGGGGACTTTTCTCAATGGGAGTAATGTCTCAAATTGTCTACGCTTTGATCGTTCCCTGGAAGACCAGTAGTAGTTTCCGTAGCACATCTGGAAGCATTCTGTAATCTATGGAGCTTCAGAGTGGTGATGAAACACAAAAATTGCATCGGCATTGAATACGATAACTACCATGCGGACTTTTCTCTATGGGAGTAAAGTCTCAAACTGTCTACGTTTTGATCGTTCCCTGGAAGACCAGTAGTAGTTTCCGAAGCACATCTGGAGGCATTTTGTAATTTGTGGACCTACAGAGTGTTGATGAAACACAAAAATTGCATCGGCATTGAATACAATAAGTAATATGCGGACTTTTCTCCATGATAGTAATGTCTCAAACTTACTACGGTTTGATCGATTCCAGAAAAACCTGTAGTAGTTTCCGAAGCACATCTGGAGGCATGCTGTAATCTGTGGACGTACAGAGTGTTGATGAAACACAAAAATTGCATCAGCATTGAATACAAGAAGTACCAAGCGAACATATCTCCAAGGGAGTAATGTCTCAAACTGTCTACACTGTCTACGCTTTGATCGTTCCCTGGAAGACCAGTAATAGTTTCCGAAGCACATCTGGAGGCATTCTGTAATCATCGGATCTTCAGAGTGGTGATGAAACACAAAAATAGCATCTTCATTGAATACAATAAGTACAATGCTGCCTTTTCTCCATGGGAGAAATGTCTCAAACTGACTACACTTTGATCGTTTCCTGGAAGACCAGTAGTAGTTTCCGAAGCACATCTGGAGGCATTCTGTAATCTATGGAACTTCAGAGTGGTGATAAAACACAAAAATAGCATCGGCATTGAATACAATAAGTACCATGCGGACTTTTCTGCATGGGAGTAATGTCTCAAACTGACTACATTTTGATCGTTTCCTGGAAGACGAGTAGTAATTTCCGAAGCACATCTGGAAGCATTTTGCAATTTGTGGACCGACAGAGCGTTGATGAAACACAAAAATTGCATCGGCATTGAATACAATAAATACCATGCGGAATTTTCTCCATGGGAGTAATGTCTCAAACTGTCTACGCTTTGATCGATTCCAGGAAGACCAGTAGTAGTTTCCGAAGCACATCTGGAGGCTTTCTGGAATCTGTGGACCTACATGATGTTGATGAAACACAAAAATTGCATCGGCATTGGATACAATAAGTTCCATGCGGACTTTTGTCCACGGGAGTAATATCTCAAACTGTCTGCGATTTGATCGCTCCCTGGAAAACCAGCAATAGTTTCCGAAGCACATCTGGAGGCATTCTGTGATCTGTGGACCTACAGAGAGTTGATGAAACAGAAAAATTGCATCGGCATTGAATACAATAAGTACCATGCGGACTTTTCTCCATGGGGGTTATGTCTTAAACTGTCTACGCTTTGATCGTTCCATGGACGACCAGTAGTAGTTTCCGAAGCACATCTGGAGGCATTCCGTAGTATATGGACCTACAGAGTGTTGATGAAGCACAAAAATTGCATCGGCATTGTATACAATAAGTACCATGCGGACTATTCTCCATGGGAGTAATGTCTCAAACAGTCTACGATTTGATCGTTCCCTGAAAGATTAGTAGTAGTTTCCGAAGCACACCTGGAGGCATTCTGTAATCTGCGGACCTACAGAGTGTTGATGAAACACAAAAATTGCATCGGCATTAAATACAATAAGTACCATGCGGAATTTTGTCCATGGGAGTAATGTCTCAAACTGTCTACGTTTTGATCGTTCCCTGGAATACCAGTAGCAGTTTCCGAAGCACATCTGGAGGCATTTTGTAATATGTGGACCTACAGAGTGTTGATGAAACACAAAAATTAAATCGGCATTGAATACAATAAGTAATATGCGGACTTTTCTCCATGGGAGTAAAGTCTCAAACTGACTACGCTTTGATCGATTCCAGAAAAACCTGTAGTAGTTTCCGAAGCATATCTGGAGGCATGCTGTAATCTGTGGACCTACAGAGTGTTGATGAAACACGAAAATTGCAACGGCATTAAATACAAATAGTGTCATGCGGACTTTCCTCCATGGGAGTAATGTCTCTATCTGGCTACGCTTTGATAGATTCCTGGAAGACCAGTAGTAGTTTTCGAAGCACATCTGGAGGCATTCTGTAATATGTGGACCTACAGAGAGTTGATGAAACACAAAAATTGCATCGGCATTGCATACAATAAGTACCATGCGGAATTTTCTCCATGGGAGTAATGTCTCTATCTGCCTACGCTTTGATAGATTCCTGGAAGACCAGTAGTAGTTCCGAAGCACACCTGGAGACATTCTGTAATCTTTGGTCCTTCAGAGTGTTAATGAAACTCAGAAATTGCATCGGTATGGAATACAACATGCACCATGTGGACTTTTATACATGGTACTAATGTCTCAAACTGTCTATGGTTTGAACATTTCCTGTGAGACCACTAGTAGCTTCCGAAGCACATCTGGTGGCATTCTGTAATCTGTGTACCTTCAGGGTGTAGATGAAACATAAATATTGCATCGGGATTCAATACAACAGTCACAATGCGGACTTTTCTCCACGGGAGTAATGTCTCAAACTGTCTACGCTTTGATCGTTCCCTGGAAGACCAGTTGTAGTTTCCGTAGCACATCTGGAGGCATTCTGCAACCTGTGGACCTTGAGAGTGTTGATGAAGCACAGAAATTACATCGGGATTCACTACAACAGTAATCATGCGGACTTTTCTCCATGGGAGTAATGTCTCAATCTGTCTACACTTTGATAGATTTCTGGAAAACCAGTAGTAGTTTCCGAAGCACATCTGGAAACAATCTGAAAACTGTGGACTTTCAGAGTGTTGATGAAACACAGAAATTGCTTCGGGATTGAAAAGAACAGGCACCATGCGGACCTTTCCCCATGTGAATAATGTCTCAAACTGTCTACGCTTTGATCGTTCCCTGGAAGACCACTAGTAGTTACCGAAGCACTTCTGGAGGCATTCTGTAATCTGTGGACCTTCAGAGTGTTAATGAAACACAGAAATAGCATCGGGATTGAATACAACAAGCACCATGCGGACTTTTCTCAAAGGGAGTAATGTATCAAACTGTCTACGTTTTGATCGCTCCCTGGCAGACCAGTAGTAGTTTCCGAAGCACATCTGGAGGCATTCTGTAATCTATGGACGTTCAGAGTGTTGATGAAACACAAAAAGTGCATCGCCATTGAATACAATAAGTACCATGCGTACTTTTCTCCATGTTAGTAATATCTCAAACTACCTACGCTTTGATCGTTCCATGGAAGACCAGTAGTAGTTTCCGAAGCACTTCTGGAGGCATTCTGTAATCTGTGGACCTACAGAGTGTTGATGAAACACAAAAATTGCATCTTCATTGAATACAATAAGTACCATGCGGACTTTTCTCCATGGGAGAATTGTCTCGAACTGTCTACGCTTTGATCGATTCCAGGAAGACCAGTAGTAGTTTCCGAAGCAGATCTGGAGGCATGCTGTAATCTGTGGACCTACAGAGTGTTGATGAAACACAAAAATTGCATCGGCATTGAATACAATAAGTACCATTGGGACTTTTCTCAATGGGAGTAATGTCTCAAACTGTCTACGCTTTGATCGTTCCCTGGAAGACCAGTAGTAGTTTCCGAAGCACATCTGGAGGCATTTTGTTATCTGTGGACCTACAGAGTGTTGACGAAGCACAAAAATTGCATCGGCATTGAATACGATAAGTACCATGCGGAATTTTCTCCATGGGAGTAATGTCTCAAACTGTCTACGTTTTGATCGTTCCCTGGAATACCAGTAGTAGTTTCCGAAGCACATCTGGAGGCATTTTGTAATATGTGGACCTACAGAGTGTTGATGAAACACAAAAATTAAATCGGCATTGAATACAATAAGTAATATGCGGACTTTTCTCCATGGGAGTAAAGTCTCAAACTGACTACGCTTTGATCGATTCCAGAAAAACCTGTAGTAGTTTCCGAAGCACATCTGGAGGCATGCTGTAATCTGTGGACCTACAGAGTGTTGATGAAACACAAAAATTGCATCAGCATTGAATACAATAAGTACCAAGCGAACATTTCTCCAAGAGAGTTATGTCTCAAACTGTCTACGCTTTGATCGTTCCCTTGAAGACCAGTAATAGTTTCCGAAGCACATCTGGAGGCATTCTGTAATCTTCGGAGCTTCAGAGTGGTGATGAAACACAAAAATAGCATATTCATTGAATACAATAAATACCATGCGGAATTTTCTCCATGGGAGTAATGTCTCAAACTGTCTACGCTTTGATCGTATTCCAGGAAGACCAGTACTAGTTTCCGAAGCACATCTGGAGGCTTTTTGGAATCTGTGGACCTACATGATGTTGATGAAACACAAAAATTGCATCGGCATTGGGTACAATAAGTTCCATGCGGACTTTTCTCCATGGGAGTAATGTCTCAAACTGTCTACGCTTTGATCGTTCCATGAAAGACCAGTAATAGTTTCCGAAGCTCATCTGGAGGCATTCTGTAATCTTCGGAGCTTCAGAGTGGTGATGAAACACAAAAATAGCATCTTCATTGAATACAATAAGTACAATGCGGCCTTTTCTCCATGGGAGATATGTCTCAACCTGACTACATTTTGATCGTTTCCTGGAAGACCAGTAGTAGTTTCCGAAGCACATCTGGAGGCATTCTGTAATCTATGGAACTTCAGAGTGGTGATGAAACACAAAAATAGCATCGGCATTGAATATAAAAAGTACCATGCGGACTTATCTCCATGGGAGAAATGTCTCATACTGTCTACGCTTTGATCGATTCCAGGAAGACCAGTAGTAGTTTCCGAAGCACATCTGGAAGCATGCTGTAATCTGTGGACCTACAGGATGTTGATGAAACACAAAACTTGCATCGGCAATGAATACAATAAGCACCATGCGGACTTTTGTCCACGGGAGTAATGTCTCAAACTGTCTGCGATTTGATCGCTCCCTGGAAGACTAGTAGTAGTTTCCAAAGCACATCTGGATTCATTCTGTGATCTGTGGACCTACAGAGAGTTGATGAAACAGAAAAATTGCATCGGCATTGAATGCAATAAGTACCATGCGGACTTTTCTCCATGGGGGTTATGTCTTAAACTGTCTACGCTTTGATCGTTCCATGGAAGACCAGTAGTAGTTTCCGAAGCACATCTGGAGGCATTCTGTAATCTGTGGTCCTACAGAGTGTTGATGAAACACAAAAATTGCATCGGCATTAAATACAATAAGTACCATTGGGACTTTTCTCCATGGGAGTAATGTCTCAAACTGTCTACGCTTTGATCGTTCCATGAAAGACCAGTAGTAGTTTCCGAAGCGCATCTGGAATCATTCTGTAATCTGTGGAACTACAGAGTGTTGATGAAACACAGAAATTGCGTCGGCATTGAATACAATAAGTACCATGCAAACTTTTCTCCATGGGAGTAATGTCTCAAACTGTCTACGTTTCGATCGTTCAATAGAAGATCAGTAGTAATTTCCAAAGCACATCTGGGGGCATTCAGGAATCTGTGGACCTACAGGATATTGATGAAACACAAAAAATGCATCGGCATGAATACAATAAGTTCCTTGCGGACTTTTCTCCATGGGAGTAATGAATCAAACTGTCTACGATTTGATCGCTCCCTGGAAGACCAGTAGTTGTTTCCGAAGCATATCTGGAGGCATTCTGTAATATATGGAGCTTCAGAGTGGTGATGAAACACAAAAATAGCAATTGCATTGTATACAATAAGTTCCATGCGGACTTTTCTCCATGGGAGTAATGTCTCAAACTGTCTACGTTTTGATCGATTCCAGTAAGACCAGTAGTAGTTTCCGAAGCAGATCTGGAGGCATGCTGTAATCTGTGGACCTACAGAGTGTTGATGAAACACAAAAATTGCATCGGCATTGAATACAATAAGTACCATGGGGACTTTTCTCAATGGGAGTAATGTCTCAAATTGTCTACGCTTTGATCGTTCCCTGGAAGACCAGTAGTAGTTTCCGTAGCACATCTGGAAGCATTCTGTAATCTATGGAGCTTCAGAGTGGTGATGAAACACAAAAATTGCATCGGCATTGAATACGATAACTACCATGCGGACTTTTCTCTATGGGAGTAAAGTCTCAAACTGTCTACGTTTTGATCGTTCCCTGGAAGACCAGTAGTAGTTTCCGAAGCACATCTGGAGGCATTTTGTAATTTGTGGACCTACAGAGTGTTGATGAAACACAAAAATTGCATCGGCATTGAATACAATAAGTAATATGCGGACTTTTCTCCATGATAGTAATGTCTCAAACTTACTACGGTTTGATCGATTCCAGAAAAACCTGTAGTAGTTTCCGAAGCACATCTGGAGGCATGCTGTAATCTGTGGACGTACAGAGTGTTGATGAAACACAAAAATTGCATCAGCATTGAATACAAGAAGTACCAAGCGAACATATCTCCAAGGGAGTAATGTCTCAAACTGTCTACACTGTCTACGCTTTGATCGTTCCCTGGAAGACCAGTAATAGTTTCCGAAGCACATCTGGAGGCATTCTGTAATCATCGGATCTTCAGAGTGGTGATGAAACACAAAAATAGCATCTTCATTGAATACAATAAGTACAATGCTGCCTTTTCTCCATGGGAGAAATGTCTCAAACTGACTACACTTTGATCGTTTCCTGGAAGACCAGTAGTAGTTTCCGAAGCACATCTGGAGGCATTCTGTAATCTATGGAACTTCAGAGTGGTGATAAAACACAAAAATAGCATCGGCATTGAATACAATAAGTACCATGCGGACTTTTCTGCATGGGAGTAATGTCTCAAACTGACTACATTTTGATCGTTTCCTGGAAGACGAGTAGTAATTTCCGAAGCACATCTGGAAGCATTTTGCAATTTGTGGACCGACAGAGCGTTGATGAAACACAAAAATTGCATCGGCATTGAATACAATAAATACCATGCGGAATTTTCTCCATGGGAGTAATGTCTCAAACTGTCTACGCTTTGATCGATTCCAGGAAGACCAGTAGTAGTTTCCGAAGCACATCTGGAGGCTTTCTGGAATCTGTGGACCTACATGATGTTGATGAAACACAAAAATTGCATCGGCATTGGATACAATAAGTTCCATGCGGACTTTTGTCCACGGGAGTAATATCTCAAACTGTCTGCGATTTGATCGCTCCCTGGAAGACCAGCAATAGTTTCCGAAGCACATCTGGAGGCATTCTGTGATCTGTGGACCTACAGAGAGTTGATGAAACAGAAAAATTGCATCGGCATTGAATACAATAAGTACCATGCGGACTTTTCTCCATGGGGGTTATGTCTTAAACTGTCTACGCTTTGATCGTTCCATGGACGACCAGTAGTAGTTTCCGAAGCACATCTGGAGGCATTCCGTAGTATATGGACCTACAGAGTGTTGATGAAGCACAAAAATTGCATCGGCATTGTATACAATAAGTACCATGCGGACTATTCTCCATGGGAGTAATGTCTCAAACAGTCTACGATTTGATCGTTCCCTGAAAGATTAGTAGTAGTTTCCGAAGCACACCTGGAGGCATTCTGTAATCTGCGGACCTACAGAGTGTTGATGAAACACAAAAATTGCATCGGCATTAAATACAATAAGTACCATGCGGAATTTTGTCCATGGGAGTAATGTCTCAAACTGTCTACGTTTTGATCGTTCCCTGGAATACCAGTAGCAGTTTCCGAAGCACATCTGGAGGCATTTTGTAATATGTGGACCTACAGAGTGTTGATGAAACACAAAAATTAAATCGGCATTGAATACAATAAGTAATATGCGGACTTTTCTCCATGGGAGTAAAGTCTCAAACTGACTACGCTTTGATCGATTCCAGAAAAACCTGTAGTAGTTTCCGAAGCATATCTGGAGGCATGCTGTAATCTGTGGACCTACAGAGTGTTGATGAAACACGAAAATTGCAACGGCATTAAATACAAATAGTGTCATGCGGACTTTCCTCCATGGGAGTAATGTCTCTATCTGGCTACGCTTTGATAGATTCCTGGAAGACCAGTAGTAGTTTTCGAAGCACATCTGGAGGCATTCTGTAATATGTGGACCTACAGAGAGTTGATGAAACACAAAAATTGCATCGGCATTGCATACAATAAGTACCATGCGGAATTTTCTCCATGGGAGTAATGTCTCTATCTGCCTACGCTTTGATAGATTCCTGGAAGACCAGTAGTAGTTCCGAAGCACACCTGGAGACATTCTGTAATCTTTGGTCCTTCAGAGTGTTAATGAAACTCAGAAATTGCATCGGTATGGAATACAACATGCACCATGTGGACTTTTATACATGGTACTAATGTCTCAAACTGTCTATGGTTTGAACATTTCCTGTGAGACCACTAGTAGCTTCCGAAGCACATCTGGTGGCATTCTGTAATCTGTGTACCTTCAGGGTGTAGATGAAACATAAATATTGCATCGGGATTCAATACAACAGTCACAATGCGGACTTTTCTCCACGGGAGTAATGTCTCAAACTGTCTACGCTTTGATCGTTCCCTGGAAGACCAGTTGTAGTTTCCGTAGCACATCTGGAGGCATTCTGCAACCTGTGGACCTTGAGAGTGTTGATGAAGCACAGAAATTACATCGGGATTCACTACAACAGTAATCATGCGGACTTTTCTCCATGGGAGTAATGTCTCAATCTGTCTACACTTTGATAGATTTCTGGAAAACCAGTAGTAGTTTCCGAAGCACATCTGGAAACAATCTGAAAACTGTGGACTTTCAGAGTGTTGATGAAACACAGAAATTGCTTCGGGATTGAAAAGAACAGGCACCATGCGGACCTTTCCCCATGTGAATAATGTCTCAAACTGTCTACGCTTTGATCGTTCCCTGGAAGACCACTAGTAGTTACCGAAGCACTTCTGGAGGCATTCTGTAATCTGTGGACCTTCAGAGTGTTAATGAAACACAGAAATAGCATCGGGATTGAATACAACAAGCACCATGCGGACTTTTCTCAAAGGGAGTAATGTATCAAACTGTCTACGTTTTGATCGCTCCCTGGCAGACCAGTAGTAGTTTCCGAAGCACATCTGGAGGCATTCTGTAATCTATGGACGTTCAGAGTGTTGATGAAACACAAAAAGTGCATCGCCATTGAATACAATAAGTACCATGCGTACTTTTCTCCATGTTAGTAATATCTCAAACTACCTACGCTTTGATCGTTCCATGGAAGACCAGTAGTAGTTTCCGAAGCACTTCTGGAGGCATTCTGTAATATATGGACCTACAGAGTGTTGATGAAGCACAAAAATTGCATCGGCATTGAATACAATAAGTAATATGCGGACTTTTCTCCATGGGAGTAATGTCTCAAACTGACTACGCTTTGATTGATTCCAGAAAATCCTGTAGTAGTTTCCGAAGCACAACTGGAGGCATGCTGTAATCTGTGGACCTACAGAGTGTTGATGAAACACAAAAATTGCAACGTCATTAAATACAAATAGTGTCATGCGGACTTTTCTCCATGGGAGTAATGTCTCAAACTGTCTACGTTTTGATCGCTCCCTGGAAGACCAGTAGAAGTTTCCGAAGCACATCTGGAGGCATTCTGTAATATATGGACGTTCAGAGTGTTGATGAACCACAAAAATTGCATCGGCATTGAATACAATAAGTACCATGCATACTTTTCTCCATGGGAGTAATGTCCCAAACTGTGTACGTTTTGATCGTTCCCTGGAAGACCAGTAGTGGTTTCCGAAGCACATCTGGAGGCAGTTTGTAATTTGTGGACCTACAGAGTGTTGATGAAACACAAAAATTGCATCGGCATTGAATACAATAAGTACCATGGGGACTTTTCTCAATGGGAGTAACGTCTCAAACTTTCTACGCTTTGATCGTTCCCTGGAAGCCCATTAATAGTTTCCGAAGCACGTCTGGAGGCATTCTGTAATCTATGGAGCTTCAGAGTGGTGATGTAACACAAAAATTGCATCGGCATTGAATACGATAAGTACCATGCGGACTTTTCTCCATGGGAGTAATGTCTCAAACTGTCTACGTTTTGATCGTTCCCTGGAAGACCAGTAGTAGTTTCCGAAGCACATCTGGAGGCATTTTGTAATTTGTGGACCTACAGAGTGTTGATGAAACACAAAAATTGCATGGGCATTGAATACAATAAGTAATATGCGGACTTTTGTCCACGGGAGTAATGTCTTAAACTGTCTACGCTTTGATCGTTCCATGGAACACCAGTAGTAGTTTCCAAAGCACATCTGGATGCATTCTGTAATATATGGACCTACAGAGTGTTGATGAAGAACAAAAATTGCATCGGCATTGTATACAATAATTACCATGCGGACTTTTCTCCATGGGAGTAATATCTCAAACTGTCTATGTTTTGATCGTTCCCTGGAAGACCAGTAGTAGTTTCCGAAGCACATCTGGAGTCATTTTGTAATTTGTGGACCTACAGAGTGTTGATGAAACACAAAAATTGCAACGGCATTAAATACAAATAGTGTCATGCGGACTTTTCTCCATGGGAGTGATGTCTCTATCTGGCTACGCTTTGATAAATTCCTGGAAGACCAGTAGTAGTTTTCGAAGCACATCTGGAGGCATTCTGTAATATGTGGACCTACAGAGAGTTGATGAAACACAAAAATTGCATCGGCATTGCATACAATAAGTACCATGCGGAATTTTCTCCATGGGAGTAATGCCTCTATCTGTCTACGCTTTGATAGATTCCTGGAAGACCAGTAGTAGTTTTCCGAAGCACATCTGGAGGCATTCTGTAATCTGTGGACCTACAGAGTGTTGATGAAACACAAAAATTGCATCGGCATTGAATACAATAAGTACCATGCGGACTTTTCTCCATGGGAGAATTGTCTCAAACTGTCTACGCTTTGATCGATTCCAGGAAGACCAGTAGTAGTTGCCGAAGCACATCTGGAGGCATGCTGTAATCTGTGGACCCACAGAGTGTTGATGAAACACAAAAATTGCATCGGCATTGAATACAATAAGTACCATTGGGACTTTTCTCAATGGGAGTAATGTCTCAAACTGTCTAGGCTTTGATCGTTCCCTGGAAGACCAGTAGTAGTTTCCGAAGCACATCTGGAGGCATTTTGTTATCTGTGGACCTACAGAGTGTTGATGAAGCACAAAAATTGCATCGGCATTGCATACGATAAGTACCATGCGGAATTTTGTCCATGGGAGTAATGTCTCAAACTGTCTACGTTTTGATCGTTCCCTGGAATACCAGTAGCAGTTTCCGAAGCACATCTGGAGGCATTTTGTAATATGTGGACCTACAGAGTGTTGATGAAACACAAAAATTAAATCGGCATTGAATACAATAAGTAATATGCGGACTTTTCTCCATGGGAGTAAAGTCTCAAACTGACTACGCTTTGATCGATTCCAGAAAAACCTGTAGTAGTTTCCGAAGCATATCTGGAGGCATGCTGTAATCTGTGGACCTACAGAGTGTTGATGAAACACGAAAATTGCAACGGCATTAAATACAAATAGTGTCATGCGGACTTTCCTCCATGGGAGTAATGTCTCTATCTGGCTACGCTTTGATAGATTCCTGGAAGACCAGTAGTAGTTTTCGAAGCACATCTGGAGGCATTCTGTAATATGTGGACCTACAGAGAGTTGATGAAACACAAAAATTGCATCGGCATTGCATACAATAAGTACCATGCGGAATTTTCTCCATGGGAGTAATGTCTCTATCTGTCTACGCTTTGATAGATTCCTGGAAGACCAGTAGTAGTTCCGAAGCACACCTGGAGACATTCTGTAATCTTTGGTCCTTCAGAGTGTTAATGAAACTCAGAAATTGCATCGGTATGGAATACAACATGCACCATGTGGACTTTTATCCATGGTACTAATGTCTCAAACTGTCTATGGTTTGAACATTTCCTGTGAGACCACTAGTAGCTTCCGAAGCACATCTGGTGGCATTCTGTAATCTGTGTACCTTCAGGGTGTAGATGAAACATAAATATTGCATCGGGATTCAATACAACAGTCACAATGCGGACTTTTCTCCACGGGAGTAATGTCTCAAACTGTCTACGCTTTGATCGTTCCCTGGAAGACCAGTTGTAGTTTCCGTAGCACATCTGGAGGCATTCTGCAACCTGTGGACCTTGAGAGTGTTGATGAAGCACAGAAATTACATCGGGATTCACTACAACAGTAATCATGCGGACTTTTCTCCATGGGAGTAATGTCTCAATCTGTCTACACTTTGATAGATTTCTGGAAAACCAGTAGTAGTTTCCGAAGCACATCTGGAAACAATCTGAAAACTGTGGACTTTCAGAGTGTTGATGAAACACAGAAATTGCTTCGGGATTGAAAAGAACAGGCACCATGCGGACCTTTCCCCATGTGAATAATGTCTCAAACTGTCTACGCTTTGATCGTTCCCTGGAAGACCACTAGTAGTTACCGAAGCACTTCTGGAGGCATTCTGTAATCTGTGGACCTTCAGAGTGTTAATGAAACACAGAAATAGCATCGGGATTGAATACAACAAGCACCATGCGGACTTTTCTCAAAGGGAGTAATGTATCAAACTGTCTACGTTTTGATCGCTCCCTGGCAGACCAGTAGTAGTTTCCGAAGCACATCTGGAGGCATTCTGTAATCTATGGACGTTCAGAGTGTTGATGAAACACAAAAAGTGCATCGCCATTGAATACAATAAGTACCATGCGTACTTTTCTCCATGTTAGTAATATCTCAAACTACCTACGCTTTGATCGTTCCATGGAAGACCAGTAGTAGTTTCCGAAGCACTTCTGGAGGCATTCTGTAATATATGGACCTACAGAGTGTTGATGAAGCACAAAAATTGCATCGGCATTGAATACAATAAGTAATATGCGGACTTTTCTCCATGGGAGTAATGTCTCAAACTGACTACGCTTTGATTGATTCCAGAAAATCCTGTAGTAGTTTCCGAAGCACAACTGGAGGCATGCTGTAATCTGTGGACCTACAGAGTGTTGATGAAACACAAAAATTGCAACGTCATTAAATACAAATAGTGTCATGCGGACTTTTCTCCATGGGAGTAATGTCTCAAACTGTCTACGTTTTGATCGCTCCCTGGAAGACCAGTAGAGGTTTCCGAAGCACATCTGGAGGCATTCTGTAATATATGGACGTTCAGAGTGTTGATGAACCACAAAAATTGCATCGGCATTGAATACAATAAGTACCATGCATACTTTTCTCCATGGGAGTAATGTCCCAAACTGTGTACGTTTTGATCGTTCCCTGGAAGACCAGTAGTAGTTTCCGAAGCACATCTGGAGGCAGTTTGTAATTTGTGGACCTACAGAGTGTTGATGAAACACAAAAATTGCATCGGCATTGAATACAATAAGTACCATGGGGACTTTTCTCAATGGGAGTAACGTCTCAAACTGTCTACGCTTTGATCGTTCCCTGGAAGCCCATTAATAGTTTCCGAAGCACGTCTGGAGGCATTCTGTAATCTATGGAGCTTCAGAGTGGTGATGTAACACAAAAATTGCATCGGCATTGAATACGATAAGTACCATGCGGACTTTTCTCCATGGGAGTAATGTCTCAAACTGTCTACGTTTTGATCGTTCCCTGGAAGACCAGTAGTAGTTTCCGAAGGACATCTGGAGGCATTTTGTAATTTGTGGACCTACAGAGTGTTGATGAAACACAAAAATTGCATGGGCATTGAATACAATAAGTAATATGCGGACTTTTGTCCACGGGAGTAATGTCTTAAACTGTCTACGCTTTGATCGTTCCATGGAACACCAGTAGTAGTTTCCAAAGCACATCTGGATGCATTCTGTAATATATGGACCTACAGAGTGTTGATGAAGAACAAAAATTGCATCGGCATTGTATACAATAATTACCATGCGGACTTTTCTCCATGGGAGTAATATCTCAAACTGTCTATGTTTTGATCGTTCCCTGGAAGACCAGTAGTAGTTTCCGAAGCACATCTGGAGTCATTTTGTAATTTGTGGACCTACAGAGTGTTGATGAAACACAAAAATTGCAACGGCATTAAATACAAATAGTGTCATGCGGACTTTTCTCCATGGGAGTGATGTCTCTATCTGGCTACGCTTTGATAAATTCCTGGAAGACCAGTAGTAGTTTTCGAAGCACATCTGGAGGCATTCTGTAATATGTGGACCTACAGAGAGTTGATGAAACACAAAAATTGCATCGGCATTGCATACAATAAGTACCATGCGGAATTTTCTCCATGGGAGTAATGCCTCTATCTGTCTACGCTTTGATAGATTCCTGGAAGACCAGTAGTAGTTTTCCGAAGCACATCTGGAGGCATTCTGTAATCTGTGGACCTACAGAGTGTTGATGAAACACAAAAATTGCATCGGCATTGAATACAATAAGTACCATGCAGACTTTTCTCCATGGGAGTAATGTCTCAATCTGTCTACACTTTCATAGATTTGTGGAAGACCAGTAGTAGTTTCCGAAGCACATCTGGAGTCATTTTGTAATTTGTGGACCTACAGAGTGTTGATGAAACACAAAAATTGCATCGGCATTGAATACAATAAGTAATATGCGGACTACTCCATGGGAGTAATGTCTCAAACTAACTACGATTTGATCGTTCCCTGGAAGACCAGTAGTAGTTTCCGAAGCACATCTGGAGGCATTCTGTAATCTGTGGACCTACAGAGTGTTGATGAAACACAAAAATTGCATCGGCATTGAATACAATAAGTACCATGCATACTTTTCTCCATGGGAGTAATGTCCCAAACTGTGTACGTTTTGATCGTTCCCTGGAAGACCAGTAGTAGTTTCCGAAGCACATCTGGAGGCAGTTTGTAATTTGTGGACCTACAGAGTGTTGATGAAACACAAAAATTGCATCGGCATTGAATACAATAAGTACCATGGGGACTTTTCTCAATGGGAGTAACGTCTCAAACTGTCTACGCTTTGATCGTTCCCTGGAAGCCCATTAATAGTTTCCGAAGCACGTCTGGAGGCATTCTGTAATCTATGGAGCTTCAGAGTGGTGATGTAACACAAAAATTGCATCGGCATTGAATACGATAAGTACCATGCGGACTTTTCTCCATGGGAGTAATGTCTCAAACTGTCTACGTTTTGATCGTTCCCTGGAAGACCAGTAGTAGTTTCCGAAGCACATCTGGAGGCATTTTGTAATTTGTGGACCTACAGAGTGTTGATGAAACACAAAAATTGCATGGGCATTGAATACAATAAGTAATATGCGGACTTTTGTCCACGGGAGTAATGTCTTAAACTGTCTACGCTTTGATCGTTCCATGGAACACCAGTAGTAGTTTCCAAAGCACATCTGGATGCATTCTGTAATATATGGACCTACAGAGTGTTGATGAAGAACAAAAATTGCATCGGCATTGTATACAATAATTACCATGCGGACTTTTCTCCATGGGAGTAATATCTCAAACTGTCTATGTTTTGATCGTTCCCTGGAAGACCAGTAGTAGTTTCCGAAGCACATCTGGAGTCATTTTGTAATTTGTGGACCTACAGAGTGTTGATGAAACACAAAAATTGCAACGGCATTAAATACAAATAGTGTCATGCGGACTTTTCTCCATGGGAGTGATGTCTCTATCTGGCTACGCTTTGATAAATTCCTGGAAGACCAGTAGTAGTTTTCGAAGCACATCTGGAGGCATTCTGTAATATGTGGACCTACAGAGAGTTGATGAAACACAAAAATTGCATCGGCATTGCATACAATAAGTACCATGCGGAATTTTCTCCATGGGAGTAATGCCTCTATCTGTCTACGCTTTGATAGATTCCTGGAAGACCAGTAGTAGTTTTCCGAAGCACATCTGGAGGCATTCTGTAATCTGTGGACCTACAGAGTGTTGATGAAACACAAAAATTGCATCGGCATTGAATACAATAAGTACCATGCGGACTTTTCTCCATGGGAGAATTGTCTCAAACTGTCTACGCTTTGATCGATTCCAGGAAGACCAGTAGTAGTTGCCGAAGCAGATCTGGAGGCATGCTGTAATCTGTGGACCCACAGAGTGTTGATGAAACACAAAAATTGCATCGGCATTGAATACAATAAGTACCATTGGGACTTTTCTCAATGGGAGTAATGTCTCAAACTGTCTACGCTTTGATCGTTCCCTGGAAGACCAGTAGTAGTTTCCGAAGCACATCTGGAGGCATTTTGTTATCTGTGGACCTACAGAGTGTTGATGAAGCACAAAAATTGCATCGGCATTGCATACGATAAGTACCATGCGGAATTTTGTCCATGGGAGTAATGTCTCAAACTGTCTACGTTTTGATCGTTCCCTGGAATACCAGTAGCAGTTTCCGAAGCACATCTGGAGGCATTTTGTAATATGTGGACCTACAGAGTGTTGATGAAACACAAAAATTAAATCGGCATTGAATACAATAAGTAATATGCGGACTTTTCTCCATGGGAGTAAAGTCTCAAACTGACTACGCTTTGATCGATTCCAGAAAAACCTGTAGTAGTTTCCGAAGCATATCTGGAGGCATGCTGTAATCTGTGGACCTACAGAGTGTTGATGAAACACGAAAATTGCAACGGCATTAAATACAAATAGTGTCATGCGGACTTTCCTCCATGGGAGTAATGTCTCTATCTGGCTACGCTTTGATAGATTCCTGGAAGACCAGTAGTAGTTTTCGAAGCACATCTGGAGGCATTCTGTAATATGTGGACCTACAGAGAGTTGATGAAACACAAAAATTGCATCGGCATTGCATACAATAAGTACCATGCGGAATTTTCTCCATGGGAGTAATGTCTCTATCTGTCTACGCTTTGATAGATTCCTGGAAGACCAGTAGTAGTTCCGAAGCACACCTGGAGACATTCTGTAATCTTTGGTCCTTCAGAGTGTTAATGAAACTCAGAAATTGCATCGGTATGGAATACAACATGCACCATGTGGACTTTTATCCATGGTACTAATGTCTCAAACTGTCTATGGTTTGAACATTTCCTGTGAGACCACTAGTAGCTTCCGAAGCACATCTGGTGGCATTCTGTAATCTGTGTACCTTCAGGGTGTAGATGAAACATAAATATTGCATCGGGATTCAATACAACAGTCACAATGCGGACTTTTCTCCACGGGAGTAATGTCTCAAACTGTCTACGCTTTGATCGTTCCCTGGAAGACCAGTTGTAGTTTCCGTAGCACATCTGGAGGCATTCTGCAACCTGTGGACCTTGAGAGTGTTGATGAAGCACAGAAATTACATCGGGATTCACTACAACAGTAATCATGCGGACTTTTCTCCATGGGAGTAATGTCTCAATCTGTCTACACTTTGATAGATTTCTGGAAAACCAGTAGTAGTTTCCGAAGCACATCTGGAAACAATCTGAAAACTGTGGACTTTCAGAGTGTTGATGAAACACAGAAATTGCTTCGGGATTGAAAAGAACAGGCACCATGCGGACCTTTCCCCATGTGAATAATGTCTCAAACTGTCTACGCTTTGATCGTTCCCTGGAAGACCACTAGTAGTTACCGAAGCACTTCTGGAGGCATTCTGTAATCTGTGGACCTTCAGAGTGTTAATGAAACACAGAAATAGCATCGGGATTGAATACAACAAGCACCATGCGGAATTTTCTCAAAGGGAGTAATGTATCAAACTGTCTACGTTTTGATCGCTCCCTGGCAGACCAGTAGTAGTTTCCGAAGCACATCTGGAGGCATTCTGTAATCTATGGACGTTCAGAGTGTTGATGAAACACAAAAAGTGCATCGCCATTGAATACAATAAGTACCATGCGTACTTTTCTCCATGTTAGTAATATCTCAAACTACCTACGCTTTGATCGTTCCATGGAAGACCAGTAGTAGTTTCCGAAGCACTTCTGGAGGCATTCTGTAATATATGGACCTACAGAGTGTTGATGAAGCACAAAAATTGCATCGGCATTGAATACAATAAGTAATATGCGGACTTTTCTCCATGGGAGTAATGTCTCAAACTGACTACGCTTTGATTGATTCCAGAAAATCCTGTAGTAGTTTCCGAAGCACAACTGGAGGCATGCTGTAATCTGTGGACCTACAGAGTGTTGATGAAACACAAAAATTGCAACGTCATTAAATACAAATAGTGTCATGCGGACTTTTCTCCATGGGAGTAATGTCTCAAACTGTCTACGTTTTGATCGCTCCCTGGAAGACCAGTAGAAGTTTCCGAAGCACATCTGGAGGCATTCTGTAATATATGGACGTTCAGAGTGTTGATGAACCACAAAAATTGCATCGGCATTGAATACAATAAGTACCATGCATACTTTTCTCCATGGGAGTAATGTCCCAAACTGTGTACGTTTTGATCGTTCCCTGGAAGACCAGTAGTGGTTTCCGAAGCACATCTGGAGGCAGTTTGTAATTTGTGGACCTACAGAGTGTTGATGAAACACAAAAATTGCATCGGCATTGAATACAATAAGTACCATGGGGACTTTTCTCAATGGGAGTAACGTCTCAAACTTTCTACGCTTTGATCGTTCCCTGGAAGCCCATTAATAGTTTCCGAAGCACGTCTGGAGGCATTCTGTAATCTATGGAGCTTCAGAGTGGTGATGTAACACAAAAATTGCATCGGCATTGAATACGATAAGTACCATGCGGACTTTTCTCCATGGGAGTAATGTCTCAAACTGTCTACGTTTTGATCGTTCCCTGGAAGACCAGTAGTAGTTTCCGAAGCACATCTGGAGGCATTTTGTAATTTGTGGACCTACAGAGTGTTGATGAAACACAAAAATTGCATGGGCATTGAATACAATAAGTAATATGCGGACTTTTGTCCACGGGAGTAATGTCTTAAACTGTCTACGCTTTGATCGTTCCATGGAACACCAGTAGTAGTTTCCAAAGCACATCTGGATGCATTCTGTAATATATGGACCTACAGAGTGTTGATGAAGAACAAAAATTGCATCGGCATTGTATACAATAATTACCATGCGGACTTTTCTCCATGGGAGTAATATCTCAAACTGTCTATGTTTTGATCGTTCCCTGGAAGACCAGTAGTAGTTTCCGAAGCACATCTGGAGTCATTTTGTAATTTGTGGACCTACAGAGTGTTGATGAAACACAAAAATTGCAACGGCATTAAATACAAATAGTGTCATGCGGACTTTTCTCCATGGGAGTGATGTCTCTATCTGGCTACGCTTTGATAAATTCCTGGAAGACCAGTAGTAGTTTTCGAAGCACATCTGGAGGCATTCTGTAATATGTGGACCTACAGAGAGTTGATGAAACACAAAAATTGCATCGGCATTGCATACAATAAGTACCATGCGGAATTTTCTCCATGGGAGTAATGCCTCTATCTGTCTACGCTTTGATAGATTCCTGGAAGACCAGTAGTAGTTTTCCGAAGCACATCTGGAGGCATTCTGTAATCTGTGGACCTACAGAGTGTTGATGAAACACAAAAATTGCATCGGCATTGAATACAATAAGTACCATGCGGACTTTTCTCCATGGGAGAATTGTCTCAAACTGTCTACGCTTTGATCGATTCCAGGAAGACCAGTAGTAGTTGCCGAAGCAGATCTGGAGGCATGCTGTAATCTGTGGACCCACAGAGTGTTGATGAAACACAAAAATTGCATCGGCATTGAATACAATAAGTACCATTGGGACTTTTCTCAATGGGAGTAATGTCTCAAACTGTCTAGGCTTTGATCGTTCCCTGGAAGACCAGTAGTAGTTTCCGAAGCACATCTGGAGGCATTTTGTTATCTGTGGACCTACAGAGTGTTGATGAAGCACAAAAATTGCATCGGCATTGCATACGATAAGTACCATGCGGAATTTTGTCCATGGGAGTAATGTCTCAAACTGTCTACGTTTTGATCGTTCCCTGGAATACCAGTAGCAGTTTCCGAAGCACATCTGGAGGCATTTTGTAATATGTGGACCTACAGAGTGTTGATGAAACACAAAAATTAAATCGGCATTGAATACAATAAGTAATATGCGGACTTTTCTCCATGGGAGTAAAGTCTCAAACTGACTACGCTTTGATCGATTCCAGAAAAACCTGTAGTAGTTTCCGAAGCATATCTGGAGGCATGCTGTAATCTGTGGACCTACAGAGTGTTGATGAAACACGAAAATTGCAACGGCATTAAATACAAATAGTGTCATGCGGACTTTCCTCCATGGGAGTAATGTCTCTATCTGGCTACGCTTTGATAGATTCCTGGAAGACCAGTAGTAGTTTTCGAAGCACATCTGGAGGCATTCTGTAATATGTGGACCTACAGAGAGTTGATGAAACACAAAAATTGCATCGGCATTGCATACAATAAGTACCATGCGGAATTTTCTCCATGGGAGTAATGTCTCTATCTGTCTACGCTTTGATAGATTCCTGGAAGACCAGTAGTAGTTCCGAAGCACACCTGGAAACATTCTGTAATCTTTGGTCCTTCAGAGTGTTAATGAAACTCAGAAATTGCATCGGTATGGAATACAACATGCACCATGTGGACTTTTATCCATGGTACTAATGTCTCAAACTGTCTATGGTTTGAACATTTCCTGTGAGACCACTAGTAGCTTCCGAAGCACATCTGGTGGCATTCTGTAATCTGTGTACCTTCAGGGTGTAGATGAAACATAAATATTGCATCGGGATTCAATACAACAGTCACAATGCGGACTTTTCTCCACGGGAGTAATGTCTCAAACTGTCTACGCTTTGATCGTTCCCTGGAAGACCAGTTGTAGTTTCCGTAGCACATCTGGAGGCATTCTGCAACCTGTGGACCTTGAGAGTGTTGATGAAGCACAGAAATTACATCGGGATTCACTACAACAGTAATCATGCGGACTTTTCTCCATGGGAGTAATGTCTCAATCTGTCTACACTTTGATAGATTTCTGGAAAACCAGTAGTAGTTTCCGAAGCACATCTGGAAACAATCTGAAAACTGTGGACTTTCAGAGTGTTGATGAAACACAGAAATTGCTTCGGGATTGAAAAGAACAGGCACCATGCGGACCTTTCCCCATGTGAATAATGTCTCAAACTGTCTACGCTTTGATCGTTCCCTGGAAGACCACTAGTAGTTACCGAAGCACTTCTGGAGGCATTCTGTAATCTGTGGACCTTCAGAGTGTTAATGAAACACAGAAATAGCATCGGGATTGAATACAACAAGCACCATGCGGACTTTTCTCAAAGGGAGTAATGTATCAAACTGTCTACGTTTTGATCGCTCCCTGGCAGACCAGTAGTAGTTTCCGAAGCACATCTGGAGGCATTCTGTAATCTATGGACGTTCAGAGTGTTGATGAAACACAAAAAGTGCATCGCCATTGAATACAATAAGTACCATGCGTACTTTTCTCCATGTTAGTAATATCTCAAACTACCTACGCTTTGATCGTTCCATGGAAGACCAGTAGTAGTTTCCGAAGCACTTCTGGAGGCATTCTGTAATATATGGACCTACAGAGTGTTGATGAAGCACAAAAATTGCATCGGCATTGAATACAATAAGTAATATGCGGACTTTTCTCCATGGGAGTAATGTCTCAAACTGACTACGCTTTGATTGATTCCAGAAAATCCTGTAGTAGTTTCCGAAGCACAACTGGAGGCATGCTGTAATCTGTGGACCTACAGAGTGTTGATGAAACACAAAAATTGCAACGTCATTAAATACAAATAGTGTCATGCGGACTTTTCTCCATGGGAGTAATGTCTCAAACTGTCTACGTTTTGATCGCTCCCTGGAAGACCAGTAGAGGTTTCCGAAGCACATCTGGAGGCATTCTGTAATATATGGACGTTCAGAGTGTTGATGAACCACAAAAATTGCATCGGCATTGAATACAATAAGTACCATGCATACTTTTCTCCATGGGAGTAATGTCCCAAACTGTGTACGTTTTGATCGTTCCCTGGAAGACCAGTAGTAGTTTCCGAAGCACATCTGGAGGCAGTTTGTAATTTGTGGACCTACAGAGTGTTGATGAAACACAAAAATTGCATCGGCATTGAATACAATAAGTACCATGGGGACTTTTCTCAATGGGAGTAACGTCTCAAACTGTCTACGCTTTGATCGTTCCCTGGAAGCCCATTAATAGTTTCCGAAGCACGTCTGGAGGCATTCTGTAATCTATGGAGCTTCAGAGTGGTGATGTAACACAAAAATTGCATCGGCATTGAATACGATAAGTACCATGCGGACTTTTCTCCATGGGAGTAATGTCTCAAACTGTCTACGTTTTGATCGTTCCCTGGAAGACCAGTAGTAGTTTCCGAAGCACATCTGGAGGCATTTTGTAATTTGTGGACCTACAGAGTGTTGATGAAACACAAAAATTGCATGGGCATTGAATACAATAAGTAATATGCGGACTTTTGTCCACGGGAGTAATGTCTTAAACTGTCTACGCTTTGATCGTTCCATGGAACACCAGTAGTAGTTTCCAAAGCACATCTGGATGCATTCTGTAATATATGGACCTACAGAGTGTTGATGAAGAACAAAAATTGCATCGGCATTGTATACAATAATTACCATGCGGACTTTTCTCCATGGGAGTAATATCTCAAACTGTCTATGTTTTGATCGTTCCCTGGAAGACCAGTAGTAGTTTCCGAAGCACATCTGGAGTCATTTTGTAATTTGTGGACCTACAGAGTGTTGATGAAACACAAAAATTGCAACGGCATTAAATACAAATAGTGTCATGCGGACTTTTCTCCATGGGAGTGATGTCTCTATCTGGCTACGCTTTGATAAATTCCTGGAAGACCAGTAGTAGTTTTCGAAGCACATCTGGAGGCATTCTGTAATATGTGGACCTACAGAGAGTTGATGAAACACAAAAATTGCATCGGCATTGCATACAATAAGTACCATGCGGAATTTTCTCCATGGGAGTAATGCCTCTATCTGTCTACGCTTTGATAGATTCCTGGAAGACCAGTAGTAGTTTTCCGAAGCACATCTGGAGGCATTCTGTAATCTGTGGACCTACAGAGTGTTGATGAAACACAAAAATTGCATCGGCATTGAATACAATAAGTACCATGCAGACTTTTCTCCATGGGAGTAATGTCTCAATCTGTCTACACTTTCATAGATTTGTGGAAGACCAGTAGTAGTTTCCGAAGCACATCTGGAGTCATTTTGTAATTTGTGGACCTACAGAGTGTTGATGAAACACAAAAATTGCATCGGCATTGAATACAATAAGTAATATGCCGACTACTCCATGGGAGTAATGTCTCAAACTAACTACGATTTGATCGTTCCCTGGAAGACCAGTAGTAGTTTCCGAAGCACATCTGGAGGCATTCTGTAATCTGTGGACCTACAGAGTGTTGATGAAACACAAAAATTGCATCGGCATTGAATACAATAAGTACCATGCATACTTTTCTCCATGGGAGTAATGTCCCAAACTGTGTACGTTTTGATCGTTCCCTGGAAGACCAGTAGTAGTTTCCGAAGCACATCTGGAGGCAGTTTGTAATTTGTGGACCTACAGAGTGTTGATGAAACACAAAAATTGCATCGGCATTGAATACAATAAGTACCATGGGGACTTTTCTCAATGGGAGTAACGTCTCAAACTGTCTACGCTTTGATCGTTCCCTGGAAGCCCATTAATAGTTTCCGAAGCACGTCTGGAGGCATTCTGTAATCTATGGAGCTTCAGAGTGGTGATGTAACACAAAAATTGCATCGGCATTGAATACGATAAGTACCATGCGGACTTTTCTCCATGGGAGTAATGTCTCAAACTGTCTACGTTTTGATCGTTCCCTGGAAGACCAGTAGTAGTTTCCGAAGCACATCTGGAGGCATTTTGTAATTTGTGGACCTACAGAGTGTTGATGAAACACAAAAATTGCATGGGCATTGAATACAATAAGTAATATGCGGACTTTTGTCCACGGGAGTAATGTCTTAAACTGTCTACGCTTTGATCGTTCCATGGAACACCAGTAGTAGTTTCCAAAGCACATCTGGATGCATTCTGTAATATATGGACCTACAGAGTGTTGATGAAGAACAAAAATTGCATCGGCATTGTATACAATAATTACCATGCGGACTTTTCTCCATGGGAGTAATATCTCAAACTGTCTATGTTTTGATCGTTCCCTGGAAGACCAGTAGTAGTTTCCGAAGCACATCTGGAGTCATTTTGTAATTTGTGGACCTACAGAGTGTTGATGAAACACAAAAATTGCAACGGCATTAAATACAAATAGTGTCATGCGGACTTTTCTCCATGGGAGTGATGTCTCTATCTGGCTACGCTTTGATAAATTCCTGGAAGACCAGTAGTAGTTTTCGAAGCACATCTGGAGGCATTCTGTAATATGTGGACCTACAGAGAGTTGATGAAACACAAAAATTGCATCGGCATTGCATACAATAAGTACCATGCGGAATTTTCTCCATGGGAGTAATGCCTCTATCTGTCTACGCTTTGATAGATTCCTGGAAGACCAGTAGTAGTTTTCCGAAGCACATCTGGAGGCATTCTGTAATCTGTGGACCTACAGAGTGTTGATGAAACACAAAAATTGCATCGGCATTGAATACAATAAGTACCATGCGGACTTTTCTCCATGGGAGAATTGTCTCAAACTGTCTACGCTTTGATCGATTCCAGGAAGACCAGTAGTAGTTGCCGAAGCAGATCTGGAGGCATGCTGTAATCTGTGGACCCACAGAGTGTTGATGAAACACAAAAATTGCATCGGCATTGAATACAATAAGTACCATTGGGACTTTTCTCAATGGGAGTAATGTCTCAAACTGTCTACGCTTTGATCGTTCCCTGGAAGACCAGTAGTAGTTTCCGAAGCACATCTGGAGGCATTTTGTTATCTGTGGACCTACAGAGTGTTGATGAAGCACAAAAATTGCATCGGCATTGCATACGATAAGTACCATGCGGAATTTTGTCCATGGGAGTAATGTCTCAAACTGTCTACGTTTTGATCGTTCCCTGGAATACCAGTAGCAGTTTCCGAAGCACATCTGGAGGCATTTTGTAATATGTGGACCTACAGAGTGTTGATGAAACACAAAAATTAAATCGGCATTGAATACAATAAGTAATATGCGGACTTTTCTCCATGGGAGTAAAGTCTCAAACTGACTACGCTTTGATCGATTCCAGAAAAACCTGTAGTAGTTTCCGAAGCATATCTGGAGGCATGCTGTAATCTGTGGACCTACAGAGTGTTGATGAAACACGAAAATTGCAACGGCATTAAATACAAATAGTGTCATGCGGACTTTCCTCCATGGGAGTAATGTCTCTATCTGGCTACGCTTTGATAGATTCCTGGAAGACCAGTAGTAGTTTTCGAAGCACATCTGGAGGCATTCTGTAATATGTGGACCTACAGAGAGTTGATGAAACACAAAAATTGCATCGGCATTGCATACAATAAGTACCATGCGGAATTTTCTCCATGGGAGTAATGTCTCTATCTGTCTACGCTTTGATAGATTCCTGGAAGACCAGTAGTAGTTCCGAAGCACACCTGGAAACATTCTGTAATCTTTGGTCCTTCAGAGTGTTAATGAAACTCAGAAATTGCATCGGTATGGAATACAACATGCACCATGTGGACTTTTATCCATGGTACTAATGTCTCAAACTGTCTATGGTTTGAACATTTCCTGTGAGACCACTAGTAGCTTCCGAAGCACATCTGGTGGCATTCTGTAATCTGTGTACCTTCAGGGTGTAGATGAAACATAAATATTGCATCGGGATTCAATACAGCAGTCACAATGCGGACTTTTCTCCACGGGAGTAATGTCTCAAACTGTCTACGCTTTGATCGTTCCCTGGAAGACCAGTTGTAGTTTCCGTAGCACATCTGGAGGCATTCTGCAACCTGTGGACCTTGAGAGTGTTGATGAAGCACAGAAATTACATCGGGATTCACTACAACAGTAATCATGCGGACTTTTCTCCATGGGAGTAATGTCTCAATCTGTCTACACTTTGATAGATTTCTGGAAAACCAGTAGTAGTTTCCGAAGCACATCTGGAAACAATCTGAAAACTGTGGACTTTCAGAGTGTTGATGAAACACAGAAATTGCTTCGGGATTGAAAAGAACAGGCACCATGCGGACCTTTCCCCATGTGAATAATGTCTCAAACTGTCTACGCTTTGATCGTTCCCTGGAAGACCACTAGTAGTTACCGAAGCACTTCTGGAGGCATTCTGTAATCTGTGGACCTTCAGAGTGTTAATGAAACACAGAAATAGCATCGGGATTGAATACAACAAGCACCATGCGGACTTTTCTCAAAGGGAGTAATGTATCAAACTGTCTACGTTTTGATCGCTCCCTGGCAGACCAGTAGTAGTTTCCGAAGCACATCTGGAGGCATTCTGTAATCTATGGACGTTCAGAGTGTTGATGAAACACAAAAAGTGCATCGCCATTGAATACAATAAGTACCATGCGTACTTTTCTCCATGTTAGTAATATCTCAAACTACCTACGCTTTGATCGTTCCATGGAAGACCAGTAGTAGTTTCCGAAGCACTTCTGGAGGCATTCTGTAATATATGGACCTACAGAGTGTTGATGAAGCACAAAAATTGCATCGGCATTGAATACAATAAGTAATATGCGGACTTTTCTCCATGGGAGTAATGTCTCAAACTGACTACGCTTTGATTGATTCCAGAAAATCCTGTAGTAGTTTCCGAAGCACAACTGGAGGCATGCTGTAATCTGTGGACCTACAGAGTGTTGATGAAACACAAAAATTGCAACGTCATTAAATACAAATAGTGTCATGCGGACTTTTCTCCATGGGAGTAATGTCTCAAACTGTCTACGTTTTGATCGCTCCCTGGAAGACCAGTAGAGGTTTCCGAAGCACATCTGGAGGCATTCTGTAATATATGGACGTTCAGAGTGTTGATGAACCACAAAAATTGCATCGGCATTGAATACAATAAGTACCATGCATACTTTTCTCCATGGGAGTAATGTCCCAAACTGTGTACGTTTTGATCGTTCCCTGGAAGACCAGTAGTAGTTTCCGAAGCACATCTGGAGGCAGTTTGTAATTTGTGGACCTACAGAGTGTTGATGAAACACAAAAATTGCATGGGCATTGAATACAATAAGTAATATGCGGACTTTTGTCCACGGGAGTAATGTCTTAAACTGTCTACGCTTTGATCGTTCCATGGAACACCAGTAGTAGTTTCCAAAGCACATCTGGATGCATTCTGTAATATATGGACCTACAGAGTGTTGATGAAGAACAAAAATTGCATCGGCATTGTATACAATAATTACCATGCGGACTTTTCTCCATGGGAGTAATATCTCAAACTGTCTATGTTTTGATCGTTCCCTGGAAGACCAGTAGTAGTTTCCGAAGCACATCTGGAGTCATTTTGTAATTTGTGGACCTACAGAGTGTTGATGAAACACAAAAATTGCAACGGCATTAAATACAAATAGTGTCATGCGGACTTTTCTCCATGGGAGTGATGTCTCTATCTGGCTACGCTTTGATAAATTCCTGGAAGACCAGTAGTAGTTTTCGAAGCACATCTGGAGGCATTCTGTAATATGTGGACCTACAGAGAGTTGATGAAACACAAAAATTGCATCGGCATTGCATACAATAAGTACCATGCGGAATTTTCTCCATGGGAGTAATGCCTCTATCTGTCTACGCTTTGATAGATTCCTGGAAGACCAGTAGTAGTTTTCCGAAGCACATCTGGAGGCATTCTGTAATCTGTGGACCTACAGAGTGTTGATGAAACACAAAAATTGCATCGGCATTGAATACAATAAGTACCATGCAGACTTTTCTCCATGGGAGTAATGTCTCAATCTGTCTACACTTTCATAGATTTGTGGAAGACCAGTAGTAGTTTCCGAAGCACATCTGGAGTCATTTTGTAATTTGTGGACCTACAGAGTGTTGATGAAACACAAAAATTGCATCGGCATTGAATACAATAAGTAATATGCGGACTACTCCATGGGAGTAATGTCTCAAACTAACTACGATTTGATCGTTCCCTGGAAGACCAGTAGTAGTTTCCGAAGCACATCTGGAGGCATTCCGTAATCTGTGGACCTACAGAGTGTTGATGAAACACAAAAATTGCATCGGCATTGAATACAATAAGTACCATGCATACTTTTCTCCATGGGAGTAATGTCCCAAACTGTGTACGTTTTGATCGTTCCCTGGAAGACCAGTAGTAGTTTCCGAAGCACATCTGGAGGCAGTTTGTAATTTGTGGACCTACAGAGTGTTGATGAAACACAAAAATTGCATCGGCATTGAATACAATAAGTACCATGGGGACTTTTCTCAATGGGAGTAACGTCTCAAACTGTCTACGCTTTGATCGTTCCCTGGAAGCCCATTAATAGTTTCCGAAGCACGTCTGGAGGCATTCTGTAATCTATGGAGCTTCAGAGTGGTGATGTAACACAAAAATTGCATCGGCATTGAATACGATAAGTACCATGCGGACTTTTCTCCATGGGAGTAATGTCTCAAACTGTCTACGTTTTGATCGTTCCCTGGAAGACCAGTAGTAGTTTCCGAAGCACATCTGGAGGCATTTTGTAATTTGTGGACCTACAGAGTGTTGATGAAACACAAAAATTGCATGGGCATTGAATACAATAAGTAATATGCGGACTTTTGTCCACGGGAGTAATGTCTTAAACTGTCTACGCTTTGATCGTTCCATGGAACACCAGTAGTAGTTTCCAAAGCACATCTGGATGCATTCTGTAATATATGGACCTACAGAGTGTTGATGAAGAACAAAAATTGCATCGGCATTGTATACAATAATTACCATGCGGACTTTTCTCCATGGGAGTAATATCTCAAACTGTCTATGTTTTGATCGTTCCCTGGAAGACCAGTAGTAGTTTCCGAAGCACATCTGGAGTCATTTTGTAATTTGTGGACCTACAGAGTGTTGATGAAACACAAAAATTGCAACGGCATTAAATACAAATAGTGTCATGCGGACTTTTCTCCATGGGAGTGATGTCTCTATCTGGCTACGCTTTGATAAATTCCTGGAAGACCAGTAGTAGTTTTCGAAGCACATCTGGAGGCATTCTGTAATATGTGGACCTACAGAGAGTTGATGAAACACAAAAATTGCATCGGCATTGCATACAATAAGTACCATGCGGAATTTTCTCCATGGGAGTAATGCCTCTATCTGTCTACGCTTTGATAGATTCCTGGAAGACCAGTAGTAGTTTTCCGAAGCACATCTGGAGGCATTCTGTAATCTGTGGACCTACAGAGTGTTGATGAAACACAAAAATTGCATCGGCATTGAATACAATAAGTACCATGCGGACTTTTCTCCATGGGAGAATTGTCTCAAACTGTCTACGCTTTGATCGATTCCAGGAAGACCAGTAGTAGTTGCCGAAGCAGATCTGGAGGCATGCTGTAATCTGTGGACCCACAGAGTGTTGATGAAACACAAAAATTGCATCGGCATTGAATACAATAAGTACCATTGGGACTTTTCTCAATGGGAGTAATGTCTCAAACTGTCTACGCTTTGATCGTTCCCTGGAAGACCAGTAGTAGTTTCCGAAGCACATCTGGAGGCATTTTGTTATCTGTGGACCTACAGAGTGTTGATGAAGCACAAAAATTGCATCGGCATTGCATACGATAAGTACCATGCGGAATTTTGTCCATGGGAGTAATGTCTCAAACTGTCTACGTTTTGATCGTTCCCTGGAATACCAGTAGCAGTTTCCGAAGCACATCTGGAGGCATTTTGTAATATGTGGACCTACAGAGTGTTGATGAAACACAAAAATTAAATCGGCATTGAATACAATAAGTAATATGCGGACTTTTCTCCATGGGAGTAAAGTCTCAAACTGACTACGCTTTGATCGATTCCAGAAAAACCTGTAGTAGTTTCCGAAGCATATCTGGAGGCATGCTGTAATCTGTGGACCTACAGAGTGTTGATGAAACACGAAAATTGCAACGGCATTAAATACAAATAGTGTCATGCGGACTTTCCTCCATGGGAGTAATGTCTCTGTCTGGCTACGCTTTGATAGATTCCTGGAAGACCAGTAGTAGTTTTCGAAGCACATCTGGAGGCATTCTGTAATATGTGGACCTACAGAGAGTTGATGAAACACAAAAATTGCATCGGCATTGCATACAATAAGTACCATGCGGAATTTTCTCCATGGGAGTAATGTCTCTATCTGTCTACGCTTTGATAGATTCCTGGAAGACCAGTAGTAGTTCCGAAGCACACCTGGAGACATTCTGTAATCTTTGGTCCTTCAGAGTGTTAATGAAACTCAGAAATTGCATCGGTATGGAATACAACATGCACCATGTGGACTTTTATCCATGGTACTAATGTCTCAAACTGTCTATGGTTTGAACATTTCCTGTGAGACCACTAGTAGCTTCCGAAGCACATCTGGTGGCATTCTGTAATCTGTGTACCTTCAGGGTGTAGATGAAACATAAATATTGCATCGGGATTCAATACAACAGTCACAATGCGGACTTTTCTCCACGGGAGTAATGTCTCAAACTGTCTACGCTTTGATCGTTCCCTGGAAGACCAGTTGTAGTTTCCGTAGCACATCTGGAGGCATTCTGCAACCTGTGGACCTTGAGAGTGTTGATGAAGCACAGAAATTACATCGGGATTCACTACAACAGTAATCATGCGGACTTTTCTCCATGGGAGTAATGTCTCAATCTGTCTACACTTTGATAGATTTCTGGAAAACCAGTAGTAGTTTCCGAAGCACATCTGGAAACAATCTGAAAACTGTGGACTTTCAGAGTGTTGATGAAACACAGAAATTGCTTCGGGATTGAAAAGAACAGGCACCATGCGGACCTTTCCCCATGTGAATAATGTCTCAAACTGTCTACGCTTTGATCGTTCCCTGGAAGACCACTAGTAGTTACCGAAGCACTTCTGGAGGCATTCTGTAATCTGTGGACCTTCAGAGTGTTAATGAAACACAGAAATAGCATCGGGATTGAATACAACAAGCACCATGCGGAATTTTCTCAAAGGGAGTAATGTATCAAACTGTCTACGTTTTGATCGCTCCCTGGCAGACCAGTAGTAGTTTCCGAAGCACATCTGGAGGCATTCTGTAATCTATGGACGTTCAGAGTGTTGATGAAACACAAAAAGTGCATCGCCATTGAATACAATAAGTACCATGCGTACTTTTCTCCATGTTAGTAATATCTCAAACTACCTACGCTTTGATCGTTCCATGGAAGACCAGTAGTAGTTTCCGAAGCACTTCTGGAGGCATTCTGTAATATATGGACCTACAGAGTGTTGATGAAGCACAAAAATTGCATCGGCATTGAATACAATAAGTAATATGCGGACTTTTCTCCATGGGAGTAATGTCTCAAACTGACTACGCTTTGATTGATTCCAGAAAATCCTGTAGTAGTTTCCGAAGCACAACTGGAGGCATGCTGTAATCTGTGGACCTACAGAGTGTTGATGAAACACAAAAATTGCAACGTCATTAAATACAAATAGTGTCATGCGGACTTTTCTCCATGGGAGTAATGTCTCAAACTGTCTACGTTTTGATCGCTCCCTGGAAGACCAGTAGAAGTTTCCGAAGCACATCTGGAGGCATTCTGTAATATATGGACGTTCAGAGTGTTGATGAACCACAAAAATTGCATCGGCATTGAATACAATAAGTACCATGCATACTTTTCTCCATGGGAGTAATGTCCCAAACTGTGTACGTTTTGATCGTTCCCTGGAAGACCAGTAGTAGTTTCCGAAGCACATCTGGAGGCAGTTTGTAATTTGTGGACCTACAGAGTGTTGATGAAACACAAAAATTGCATCGGCATTGAATACAATAAGTACCATGGGGACTTTTCTCAATGGGAGTAACGTCTCAAACTGTCTACGCTTTGATCGTTCCCTGGAAGCCCATTAATAGTTTCCGAAGCACGTCTGGAGGCATTCTGTAATCTATGGAGCTTCAGAGTGGTGATGTAACACAAAAATTGCATCGGCATTGAATACGATAAGTACCATGCGGACTTTTCTCCATGGGAGTAATGTCTCAAACTGTCTACGTTTTGATCGTTCCCTGGAAGACCAGTAGTAGTTTCCGAAGCACATCTGGAGGCATTTTGTAATTTGTGGACCTACAGAGTGTTGATGAAACACAAAAATTGCATGGGCATTGAATACAATAAGTAATATGCGGACTTTTGTCCACGGGAGTAATGTCTTAAACTGTCTACGCTTTGATCGTTCCATGGAACACCAGTAGTAGTTTCCAAAGCACATCTGGATGCATTCTGTAATATATGGACCTACAGAGTGTTGATGAAGAACAAAAATTGCATCGGCATTGTATACAATAATTACCATGCGGACTTTTCTCCATGGGAGTAATATGTCAAACTGTCTATGTTTTGATCGTTCCCTGGAAGACCAGTAGTAGTTTCCGAAGCACATCTGGAGTCATTTTGTAATTTGTGGACCTACAGAGTGTTGATGAAACACAAAAATTGCAACGGCATTAAATACAAATAGTGTCATGCGGACTTTTCTCCATGGGAGTGATGTCTCTATCTGGCTACGCTTTGATAAATTCCTGGAAGACCAGTAGTAGTTTTCGAAGCACATCTGGAGGCATTCTGTAATATGTGGACCTACAGAGAGTTGATGAAACACAAAAATTGCATCGGCATTGCATACAATAAGTACCATGCGGAATTTTCTCCATGGGAGTAATGCCTCTATCTGTCTACGCTTTGATAGATTCCTGGAAGACCAGTAGTAGTTTTCCGAAGCACATCTGGAGGCATTCTGTAATCTGTGGACCTACAGAGTGTTGATGAAACACAAAAATTGCATCGGCATTGAATACAATAAGTACCATGCAGACTTTTCTCCATGGGAGTAATGTCTCAATCTGTCTACACTTTCATAGATTTGTGGAAGACCAGTAGTAGTTTCCGAAGCACATCTGGAGTCATTTTGTAATTTGTGGACCTACAGAGTGTTGATGAAACACAAAAATTGCATCGGCATTGAATACAATAAGTAATATGCGGACTACTCCATGGGAGTAATGTCTCAAACTAACTACGATTTGATCGTTCCCTGGAAGACCAGTAGTAGTTTCCGAAGCACATCTGGAGGCATTCTGTAATCTGTGGACCTACAGAGTGTTGATGAAACACAAAAATTGCATCGGCATTGAATACAATAAGTACCATGCAGACTTTTCTCCATGGGAGTAATGTCTCAAACTGTCTACGCTTTGATCGATTCCAGGAAGACCAGTAGTTGTTTCCGAAGCACATCTGGAGGCATGCTGTAATCTGTGGACCTACAGAGTGTTGATGAAACACAAAAATTGCAACGTCATTAAATACAAATAGTGTCATGCGGACTTTTCTCCATGGGAGTAATGTCTCAAACTGTCTACGTTTTGATCGCTCCCTGGAAGACCAGTAGAAGTTTCCGAAGCACATCTGGAGGCATTCTGTAATATATGGACGTTCAGAGTGTTGATGAACCACAAAAATTGCATCGGCATTGAATACAATAAGTACCATGCATACTTTTCTCCATGGGAGTAATGTCCCAAACTGTGTACGTTTTGATCGTTCCCTGGAAGACCAGTAGTAGTTTCCGAAGCACATCTGGAGGCATTTTGTAATTTGTGGACCTACAGAGTGTTGATGAAACACAAAAATTGCATCGGCATTGAATACAATAAGTACCATGGGGACTTTTCTCAATGGGAGTAACGTCTCAAACTGTCTACGCTTTGATCGTTCCCTGGAAGCCCATTAATAGTTTCCGAAGCACGTCTGGAGGCATTCTGTAATCTATGGAGCTTCAGAGTGGTGATGTAACACAAAAATTGCATCGGTATTGAATACGATAAGTACCATGCGGACTTTTCTCCATGGGAGTAATGTCTCAAACTGTCTACGTTTTGATCGTCCCCTGGAAGACCAGTAGTAGTTTCCGAAGCACATCTGGAGGCATTCTGGAATCTGTGGACCTACATAATATTGATGAAACACAAAAATTGCATCGGCATTGAATACAATAAGTTCCATGCCTACTTTTTTCCACGGGAGTAATGTCTCAAATTGTCTACGATTTGATCGCTCCCTGGAAGACCAGTAGCAGTTTCCGAAGCACATCAGGAGGCATTCTGTGATGTGTGGACCTACAGAGAGTTGATGAAACACAAAAATTGCATCGGCATTGAATACAATAAGTACCATGCGGACTTTTCTCAATGGGAGTAATGCGTTAAACTGTATACGCTTTAATCGTTCCATTTAAGACCAGTAGTAGTTTCCGAACCACATCTGGAGGCATTCTGTAATATATGGAGCTTCAGAGTGGTGATGAAACACAATTATAGCAACGGCATTTTATACAATAAGTACCATGCGGACTTTTCTCCATGGTAGTAATGTCTCAAACTGTCTACATTTTGATCGTTTCCTGGAAGACACGTAGTAGTTTCCGAAGCACATCTCAAGCACTTTGTAATTTGTGGACCTACAGAGTGTTGATGAAACACAAAAATTGCATCGGCATTGAGTACAATAAGTACTATGCGGACGTTTCTCAATGGGAGTAATGTCTCAAACTGTCTACATTTTAATCCTTTCCTGGAAGACAAGTAGTAGTTTCCGAAGCACATCTCAAGCATTTTGTAATTTGTGGACCTACAGAGTGTTGATGAAACACAAAAATTGCATCGGCAATGAGTACAATAAGTACTATGCGCACTTTTCTCCATTTGAGAAATGTCTCAAACTGTCTACGCTTTGATCGATTCCAGGAAGACCAGTAGTAGTTTCCGAAGCACGTCTGGAGGTATTCTGTGATCTGTGAACCTACAGAGAGTTGATGAAACAGAAAAATTGCATCGGCATTGAATACAATAAGTACCATGCGGACTTTACCCCATGGGAGTAATGTCTCAAACTGTCTACGATTTGATCGTTCCATGCTAGACCAATAGTAGTTTCCGAAGCACATCTGGAGGCATTCTGTAATATATGGACCTACAGAGTGTTGATGAAGCACAAAAATTGCAACGGCATTGTATACAATAAGTACCATGCGGACTTTTCTCCATGGGAGTAATATCTTAAACTGTCTACGGTTTGATCGTTCCCTGGAAGACCGATAGTAGTTTCCGAAGCACATCTGGAGGCATTCTGTAATATATGGAGCTTCAGAGTAGTTATGAAACACAAAGATAGCATCGGCATTGTATACAATAAGTACCATGCGGACTTTTCTCCATGGGGGTAATGTCTCAAACTGTCTACGCTTTGATCGTTTCCTGGAAGACCAGTAGTAGTTTCCGAAGCACATCTGGAGGCATTCTGTAATCTGTGGACCTACAGAGTGTTGATGAGGCACAAAAATTTGCATCGGCATTGAGTACAATAAGTACCATGCGGACTTTTCTCCATGGGGGTAATGTCTCAAACTGTCTCCGCTTTGATCGATTCCAGGAAGACCAGTAGTAGTTTCCGGAGCACATCTGGAGGCATTCTGTAATCTGTGGACCTACAGAGTGTTGATGAAACACAAAAATTGCATCGGCATTGAATACAATAAGTACCATGCGGACTTTTCTCCATGGGAGAATTGTCTCAAACTGTCTACGCTTTGATCGATTCCAGGAAGACCACTAGTAGTTTGCGAAGCAGATCAGGAGGCATGCTGTAATCTGTGGACCTACAGAGTGTTGATGAAACACAAAAATTGCCTCGGCATTGAATACAATAAGTACCATGGAGACTTTTCTCAATGGGAGTAATGTCTCAAACTGTCTACGCTTTGATCGTTCCATGGAAGACCAGTAGCAGTTTCCGAAGCACATCTGGAGGCATTCTCTAATCAATGGAGCTTCAGAGTGGTGATGAAACACAAAAATTGCATCGGCATTGAGTACGATAAGTACCATGCGGACATTTCTCCATGGGAGTAATGTCTCAAACTGTCTACGTTTTGATCGTTCGCTGGAAGACCAGTTGTAGTTTCCGAAGCACATCTGGAGGCATTTTGTAATTTGTGGACCTACAGAGTGTTGATGGAACACAAAAATTGCATCGGCATTGAATACAATAATTAATATGCGGACTTTTCTCCATGGGAGTAATGTCTCAAACTGTCTACGCTTTGATCGATTAAAGGAAGACCAGTAGTAGTTTCCGAAGCAGATCAGGAGGCATGCTGTAATCTGTGGACCTACAGAGTGTTGATGAAACACAAAAATTGCATCGGCATTGAGTACAATAAGTACTATGCGGACTTTTCTCCATGGGAGAAATGTCTCAAAGTGTCTACGCTTTGATCGATTCCAGGAAGACCAGTAGTAGTTTCCGAAGCAGATCTGCAGGCATGCTGTAATCTGTGGACCTACAGAGTGTTGATGAAACACAAAAATTGCCTCGGCATTGAATACAATAAGTACCATGGAGACTTTTCTCAATGGGAGTAATGTCTCAAACTGTCTACGCTGTGATTGTTCCATGGAAGACCAGTAGCAGTTTCCGAAGCACATCTGGAGGCATTCTCTAATCTATGGAGCTTCAGAGTGGTGATGAAACACAAAAATTGCATCGGCATTGAGTACGATAAGTACCATGCGGACTTTTTTCCATGGGAGTAATGTCTCAAACTGTCTACGTTTTGATCGTTCGCTGGAAGACCAGTTGTAGTTTCCGAAGCACATCTGGAGGCATTTTGTAATTTGTGGACCTACAGAGAGTTGATGAAACACAGAAATTGAATCGGCATTGATTACAATAAGTACCATTGGGACTTTTCTCAATGGGAGTAATGTCTCAAACTGTCTACGCTTTGATCGTTCCCTGGAAGACCAGTAGTAGTTTCCGAAGCACATCTGGAGGCATTTTGTTATCCGTGGACCTACAGAGTGTTGATGAAGCACAAAAATTGCATCGGCATTGAATACGATAAGTACCATGCGGAATTTTCTCCATGGGAGTAATGTCTCAAACTGTCTACGTTTTGATCGTTCCCTGGAATACCAGTAGTAGTTTCCGAAGCACATCTCGAGGCATTTTGTAATATGTGGACCAACAGAGTGTTGATGAAACACAAAAATTAAATCGGCATTGAATACTATAAGTAATATGCGGACTTTTCTCCATGGGAGTAAAGTCTCAAACTGACTACGCTTTGATCGATTCCAGAAAAACCTGTAGTAGTTTCCGAAGCATATCTGGAGGCATGCTGTAATCTGTGGACCTACAGAGTGTTGATGAAACACGAAAATTGCAACGGCATTAAATACAAATAGTGTCATGCGGACTTTTCTCCATGGGAGTAATGTCTCTATCTGGCTACGCTTTGATAGATTCCTGGAAGACCAGTAGTAGTTTTCGAAGCACATCTGGAGGCATTCTGTAATATGTGGACCTACAGGGAGTTGATGAAACACAAAAATTGCATCGGCATTGCATACAATATGTACCATGCGGAATTTTCTCCATGGGAGTAATGTCTCTATCTGTCTACGCTTTGATACATTCCTGGAAGACCAGTAGTAGTTTCCGAAGCACACCTGGAGACATTCTGTAACCTTTGGACCTTCAGAGTGTTAATGAAACTCAGAAATTGCATCGGTATGGAATACAACATGCACCATGTGGACTTTTATCCACGGGAGTAATGTCTCAAACTGTCGACGCTTTGATCGTTCCCTGGAAGACCAGTTGTAGTTTCCGTAGCACATCTGGAGGCATTCTGCAACCTGTGGACCTTCAGAGTGTTGATGAAGCACAGAAATTGCTTCAGGATTGAAAACAACAGGCACCATGCGGACCTTTCCCCATGTGAATAATGTCTCAAACTGTCTACGCTTTGATCATTCCCTGGAAGACCACTAGTAGTTACCGAAGCACTTCTGCACGCATTCTGTAATCTGTGGACCTTCAGAGTGTTAATGAAACACAGAAATAGCATCGGGATTGAATACAACAAGCACCATGCGGACTTTTCTCCAAGGGAGTAATGTATCAAACTGTCTACGCTTTGATCGCTCAATGGAAGACCAGTAGTAGTTTCCGAAGCACATCTGAAGGCATTCTGTAATCTATGGACGTTCAGAGTGTTGATGAAACACAAAAAGTGCATCGCCATTGAATACAATAAGTACCATGCGTACTTTTCTCCATGTTAGTAATATCTCAAACTATCTACGCTTTGATCGTTCCATGGAAGACCAGTAGTAGTTTCCGAAGCACATCTGGAGGCATTCTGTAATATATGGACCTACAGAGTGTTGATGAAGCACAAAAATTGCATCGGCATTGAATACAATAAGTAATATGCGGACTTTTCTCCATGGGAGTAATGTCTAAAACTGACTACGCTTTGATTGATTCCAGAAAATCCTGTACTAGTTTCCGAAGCACAACTGGAGGCATGCTGTAATCTGTGGACCTACAGAGTGTTGATGAAACACAAAAATTGCAACGTCATTTAATACAAATAGTGTCATGCGGACTTTTCTCCATGGGAGTAATGTCTCTATCTGGTTACGCTTTGATAGATTCCTGGAAGACCAGTAGTAGTTTTCGAAGCACATCTGGAGGCATTCTGTAATATGTGGACCTACAGAGAGTTGATGAAACACAAAAATTGCATCGGCATTGCATACAACATGCACCATGTGGACTTTTATCCATGGGAGTAATGTCTCAAACTGTCTACGTTTTGATCGCTCCCTGGAAGACCAGTAGTAGTTTCCGAAGCACATCTGGAGGCATTCTGTAATATATGGACTTTCAGAGTGTTGATGAACCACAAAAATTGCATCGGCATTGAATACAATAAGTAACATGCTTACTTTTCTCCATGGGAGTAATGTCTCAAACTGTCTACGCTTTGATCGTTCCCTGGAAGACCAGTAGTAGTTTCCGAAGCACATCTGGAGGCATTTTGTAATTTGTGGACCTACAGATTGTTGATGAAACACAAATTGCATCGGCATTGAATACAATAAGTACCATGCAGACTTTTCTCCATGGGAGTAATGTCTCAAACTGTCTACGCTTTGATCGATTCCAGGAAGACCAGTAGTAGTTTCCGAAGCACATCTGGAGGCATGCTGTAATCTGTGGACCTACAGAGTGTTGATGAAACACAAAAATTGCATCTTCATTGTATACAATAAGTACCAAGCGGACATTTTTGTCCAAGGGAGTAATGTCTCAAACTATCTACGCTTTGATCGATTCCAGGAAGACCAGTAGTAGTTTCCGAATCACATCTGGAGGCATTCTGTGATCTGTGGACCTACAGAGTATTGATGAAACATAAAAATTGCATCGGCATTGAATACAATAAGTACCATGCGGACTTTTCTCCATTGGAGTAATGTCCCAAAGAGTGTACGTTTTGATCATTCCCTGGAAGGCAAGTAGTAGTTTTCGAAGCACATCTGGAGGCATTCTGGAATCTGTGGACCTACAGGATGTTGCTGAAACACAAAAATTGCATCGGCATTGAATACAATAAGTACCATGGGAACTTTTCTCAATGGGAGTAACGTCTCAAACTGTCTACGCTTTGATCGTTCCCTGGAAGACCAGTAATAGTTTCCGAAGCACATCTGGAGGCATTCTGTAATTTGTGGACCTACAGAGTGTTGATGAAACACAAAAATTGCATCGGCATTGAATACAATAAGTAATATGCGGACTTTTGTCCACGGGAGTATTGTCTTAAACTGTCTACGATTTGATCGTTCCATGGAACACCAGTAGTAGTTTCCAAAGCACATCTGGATGCATTCTGTAATATATGGACCTACAGAGTGTTGATGAAGCACAAAAATTGCATCGGCATTGTATACAATATGTACCATGCGGACTTTTCTCCATGGGAGTAATATCTTAAACCGTCTACGGTTTGATCGTTCCCTGGAAGACCGATAGTAGTTTCCGAAGCACATCTGGTGGCATTCTGTAATATATGGAGCTTCAGAGTAGTTATGAAACACAAAGATAGCATCGGCATTGTATACAATAAGTACCATGCGGACTTTTCTCCATGGGGGTAATGTCTCAAACTGTCTACGCTTTGATCGTTTCCTGGAAGACCAGTAGTAGTTTCCGAAGCACATCTGGAGGCATTCTGTAATCTGTGGACCTACAGAGTGTTGATGAAGCACAAAAATTTGCATCGGCATTGAGTACAATAAGTACCATGCGGACTTTTCTCCATGGGGGTAATGTCTCAAACTGTCTCCGCTTTGATCGATTCCAGGAAGACCAGTAGTAGTTTCCGGAGCACATCTGGAGGCATTCTGTAATCTGTGGACCTACAGAGTGTTGATGAAACACAAAAATTGCATCGGCATTGAATACAATAAGTACCATGCGGACTTTTCTCCATGGGAGAATTGTCTCAAACTGTCTACGCTTTGATCGATTCCAGGAAGACCAGTAGTAGTTTCCGAAGCAGATCAGGAGGCATGCTGCAATCTGTGGACCTACAGAGTGTTGATGAAACACAAAAATTGCCTCGGCATTGAATACAATAAGTACCATGGAGACTTTTCTCAATGGGAGTAATGTCTCAAACTGTCTACGCTTTGATCGTTCCATGGAAGACCAGTAGCAGTTTCCGAAGCACATCTGGAGGCATTCTCCAATCTATGGAGCTTCAGAGTGGTGATGAAACACAAAAATTGCATCGGCATTGAGTACGATAAGTACCATGCGGACTTTTCACCTTGGGAGTAATGTCTCAAACTGTCTACGTTTTGATCGTTCGCTGGAAGACCAGTTGTAGTTTCCGAAGCACATCTGGAGGCATTTTGTAATTTGTGGACCTACAGAGTGTTGATGAAACACAAAAATTGCATCGGCATTGAATACAATAATTAATATGCGGACTTTTCTCCATGGGAGTAATGTCTCAAACTGTCTACGCTTTGATCGATTAAAGGAAGACCAGTAGTAGTTTCCGAAGCAGATCAGGAGGCATGCTGTAATCTGTGGACCTACAGAGTGTTGATGAAACACAAAAATTGCATCGGCATTGAGTACAATAAGTTCCATGCGGACTTTTCTCCATGGGAGAAATGTCTCAAACTGTCTACGCTTTGATCGATTCCAGGAAGACCAGTAGCAGATCTGGAGGCATGCTGTAAGCTGTGGACCTACAGAGTGTTGATGAAACACAAAAATTGCCTCGGCATTGAATACAATAAGTACCATGGAGACTTTTCTCAATGGGAGTAATGTCTCAAACTGTCTACGCTGTGATCGTTCCATGGAAGACCAGTAGCAGTTTCCGAAGCACATCTGGAGGCATTCTCTAATCTATAGAGCTTCAGAGTGGTGATGAAACACAAAAATTGCATCGGCATTGAGTACGATAAGTACCATGCGGGCTTTTCTCCATGGGAGTAATGTCTCAAACTGTCTACGTTTTGATCGTTCGCTGGAAGACCAGTTGTAGTTTCCGAAGCACATCTGGAGGCATTTTGTAATTTGTGGACCTACAGAGAGTTGATGAAACACAGAAATTGAATCGGCATTGATTACAATAAGTACCATTGGGACTTTTCTCAATGGGAGTAATGTCTCAAACTGTCTACGCTTTGATCGTTCCCTGGAAGACCAGTAGTAGTTTCCGAAGCACATCTGGAGGCATTCTGTAATTTGTGGACCTACAGAGTGTTGATGAAACACAAAAATTAAATCGGCATTGAATACAATAAGTAATATGCGGACTTTTCTCCATGGGAGTAAAGTCTCAAACTGACTACGCTTTGATCGATTCCAGAAAAACCTGTAGTAGTTTCCGAAGCATATCTGGAGGCATGCTGTAATCTGTGGACCTACAGAGTGTTGATGAAACACGAAAATTGCAACGGCATTAAATACAAATAGTGTCATGCGGACTTTTCTCCATGGGAGTAATGTCTCTATCTTACTACGCTTTGATAGATTCCTGGAAGACCAGTAGTAGTTTTCGAAGCACATCTGGAGGCATTCTGTAATATGTGGACCTACAGGGAGTTGATGAAACACAAAAATTGCATCGGCATTGCATACAATATGTACCATGCGGAATTTTCTCCATGGGAGTAATGTCTCTATCTGTCTACGCTTTGATAGATTCCTGGAAGACCAGTAGTAGTTTCCGAAGCACACCTGGAGACATTCTGCAACCTTTGGACCTTCAGAGTGTTAATGAAACTCAGAAATTGCATCGGTATGGAATACAACATGCACCATGTGGACTTTTATCCATGGGAGTAATGTCTCAAACTGTCTATGGTTTGAACATTTCCTGTGAGACCACTAGTAGCTTCGGAAGCACATCTGGAGGCATTCTGTAATCTGTGTACCTTCAGGGTGTAGATGAAACATAAATATTGCATCGGGATTCAATACAACAGTCACAATGCGGACTTTTCTCCACGGGAGTAATGTCTCAAACTGTCTACGCTTTGATCGTTCCCTGGAAGACCAGTTGTAGTTTCCGTAGCACATCTGGAGGCATTCTGCAACCTGTGGACCTTCAGAGTGTTGATGAAGCACAGAAATTGCTTCAGGATTGAAAACAACAGGCACCATGCGGACCTTTCCCCATGTGAATAATGTCTCAAACTGTCTACGCTTTGATCATTCCCTGGAAGACCACTAGTAGTTACCGAAGCACTTCTGCAGGCATTCTGTAATCTGTGGACCTTCAGAGTGTTAATGAAACACAGAAATATCATCGGGATTGAATACAACAAGCACCATGCGGACTTTTCTCCAAGGGAGTAATGTATCAAACTGTCTACGCTTTGATCGCTCCCTGGAAGACCAGTAGTAGTTTCCGAAGCACATCTGAAGGCATTCTGCAATCTATGGACGTTCAGAGTGTTGATGAAACACAAAAAGTGCATTGCCATTGAATACAATAAGTACCATGCGGACTTTTCTCCATTGGAGTAATGTCCCAAACAGTGTACGTTTTGATCGTTCCCTGGAAGGCAAGTAGTAGTTTTCGAAGCACATCTGGAGGCATTCTGGAATCTGTGGACCTACAGGATGTTGATGAAACACAAAAATTGCATCGGCATTGAATACAATAAGTACCATGGGGACTTTTCTCAATGGGAGTAACGTCTCAAACTGTCTACGCTTTGATCGTTCCCTGGAAGACCAGTAATAGTTTGCGAAGCACATCTGGAGGCATTCTGTAATTTGTGGACCTACAGAGTGTTGATAAAACACAAAAATTGCATCGGCATTGAATACAATAAGTAATATGCGGACTTTTGTCCACGGGAGTATTGTCTTAAACTGTCTACGCTTTGATCGTTCCATGGAACACCAGTAGTAGTTTCCAAAGCACATCTGGATGCATTCTGTAATATATGGACCTACAGAGTGTTGATGAAGCACAAAAATTGCATCGGCATTGTATACAATAAGTACCATGCGGACTTTTCTCCATGGGAGTAATATCTTAAACTGTCTACGGTTTGATCGTTCCCTGGAAGACCGATAGTAGTTTCCGAAGCACATCTGGTGGCATTCTGTAATATATGGAGCTTCAGAGTAGTTATGAAACACAAAGATAGCATCGGCATTGTATACAATAAGTACCATGCGGACTTTTCTCCATGGGGGTAATGTCTCAAACTGTCTACGCTTTGATCGTTTCCTGGAAGACCAGTAGTAGTTTCCGAAGCACATCTGGAGGCATTCTGTAATCTGTGGACCTACAGAGTGTTGATGAAGCACAAAAATTTGCAACGGCATTGAGTACAATAAGTACCATGCGGACTTTTCTCCATGGGGGTAACGTCTCAAACTGTCTCCGCTTTGATCGATTCCAGGAAGACCAGTAGTAGTTTCCGGAGCACATCTGGAGGCATTCTGTAATCTGTGGACCTACAGAGTGTTGATGAAACACAAAAATTGCATCGGCATTGAGTACGATAAGTACCATGCGGACTTTTCACCTTGGGAGTAATGTCTCAAACTGTCTACGTTTTGATCGTTCGCTGGAAGACCAGTTGTAGTTTCCGAAGCACATCTGGAGGCATTTTGTAATTTGTGGACCTACAGAGTGTTGATGAAACACAAAAATTGCATCGGCATTGAATACAATAATTAATATGCGGACTTTTCTCCATGGGAGTAATGTCTCAAACTGTCTACGCTTTGATCGATTAAAGGAAGACCAGTAGTAGTTTCCGAAGCAGATCAGGAGGCATGCTGTAATCTGTGGACCTACAGAGTGTTGATGAAACACAAAAATTGCATCGGCATTGAGTACAATAAGTTCCATGCGGACTTTTCTCCATGGGAGAAATGTCTCAAACTGTCTACGCTTTGATCGATTCCAGGAAGACCAGTAGTAGTTTCCGAAGCAGATCTGGAGGCATGCTGTAATCTGTGGACCTACAGAGTGTTGATGAAACACAAAAATTGCCTCGGCATTGAATACAATAAGTACCATGGAGACTTTTCTCAATGGGAGTAATGTCTCAAACTGTCTACGCTGTGATCGTTCCATGGAGGACCAGTAGCAGTTTCCGAAGCACATCTGGAGGCATTCTCTAATCTATAGAGCTTCAGAGTGGTGATGAAACACAAAAATTGCATCGGCATTGAGTACGATAAGTACCATGCGGGCTTTTCTCCATGGGAGTAATGTCTCAAACTGTCTACGTTTTGATCGTTCGCTGGAAGACCTGTTGTAGTTTCCGAAGCACATCTGGAGGCATTTTGTAATTTGTGGACCTACAGAGAGTTGATGAAACACAGAAATTGAATCGGCATTGATTACAATAAGTACCATTGGGACTTTTCTCAATGGGAGTAATGTCTCAAACTGTCTACGCTTTGATCGTTCCCTGGAAGACCAGTAGTAGTTTCCGAAGCACATCTGGAGGCATTCTGTAATTTGTGGACCTACAGAGTGTTGATGAAACACAAAAATTAAATCGGCATTGAATACAATAAGTAATATGCGGACTTTTCTCCATGGGAGTAAAGTCTCAAACTGACTACGCTTTGATCGATTCCAGAAAAACCTGTAGTAGTTTCCGAAGCATATCTGGAGGCATGCTGTAATCTGTGGACCTACAGAGTGTTGATGAAACACGAAAATTGCAACGGCATTAAATACAAATAGTGTCATGCGGACTTTTCTCCATGGGAGTAATGTCTCTATCTGGCTACGCTTTGATAGATTCCTGGAAGACCAGTAGTAGTTTTCGAAGCACATCTGGAGGCATTCTGTAATATGTGGACCTACAGGGAGTTGATGAAACACAAAAATTGCATCGGCATTGCATACAATATGTACCATGCGGAATTTTCTCCATGGGAGTAATGTCTCTATCTGTCTACGCTTTGATAGATTCCTGGAAGACCAGTAGTAGTTTCCGAAGCACACCTGGAGACATTCTGCAACCTTTGGACCTTCAGAGTGTTAATGAAACTCAGAAATTGCATCGGTATGGAATACAACATGCACCATGTGGACTTTTATCCATGGGAGTAATGTCTCAAACTGTCTATGGTTTGAACATTTCCTGTGAGACCACTAGTAGCTTCGGAAGCACATCTGGAGGCATTCTGTAATCTGTGTACCTTCAGGGTGTAGATGAAACATAAATATTGCATCGGGATTCAATACAACAGTCACAATGCGGACTTTTCTCCACGGGAGTAATGTCTCAAACTGTCTACGCTTTGATCGTTCCCTGGAAGACCAGTTGTAGTTTCCGTAGCACATCTGGAGGCATTCTGCAACCTGTGGACCTTCAGAGTGTTGATGAAGCACAGAAATTGCTTCAGGATTGAAAACAACAGGCACCATGCGGACCTTTCCCCATGTGAATAATGTCTCAAACTGTCTACGCTTTGATCATTCCCTGGAAGACCACTAGTAGTTACCGAAGCACTTCTGCAGGCATTCTGTAATCTGTGGACCTTCAGAGTGTTAATGAAACACAGAAATATCATCGGGATTGAATACAACAAGCACCATGCGGACTTTTCTCCAAGGGAGTAATGTATCAAACTGTCTACGCTTTGATCGCTCCCTGGAAGACCAGTAGTAGTTTCCGAAGCACATCTGAAGGCATTCTGCAATCTATGGACGTTCAGAGTGTTGATGAAACACAAAAAGTGCATTGCCATTGAATACAATAAGTACCATGCGGACTTTTCTCCATTGGAGTAATGTCCCAAACAGTGTACGTTTTGATCGTTCCCTGGAAGGCAAGTAGTAGTTTTCGAAGCACATCTGGAGGCATTCTGGAATCTGTGGACCTACAGGATGTTGATGAAACACAAAAATTGCATCGGCATTGAATACAATAAGTACCATGGGGACTTTTCTCAATGGGAGTAACGTCTCAAACTGTCTACGCTTTGATCGTTCCCTGGAAGACCAGTAATAGTTTGCGAAGCACATCTGGAGGCATTCTGTAATTTGTGGACCTACAGAGTGTTGATAAAACACAAAAATTGCATCGGCATTGAATACAATAAGTAATATGCGGACTTTTGTCCACGGGAGTATTGTCTTAAACTGTCTACGCTTTGATCGTTCCATGGAACACCAGTAGTAGTTTCCAAAGCACATCTGGATGCATTCTGTAATATATGGACCTACAGAGTGTTGATGAAGCACAAAAATTGCATCGGCATTGTATACAATAAGTACCATGCGGACTTTTCTCCATGGGAGTAATATCTTAAACTGTCTACGGTTTGATCGTTCCCTGGAAGACCGATAGTAGTTTCCGAAGCACATCTGGTGGCATTCTGTAATATATGGAGCTTCAGAGTAGTTATGAAACACAAAGATAGCATCGGCATTGTATACAATAAGTACCATGCGGACTTTTCTCCATGGGGGTAATGTCTCAAACTGTCTACGCTTTGATCGTTTCCTGGAAGACCAGTAGTAGTTTCCGAAGCACATCTGGAGGCATTCTGTAATCTGTGGACCTACAGAGTGTTGATGAAGCACAAAAATTTGCAACGGCATTGAGTACAATAAGTACCATGCGGACTTTTCTCCATGGGGGTAACGTCTCAAACTGTCTCCGCTTTGATCGATTCCAGGAAGACCAGTAGTAGTTTCCGGAGCACATCTGGAGGCATTCTGTAATCTGTGGACCTACAGAGTGTTGATGAAACACAATAATTGCATCGGCATTGAGTACGATAAGTACCATGCGGACTTTTCTCCATGGGAGTAATGTCTCAAACTGTCTACGTTTTGATCGTTCGCTGGAAGACCAGTTGTAGTTTCCGAAGCACATCTGGAGACATTTTGTAATTTGTGGACCTACAGAGTGTTGATGAAACACAAAAATTGCATCGGCATTGAATACAATAATTAATATGCGGACTTTTCTCAATGGGAGTAATGTCTCAAACTGTCTACGCTTTGATCGATTAAAGGAAGACCAGTAGTAGTTTCCGAAGCAGATCAGGAGGCATGCTGTAATCTGTGGACCTACAGAGTGTTGATGAAACACAAAAATTGCATCGGCATTGAGTACAATAAGTACTATGCGGACTTTTCTCCATGGGAGAAATGTCTCAAACTGTCTACGCTTTGATCGATTCCAGGAAGACCAGTAGTAGTTTCCGAAGGAGATCTGGAGGCATGCTGTAATCTGTGGACCTACAGAGTGTTGATGAAACACAAAAATTGCCTCGGCATTGAATACAATAAGTACCATGGAGACTTTTCTCAATGGGAGTAATGTCTCAAACTGTCTACGCTGTGATCGTTCCGTGGAAGACCAGTAGCAGTTTCCGAAGCACATCTGGAGGCATTCTCTAATCTATGGAGCTTCAGAGTGGTGATGAAACACAAAAATTGCATCGGCATTGAGTACGATAAGTACCATGCGGACTTTTCTCCATGGGAGTAATGTCTCAAACTGTCTACGTTTTGATCGTTCGCTGGAAGACCAGTTGTAGTTTCCGAAGCACATCTGGAGGCATTGTGTAATTTGTGGACCTACAGAGAGTTGATGAAACACAGAAATTGAATCGGCATTGATTACAATAAGTACCATTGGGACTTTTCTCAATGGGAGTAATGTCTCAAACTGTCTACGCTTTGATCGTTCCCTGGAAGACCAGTAGTAGTTTCCGAAGCACATCTGGAGACATTTTGTTATCCGTGTTCCTACAGAGTGTTGATGAAGCACAAAAATTGCATCGGCATTGAATACGATAAGTACCATGCGGAATTTTCTCCATGGGAGTAATGTCTCAAACTGTCTACGTTTTGATCGTACCCTGGAATACCAGTAGTAGTTTCCGAAGCACATCTGGAGGCATTTTGTAATATGTGGACCTACAGAGTGTTGATGAAACACAAAAATTAAATCGGCATTGAATACAATAAGTAATATGCGGACTTTTCTCCATGGGAGTAAAGTCTCAAACTGACTACGCTTTGATCGATTCCAGAAAAACCTGTAGTAGTTTCCGAAGCATATCTGGAGGTATGCTGTAATCTGTGGACCTACAGAGTGTTGATGAAACACGAAAATTGCAACGGCATTAAATACAAATAGTGTCATGCGGACTTTTCTCCATGGGAGTAATGTCTCTATCTGTCTAAGCTTTGATAGATTCCTGGAAGACCAATAGTAGTTTCCGAAGCCCACCTGGAGACATTCTGTAACCTTTGGACATTCAGAGTGTTAATGAAACTCAGAAATTGCATCGGTATGGAATACAACATGCACCATGTGGACTTTTATCCATGGGAGTAATGTCTCAAACTGTCTATGGTTTGAACATTTCCTGTGAGACCACTAGTAGCTTCGGAAGCACATCTGGAGGCATTCTGTAATCTGTGTACCTTCAGGGTGTAGATGAAACATAAATATTGCATCGGGATTCAATACAACAGTCACAATGCGGACTTTTCTCCACGGGAGTAATGTCTCAAACTGTCTACGCTTTGATCGTTCCCTGGAAGACCAGTTGTAGTTTCCGTAGCACATCTGGAGGCATTCTGCAACCTGTGGACCTTCAGAGTGTTGATGAAGCACAGAAATTGCTTCAGGATTGAAAACAACAGGCACCATGCGGACCTTTCCCCATGTGAATAATGTCTCAAACTGTCTACGTTTTGATCATTCCCTGGAAGACCACTAGTAGTTACCGAAGCACTTCTGCAGGCATTCTGTAATCTGTGGACCTTCAGAGTGTTAATGAAACACAGAAATAGCATCGGGATTGAATACAACAAGCACCATGCGGACTTTTCTCCAAGGAAGTAATGTATCAAACTGTCTACGCTTTGATCGCTCCCTGGAAGACCAGTAGTAGTTTCCGAAGCACATCTGAAGGCATTCTGTAATCTATGGACGTTCAGAGTGTTGATGAAACACAAAAAGTGCATCGCCATTGAATACAATAAGTACCATGCGTACTTTTCTCCATGTTAGTAATATCTCAACCTATCTACGCTTTGATCGTTCCATGGAAGACCAGTAGTAGTTTCCGAAGCACATCTGGAGGCATTCTGTAATATATGGACCTACAGAGTGTTGATGAAGCACAAAAATTGCATCGGCATTGAATACAATAAGTAATATGCGGACTTTTCTCCATGGGAGTAATGTCTAAAACTGACTACGCTTTGATTGATTCCAGAAAATCCTGTACTAGTTTCCGAAGCACAACTGGAGGCATGCTGTAATCTGTGGACCTACAGAGTGTTGATGAGACACAAAAATTGCAACGTCATTTAATACAAATAGTGTCATGCGGACTTTTCTCCATGGGAGTAATGTCTCTATCTGGTTACGCTTTGATAGATTCCTGGAAGACCAGTAGTAGTTTTCGAAGCACATCTGGAGGCATTCTGTAATATGTGGACCTACAGAGAGTTGATGAAACACAAAAATTGCATCGGCATTGCATACAACATGCACCATGTGGACTTTTATCCATGGGAGTAATGTCTCAAACTGTCTACGTTTTGATCGCTCCCTGGAAGACCAGTAGTAGTTTCCGAAGCACATCTGGAGGCATTCTGTTATATATGGACTTTCAGAGTGTTGATGAACCACAAATATTGCATCGGCATTGAATACAATAAGTACCATGCTTACTTTTCTCCATGGGAGTAATGTCTCAAACTGTCTACGCTTTGATCGTTCCCTAGAAGACCAGTAGTAGTTTCCGAAGCACATCTGGAGGCATTTTGTAATTTGTGGACCTACAGATTGTTGATGAAACACAAATTGCATCGGCATTGAATACAATAAGTACCATGCAGACTTTTCTCCATGGGAGTAATGTCTCAAACTGTCTACGCTTTGATCGATTCCAGGAAGACCAGTAGTAGTTTCCGAAGCACATCTGGAGGCATGCTGTAATCTGTGGACCTACAGAGTGTTGATGAAACACAAAAATTGCATCTTCATTGTATACAATAAGTACCAAGCGGACATTTTTGTCCAAGGGAGTAATGTCTCAATCTGTCTACAATTTGATAGATTTGTGGAAGACCAGTAGTAGTTTCCGAAGCACATCTGGAGGCATTTTGTAATTTGTGGACCTACAGATTGTTGATGAAACACAAATTGCATCGGCATTGAATACAATAAGTACCATGCAGACTTTTCTCCATGGGAGTAATGTCTCAAACTGTCTACGCTTTGATCGATTCCAGGAAGACCAGTAATAGTTTCCGAAGCACATCTGGAGGCATTCTGTAATTTGTGGACCTACAGAGTGTTGATGAAACACAAAAATTGCATCGGCATTGAATACAATAAGTAATATGCGGACTTTTGTCCACGGGAGTATTGTCTTAAACTGTCTACGCTTTGATCGTTCCATGGAACACCAGTAGTAGTTTCCAAAGCACATCTGGATGCATTCTGTAATATATGGACCTACAGAGTGTTGATGAAGCACAAAAATTGCATCGGCATTGTATACAATAAGTACCATGCGGACTTTTCTCCACGGGAGTAATATCTCAAACTGTCTATGTTTTGATCGTTCCCTGTAGAACCAGTAGTAGTATCCGAAGCACATCTGGAGTCATTTTGTAATTTGTGGACCTACAGAGTGTTGATGAAACACAAAAATTGCAACGGCATTAAATACAAATAGTCTCATGCAGACTTTTCTCCATGGGAGTGATGTCTCTATCTGGCTACGCTTTGATAGATTCCTGGAAGACCAGTAGTAGTTTTCGAAGCACATCTGCAGGCATTCTGTAATATGTGGACCTACAGAGAGTTGATGAAACACAAAACTTGCATCGGCATTGCATACAATAAGTACCATGCGGAATTTTCTCCATGGGAGTAATGCCTCTATCTGTCTACGCTTTGATAGATTCCTGGAAGACCAGTGGTAGTTTTCCGAAGCACACCTGGAGACATTCTGTAATCTTTGGACCTTCAGAGTGTTAATGAAACTCAGAAATTGCATCGGTATGGAATACAACGTGCACCATGTGGACTTTTATCCATGGGAGTAATGTCTCAATCTGTCTACGTTTTGATCGATTCCAGGAAGACCAGTAGTAGTTTCCGAAGCACATCTGGAATCATTCAATAAACTGTGAACATTCAGAGTGTTGATGAAACACAGAAAGTACATCGGTATTTAATACTACAAGCACTATGCGGACTTTTCTCCATGGGAGTAATGTCTCAAACTGTCTACGTTTTGATCGATTCCAGGAAGACCAGTAGTAGTTTCCGAAGCACATCTGGAGGCATTCTGTAATCTGTGGACCTACAGAGTGTTGATGAAACAGAAAAAGTGCATCGGCATTGAATACAAAAAGTACCATGCGGACTTTTCTCCATGGGAGTAATGTCTCAATCTGTCTACAATTTGATAGATTTGTAGAAGACCAGTAGTAGTTTCCGAAGCACATCTGGAGGCATTTTGTAATTTGTGGACCTACAGGGTGTTGATGAAACACAAAAATTGCATCGGCATTGAATACAATAAGTAATATGCGGACTACTCCATGGGAGTAATGTCTCAGACTAACTACGATTTGATCGATCCCTGGAAGACCAGTAGTAGTTTCCGAAGCACATCTGGAGGCATTCTGTAATCTGTGGACCTACAGAGTGTTGATGAAACACAAAAATTGCATCGGCATTGAATACAATAAGTACCATGTCGACTTTATTCCGTGGGAGTAATGTCTCAAACTGTCTACGATTTTATCGTTTCCTGGAAGACCAGTAGTAGTTTCCGAAGCACATCTGCAGGCATTCTGTAATCTGTGGACCTACAGAGTGTTGATGAAACACAAAAATTGCAATGGCATTGAATGCAATAAGTACCATGTGGACTTTTCTCCATGGGAGTAATGTCTCAAACAGTCTACGTTTTGATCGTTGCCTGGAAGACCAGTAGTAGTTTCCGAAGCACAGCTGGAGGCATTTTGTAATTTGTGGACCTACAGATTGTTGATGAAACACAAAAATTGCATCGGCATTGAATACAATAAGTACCATGCAGACTTTTCTCCATGGGAGTAATGTCTCAAACTGTCTACGCTTTGATCGATTCCAGGAAGACCAGTTGTTGTTTCCGAAGCACATCTGGAAGCATGCTGTAATCTGTGGACCTACAGAGTGTTGATGAAACACAAAAGTTGCATCGGCATTGAAAACAATAAGTACCAAGCGGACATTTCTCCAAGGGAGTAATGTCTCAAACTGTCTACGCTTTGATCGTTCCCTGGAAGACCAGTAGTAGTTTCAGAAGTACATCTGGAGGCATTCTGCAATCTATGGAGCTTCAGAGTGGTGATGAAACACAAAAATTGCATCTTCATTGTATACAATAAGTACCAAGTTGACATTTCTCCAAGGGAGTAATGTCTCAAACTGTCTACGCTTTGATCGATTCCAGGAAGACCAGTAGTAGTTTCCGAAGCACATCTGGAGGCATTCTGTGATCTGTGGACCTACAGAGTATTGATGAAATATAAAAATTGCATCGGCATTGAATACAATAAGTACCATGCGGACTTTTCTCCATTGGAGTAATGTCTCAAACAGTGTACGTTTTGATCGTTCCCTGGAAGACAAGTAGTAGTTTCCGAAGCACATCTGGAGGCATTCTGGAATCTGTGGACCTACATAATATTGATGAAACACAAAAATTGGATCGGCATTGAATACAATAAGTTCCATGCCTACTTTTCTCCACGGGAGTAATGTCTCAAACTGTCTACGATTTGATCGCTCCCTGGAAGACCAGTAGTAGTTTCCGAAGCACATCAGGAGGCATTCTGTGATGTGTGGACCTACAGAGAGTTGATGAAACACAAAAATTGCATCGGCATTGAATACAATAAGTACCATGCGGACTTTTCTCAATGGGAGTAATGGGTTAAACTGTATACGCTTTAATCGTTCCATTTAAGACCAGTAGTAGTTTCCGAACCACATCTGGAGGCATTCTGTAATATATGGAGCTTCAGAGTGGTGATGAAACACAATTATAGCAACGGCATTTTATACAATAAGTACCATGCGGACTTTTCTCCATGGTAGTAATGTCTCAAACTGTCTACATTTTGATCGTTTCCTGGAAGACAAGTAGTAGTTTCCGAAGCACATCTCAAGCATTTTGTAATTTGTGGACCTACAGAGTGTTGATGAAACACAAAAATTGCATCGGCATTGAGTACAATAAGTACTATGCGGACTTTTCTCCATGGGAGTAATGTCTCAAACTGTCTACATTTTAATCGTTTCCTGGAAGACAAGTAGTAAATTCCGAAGCACATCTCAAGCATTTTGTAATTTGTGGACCTACAGAGTGTTGATGAAACACAAAAATTGCATCGGCAATGAGTACAATAAGTACTATGCGCACTTTTCTCCATGTCAGAAATGTCTCAAACTGTCTACGCTTTGATCGATTCCAGGAAGACCAGTAGTAGTTTCCGAAGCACATCTGGAGGTATCCTGTGATCTGTGGACCTACAGAGAGTTGATGAAACAGAAAAATTGCATCGGCATTGAATACAATAAGTACCATGCGGACTTTACTCCATGGGAGTAATGTCTCAAACTGTCTACGATTTGATTGTTCCATGGAAGACCAATAGTAGTTTCCGAAGCACATCTGGAGGCATTCTGTAATATATGGACCTACAGAGTGTTGATGAAGCACAAAAATTGCATCGGCATTGTATACAATAAGTACCATGCGGACTTTTCTCCATGGGAGTAATATCTTAAACTGTCTACGGTTTGATCGTTCCCTGGAAGACCGATAGTAGTTTGCGAAGCACATCTGGAGGCATTCTGTAATATATGGAGCTTCAGAGTAGTTATGAAACACAAAGATAGCATCGGCATTGTATACAATAAGTACCATGCGGACTTTTCTCCATGGGAGTAATGTCTCAAACTGTCTACGCTTTGATCGTTTCCTGGAAGACCAGTAGTAGCTTCCGAAGCACATCTGGAGGCATTCTGTAATCTGTGGACCTACAGGGTGTTGATGAAGCACAAAAATTTGCATCGGCATTGAGTACAATAAGTACCATGCGGACTTTTCTCCATGGGGGTAATGTCTCAAACTGTCTACGCTTTGATCGATTCCAGGAAGACCAGTAGTAGTTTCCGGAGCACATCTGGAGGCATTCTGTAATCTGTTGACCTACAGAGTGTTGATGAAACACAAAAATTGCATCGGCATTGAATACAATAAGTACCATGCGGACTTTTCTCCATGGGAGAATTGTCTCAAACTGTCTACGCTTTGATCGATTCCAGGAAGACCAGTAGTAGTTTCCGAAGCAGATCAGGAGGCATGGTGTAATCTGTGGACCTACAGAGTGTTGATGAAACACAAAAATTGCCTCGGCATTGAATACAATAAGTACCATGGAGACTTTTCTCAATGGGAGTAATGTCTCAAACTGTCTACGCTTTGATCGTTCCATGGAAGACCAGTAGCAGTTTCCGAAGCACATCTGGAGGCATTCTCTAATCTATGGAGCTTCAGAGTGGTGATGAAACACAAAAATTGCATCGGCATTGAGTACGATAAGTACCATGCGGACTTTTCTCCATGGGAGTAATGTCTCAAACTGTCTACGTTTTGATCGTTCGCTGGAAGACCAGTAGTAGCTTCCGAAGCACATCTGGAGGCATTCTGTAATCTGTGGACCTACAGAGTGTTGATGAAACACAAAAATTGCATCGGCATTGAGTACAATAAGTACTATGCGGACTTTTCTCCTTGGGAGAAATGTCTCAAACTGTCTACGCTTTGATCGATTCCAGGAAGACCAGTAGTAGTTTCCGAAGCACATCTGGAGGCATGCTGTAATCTGTGTACCTACAGGATATTGATGAAACACTAAAATTGCATCGGCAATGAACACAATAAGCACCATGCGGACTATTCTCCACGGGAGTAATGTCTCAAACTGTCTGCGATTTGATCGCTCCCTGGAAGCCCAGTAGTAGTTTCCGAAGCTCATCTGGAGGCATTCTGTGATCTGTTTACCTACAGTGAGTTGATGAAACTGAAAAATTGCATCGGCATTGAATACAATATGTACCATGCGGACTTTACTCCATGGGAGTAATGTCTCAAACTGTCTACGCTTTGATCGTTCAATGGAAGACCAATAGTAGTTTCCGAAGCACATCTGGAGGCATTCTGTAATATATGGACCTACAGAGTGTTGATGAAGCACAAAAATTGCATCGGCATTGTATACAATAAGTACCATGCGGACTTTTTTCCATGGGAGTAATATCTTAAACTGTCTACGGTTTGATTGTTCCCTGGAAGACCGATAGTAGTTTCCGAAGCACACCTGGAGACATTCTGTAATATTTAAACCTTCAGAGTGTTAAGGAAACTCTAAAATTGCATCGGTATGGAATACAACATGCACCATGTGGACTTTTATCCATGGGAGTAATGTATCAAACTGTCTACGCTTTGATCGTTCAATGGAAGACCAGTTATAGTTTCCGTAGCACATCTGGAGGCATTCTGTAACCTGTGGACTTTCGGAGTGTTGATGAAGCACAGAAATTGCTTCGGGATTTAATACAACAATCTCCATGCGGACTTTTCTCCATGGGAGTAATGTCTCAAACTGTCTACGTTTTGATCGCTCCCTGGAAGAACAGTAGTAGTTTCCGAAGCACAACTGGAGGCATTCTGTAATCTATGGACGTTCAGAGTGTTGATGAAACATAAAAATTGCATCGGCATTGAATACAATAAGTACCATGCTTACTATTCTCCATGGGAGTAATGTCTCAAACTCTCTACGTTTTGATCGTTCCCTGGAAGACCAGTAATAGTTTCCAAAGCACATCTGGAGGCATTATGTAATCTGTGTACCTTCAGGGTGTTGATGAAACATAAATACTGCATCGGGATTCAATACAACAGTCACCATGCGGACTTTTCTCCACGGGAGTAATCTCTCAATCTGTCAACGCTTTGATAGATTTCTGGAAGACCAGTAGTAGTTTCCGAAGCACATCTGGAATCATTCTATAAACTGTGGACATTCAGAGTGTTGATGAAACACAGAAAGTACATCGGTATTTAATACTACAGGCACCATGCGGACTTTTCTCCATGGGAGTACTGTCTCAAACTGTCAACGCTTTGATCGTTCCCTGGAGGACCAGTTGTAGTTTCCGTAGCACATCTGGAGGCATTCTGCAACCTGTGGACCTTCAGAGTGTTGATGAAGCTCAGAAATTACATAGGGATTCACTACAACAGTAACCATGCGGACGTTTCTCCATGGGAGTAATGTCTCAATCTGTCTACACTTTGATAGATTTCTGGAAGACCAGTAGTAGTTTCCGAAGCACATCTGGAAACAATCTGTAAACTGTGGACTTTCAGAGTGTTGATGAAACACAGAAATTGCATCGGGATTGAATACAACAAACACCATGCGGACTTTTCCCCATGTGAATAATGTCTCAAACTAACTACGGTTTGATCGTTCCCTGGTAGACCAGTAGTAGTTACCGAAGCACTTCTGGAGGCCTTCTGTAATCTGTGAACCTTCAGAGTGTTAATGAAACACAGAAATAGCATCGGGATTGAATACAACAAGCACCATGCGGACTTTTCTCCAAGGGAGTAATGTATCAAACTGTCTACGCTTTGATCGTTCCCTGGTAGACTAGTTGTAGTTTCCGTAGCACATCTGGAGGCATTCTGTAACCTGTGGACCTTCAGAGTGTTGATGAAGCACAGAAATTGCTTCGGGATTTAATACAACAATCACTATGCGGACTTTTCTCCATGGGAGTAATGTCTCAAACTGTCTACGTTTTGATCGTTCACTGGAAGACCAGTAGTAGTTTCCGAAGCACATCTGGAGGCATTTTGTAATTTGTGGACCTACAGAGCGTTGATGAAACACAAAAATTGCATCGGCATTGAATACAATAAGTAATATGCGGACTTTTCTCCATGGGAGTAATGTGTCAAACTGACTACGCTTCGATCGATTCCAGAAAAACCTGTAGTAGTTTCCGAAGCACATCTGGAGGCATGCTGTAATCTGTGGACCTACAGAGTGTTGATCAAACACAAAAATTGCAACGGCATTATATACAAATAGTGCCATGCGGACTTTTCTCAATGGGAGTAATGTCTCAAACTGTCTACGCTTTGATCGTTCCCTGGAAGACCAGTAGTAGTTTCCGAAGCACATCTGGAGGCATTCTGTAATCTATGGGCGTTCAGAATGTTGATAAAACACAAAAATTGCATCGGCATTGAATACAATAAGTACCATGCTTACTTTTCTCCATGGGCGTAATGTCTCAAACCGTCTACGCTTTGATCGTTCCCTGGAAGACCAGTAGTAGTTTGAAGCACATCTCTAGGCAGTCTGTAATTTGTGGACCTACGAGTGTTGATGAAACACAAATATTGTTTGGCATTGAATACAATAAGTACCTAGCAGACTTTTCTCCATGGGAGTAATGTCTCAAACTGTCTACGTTTTGATCGTTCCCTGGAAGACCAGAAGTAGTTTCCACAGCACATTTGAAGGCATTCTGTAATCTATGGTGCTTCAGAGTGGTGATGAAACACAAAAATAGCATCGGCATTGTATACATAAGTACCATGCGGACTTTTCTCCATGGGAGTAATGTCTCAAACTGTCTACGCTTTGATCGTTCCCTGGAAGACCAGTAGTAGTTTCCGAAGCACATCTACAGCCATTCTATAATCAGTGGACCTACACAGTGTTGATGAAGCACAAAAATTTGCATCGGCATTGAATACAATAAGTACCAAGAGGACTTTTCTCCATGGGAGTAATGTCTCAAACTGTCTACGCTTTGATCGATTCGAGGAAGACCAGTAGTAGTTTCTGAAGCAGATCTGGAGGCTTGCTGTAATCTGTGGACCTACAGAGTGTTGATGAAACACAAAAATTGCATCGGCCTTGAATACAATAAGTACCATGGGGACTTTTCTCAATGGGAGTAATGTCTCAAACTGTCTACGCTTTGATCGTTCCCTGGAAGACCAGTAGTAGTTTCCGAAGAACATCTGGAGGCATTCTGTAATCTATGGAGCTTCAGAGTGGTGATGAAACACAAAAATTGCATCGGCATTGAATACGATAAGTACCATGCGGACTTTTCTCCATGGGAGTAATGTGTCAAACTGCCTACGCTTCGATCGATTCCAAAAAAACCTGTAGTATTTTCCGAAGCACATCTGGAGGCATGCTGTAATCTGTGGACCTACAGAGTGTTGATCAAACACAAAAATTGCAACGGCATTAAGTACAAATAGTGCCATGCGGACTTTTCTCCATGGGAGTAATGTCTCTATCTGTCTACGCTTTGATAGATTCCTGGAATACCAGTAGTAGTTTCCGAAGCACATCTGGAGGCATTTTGTAATTTGTGGACCTACAGAGTGTTGATGAAACACAAAAATGCATCGGCATTGCATACAATAAGTACCATGCGGAATTTTCTCCATGGGAGTAATGTCTCTATCTGTCTACGCTTTGATAGATTCCTGGAAGACCAGTAGTAATTTCCGAAGCACACCTGGATACATTCTGTAATCTTTGGACCTTCAGAGTGTTAAGGAAACTCTGAAATTGCATCGGTATGGAATACAACATGCACCATGTGAACTTTTATTCATGGGAGTAATGTCTCAAACTGTCTATGGTTTGATCAATTCCTGTGAGACCACTACTAGCTTCCGAAGCACATCTGGAAGCACTCTGTAATCTGTGTACCTTCAGGGTGTTGATGAAACATAAATATTGCATCGGGATTCAATACAACAGTCACCATGCGGACTTTTCTCCACGGGAGTAATCTCTCAATCTGTCAACGCTTTGATAGATTTCTGGAAGACCAGTAGTAGTTTCCGAAGCACATCTGGAATCATTCTATAAACTGTGGACATTCAGAGTGTTGATGAAACACAGAAAGTACATCAGTATTGAATACTACAGGCACCACGCGGACTTTTCTCCATGGGAGTAATGTCTCAAACTGTCTACGCTTTGATCGTCCCCTGGAAGACCAGTTGTAGTTTCCGTAGCACATCTGGTGGCATTCTGTAATCTGTGGACCTTCAGAGTGTTAATGAAACACAGAAATAGCATCGGGATTGAATACAAGCACCATGCGGACTTTTCTCCAAGGGAGTAATGTATCAAACTGTCTACGTTTTGATCGTTTCCTGGAAGACCAGTTGTAGTTTCCGTAGCACATCTGGAGGCAATCTGTAACCTGTGGACCTTCAGAGTGTTGATGAAGCACAGAAATTGCTTCGGGATTTAATATAATCACCATGCGGACTTTTCTCCATGGGAGTAATGTCTCAAACTGTCTACGTTTTGATCGCTCCCTGGAAGAACAGTAGTAGTTTCCGAAGCACATCTGGAGGCATTCTGTAATCTATGGACGTTCAGAGTGTTGATGAAACACAAAAATTGCATCGGCATTGAATACAATAAGTACCATGCTTACTTTTCTCCATGGGAGTAATGTCTCAAACTGTCTACGGTTTGATCGTTCCCTGGAAGACCAGTAGTAGTTTCCGAATCACATCTGGAGGCATTTTGTAATTTGTGGACCTACAGATTGTTGATGAAACACAAATTGCATCGGCATTGAATACAATAAGTACCATGCAGACTTTTTCTCCATGGGAGTAATGTCTCAAACTGTCTACGCTTTGATCGATTCCAGGAAGACCAGTAGTAGTTTCCGAAGCACATCTGGAGGCATGCTGTAATCTGTGGACCTACAGAGTGTTGATGAAACACAAAAATTGCATCTTCATTGTATACAATAAGTACCAAGCGAACATTTTTGTCCAAGGGAGTAATGTCTCAAACTATCTACGCTTTGATCGATTCCAGGAAGGCCAGTAGTAGTTTCCGAAGCACATCTGGAGGCATTCTGTGATCTGTGGACCTACAGAGTATTGATGAAACATAAAAATTGCATCGGCATTGAATACAATAAGTACCATGCGGACTTTTCTCCATTGGAGTAATGTCCCAAACAGTGTACGTTTTGATCGTTCCCTGGAAGACAAGTAGTAGTTTTCGAAGCACATCTGGAGGCATTCTGGAATCTGTGGACCTACAGGATGTTGATGAAACACAAAAATTGCATCGGCATTGAATACAATAAGTACCATGGGGACTTTTCTCAATGGGAGTAACGTCTCAAACTGACTACGCTTTGATCGTTCCCTGGAAGACCAGTAATAGTTTCCGAAGCACATCTGGAGGCATTCTGTAATTTGTGGACCTACAGAGTGTTGATGAAACACAAAAATTGCATCGGCATTGAATACAATAAGTAATATGCGGACTTTTGTCCACGGGAGTATTGTCTTAAACTGTCTACGCTTTGATCGTTCCATGGAACACCAGTAGTAGTTTCCAAAGCACATCTGGATGCATTCTGTAATATATGGACCTACAGAGTGTTGATGAAGCACAAAAATTGCATCGGCATTATATACAATAAGTACCATGCGGATTTTTCTCCACGGGAGTAATATCTCAAACTGTCTATGTTTTGATCGTTCCCTGTAGGACCAGTAGTAGTATCCGAAGCACATCTGGAGTCATTTTGTAATTTGTGGACCTACAGAGTGTTGATGAAACACAAAAATTGCAACGGCATTAAATACAAATAGTCTCATGCAGACTTTTCTCCATGGGAGTGATGTCTCTATCTGGCTACGCTTTCATAGATTACTGGAAGACCAGTAGTAGCTTTCGAAGCACATCTGGAGGCATTCTGTAATATGTGGACCTACAGAGAGTTGATGAAACACAAAAATTGCATCGGCATTGCATACAATAAGTACCATGCGGAATTTTCTCCATGGGAGTAATGCCTCTATCTGTCTACGCTAAGTTAGATTCCTGGAAGACCAGTGGTAGTTTTCCGAAGCACACCTGGAGACATTCTGTAATCTTTGGACCTTCAGAGTGTTAATGAAACTCAGAAATTGCATCGGTATGGAATACAACGTGCACCATGTGGACTTTTATCCATGGGAGTAATGTCTCAATCTGTCTACGTTTTGATCGATTCCAGGAACACCAGTAGTAGTTTCCGAAGCACATCTGGAATCATTCAATAAACTGTGAACATTCAGAGTGTTGATGAAACACAGAAAGTACATCGGTATTTAATACTACAAGCACTATGCGGACTTTTCTCCATGGGAGTAATGTCTCAAACTGTCTACGTTTTGATCGATTCCAGAAAGACCAGTAGTAGTTTCCGAAGCACATCTGGAGGCATTCTGTAATCTGTGGACCTACAGAGTGTTGATGAAACAGAAAAAGTGCATCGGCATTGAATACAATAAGTACCATGCGGACTTTTCTCCATGGGAGTAAAGTCTCAATCTGTCTACAATTTGATAGATTTGTGGAAGACCAGTAGTAGTTTCCGAAGCACATCTGGAGGCATTTTGTAATTTGTGGACCTACAGGGTGTTGATGAAACACAAAAATTGCATCGGCATTGAATACAATAAGTAATATGCGGACTACTCCATGGGAGTAATGTCTCAAACTAACTACGATTTGATCGATCCCTGGAAGACCAGTAGTAGTTTCCGAAGCACATCTGGAGGCATTCTGTAATCTGTGGACCTACAGAGTGTTGATGAAACACAAAAATTGCATCGGCATTGAATACAATAAGTACCATGTCGACTTTATTCCGTGGGAGTAATGTCTCAAACTGTCTACGATTTTATCGTTTCCTGGACGACCAGTAGTAGTTTCCGAAGCACATCTGCAGGCATTCTGTAATCTGTGGACCTACAGAGTGTTGATGAAACACAAAAATTGCAATGGCATTGAATGCAATAAGTACCATGTGGACTTTTCTCCATGGGAGTAATGTCTCAAACTGTCTACGTTTTGATCGTTGCCTGGAAGACCAGTAGTAGTTTCCGAAGCACAGCTGGAGGCATTTTGTAATTTGTGGACCTACAGATTGTTGATGAAACACAAAAATTGCATCGGCATTGAATACAATAAGTACCATGCAGACTTTTCTCCATTGGAGAAATGTCTCAAACTGTCTACGCTTTGATCGATTCCAGGAAGACCAGTAGTTGTTTCCGAAGCACATCTGGAAGCATGCTGTAATCTGTGGACCTACAGAGTGTTGATGAAACACAAAAGTTGCATCGGCATTGAAAACAATAAGTACCAAGCGGACATTTCTCCAAGGGAGTAATGTCTCAAACTGTCTACGCTTTGATCGTTCCCTGGAAGACCAGTAGTAGTTTCTGAAGCACATCTGGAGGCATTCTGCAATCTATGGAGCTTCAGAGTGGTGATGAAACACAAAAATTGCATCTTCATTGTATACAATAAGTACCAAGTTGACATCTCTCCAAGGGAGTAATGTCTCAAACTGTCTACGCTTTGATCGATTCCAGGAAGACCAGTAGTAGTTTCCGAAGCACATCTGGAGGCATTCTGTGATCTGTGGACCTACAGAGTATTGATGAAATATAAAAATTGCATCGGCATTGAATACAATAAGTACCATGCGGACTTTTCTCCATTGGAGTAATGTCTCAAACAGTGTACGTTTTGATCGTTCCCTGGAAGACAAGTAGTAGTTTCCAAAGCACATCTGGAGGCATTCTGGAATCTGTGGACCTACATAATATTGATGAAACACAAAAATTGCATCGGCATTGAATACAATAAGTTCCATGCCTACTTTTCTCCACGGGAGTAATGTCTCAAACTGTCTATGATTTGATCGCTCCCTGGAAGACCAGTAGTAGTTTCCGAAGCACATCAGGAGGCATTCTGTGATGTGTGGACCTACAGAGAGTTGATGAAACACAAAAATTGCATCGGCATTGAATACAATAAGTACCATGCGGACTTTTCTCAATGGGAGTAATGGGTTAAACTGTATACGCTTTAATCGTTCCATTTAAGACCAGTAGTAGTTTCCGAACCACATCTGGAGGCATTCTGTAATATATGGAGCTTCAGAGTGGTGATGAAACACAATTATAGCAACGGCATTTTATACAATAAGTACCATGCGGACTTTTCTCCATGGTAGTAATGTCTCAAACTGTCTACATTTTGATCGTTTCCTGGAAGACAAGTAGTAGTTTCCGAAGCACATCTCAAGCATTTTGTAATTTGTGGACCTACAGAGTGTTGATGAAACACAAAAATTGCATCGGCATTGAGTACAATAAGTACTATGCGGTCTTTTCTCCATGGGAGTAATGTCTCAAACTGTCTACATTTTAATCGTTTCCTGGAAGACAAGTAGTAAATTCCGAAGCACATCTCAAGCATTTTGTAATTTGTCGACCTACAGAGTGTTGATGAAACACAAAAATTGCATCGGCAATGAGTACAATAAGTACTATGCGCACTTTTCTCCATGTCAGAAATGTCTCAAACTGTCTACGCTTTGATCGATTCCAGGAAGACCAGTAGTAGTTTCCGAAGCACATCTGGAGGCATTCTGTAATATATGGACCTACAGAGTGTTGATGAAGCACAAAAATTGCATCGGCATTGTATACAATAAGTACCATGCGGACTTTTCTCCATGGGAGTAATGTCTCAAACTGACTACGCTTTGATCGTTTCCTGGAAGACCAGTAGTAGTTTCCGAAGCACATCTGGAGGCATTCTGTAATCTGTGGACCTACAGAGTGTTGATGAAGCACAAAAATTTGCATCGGCATTGAGTACAATAAGTACCATGCGGACTTTTCTCCATGGGGGTAATGTCTCAAACTGTCTACGCTTTGATCGATTCCAGGAAGACCAGTAGAAGTTTCCGGAGCACATCTGGAGGCATTCTGTAATCTGTGGACCTACAGAGTGTTGATGAAACACAAAAATTGCATCGGCATTGAATACAATAAGTACCATGCAGACTTTTCTCCATGGGAGAATTGTCTCAAACTGTCTACGCTTTGATCGATTCCAGGAAGACCAGTAGTAGTTTCCGAAGCAGATCAGGAGGCATGCTGTAATCTGTGGACCTACAGAGTGTTGATGAAACACAAAAATTGCCTCGGCATTGAATACAATAAGTACCATGGAGACTTTTCTCAATGGGAGTAATGTCTCAAACTGTCTACGCTTTGATCGTTCCATGGAAGACCAGTAGCAGTTTCCGAAGCACATCTGGAGGCATTCTCTAATCCATGGAGCTTCAGAGTGGTGATGAAACACAAAAATTGCATCGGCATTGAGTACGATAAGTACCATGCGGACATTTCTCCATGGGAGTAATGTCTCAAACTGTCTACGTTTTGATCGTTCGCTGGAAGACCAGTTGTAGTTTCCGAAGCACATCTGGAGGCATTTTGTAATTTGTGGACCTACAGAGTGTTGATGAAACACAAAAATTGCATCGGCATTGAATACAATAATTAATATGCGGACTTTTCTCCATGGGGGTAATGTCTCAAACTGTCTACGCTTTGATCGATTAAAGGAAGACCAGTAGTAGTTTCCGAAGCAGATCAGGAGGCATGCTGTAATCTGTGGACCTACAGAGTGTTGATGAAACACAAAAATTGCATCGGCATTGAGTACAATAAGTACTATGCGGACTTTTCTCCTTGGGAGAAATGTCTCAAACTGTCTACGCTTTGATCGATTCCAGGAAGACCAGTAGTAGTTTCCGAAGCACATCTGGAGGCATGCTGTAATCTGTGTACCTACAGGATATTGATGAAACACTAAAATTGCATCGGCAATGAACACAATAAGCACCATGCGGACTATTCTCCACGGGAGTAATGTCTCAAACTGTCTGCGATTTGATCGCTCCCTGGAAGCCCAGTAGTAGTTTCCGAAGCACATCTGGAGGCATTCTGTGATCTGTTTACCTACAGTGAGTTGATGAAACAGAAAAATTGCATCGGCATTGAATACAATATGTACCATGCGGACTTTACTCCATGGGAGTAATGTCTCAAACTGTCTACGCTTTGATCGTTCCATGGAAGACCAATAGTAGTTTCCGAAGCACATCTGGAGGCATTCTGTAATATATGGACCTGCAGAGTGTTGATGAAGCACAAAAATTGCATCGGCATTGTATACAATAAGTACCATGCGGACTTTTTTCCATGGGAGTAATATCTTAAACTGTCTACGGTTTGATTGTTCCCTGGAAGACCGATAGTAGTTTCCGAAGCACACCTGGAGACATTCTGTAATCTTTAAACCTTCAGAGTGTTAAGGAAACTCTAAAATTGCATCGGTATGGAATACAACATGCACCATGTGGACTTTTATCCATGGGAGTAATGTATCAAACTGTCTACGCTTTGATCGTTCAATGGAAGACCAGTTATAGTTTCCGTAGCACATCTGGAGGCATTCTGTAACCTGTGGACCTTCGGAGTGTTGATGAAGCACAGAAATTGCTTCGGGATTTAATACAACAATCTCCATGCGGACTTTTCTCCATGGGAGTAATGTCTCAAACTGTCTACGTTTTGATCGCTCCCTGGAAGAATGGTAGTAGTTTCCGAAGCACAACTGGAGGCATTCTGTAATCTATGGACGTTCAGAGTGTTGATGAAACATAAAAATTGCATCGGCATTGAATACAATAAGTACCATGCTTACTATTCTCCATGGGAGTAATGTCTCAAACTCTCTACGTTTTGATCGTTCCCTGGAAGACCAGTAATAGTTTCCAAAGCACATCTGGAGGCATTCTGTAATCTGTGTACCTTCAGGGTGTTGATGAAACATAAATACTGCATCGGGATTCAATACAACAGTCACCATGCGGACTTTTCTCCACGGGAGTAATCTCTCAATCTGTCTACACTTAGATAGATTTCTGGAAGACCAGTAGTAGTTTCCGAAGCACATCTGGAATCATTCTATAAACTGTGGACATTCAGAGTTTTGATGAAACACAGAAGGTACATCGGTATTTAATACTACAGGCACCATGCGGACTTTTCTCCATGGGAGTATTGTCTCAAACTGTCAACGCTTTGATCGTTCCCTGGAAGACCAGTTGTAGTTTCCGTAGCACATCTGGAGGCATTCTGCAACCTGTGGACCTTCAGAGTGTTGATGAAGCTCAGAAATTACATAGGGATTCACTACAACAGTAACCATGCGGACGTTTCTCCATGGGAGTAATGTCTCAAACTGTCTACACTTTGATAGATTTCTGGAAGACCAGTAGTAGTTTCCGAAGCACATCTGGAAACAATCTGTAAACTGTGGACTTTCAGAGTGTTGATGAAACACAGAAATTGCATCTGGATTGAATACAACAAACACCATGCGGACTTTTCCCCATGTGAATAATGTCTCAAACTAACTACGGTTTGATCGTTCCCTGGTAGACCAGTAGTAGTTACCGAAGCACTTCTGGAGGCCTTCTGTAATCTGTGAACCTTCAGAGTGTTAATGAAACACAGAAATAGCATCGGGATTGAATACAACAAGCACCATGCGGACTTTTCTCCATGGGAGTAATGTGTCAAACTGACTACGCTTCGATCGATTCCAGAAAAACCTGTAGTAGTTTCCGAAGCACATCTGGAGGCATGCTGTAATCTGTGGACCTACAGAGTGTTGATCAAACACAAAAATTGCAACGGCATTATATACAAATAGTGCCATGCGAACTTTTCTCAATGGGAGTAATGTCTCAAACTGTCTACGCTTTGATCGTTCCATGGAAGACCAGTAGCAGTTTCCGAAGCACATTTGGAGGCATTCTCTAATCCATGGAGCTTCAGAGTGGTGATGAAACACAAAAATTGCATCGGCATTGAGTACGATAAGTACCATGCGGACTTTTCTCCATGGGAGTAATGTCTCAAACTGTCTACGTTTTGATCGTTCGCTGGAAGACCAGTTGTAGTTCCCGAAGCACATCTGGAGGCATTTTGTAATTTGTGGACCTACAGAGTGTTGATGAAACACAAAAATTGCATCGGCATTGAATACAATAATTAATATGCGGACTTTTCTCCATGGGAGTAATGTCTCAAACTGTGTACGCTTTGATCGATTAAAGGAAGACCAGTAGTAGTTTCCGAAGCAGATCAGGAGGCATGCTGTAATCTGTGGACCTACAGAGTGTTGATGAAACACAAAAATTGCATCGGCATTGAGTACAATAAGTACTATGCGGACTTTTCTCCTTGGGATAAATGTCTCAAACTGTCTACGCTTTGATCGATTCCAGGAAGACCAGTAGTAGTTTCCGAAGCACATCTGGAGGCATGCTGTAATCTGTGTACCTACAGGATATTGATGAAACACTAAAATTGCATCGGCAATGAACACAATAAGCACCATGCGGACTATTCTCCACGGGAGTAATGTCTCAAACTGTCTGCGATTTGATCGCTCCCTGGAAGCCCAGTAGTAGTTTCCGAAGCACATCTGGAGGAATTCTGTGATCTGTTTACCTACAGTGAGTTGATGAAACAGAAAAATTGCATCGGCATTGAATACAATATGTACCATGCGGACTTTACTCCATGGGAGTAATGTCTCAAACTGTCTACGCTTTGATCGTTCCATGGAAGACCAATAGTAGTTTCCGAAGCACATCTGGAGGCATTCTGTAATATATGGACCTGCAGAGTGTTGATGAAGCACAAAAATTGCATCGGCATTGTATACAATAAGTACCATGCGGACTTTTTTCCATGGGAGTAATATCTTAAACTGTCTACGGTTTGATTGTTCCCTGGAAGACTGATAGTAGTTTCCGAGGCACACCTGGAGACATTCTGTAATCTTTAAACCTTCAGAGTGTTAAGGAAACTCTAAAATTGCATCGGTATGGAATACAACATGCACCATGTGGACTTTTATCCATGGGAGTAATGTATCAAACTGTCTACGCTTTGATCGTTCAATGGAAGACCAGTTATATTTTCCGTAGCACATCTGGAGGCATTCTGTAACCTGTGGACCTTCGGAGTGTTGATGAAGCACAGAAATTGCTTCGGGATTTAATACAACAATCCCCATGCGGACTTTTCTCCATGGGAGTAATGTCTCAAACTGTCTACGTTTTGATCGCTCCCTGGAAGAATGGTAGTAGTTTCCGAAGCACAACTGGAGGCATTCTGTAATCTATGGACGTTCAGAGTGTTGATGAAACATAAAAATTGCATCGGCATTGAATACAATAAGTACCATGCTTACTATTCTCCATGGGAGTAATGTCTCAAACTCTCTACGTTTTGATCGTTCCCTGGAAGACCAGTAATAGTTTCCAAAGCACATCTGGAGGCATTCTGTAATCTGTGTACCTTCAGGGTGTTGATGAAACATAAATACTGCATCGGGATTCAATACAACAGTCACCATGCGGACTTTTCTCCACGGGAGTAATCTCTCAATCTGTCTACACTTAGATAGATTTCTGGAAGACCAGTCGTAGTTTCCGAAGCACATCTGGAATCATTCTATAAACTGTGGACATTCAGAGTTTTGATGAAACACAGAAAGTACATCGGTATTTAATACTACAGGCACCATGCGGACTTTTCTCCATGGGAGTATTGTCTCAAACTGTCAACGCTTTGATCGTTCCCTGGAAGACCAGTTGTAGTTTCCGTAGCACATCTGGAGGCATTCTGCAACCTGTGGACCTTCAGAGTGTTGATGAAGCTCAGAAATTACATAGGGATTCACTACAACAGTAACCATGCGGACGTTTCTCCATGGGAGTAATGTCTCAATCTGTCTACACTTTGATAGATTTCTGGAAGACCAGTAGTAGTTTCCGAAGCACATCTGGAAACAATCTGTAAACTGTGGACTTTCAGAGTGTTGATGAAACACAGAAATTGCATCTGGATTGAATACAACAAACACCATGCGGACTTTTCCCCATGTGAATAATGTCTCAAACTAACTACGGTTTGATCGTTCCCTGGTAGACCAGTAGTAGTTACCGAAGCACTTCTGGAGGCCTTCTGTAATCTGTGAACCTTCAGAGTGTTAATGAAACACAGAAATAGCATCGGGATTGAATACAACAAGCACCATGCGGACTTTTCTCCAAGGGAGTAATGTATCAAACTGTCTACGCTTTGATCGTTCCCTGGTAGACCAGTTGTAGTTTCCGTAGCACAACTGGAGGCATTCTGTAACCTGTGGACCTTCAGAGTGTTGATGAAGCACAGAAATTGCTTCGGGATTTAATACAACAATCACTATGCGGACTTTTCTCCATGGGAGTAATGTCTCAAACTGTCTACGTTTTGCTCGTTCACTGGAAGACCAGTAGTAGTTTCCGAAGCACATCTGGAGGCATTTTGTAATTTGTGGACCTACAGAGCGTTGATGAAACACAAAAATTGCATCGGCATTGAATACAATAAGTAATATGCGGACTTTTCTCCATGGGAGTAATGTGTCAAACTGACTACGCTTCGATCGATTCCAGAAAAACCTGTAGTAGTTTCCGAAGCACATCTGGAGGCATGCTGTAATCTGTGGACCTACAGAGTGTTGATCAAACACAAAAATTGCAACGGCATTATATACAAATAGTGCCATGCGGACTTTTCTCAATGGGAGTAATGTCTCAAACTGTCTACGCTTTGATCGTTCCCTGGAAGACAAGTAGTAGTTTCCGAAGCACATCTGGAGGCATTCTGTAATCTATGGGCGTTCAGAATGGTGATAAAACACAAAAATTGCATCGGCATTGAATACAATAAGTACCATGCTTACTTTTCTCCATGGGCGTAATGTCTCAAACTGTCTACGCTTTGATCGTTCCCTGGAAGACCAGTAGTAGTTTGAAGCACATCTCTATGCAGTCTGTAATTTGTGGACCTACGAGTGTTGATGAAACGCAAATATTGTTTGGCATTGAATACAATAAGTACCTAGCAGACTTTTCTCCATGGGAGTAATGTCTCAAACTGTCTACGTTTTGATCGTTCCCTGGAAGACCAGAAGTAGTTTCCACAGCACATTTGAAGGCATTCTGTAATCTATGGTGCTTCAGAGTGGTGATGAAACACAAAAATAGCATCGGCATTGTATACATAAGTACCATGCGGACTTTTCTCCATGGGAGAAATGTGTCAAACTGCCTACGCTTCGATCGATGCCAAAGAAACCTGTAGTATTTTCCGAAGCACATCTGGAGGCATGCTGTAATCTGTGGACCTACAGGGTGTTGATCAAACACAAAAATTACAACGGCATTAAGTACAAATAGTGCCATGCGGACTTTTCTCCATGGGAGTAATCTCTCAATCTGTCAACGCTTTGATAGATTTCTGGAAGACAAGTAGTAGTTTCCGAAGCACATCTGGAGGCATTCTGTAATCTATGGGCGTTCAGAATGGTGATAAAACACAAAAATTGCATCGGCATTGAATACAATAAGTACCATGCTTACTTTTCTCCATGGGCGTAATGTCTCAAACTGTCTACGCTTTGATCGTTCCCTGGAAGACCAGTAGTAGTTTGAAGCACATCTCTATGCAGTCTGTAATTTGTGGACCTACGAGTGTTGATGAAACACAAATATTGTTTGGCATTGAATACAATAAGTACCTAGCAGACTTTTCTCCATGGGAGTAATGTCTCAAACTGTCTACGCTTTGATCGTTCCTTGGAAGACCAGTAGTAGTTTCCGAAGAACATCTGGAGGCATTCTGTAATCTATGGAGCTTCAGAGTGGTGATGATACAAAAAAATTGCATCGGCATTGAATACGATAAGTACCATGCGGACTTTTCTCCATGGGAGAAATGTGTCAAACTGCCTACGCTTCGATCGATTCCAAAAAAACCTGTAGTATTTTCCGAAGCACATCTGGAGGCATGCTGTAATCTGTGGACCTACAGAGTGTTGATCAAACACAAAAATTACAACGGCATTAAGTACAAATAGTGCCATGCGGACTTTTCTCCATGGGAGTAATCTCTCAATCTGTCAACGCTTTGATAGATTTCTGGAAGACCAGTAGTAGTTTCCGAAGCACATCTGGAAGCATTCTATAAACTGTGGACATTCAGAGTGTTGATGAAACACAGAAAGTACATCAGTATTGAATACTACAGGCACCACGCGGACTTTTCTCCATGGGAGTAATGTCTCAAACTGTCTACGCTTTGATCGTCCCCTGGAAGACCAGTTGTAGTTTCCGTAGCACATCTGGTGGCATTCTGTAATCTGTGGACCTTCAGAGTGTTAATGAAACACAGAAATAGCATCGGGATTGAATACAAGCACCATGCGGACTTTTCTCCAAGGGAGTAATGTATCAAACTGTCTACGCTTTGATCGTTTCCTGGAAGACCAGTTGTAGTTTCCGTAGCACATCTGGAGGCAATCTGTAACCTGTGGACCTTCAGAGTGTTGATGAAGCACAGAAATTGCTTCGGGATTTAATACAATCACCATGCGGACTTTTCTCCATGGGAGTAATGTCTCAAACTGTCTACGTTTTGATCGCTCCCTGGAAGAACAGTAGTAGTTTCCGAAGCACATCTGGAGGCATTCTGTAATCTATGGACGTTCAGAGTGTTGATGAAACACAAAAATTGCATCGGCATTGAATACAATAAGTACCATGCTTACTTTTCTCCATGGGAGTAATGTCTCAAACTGTCTACGTTTTGATCGTGCCCTGGAAGACCAGTAGTAGTTTCCAAAGCACATCAGGATGCATTCTGTATTCTGTTGACATTCAAAGTGTTGATGAAACACAGAAATTGAATCAGCATTGAACACAATAAGCACCATGCGGACTTTTCTCCATGAGAGTAATGTCTTAAACTGTCTACGTTTTGATCGTTCACTGGAAGACCAGTAGTAGTTTCCGAAGCACATCTGGAGGCATTTTGTAATTTGTGGACCTACAGAGTGTTGATGAAACACAAAAATTGCATCGGCATTGAATACAATAAGTAATATGCGGACTTATCTCCATGGGAGTAATGTGTCAAACTGCCTACGCTTCGATCGATTCCAGAAAAACCTGTAGTAGTTTCCGAAGCACATCTGGAGGCATGCTGTAATCTGTGGACCTACAGAGTGTTGATCAAACACGAAAATTGCAACGGCATTAAATACAAATAGTGCCATGCGGACTTTTCTCCATGGGAGTAATGTCTCTATCTGTCTACGCTTTGATAGATTCCTGGAAGACCAGTAGTAGTTTCCGAACCACATCTGGAGGCATTTTGTAATTTGTGGACCTACAGAGTTTTGATGAAACACAAAAATTGCATCGGCATTGCATACAATAAGTACCATGCGGAATTTTCTCCATGGGAGTAATGTCTCTATCTGTCTACGCTTTGATAGATTCCTGGAAGAGCAGTAGTAGTTTCCGAAGCACACCTGGAGACATTCTGTAATCTTTGGACCTTCAGAGTGTTAAGGAAACTCTGAAATTGCATCGGTATGGAATACAACATGCACCATGAAGACTTTTATCCATGGGGGTAATGTCTCAAACTGTCTATGGTTTGATCAATTCCTGTGAGACCACTACTAGCTTCCGAAGCACATCTGGAAGCACTCTGTAATCTGTGTACCTTCAGGGTGTTGATGAAACATAAATTTCGCATCGGGATTCAATACAACAGTCACCATGCGGACTTTTCTCCACGGGAGTAATCTCTCAATCTGTCAACGCTTTGATAGATTTCTGGAAGACCAGTAGTAGTTTCCGAAGCACATCTGGAAGCATTCTATAAACTGTGGACATTCAGAGTGTTGGTGAAACACAGAAAGTACATCAGTATTGAATACTACAGGCACCACGCGGACTTTTCTCCATGGGAGTAATGTCTCAAACTGTCTACGCTTTGATCGTCCCCTGGAAGACCAGTTGTAGTTTCCGTAGCACATCTGGTGGCATTCTGTAATCTGTGGACCTTCAGAGTGTTAATGAGACACAGAAATAGCATCGGGATTGAATACAACAAGCACCATGCGGACTTTTCTCCAAGGGAGTAATGTATCAAACTGTCTACGCTTTGATCGTTCAATGGAAGACCAGTTATAATTTCCGTAGCACATCTGGAGGCATTCTGTAACCTGTGGACCTTCAGAGTGTTGATGAAGCACAGAAATTGCTTCGGGATTTCATACAACAATCACCATGCGTACTTTTCTAAATGGGAGTAATGTCTCAAACTGTCAACGTTTTGATCGCTCCCTGGAAGAACAGTAGTAGTTTCCGAAGCACATCTGGAGGCATTCTGTAATCTATGGACGTTCAGAGTGTTGATGAAACACAAAAATTGCATCAGCATTGAATACAATAAGTACCATGCTTACTTTTCTCCATGGGAGTAATGTCTCAAACTCTCTACGTTTTGATCGTTCCCTGGAAGACCAGTAGTACTTTCCGAAGCACATCACTAGGCAGTCTGTAATTTGTGAACCTACAGAGTGTTGATGAAACTCATATATTGTTTGGCATTGAATACAATAAATACCATGCAGACTTTTCTCCATATGAGTAATGTCTCAAACTTTCTACGTTTTGATCGTTCCCTGGAAGACCAGTAGTAGTTTCCAAAGCACATCTGGAGGCATTCTGGAATCTGTGGACCAACAGGGTGTTGATGAAACACAAAAATTGCGTCGGCATTGAATACAATAAGTTCCATGCGGACTTTTCTCCAAGGGAGTAATGTCTCAAACTGACTACGCTTTGATCGATTCCAGAAAAACCTGTAGTAGTTTCCGAAGCACATCTGGAGGCATGCTGTAATCTGTGGACCTACAGAGTGTTAATGAAACTCAGAAATTGCATCGGTATGGATTACAACATCCACCATGCGGACTTTTCTCCAAGGGAGTAATGTATCAAACTGTCTACGCTTTGATCGTTCCCTGGAAGACCAGTTGTAGTTTCCGTAGCACATCTGGAGGCATTCTGTAACCTGTGGAACTTCAGAGTGTTGATGAAGCACAGAAATTGCTTCGGTATTTAATACAACAATCACTATGCGGACTTTTCTCCATGGGAGTAATGTCTCAAACTGTCTACGTTTTGATCGCTCCCTGGAAGCCCAGTAGTAGTTTCCGAAGCACATCTGTAGGCATTCTGTAATCTATGGACGCTCAGAGTGTTGATAAAACACAAAAATTGCATCGGCATTGAATACAATAAGTACCATGCTTACTTTTCTATATGGGCGTAATGTCTCAAACTGTCTACGCTTTGATCGTTCCCTGGAAGACCAGTAGTAGTTTGAAGCACATCTCTAGGTAGTCTATAATTTGTGGACCTACGAGTGTTGATGAAACACAAATATTGTTTGGCATTGAATACAATAAGTACCATGCAGACTTTTCTCCATGGGAGTAATGTCTCAAACTGTCTACGTTTTGATCGTTCCCTGGAAGACCAGAAGTAGTTTCCACAGCACATTTGGAGGCATTCTGTAATCTATGGTGCTTCAGAGTGGTGATGAAACACAAAAATAGCATCGGCATTGTATACAATAAGTACCATGCGGTCTTTTCTCCATGGGAGTAATGTCTCAAACTGTCTACGCTTTGATCGTTCCCTGGAAGACCAGTAGTAGTTTCCGAAACACATCTGCAGCCATTCTATAATCTGTGGACCTACAGAGTGTTGATGAAGCACAAAAATTTGCATCGGATTGAATACAATAAGTACCAACAGGACTTTTCTCCATGGGAGTAATGTCTCAAACTGTCTACGCTTTGATCGATTCGAGGAAGACCAGTAGTAGTTTCTGAAGCAGATCTGGAGGCTTGCTGTAATCTGTGGACCTACAGAGTGTTGATGAAACACAAAAATTGCATCGGCCTTGAATACAATAGGTACCATGGGGACTTTTCTCAATGGGAGTAATGTCTCAAACTGTCTACGCTTTGATCGTTCCTTGGAAGACCAGTAGTAGTTTCCGAAGCACATCTGGAGGCATTCTGTAATCTCTGGAGCTTCAGAGTGGTGATGAAACACAAAAATTGCATCGGCATTGAATACGATAAGCACCATGCGGACTTTTCTCCATGGGAGTAATGTCTCAAACTGTCTACGTTTTGATCGTTCACTGGAAGACCAGTAGTAGTTTCCGAAGCACATCTGGAGGCATTTTGTAATTTTAGGACCTACAGAGTGTTGATGAAACACAAAAATTGCATCGGCATTGAATACAATAAGTAATATGAAGACTTTTCTCCATTGGAGTAATGTGTCAAACTGACTACGCTTCGATCGATTCCAGAAAAACCTGTAGTAGTTTCCGAAGCACATCTGGAGGCAAGCTGTAATCTGTGGACCTACAGAGTGTTGATCAAAGACAAAAATTGCAACGGCATTAAATACAAATAGTGCCATGCGGACTTTTTTCCATGGGAGTAATGTCTCTATCTGTCTACGCTTTGATAGATTCCTGGAAGACCAGTAGTAGTTTCCGAAGCACATCTGGAGGCATTTTCTAATTTGTGGACCAACAGAGTGTTGATGAAACACAAAAATTGCATCGGCATTGCATACAATAAGTACCATGCGGAATTTTCTCCATGGGAGTAATGTCTCTATCTGTCTACGCTTTGATAGATTCCTGGACGAGCAGTAGTATTTTCCGAAGCACACCTGGAGACAATCTGTAATCTTTGGACCTTCAGAGTGTTAAGGAAACTCTGAAATTGCATCGGTATGGAATACTACATGCACCATGTGGACTTTTATCCAAGGGAGTAATGTCTCAAACTGTCTATGGTTTGATCAATTCCTGTGAGACCACTACGCTTTGAGCGTACACTGGAAGACTAGTTGTAGTTTCCGAAGCATATCTGGATCCATTCTGTAGTCTGTGGACCTTCAGGGTGTTGATGAAACACAAAATTTGCATCGTCATTGAACACAATAAGCAAAATGCGGACTTTTCTAAATGGGAGTAATGTCTTAAACTGTCGACGCTTTGATAGTTCCCTGGAAGCCTAGTAGTAGATTTCGAAGCACATCTGGAGGCATTCTGTAATCTGTGGACCTTCAGAGTGTTGATGAAACACAGAAGTTGCATCGGCATTGAACACAATAACCACAATGCGGACTTTTCTCCATGGGAGTAATGTCTCAAACTGTCTACGCTTTGATCGTCCCCTGGAAGACCAGTTGTAGTTTCCGTAGCACATCTGGTTGCATTCTGTAATCTGTGGACCTTCAGAGTGTTAATGAAACACAGAAATAGCATCGGGATTGAATACAACAAGCACCATGCGGACTTTTGTCCATGGGAGTAATGTATCAAACTGTCTACGCTTTGATCGTTCCCTGGAAGACCAGTTGTAGTTTCCGTAGCACATCTGGAGGCATTCTGTAACCTGTGGACCTTCAGAGTGTTGATGAAGCACAGAAATTGCTTCGGGATTTAATACAACAATCACCTTGCGGACTTTTCTCCATGGGAGTAATGTCTCAAACTGTCTACGTTTTGATCGCTCCCTGGAAGAACAGTAGTAGTTTCCGAAGCACATCTGGAGGCATTCTGTAATCTATGGACGTTCAGAGTGTTGATGAAACACAAAAATTGCATCGGCATTGAATACAATAAGTACCATGCTTACTTTTCTCCATGGGAGTAATGTCTCAAACTCTCTACGTTTTGATCGTTCCCTGGAACACCAGTAGTAGTTTCCGAAGCACATCTCTAGGCAGTCTGTAATTTGTGGACCTACAGAGTGTTGATGAAACACATATATTGTTTGGCATTGAATACAATAAATACCATGCAGTCTGTCTACGTTTTGATCGTTGCCTGGAAGACTAGTAGTAGTTTCCGAAGCACATCTGGAGGCATTCTGTAATCTGTGGACCTTCAGAGTGTTGATGAAACACAGAAATTTAATTGGCATTGAACACAATAAGCACCATTCGGAGTTTTCTCCATGGGAGTAATGTCTTAATCTGTCTACGCTTTGATCGTACACTGGAAGACTAGTAGTAGTTTCCGAAGCATATCTGGATCCATTCTGTAGTCTGTGGACCTTCAGGGTGTTGATGAAACACAAAATTTGCATCGTCATTGAACACAATAAGCAAGATGCGGACTTTTCTCCATGGGAGTAATGTCTTAAACTGTAGACGCTTTGATAGTTCCCTGGAAGACTAGTAGTAGATTTCGAAGCACATCCGGAGGCATTCAGTAATCTGTGGACCTTCAGAGTGTTGATGAAACACAGAAGTTGCATCGGCATTGAACACAATAAGCACCATGCGGACTTTTCTCCATGAGAGTAATGTCTTAAACTGTCTACGCTTTGATCGTTCACAGGAAGACTAGTAGTAGTTTCCGAAGCACATCTGGAGGCATTCAGTAATCTGAGGACCTTCAGAGTGTTGATGAAACACATAAATTCCATCGGCATAGAACACAATAAGCACCATGAGGACTTTTCTCCATGGGAGTAATGTCTTAAACTGCCTACGCTTTGATCGTTCACTGGAAGACTAGTAGTAGTTTCCGAAGCACATCTGGAGGCATTCTGTAATCTGTGGACCTTCAGAGTGTTGATGAAACATAGAAATTGAATTGGCATTGAACACAATAAGCACCATTCTGAGTTTTCTCCATGGGAGTAATGTCTTAATCTGTCTACGCTTTCATCGTACACTGGAAGACTAGTAGTAGTTTCCGAAGCATATCTGGATCCATTCTGTAGTCTGTGGACCTTCAGGGTATTGATGAAACACAAAATTTGCATCGTCATTGAACACACTAAGCACCATGCGGACCTTTCTCCATGGGAGTAATGTCTTAAACTGTCGACGAATTGATAGTTCCCTGGAAGACTAGTAGTAGATTTCGAAGCACATCTGGAGGCATTCTGTAATCTGTGGACCTTCAGAGTGTTGATGAAACACAGAAGTTGCATCGGCATTGAACACAATAACCACAATGCGGACTTTTCTCCATGGGAGTAATGTCTCAAACTGTCTACGCTTTGATCGTCCCCTGGAAGACCAGTTGTAGTTTCCATAGCACATCTGGTGGCATTCTGTAATCTGTGGACCTTCATAGTGTTAATGAAACACAGAAATAGCATCGGGATTGAATACAACAAGCACCATGCGAAGCACATCTGGAAGCATTCTGTAATCTGTGGACCTTCAGAGTGTTGATGAAACACAGACGTTGCATCAGCATTGAACACAATAAGCACCATGCGGACTTTTCTCTATGGGAGTAATGTCTTAAACTGTCTACGCTTTGATCGTTCCCTCAAAGACTAGTAGTACTTTACAAAGCACATCTGGATGCATTCTGTACACTGTGGACCTTCAGAGTGTTGATGAAACACAAAAATTGCATCGGCATTGAATACAATATGCACCATGCCTACTTTTCTCTGTGGGAGTAATGTCTTAAACTGTCTACGCCTTGATCGTTCCCTGAAAGACTACTAGTAGTTTCGGAAGCATATCTGGATGCATTATGTAATCTGTGGACTATCAGAGTGATGATGAAACACAAAAATTGCATCGGCATTGATTACAATATACACCATGCGGACTTTTCTCCATGGGAGTAATGTCTTAAACTGTCTACGCTTTGATCATTCCCTGGTAGACTAGTAGTAGTTTCCGAAGCACATCAGGATGCATTCTGTAATCTGTGGACCTTCAGAGTGTTGATGAAACACAAAAATTGCATCGGCATTGAATACAATATGCACCATGCCTACTTTTCTCTATGGGAGTAATGTGTTAAACTGTCTACGCTTTGATCTTTTCCTGAAAGACTAGTAGTAGTTTCCGAAACACATCTAGGGGCATTCTGTAATCTGTGGACTTTCAGAGTGTTGATGAAACACAAAAATTGCATCGGCATTTAATACAATAAGCACCATGCAGACTTTTCTACATGGGAGTAATGTCTAAAACTGTCTACGCTTTGATCGTTCCCTGGAAGACTAGTAGTAGTTTCCGAAGCACATCTGGAGGCATTCTGTAATCTGTAGACCTTCAGAGTGTTGATGAAACACAGAAATTGAATTGGCATTGAACACAATAGGCACCATTCGGAGTTTTCTCCATGGGAGTAATGTCTTAATCTGTCTACGCTTTGATCGTACACTGGAAGACTAGTATTAGTTTCCGAAGCATATCTGGATCCATTCTGTAGTCTGTGGACCTTCAGGGTGTTGGTGAAACACAAAAATTGCTACGTCATTGAACACAATAAGCAAAATGCGGACTTTTCTCCATGGGAGTAATGTCTTAAACTGTCGACGCTTTGATAGTTCCCTTTAAGACTAGTAGTAGTTTCCGAAGCACATCTGGATGCATTCTGTATTCTGTGGACCTTCAGAGCGTTGATGAAACACAGAAATTGCATCCGCATTGAACACAATAAGCACCATGCGGACTTTTCTCTATGGGAGTAATGTCATAAACTGTCTACCCTTTGATCGTTCCCTGGAAGACTAGTAGTAGTTTCTGAACCACATCAGGATGCATTCTGTAATCTGTGGACCTTCAGAGTGTTGACGAAACACAAAAATTGCATCTGCATTGAACGCAATAAGCACCATGCGGACTTTTCTCCATGGGAGTAATGTCTTAAACTGTCTACGCTTTGATCGTTCCCTGGAAGACTAGTAGTAGTTTCCGAAGCACATCTGGATGCATACTGTAATCTGTGGACCTTCAGAGTGTTGATGAAACACAAAAATTGCATCGGCATTTAATACAATAAGCACCATGCAGACTTTTCTACATGGGAGTAATGTCTAAAACTGTCTACGCTTTGATCGTTCCCTGGAAGACTAGTAGTAGTTTCCGAAGCACATCTGGATGCATACTGTAATCTGTGGACCTTCAGAGTGTTGATGAAACACAAAAATTGCATCGGCATTTAATACAATAAGCACCATGCAGACTTTTCTACATGGGAGTAATGTCTAAAACTGTCTACGCTTTGATCGTTCCCTGGAAGACTAGTAGTAGTTTCCGACGCACATCCGGAGGCATTCTGTAATCTGTGGACCTTCAGAGTGTTGATGAAACACAGAAATTGAATTGGCATTGAACACAATAGGCACCATTCGGAGTTTTATCCATGGGAGTAATGTCTTAATCTGTCTACGCTTTGATCGTACACTCGAAGACTAGTAGTAGTTTCCGAAGCATATCTGGATCCATTCTGTAGTCTGTGGACCTTCAGAGTGTTGATGAAACACAAAATTTGCATCGTCATTGAACACAATAACCACAATGCGGACTTTTCTCCATGGGAGTAATGTCTCAAACTGTCTACGCTTTGATCGTCCCCTGGAAGACCAGTTGTAGTTTCCGTAGCACATCTGGTGGCATTCTGTAATCTGTGGACCTTCAGAGTGTTAATGAAACACAGAAATAGCATCGGGATTGAATACAACAAGCACCATGCGAAGCACATCTGGAAGCATTCTGTAATCTGTGGACCTTCAGAGTGTTGATGAAACACAGACGTTGCATCGGCATTGAACACAATAAGCACCATGCGGACTTTTCTCTATGGGAGTAATGTCTTAAGCTGTCTACGCTTTGATCGTTCCCTCGAAGACTAGTAGTACTTTACAAAGCTCATCTGGATGCATTCTGTAATCTGTGGACCTTCAGAGTGTTGATGAAACACAAAAATTGCATCGGCATTGAATACAATATGCACCATGCCTACTTTTCTCTGTGGGAGTAATGTCTTAAACTGTCTACGCCTTGATCGTTCCCTGAAAGACTAGTAGTAGTTTCGGAAGCATTTCTGCATGCATTCTGTAATCTGTGGACTATCAGAGTGATGATGAAACACAAAAATTGCATCGGCATTGATTACAATATACACCATGCGGACTTTTCTCCATGGGAGTAATGTCTTAAACTGTCTACGATTTGATCGTCCCCTGGAAGACTAGCAGTAGTTTCCGATGCACATCTGGATGCATTCTGTAATCTGTGGACCTTCAGAGTGTTAATGAAACACAAAAATTGCATCGGCATTGAATACAATATGCACCATGCCTACTTTTCTCTATGGGAGTAATGTCTTAAACTGTCTACGCTTTGATCGTTTCCTGAAAGACTAGTAGTAGTTTCCGAAACACATCTAGAGCATTCTGTAATCTGTGGACTTTCAGAGTGTTGATGAAACACAAAAATTGCATCGGCATTTAATACAATAATCACCATGCAGACTTTTCTACATGGGAGTAATGTCTAAAACTGTCTACGCTTTGATCGTTCCCTGGAAGACTAGTAGTAGTTTCCGAAGCACATCTGGAGGCATTCTGTAATCTGTGGACCTTCAGAGTGTTGATGAAACACAGAAATTGAATTGGCGTTGAACACAATAGGCACCATTCGGAGTTTTCTCCATGGGAGTAATGTCTTAACCTGTCTACGCTTTGATCGTACACTGGAAGACTAGTAGTAGTTTCCGAAGAATATCTGCATCCATTCTGTAGTCTGTGGACCTTCAGGGTGTTGATGAAACACAAAATTTGCATCGTCATTGAACACAATTAGCAAAATGCGGACTTTTCTCCATGGGAGTAATGTCTTAAACTGTCGACGCTTTGATAGTTCCCTGGAAGACTAGTAGTAGATTTCGAAGCACAAGTGGAGGCATTCTGTAATCTGTGGACCTTCAGAGTTGATGAAACACAGTAGTTGCATCGGAATTGAACACAATAACCACCATGCGGAATTTTCTCCATGGGAGTAATGTCTTAAACTGTCTACGCTTTGATCGTTCCCTGGAAGACTAGTAGTAGTTTCCGAAGCAAATCTGAATGCATTCTGTAATCTGTGGACCTTCAGAGTGTTGATGAAACACAAAAATTGCATCGGCATTGATTACAATAAGCACCATGCGGACTTTTCCCCATGGGAGTAATGTCCTAAACTGTCTACGCTTTGATCGTTCCCTGGAAGACTAGTAGTAGTTTCCGAAGCACATCTGGATGCATACTGTAATATGTGGACCTTCTGAGTGTTGATGAAACACAAAAATTGCATCGGCATTGAATACAATATGCACCATGCCTACTTTTCTCTATGGGAGTAATGTCTTAAACTGTCTACGCTTTGATCGTCCCCTGAAAGACTAGTAGTAGTTTCCGAAGCACATCTAGGGGCATTCTGTAATCTGTGGACTATCAGAGTGTTGATGAAACACAAAAATTGCATCGGCATTTAATACAATAAGCACCATGCAGACTTTTATACATGGGAGCAATGTCTAAAACTGTCTACGCTTTGATCGTTCCCTGGAAGACTAGTAGTAGTTTCCGAAGCACATCTGGAGGCATTCTGTAATCTGTGGACCTTCAGAGTGTTGATGAAACACAGAAATTGAATTGTCATTGAACACAATAAGCACCATTCGGAGTTTTCTCCATGGGAGTAATGTCTTAATCTGTCTACGCTTTGATCGTACACTGGAAGACTAGTAGTAGTTTCTGAACCACATCTGGATGCATTCTGTAATCTGTGGACCTTCAGAGTGTTGATGAAACACAAAATTTGGATCGTCATTGAACACAATAAGCAAAATGCGGACTTTTCTCCATGGGAGTAATGTCTTAAACTGTCGACGCTTTGATAGTTCCCTGGAAGACTAGTAGTAGATTTCGAAGCACATCTGGAGGCATTCAGTAATCTGTGGACCTTCAGAGTGTTGATGAAACACAGAAGTTGCATCGGCATTGAACACAATAAGCACCATGCGGACTTTTCCCCATGAGAGTAATGTCTTAAACTGTCTACGCTTTGATCGTTCACTGGAAGACTAGTAGTAGTTTCCGAAGCACATCTGGAGGCATTCAGTAATCTGAGGACCTTCAGAGTGTTGATGAAACACATAAATTCCATCGGCATTGAACACAATAAGCACCATGAGGACTTTTCTCCATGGGAGTAATGTCTTAAACTGCCTACGCTTTGATCGTTCACTGGAAGACTAGTAGTAGTTTCCGAAGCACATCTGGAGGCATTCTGTAATCTGTGGACCTTCAGAGTGTTGATGAAACATAGAAATTGAATTGGCATTGAACACAATAAGCACCATTCGGAGTTTTCTCCATCGGAGTAATGTCTTAATCTGTCTACGCTTTGATCGTACACTGGAAGACTAGTAGTAGTTTCCGAAGCATATCTGGATCCATTCTGTAGTCTGTGGACCTTCAGGGTATTGATGAAACACAAAATTTGCATCGTCATTGAACACACTAAGCACCATGCGGACCTTTCTCCATGGGAGTAATGTCTTAAACTGTCGACGAATTGATAGTTCCCTGGAAGACTAGTAGTAGATTTCGAAGCACATCTGGAGGCATTCTGTAATCTGTGGACCTTCAGAGTGTTGATGAAACACAGAAGTTGCATCGGCATTGAACACAATAACTACAATGCGGACTTTTCTCCATGGGAGTAATGTCTCAAACTGTCTACGCTTTGATCGTCCCCTGGAAGACCAGTTGTAGTTTCCGTAGCACATCTGGTGGCATTCTGTAAACTGTGGACCTTCAGGGTGTTAATGAAACACAGAAATAGCATCGGGATTGAATACAACAAGCACCATGCGAAGCACATCTGGAAGCATTCTGTAATCTGTGGACCTTCAGAGTGTTGATGAAACACAGACGTTGCATCGGCATTGAACACAATAAGCACCACGCGGACTTTTCTCTATGGGAGTAATGTCTTAAGCTGTCTACGCTTTGATCGTTCCCTCGAAGTCTAGTAGTACTTTACAAAGCTCATCTGGATGCATTCTGTAATCTGTGGACCTTCAGAGTGTTGATGAAACACAAAAATTGCATCGGCATTGAATACAATATGCACCATGCCTACTTTTCTCTGTGGGAGTAATGTCTTAAACTGTCTACGCCTTGATCGTTGCCTGAAAGACTAGTAGTAGTTTCGGAAGCATTTCTGCATGCATTCTGTAATCTGTGGACTATCAGAGTGATTATGAAACACAAAAATTGCATCGGCATTGATTACAATATACACCATGCGGACTTTTCTCCATGGGAGTAATGTCTTAAACTGTCTACGCTTTGATCGTTCCCTGGAAGACTAGTAGTAGTTTCCGAAGCACATCTGGATGCATTCTGTAATCTGTGGACCTTCAGAGTGTTAATGAAACACAAAAATTGCATCGGCATTGAATACAATATGCACCATGCCTACTTTTCTCTATGGGAGTAATGTCTTAAACTGTCTACGCTTTGATCGTTTCCTGAAAGACTAGTAGTAGTTTCCGAAACACATCTAGGGGCATTCTGTAATCTGTGGACTTTCAGAGTGTTGATGAAACACAAAAATTGCATCGGCATTTAATACAATAAGCACCATGCAGACTTTTCTACATGGAAGTAATGTCTAAAACTGTCTACGCTTTGATCGTTCCCTGGAAGACTAGTAGTAGTTTCCGAAGCACATCTGGAGGCATTCTGTAAACTGTGGACCTTCAGAGTGTTGATGAAACACAGAAATTGAATTGGCATTGAACACAACAGGCACCATTCGGAGTTTTCTCCATGGGAGTAATGTCTTAACCTGTCTACGCTTTGATCGTACACTGGAAGACTAGTAGTAGTTTCCGAAGAATATCTGCATCCATTCTGTAGTCTGTGGACCTTCAGGGTGTCGATGAAACACAAAATTTGCATCGTCATTGAACACAATTAGCAAAATGCGGACTTTTCTCCATGGGAGTAATGTCTTAAACTGTCGACGCTTTGATAGTTCCCTGGAAGACTAGTAGTAGATTTCGAAGCACAAGTGGAAGCATTCTGTAATCTGTGGACCTTCAGAGTTGATGAAACACAGTAGTTGCATCGGCATTGAACACAATAACCACCATGCGGAATTTTCTCCATGGGAGTAATGTCTTAAACTGTCTACGCTTTGATCGTCCCCTGGAAGACCAGTTGTAGTTTCCGTAGCACATCTGGTGGCATTCTGTAATCTGTGGACTTTCAGAGTGTTGATGAAACACAAAAATTGCATCGGCATTTAATACAATAAGCACCATGCAGACTTTTCTACATGGAAGTAATGTCTAAAACTGTCTACGCTTTGATCGTTCCCTGGAAGACTAGTAGTAGTTTCCGAAGCAAATCTGAATGCATTCTGTAATCTGTGGACCTTCAGAGTGTTGATGAAACACAAAAATTGCATCGGCATTGATTACAATAAGCACCATGCGGACTTTTCCCCATGGGAGTAATGTCCTAAACTGTCTACGCTTTGATCGTTCCCTGGAAGACTAGTAGTAGTTTCCGAAGCACATCTGGATGCATACTGTAATATGTGGACCTTCTGAGTGTTGATGAAACACAAAAATTGCATCGGCATTGAATACAATATGCACCATGCCTACTTTTCTCTATGGGAGTAATGTCTTAAACTGTCTACGCTTTGATCGTTTCCTGAAAGACTAGTAGTAGTTTCCGAAGCAAATCTGAATGCATTCTGTAATCTGTGGACCTTCAGAGTGTTGATGAAACACAAAAATTGCATCGGCATTGATTACAATAAGCACCATGCGGACTTTTCCCCATGGGAGTAATGTCTTAAACTGTCTACGCTTTGATCGTTCCCTGGAAGACTAGTAGTAGTTTCCGAAGCAAATCTGAATGCATTCTGTAATCTGTGGACCTTCAGAGTGTTGATGAAACACAAAAATTGCATCGGCATTGATTACAATAAGCACCATGCGGACTTTTCCCCATGGGAGTAATGTCCTAAACTGTCTACGCTTTGATCGTTCCCTGGAAGACTAGTAGTAGTTTCCGAAGCACATCTGGAGGCATTCTATAATCTGTGGACCTTCAGAGTGTTGATGAAACACAGAAATTGAATTGTCATTGAACACAATAAGCACCATTCGGAGTTTTCTCCATGGGAGTAATGTCTTAATCTGTCTACGCTTTGATCGTACACTGGAAGACTAGTAGTAGTTTCTGAACCACATCTGGATGCATTCTGTAATCTGTGGACCTTCAGAGTGTTGATGAAACACAAAATTTGCATCGTCATTGAACACAATAAGCAAAATGCGGACTTTTCTCCATGGGAGTAATGTCTTAAACTGTCGACGCTTTGATAGTTCCCTGGAAGACTAGTAGTAGATTTCGAAGCACATCTGGAGGCATTCAGTAATCTGTGGACCTTCAGAGTGTTGATGAAACACAGAAGTTGCATCGGCATTGAACACAATAAGCACCATGCGGACTTTTCCCCATGAGAGTAATGTCTTAAACTGTCTACGCTTTGATCGTTCACTGGAAGACTAGTAGTAGTTTCCGAAGCACATCTGGAGGCATTCAGTAATCTGAGGACCTTCAGAGTGTTGATGAAACACATAAATTCCATCGGCATTGAACACAATAAGCACCATGAGGACTTTTCTCCATGGGAGTAATGTCTTAAACTGCCTACGCTTTGATCGTTCACTGGAAGACTAGTAGTAGTTTCCGAAGCACATCTGGAGGCATTCTGTAATCTGTGAACCTTCAGAGTGTTGATGAAACATAGAAATTGAATTGGCATTGAACACAATAAGCACCATTCGGAGTTTTCTCCATCGGAGTAATGTCTTAATCTGTCTACGCTTTGATCGTACACTGGAAGACTAGTAGTAGTTTCCGAAGCATATCTGGATCCATTCTGTAGTCTGTGGACCTTCAGGGTATTGATGAAACACAAAATTTGCATCGTCATTGAACACACTAAGCACCATGCGGACCTTTCTCCATGGGAGTAATGTCTTAAACTGTCGACGAATTGATAGTTCCCTGGAAGACTAGTAGTAGATTTCGAAGCACATCTGGAGGCATTCTGTAATCTGTGGACCTTCAGAGTGTTGATGAAACACAGAAGTTGCATCGGCATTGAACACAATAACTACAATGCGGACTTTTCTCCATGGGAGTAATGTCTCAAACTGTCTACGCTTTGATCGTCCCCTGGAAGACCAGTTGTAGTTTCCGTAGCACATCTGGTGGCATTCTGTAAACTGTGGACCTTCAGGGTGTTAATGAAACACAGAAATAGCATCGGGATTGAATACAACAAGCACCATGCGAAGCACATCTGGAAGCATTCTGTAATCTGTGGACCTTCAGAGTGTTGATGAAACACAGACGTTGCATCGGCATTGAACACAATAAGCACCACGCGGACTTTTCTCTATGGGAGTAATGTCTTAAGCTGTCTACGCTTTGATCGTTCCCTCGAAGTCTAGTAGTACTTTACAAAGCTCATCTGGATGCATTCTGTAATCTGTGGACCTTCAGAGTGTTGATGAAACACAAAAATTGCATCGGCATTGAATACAATATGCACCATGCCTACTTTTCTCTGTGGGAGTAATGTCTTAAACTGTCTACGCCTTGATCGTTGCCTGAAAGACTAGTAGTAGTTTCGGAAGCATTTCTGCATGCATTCTGTAATCTGTGGACTATCAGAGTGATTATGAAACACAAAAATTGCATCGGCATTGATTACAATATACACCATGCGGACTTTTCTCCATGGGAGTAATGTCTTAAACTGTCTACGCTTTGATCGTTCCCTGGAAGACTAGTAGTAGTTTCCGAAGCACATCTGGATGCATTCTGTAATCTGTGGACCTTCAGAGTGTTAATGAAACACAAAAATTGCATCGGCATTGAATACAATATGCACCATGCCTACTTTTCTCTATGGGAGTAATGTCTTAAACTGTCTACGCTTTGATCGTTTCCTGAAAGACTAGTAGTAGTTTCCGAAACACATCTAGGGGCATTCTGTAATCTGTGGACTTTCAGAGTGTTGATGAAACACAAAAATTGCATCGGCATTTAATACAATAAGCACCATGCAGACTTTTCTACATGGAAGTAATGTCTAAAACTGTCTACGCTTTGATCGTTCCCTGGAAGACTAGTAGTAGTTTCCGAAGCACATCTGGAGGCATTCTGTAAACTGTGGACCTTCAGAGTGTTGATGAAACACAGAAATTGAATTGGCATTGAACACAACAGGCACCATTCGGAGTTTTCTCCATGGGAGTAATGTCTTAACCTGTCTACGCTTTGATCGTACACTGGAAGACTAGTAGTAGTTTCCGAAGAATATCTGCATCCATTCTGTAGTCTGTGGACCTTCAGGGTGTTGATGAAACACAAAATTTGCATCGTCATTGAACACAATTAGCAAAATGCGGACTTTTCTCCATGGGAGTAATGTCTTAAACTGTCGACGCTTTGATAGTTCCCTGGAAGACTAGTAGTAGATTTCGAAGCACATCTGGAGGCATTCAGTAATCTGTGGACCTTCAGAGTGTTGATGAAACACAGAAGTTGCATCGGCATTGAACACAATAAGCACCATGCGGACTTTTCCCCATGAGAGTAATGTCTTAAACTGTCTACGCTTTGATCGTTCACTTTAAGACTAGTAGTAGTTTCCGAAGCACATCTGGAGGCATTCAGTAATCTGAGGACCTTCAGAGTGTTGATGAAACACATAAATTCCATCGGCATTGAACACAATAAGCACCATGAGGACTTTTCTCCATGGGAGTAATGTCTTAAACTGCCTACGCTTTGATCGTTCACTGGAAGACTAGTAGTAGTTTCCGAAGCACATCTGGAGGCATTCTGTAATCTGTGGACCTTCAGAGTGTTGATGAAACATAGAAATTGAATTGGCATTGAACACAATAAGCACCATTCGGAGTTTTCTCCATCGGAGTAATGTCTTATTCTGTCTACGCTTTGATCGTACACTGGAAGACTAGTAGTAGTTTCCGAAGCATATCTGGATCCATTCTGTAGTCTGTGGACCTTCAGGGTATTGATGAAACACAAAATTTGCATCGTCATTGAACACACTAAGCACCATGCGGACCTTTCTCCATGGGAGTAATGTCTTAAACTGTCGACGAATTGATAGTTCCCTGGAAGACTAGTAGTAGATTTCGAAGCACATCTGGAGGCATTCTGTAATCTGTGGACCTTCAGAGTGTTGATGAAACACAGAAGTTGCATCGGCATTGAACACAATAACCACAATGCGGACTTTTCTCCATGGGAGTAATGTCTCAAACTGTCTACGCTTTGATCGTCCCCTGGAAGACCAGTTGTAGTTTCCGTAGCACATCTGGTGGCATTCTGTAATCTGTGGACCTTCAGGGTGTTAATGAAACACAGAAATAGCATCGGGATTGAATACAACAAGCACCATGCGAAGCACATCTGGAAGCATTCTGTAATCTGTGGACCTTCAGAGTGTTGATGAAACACAGACGTTGCATCGGCATTGAACACAATAAGCACCATGCGGACTTTTCTCTATGGGAGTAATGTCTTAAGCTGTCTACGCTTTGATCGTTCCCTCGAAGACTAGTAGTACTTTACAGAGCTCATCTGGATGCATTCTGTAATCTGTGGACCTTCAGAGTGTTGATGAAACACAAAAATTGCATCGGCATTGAATACAATATGCACCATGCCTACTTTTCTCTGTGGGAGTAATGTCTTAAACTGTCTACGCCTTGATCGTTCCCTGAAAGACTAGTAGTAGTTTCGGAAGCATTTCTGCATGCATTCTGTAATCTGTGGACTATCAGAGTGATTATGAAACACAAAAATTGCATCGGCATTGATTACAATATACACCATGCGGACTTTTCTCCATGGGAGTAATGTCTTAAACTGTCTACGCTTTGATCGTTCCCTGGAAGACTAGTAGTAGTTTCCGAAGCACATCTGGATGCATTCTGTAATCTGTGGACCTTCAGAGTGTTAATGAAACACAAAAGTTGCATCGGCATTGAATACAATATGCACCATGCCTACTTTTCTCTATGGGAGTAATGTCTTAAACTGTCTACGCTTTGATCGTTTCCTGAAAGACTAGTAGTAGTTTCCGAAACACATCTAGGGGCATTCTGTAATCTGTGGACTTTCAGAGTGTTGATGAAACACAAAAATTGCATCGGCATTTAATACAATAAGCACCATGCAGACTTTTCTACATGGAAGTAATGTCTAAAACTGTCTACGCTTTGATCGTTCCCTGGAAGACTAGTAGTAGTTTCCGAAGCACATCTGGAGGCATTCTGTAATCTGTGGACCTTCAGAGTGTTGATGAAACACAGAAATTAAATTGGCATTGAACACAACAGGCACCATTCGGAGTTTTCTCCATGGGAGTAATGTCTTAATCTGTCTACGCTTTGATCGTACACTGGAAGACTAGTAGTAGTTTCCGAAGCATATCTGGATCCATTCTGTAGTCTGTGGACCTTCAGGGTGTTGATGAAACACAAAATTTGCATCGTCATTGAACACAATAAGCAAAATGCGGACTTTTCTCCATGGGAGTAATGTCTTAAACTGTCGACGCTTTGATAGTTCCCTGGAAGACTAGTAGTAGATTTCGAAGCACAAGTGGAGGCATTCTGTAATCTGTGGACCTTCAGAGTGTTGATGAAACACAGTAGTTGCATCGGCATTGAACACAATAACCTCCATGCGGAATTTTCTCCATGGGAGTAATGTCTTAAACTGTCTACGCTTTGATTGTTCCCTGGAAGACTAGTAGTAGTTTCCGAAGCAAATCTGAATGCATTCTGTAATCTGTGGACCTTCAGAGTGTTGATGAAACACAAAAATTGCATCGGCATTGATTACATAAGCACCATGCGGACTTTTCCCCATGGGAGTAATGTCCTAAACTGTCTACGCTTTGATCGTTCCCTGGAAGACTAGTAGTAGTTTCCGAAGCACATCTGGATGCATACTGTAATATGTGGACCTTCTGAGTGTTGATGAAACACAAAAATCGCATCGGCATTGAATACAATATGCACCATGCCTACTTTTCTCTATGGGAGTAATGTCTTAAACTGTCTACGCTTTGATCGTCCCCTGAAAGACTAGTAGTAGTTGCCGAAGCACATCTAGGGGCATTCTGTAATCTGTGGAGTATCAGAGTGTTGATGAAACACAAAAATTGCATCGGCATTTAATACAATAAGCACCATGCAGACTTTTCTACATGGGGGCAATGTCTAAAACTGTCTACGGTTTGATCGTTCCCTGGAAGACTAGTAGTAGTTTCCGAAGCACATCTGGAGGCATTCTGTAATCTGTGGACCTTCAGAGTGTTGATGAAACACAGAAATTGAATTGTCATTGAACACAATAAGCACCATTCGGAGTTTTCTCCATGGGAGTAATGTCTTAATCTGTCTACGCTTTGATCTAACACTGGAAGACTAGTAGTAGTTTCTGAACCACATCTGGATGCATTCTGTAATCTGTGGACCTTCAGAGTGTTGATGAAACACAAAATTTGCATCGTCATTGAACACAATAAGCAAAATGCGGACTTTTCTCCATGGGAGTAATGTTTTAAACTGTCTACGCTTTGATCGTTCCCTGGAAGACTAGTAGTACTTTACGAAGCACATCTGGAGGCATTCTGTAATCTGTGGACCTTCAGAGTGTTGATGAAACACAAAAATTGCATCGGCATTGAATACAATATGCACCATGCCTACTTTTCTCTGTGGGAGTAATGTCTTAAACTGTCTACGCCTTGATCGTTCCCTGAAAGACTAGTAGTAGTTTCGGAAGCACATCTGGATGCATTCTGTAATCTGTGGACTATCAGAGTGATGATGAAACACAAAAATTGCATCGGCATTGATTACAATATACACCATGCGGACTTTTCTCTATGGGAGTAATGTCTTAAACTGTCTACGCTTTGATCGTTCCCTGGAAGACTAGTAGTGGTTTCCGAAGCACATCTGGATGCATTCTGTAATCTGTGGACCTTCAGAGTGTTGATGAAACACAAAAATTGCATCTGCATTGAACGCAATAAGCACCATGCGGACTTTTCTCCATGGGAGTAATGTCTTAAACTGTCTACGCTTTGATCGTTCCCTGGAAGACTAGTAGTAGTTTCCGAAGCACATCTGGATGCATTCTATAATCTGTGTACCTTCAGAGTGTTGATGAAACACAGAAATAGCATCGGGATTGAATACAACAAGCACCATGCGAAGCACATCTGGAAGCATTCTGTAATCTGTGGACCTTCAGAGTGTTGATGAAACACAGACGTTGCATCGGCATTGAACACAATAAGCACCATGCGGACTTTTCTCTATGGGAGTAATGTCTTAAGCTGTCTACGCTTTGATCGTTCCCTCGAAGACTAGTAGTACTTTACAAAGCTCATCTGGATGCATTCTGTAATCTGTGGACCTTCAGAGTGTTGATGAAACACAAAAATTGCATCGGCATTGAATACAATATGCACCATGCCTACTTTTCTCTGTGGGAGTAATGTCTTAAACTGTCTACGACTTGATCGTTCCCTGAAAGACTAGTAGTAGTTTCGGAAGCATTTCTGCATGCATTCTGTAATCTGTGGACTATCAGAGTGATGATGAAACACAAAAATTGCTTCGGCATTGATTACAATATACACCATGCGGACTTTTCTCCATGGGAGTAATGTCTTAAACTGTCTACGCTTTGATCGTTCCCTGGAAGACTAGTAGTAGTTTCCGAAGCACATCTGGACGCATTCTGTAATCTGTGGACCTTCAGAGTGTTGATGAAACACAAAAATTGCATCGGCATTGAATACAATATGCACCATGCCTACTTTTCTCTATGGGAGTAATGTCTTAAACTGTCTACGCTTTGATCGTTTCCTGAAAGACTAGCAGTAGTTTCCGAAACACATCTAGGGGCATTCTGTAATCTGTGGACTTTCAGAGTGTTGATGAAACACAAAAATTGCATCGGCATTTAATACAATAAGCACCATGCAGACTTTTCTACATGGGAGTAATGTCTAAAACTGTCTACGCTTTGATCGTTCCCTGGAAGACTAGTAGTAGTTTCCGAAGCACATCTGGAGGCATTCTGTAATCTGTGGACCTTCAGAGTGTTGATGAAACACAGAAATTGAATTGGCATTGAACACAATAGGCACCATTCGGAGTTTTCTCCATGGGAGTAATGTCTTAATCTGTCTACGCTTTGATCGTACACTGGAAGACTAGTAGTAGTTTCCGAAGCATATCTGGATCCATTCTGTAGTCTGTGGACCTTCAGGGTGTTGATGAAACACAAAATTTGCATCGTCATTGAACACAATAAGCAAAATGCGGACTTTTGTCCATGGGAGTAATGTCTTAAACTGTCGACGCATTGATAGTTCCCTGGAAGACTAGTAGTAGATTTCGAAGCACAAGTGGAGGCATTCTGTAATCTGTGGACCTTCAGAGTGTTGATGAAACACAGTAGTTGCATCGGCATTGAACACAATAACCACCATGCGGAATTTTCTCCATGGGAGTAATGTCTTAAACTGTCTACGCTTTGATCGTTCCCTGGAAGGCTAGTAGTAGTTTCCGAAGCAAATCTGAATGCATTCTGTAATCTGTGGACCTTCAGAGTGTTGATGAAACACAAAAATTGCATCGGCATTGGTTACAATAAGCACCATGCGGACTTTTCCCCATGGGAGTAATGTCCTAAACTGTCTACGCTTTGATCGTTCCCTGGAAGACTAGTAGTAGTTTCCGAAGCACATCTGGATGCATACTGTAATGTGTGGACCTTCTGAGTGTTGATGAAACACAAAAATTGCATCGGCATTGAATACAATATGCACCATGCCTACTTTTCTCTATGGGAGTAATGTCTTTAACTGTCTACGCTTTGATCGTCCCCTGAAAGACTAGTAGTAGTTTCCGAAGCACATCTAGGGGCATTCTGTAATCTGTGGACTATCAGAGTGTTGATGAAACACAAAAATTGCATCGGCATTTAATACAATATGCACCATGCCTACTTTTCTCTGCGGGAGTAATGTCTTAAACTGTCTACGCCTTGATCGTTCCCTGAAAGACTAGTAGTAGTTTCGGAAGCACATCTGGATGCATTCTGTAATCTGTGGACTATCGGAGTGATGATGAAACACAAGAATTGCATCGGCATTGATTACAATATACACCATGCGGACTTTTCTCCATGGGAGTAATGTCTTAAACTGTCTACGCTTTGATCGTTCCCTGGAAGACTAGTAGTGGTTTCCGACGCACATCTGGATGCATTCTGTAATCTGTGGACCTTCAGAGTGTTCATGAAACACAAAAATTGCATCTGCATTGAACGCAATAAGCACCATGCGGACTTTTCTCCATGGGAGTAATGTCTTAAACTGTCTACGCTTTGATCGTTCCCTGGAAGACTAGTAGTAGTTTCTGAAACACATCTAGGGGCATTCTGTAATCTGTGGACTTTCAGAGTGTTGATGAAACACAAAAATTGCATCGGCATTTAATACAATAAGCACCATGCAGACTTTTCTACATGGGAGTAATGTCTAAAACTGTCTACGCTTTGATCGTTCCCTGGAAGACTAGTAGTAGTTTCCGAAGCACATCTGGAGGCATTCTGTAATCTGTGGACCTTCAGAGTGTTGATGAAACACAGATATTGAATTGGCATTGAACACAATAGGCACCATTCGGAGTTTTCTCCATGGGAGTAATGTCTTAATCTGTCTACGCTTTGATCGTACACTGGAAGACTAGTAGTAGTTTCCGAAGCATATCTGGATCCATTCTGTAGTCTGTGGACCTTCAGGGTGTTGATGAAACACAAAATTTGCATCGTCATTGAACACAATAAGCAAAATGCGGACTTTTGTCCATGGGAGTAATGTCTTAAACTGTCGACGCTTTGATAGTTCCCTGGAAGACTAGTAGTAGATTTCGAAGCACAAGTGGAGGCATTCTGTAATCTGTGGACCTTCAGAGTGTTGATGAAACACAGTAGTTGCATCGGCATTGAACACAATAACCACCATGCGGAATTTTCTCCATGGGAGTAATGTCTTAAACTGTCTACGCTTTGATCGTTCCCTGGAAGGCTAGTAGTAGTTTCCGAAGCAAATCTGAATGCATTCTGTAATCTGTGGACCTTCAGAGTGTTGATGAAACACAAAAATTGCATCGGCATTGATTACAATAAGCACCATGCGGACTTTTCCCCATGGGAGTAATGTCCTAAACTGTCTACGCTTTGATCGTTCCCTGGAAGACTAGTAGTAGTTTCCGAAGCACATCTGGATGCATACTGTAATATGTGGACCTTCTGAGTGTTGATGAAACACAAAAATTGCATCGGCATTGAATACAATATGCACCATGCCTACTTTTCTCTATGGGAGTAATGTCTTAAACTGTCTACGCTTTGATCGTCCCCTGAAAGACTAGTAGTAGTTTCCGAAGCACATCTAGGGGCATTCTGTAATCTGTGGACTATCAGAGTGTTGATGAAACACAAAAATTGCATCGGCATTTAATACAATAAGCACCATGCAGACTTTTCTACATGGGGGCAATGTCTAAAACTGTCTACGCTTTGATCGTTCCCTGGAAGACTAGTAGTAGTTTCCGAAGCACATCTGGAGGCATTCTGTAATCTGTGGACCTTCAGAGTGTTGATGAACCACAGAAATTGAATTGTCATTGAACACAATAAGCACCATTCGGAGTTTTCTCCATGGGAGTAATGTCCTAAACTGTCTACGCTTTGATCGTTCCCTGGAAGACTAGTAGTACTTTGCGAAGCACATCTGGAGGCATTCTGTAATCTGTGGACCTTCAGAGCGTTGATGAAACACAAAAATTGCATCGGCAATGAATACAATATGCACCATGCCTACTTTTCTCTGTGGGAGTAATGTCTTAAACTGTCTACGCCTTGATCGTTCCCTGAAAGACTAGTAGTAGTTTCGGAAGCACATCTGGATGCATTCTGTAATCTGTGGACTATCAGAGTGATGATGAAACACAAAAATTGCATCGGCATTGATTACAATATACACCATGCGGACTTTTCTCCATGGGAGTAATGTCTTAAACTGTCTACGCTTTGATCGTTCTCTGGAAGACTAGTAGTGGTTTCCGAAGCACATCTGGATGCATTCTGTAATCTGTGGACCTTCAGAGTGTTCATGAAACACAAAAATTGCATCTGCATTGAACGCAATAAGCACCACGCGGACTTTTCTCCATGGGAGTAATGTGTTAAACTGTCTACGCTTTGATCGTTCCCTGGAAGACTAGTAGTAGTTTCCGAAGCACATCTGGATGCATTGTGTAATCTGTGGACCTTCAGAGTGTTGATGAAACACATAAATTCCATCGGCATTGAACACAATAAGCACAATTCGGAGTTTTCTCAGTGGGAGTAATGTCTTAATCTGTCTACGCTTTGATCGTACACTGGAAGACTAGTAGTAGTTTCCGAAGCATATCTGTGGACCTTCAGGGTGTTGATGAAACACAAATTTTGCATCGTCATTGAACACAATAAGCTCCATACGGACTTTTCTCCATGGGAGTAATGTCTTAAACTGTCGACGCTTTGATAGTTCCCTGGAAGACTAGTAGTAGTTTTCGAAGCACATCTGGAAGCATTCTGTAATCTGTGGACCTTCAGAGTTTTGATGAAACACAGAAGTTGCATCGGCATTGAACACAATAAGCACCATGCGGACTTTTATCCATGGGAGTAATGTCTTAAACTGTCGACGCTTTGATCGTTCCCTGGAAGACTAGTAGTAGTTTCCGAAGCACATCTGGATGCATTCTGTAATCTGTGGACCTTCAGACTGTTGATGAAACAGGAATTGCATCGGCATTGAACACAATAAGCACCATTCGGACTTTTCTCCATTGGAGTAATGTCTTAAACTGTCTACGCTTTGAACGTTCCCTGGAAGACTAGTAGTAGTTTCCGAAGAACATCTGGATGCATTCTGTAATCTGTGGACCTTCAGAGTGTTGATGAAACACAATAATGGCATCGGCATTGAATACAATATGCACCATGCCTACTTTTCTATATGGGAGTAATGTCTTAAACTGTCTACGGTTTGACCGTTCCCTGAAACACTAGTAGTAGTTTCCGAAGCACATCTGGAGGCATTCTGTAATCTGTATACTTTCAGAGTGTTGATGAAACACAAAAATTGCATCGACATTTAATACATTAAGCACCATGCAGTCTTTTCTACATGGGAGTAATGCCTAAAACTGTCTACGCTTTGATCGTTCCCTGGAAGACTAGTAGTAGTTTCCGAAGCACATCTGGAGGCATTCTGTAATCTGTGGACCTTCAGAGTGTTGATGAAACACAGACATTGCATCCGCATTGAACACAATAAGCACCATGCGGACTTTTGTGTATGGGAGTAATGTCTAAAACTGTCTACGCTTTGATCGTTCCCTGAAAGACTAGTAGTAGATTTCAAAGCATATCTGGAGGAATTCAGGAATCTGTGGACCCTCAGAGTGTTGATGAAACACATAAATTCCATCGGCATTGAACACAATAAGCACCATGAGGACTTTTCTCCATGGGAGTAATGTCTTAAACTGCCTACGCTTTGATCGTTCACTGGAAGACTAGTAGTAGTTTCCGAAGCACATCTGGAGGCATTCTGTAATCTGTGGACCTTCAGAGTGTAGATGAAACACAGAAATTGAATTGGCATTGAACACAATAAGCACCATTCGGAGTTTTCTCCATGGGAGTGATGTCTTAATCTGTCTACGCTTTGATCGTACACTGGAAGACTAGTAGTAGTTTCCGAAGCATATCTGGATCCATTCTGTAGTCTGTGGACCTTCAGGGTGTTGACGAAACACAAAATTTGCATCGTCATTGAACACAATAAGCACCATGCGGACTTTTCTCCATGGGAGTAATGTCTTAAACTGTCTACGCTTTGATAGTACCCTGGAAGACTAGTAGTAGTTTCTGAACGACATCTGGATGCATTCTGTAATCTGTGGACCTTCAGAGTGTTGATGAAACACAGAAATTGCATCGACATTGAACAGAATAAGCACCATGCGGACTTTTCTCCATGGGAGTAATGTATTAAACTCTCTACGATTAGATCGTTCCCTGGAAGACTAGTAGTAGTTTACGAAGCACATCTGGAGGCATTCTGTAATCTGTGGACCTTCAGAGTGTTGATGAAACACAGAAGTTGCATCGGCATTGAACACAAAAACCACCATGCGGACTTTTCTCCATGGGAGTAATGTCTTAAACTGTCTACGCTTTGATCGTTCGCTGTGAGACTAGTAGTAGTTTCCGAAGCACATCTGGATGCATACTGTAATATGTGGACCTTCTGAGTGTTGATGAAACACAAAAATTGCATCGGCATTGAATACAATATGCACCATGCCTACTTTTCTCTATGGGAGTAATGTCTTAAACTGTAATCTGTGGACTATCAGAGTGTTGATGAAACACAAAAATTGCATCGGCAATTAATACAATAAGCACCATGCAGACTTTTCTACATGGGAGCAATGTCTAAAACTGTCTACGCTTTGATCGTTCCCTGGAAGACTAGTAGTAGTTTCCGAAGCACATCTGGAGGCATTCTGTAATCTGTGGACCTTCAGAGTGTTGATGAAACACAGAAATTGAATTGTCATTGAACACAATAAGCACCATTCGGAGTTTTCTCCATGGGAGTAATGTCTTAATCTGTCTACGCTTCGATCGTACACTGGAAGACTAGTAGTAGTTTCCGAAGCATATCTGGATCCATTCTGTAGTCTGTGGATCTTCAGGGTGTTGATGAAACACAAACTTTGCATCGTCATTGAACACAATAAGCAAAATGCGGACTTTTCTCCATGGGAGTAATGTCTTAAACTGTCGACGCTTTAATAGTTCCCTTTAAGACTAGTAGTACTTTCCGAAGCACATCTGGAGGCATTCTGTAATCTGTGGACCTTCAGAGTGTTGATGAAACACAAAAATTGCATCGGCATTGAACACAATAAGCACCATGCGGACTTTTCTCCATGGGAGTAATGTCTTAAACAGCCTACGCTTTGATCGTTCACTGGAGGACAAGTAGTAGTTTCCGAAGCACATCTGGAGGCATTCTGTAATCTGTGGTCCTTCAGAGTGTTGATGAAACACAGAAATTGCATCGGCATTGAACAGAAAAAGCACCATGCGGACTTTTTTCCATCGGAGTAATGTCTTAAACTGTCTACGATTTGATCGTTCCCTGGAAGACTAGTAGTAGCTTCCGAAGCACATCTGGATGCATTCTGTAATCTGTGGACCTTCAGAGTGTTGATGAAACACATAAATTCCATCGGCATTGAACACAATAAGCACCTTGAGGACTTTTCTCCATGGGAGTAATGTCTTAAACAGCCTACGCTTTGATCGTTCACTGGAGGACAAGTAGTAGTTTCCGAAGCACATCTGGAGGCATTCTGTAATCTGTGGACCTTCAGGGTGTTGATGAAACATAGAAATTGAATTGGCATTGAACACAATAAGCACCATTCGGAGTTTTCTCCATGGGAGTAATGTCTTAATCCGTCTACGCTTTGATCGTACACTGGAAGACTAGTAGTAGTTTCCGAAGCATATCTGTATCCATTCTGTAGTCTGTGGACCTTCAGGGTGTTGATGAAACACAAAATTTGCATCGTCATTGAACACAATAAGCTCCATGCGGACTTTTCTCCATGGGAGTAATGTCTTAAACTGTCTACGATTTGATCGTCCCCTGAAAGACTAATAGTAGTTTCCGAAGTACATCTAGGGGCATTCTGTAATCTGTGGACTATCAGAGTGTTGATGAAACACAAAAATTGCATCGGCAATTAATACAATAAGCACCATGCAGACTTTTCTACATGGGAGCAATGTCTAAAACTGTCTACGCTTTGATCGTTCCCTGGAAGACTAGTAGTAGTTTCCGAAGCACATCTGGAGGCATTCTGTAATCTGTGGACCTTCAGACTGTTGATGAAACACAGAAATTGCATCGGCATTGAACACAATACGCACCATTCGAACTTTTCTCCATTGGAGTAATGTCTTAAACGGTCTACGCTTTGATAGTTCCCTGGAAGACTAGTAGTAGTTTCCGAAGCACATCTGGATGCATTCTGGAATCTGTGGACCTTCTGAGTGTTGATGAAACACAAAAATTGCATCGGCATTGAATACAATATGCACCATGCCTACTTTTCTCTATGGGAGTAATGTCTTAAACTGTCTACGATTTGATCGTCCCCTGAAAGACTAGTAGTAGTTTCCGAAGTACATCTAGGGGCATTCTGTAATCTGTGGACTATCAGAGTGTTGATGAAACACAAAAATTGCATCGGCAATTAATACAATAAGCACCATGCAGACTTTTCTACATGGGAGCAATGTCTAAAACTGTCTACGCTTTGTTCGTTCCCTGGAAGACTAGTAGTAGTTTCCGAAGCACATCTGGAGGCATTCTGTAATCTGTGGACCTTCAGAGTGTTGATGAAACACAGAAATTGAATTGTCATTGAACACAATAAGCACCATTCGGAGCTTTCTCCATGGGAGTAATGTCTTAATCTGTCTACGCTTCGATCGTACACTGGAAGACTAGTAGTAGTTTCCGAAGCATATCTGGATCCATTCTGTAGTCTGTGGATCTTCAGGGTGTTGATGAAACACAAAATTTGCATCGTCATTGAACACAATAAGCAAAATGCGGACTTTTCTCCATGGGAGTAATGTCTTAAACTGTCCACGCTTTGATCGTTCACTGGAAGACTAGTAGTAATTTTCGAAGCACATCTGGAGGCATTCTGTATTCTGTTGACCTTCAAAGTGTTGATGAAACACAGAAATTGAATCGGCATTGAACACAATAAGCACCATGCGGACTTTTCTCCATGGGAGTAATGTCTTAAACTGTCGACGCTTTGATAGTTCCCTGGAAGACTAGTAGTAGCTTTCGAAGCACATCTGGAGGCATTGTGTAATCTGTGGACCTTCAGAGTGTTGATGAAACACAGAAGTTGCATCGGCATTTAATACAATAAGCACCATGCAGACTTTTCTACATGGGAGTAATGTCTAAAACTGTCTACGCTTTGATCATTCCCTGGAAGACTAGTAGTAGTTTCCGAAGCACATCTGGAATCATTCTGTAACCTGTGGACCTTCAGAGTGCTGATGAAATACAAAAATTGCATCGGCATTGAATACAATATGCACCATGCCTACTTTTCTCTATGGGAGTAATGTCTTAAACTGTCTACGCTATGGTCGTTCCCTGAAAGACTAGTAGTAGTATCCGAAGCACATCTGAAGGCATTCTGTAATATGTGGACTTTCAGAGTGTTGATGAAACACAAAAATTGCATCGGCATTTAATACAATAAGCACCATGCAGACTTTTCTACATGGGAGTAATGTCTAAAACTGCCTACGCTTTGATCATTCCCTGGAAGACTAGTAGTAGTTTCCGAAGCACATCTGGAGGCATTCTGTAATCTGTGGACCTTCAGAGTGTTGATGAAACACAAAAATTGCATCGGCATTGAATACAATATGCACCATGCCTACTTTTCTCAGTGGGAGTAATGTCTTAAACTGTCTACGCTTTGATCGTTCCCTGAAAGACTAGTAGTAGTTTCTGATGCACATCTGGAGGCATTCTGTAATCTGTGGACTTTCAGAGTGTTGATGAAACACAAAAATTGCATCGGCATTTAATACTATAAGCAGCATGCAGACTTTTCTATATGGGAGTAATGTCTAAAACTGTCTACGCTTTGATCATTCCCTGGAAGACTAGTACTAGTTTCCGAAGCACATCTAGAGGCATTCTGTAATCTGTGGACCTTCAGAGTGTTGATGAAACACAGAAATTGAATTGGCATTGAACACAATAAGCACCATTCGGAGTTTTTTCCATGGGAGTAATGTCTTAGTCTGTCTACGCTTGGATCCTACACTGGAAGACTATCAGTAGTTTCCCAAGCATATCTGGATCCATTCTGTAGTCTGTGGACCTTCAGGGTGTTGACGAAACACAAAATTCGCATCGTCATTGAACACAATATGCACCATGCGGACTTTTCTCCATGGGAGTAATGTCTTAAACTGTCTACCCTTTGATCGATCCCTGGAAGACTAGTAGTAGTTTCCGAAGCACATCTGGATGCATTCCGTAATCTGTGGACAATCAAAGTGTTGATGAAACACAAAAATTGCATCGGCATTGAACACAATAAGCACCATGCGGACTTTTCTCCATGGGAGTAATGTATTAAACTCTCTACGATTAAATCGTTCCCTGGAAGACTAGTAGTAGTTTCCGAAGCACATCTGGAGGCATTCTGTAATGTGTGGACCTTCAGAGTGTTGATGAAACACAAAAATTGCATCGGCATTGAATACAATATGCACCATGCCTACTTTTCTCTATGGGAGTAATGTCTTAAACTGTCTACGCTTTGATCGTTCCCTGGAAGACTAGTAGTAGATTCCGAAGCACATCTGGAGGCATTCTGTAATCTGTGGACTTTCAGAGTGTTGATGAAACACAAAAATTGCATCGGCACTGAATACTATATGCACCATGCCTACTTTTCTCTATGGGAGTAATGTCTTAAACTGTCTACGCTTTGATCGTTCCCTGAAAGACTAGTAGTAGTTTCTGAAGCACATCTGGAGGCATTCTGTAATCTGTGGACTTTCAGAGTGTTGATGAAACACAAAAATTGAATCGGCATTTAATACAATAAACACCATGAGGACTTTTCTCCATGGGAGTATTGTCTTAAACTGCCTACGCTTTGATCGTTCACTGGAAGACTAGTAGTAGTTTACGAAGCACATCTGGAGGCATTCTGTAATCTGTGGACCTTCAGAGTGTTGATGAAACACAGAAATTGAATTGGCATTGAACACAATAAGCACCATTCGGAGTTTTCTCCATGGGAGTAATGTCTTAATCTGTCTACGCTTTGATCGTACACTGGAAGACTAGTAGTAGTTTCCGAAGCATATCTGAATCCATTCTGTAGTCTGTGGACCTTAAGGGTGTTGACGAAACACAAAATTCGCATCGTCATTGAACACAATAAGCACCATGCGGACTTTTCTCCATGGGAGTAATGTCTTAAACTGTCTACGCTTTGATCGTTCCCTGAAAGACTAGTAGTAGTTTCCGAAGCACATCTGGATGCATTCTGTAATCTGTGGACCTTCAGAGTGTTGATGAAACACAAAAATTGCTTCGGCATTGAACAGAATAAGCACCATGCGGACTTTTCTCTATCGGAGTAATGTTTTAAACTGTCTACGCTTTGATCATTCCCTGGAAGACTAGTAGTATTTTCCGAAGCACATCTAGATGCATACTGTAATCTGTGGACCTTCAGAGTGTTGATGAAACACAGAAATTGAATCGGCATTGAACACAATAAGCACCATGCGGACTTTTCACCATGGGAGTAATGACTTAAACTGTCTACGCTTTGATCGTTCCCTATAAGACTAGTAGTAGTTTCCGAAGCACATCTGGAGGCATTCTGTAATCTGTGGACCTTCAGAGTGTTGATGAAACACAGAAATTGAGTTGGCATTGAACACAATAAGCACCATTCGGAGTTTTCTCCATGGGAGTAATGTCTTAATCTGTCTACGCTTTGATCGTACACTGGAAGACTAGTAGTAGTTTCCGAAGCATATCTGGATCCATTCTGTAGTCTGTGGACCTTCAGGGTGTTGACGAAACACAAAATTCGCATCGTCATTGAACACAATATGCACCATGCGGACTTTTCTCCATGGGAGTAATGTCTTAAACTGTCTACCCTTTGATCGATCCCTGGAAGACTAGTAGTAGTTTCCGAAGCACATCTAGATGCATACTGTAATCTGTGGACCTTCAGAGTGTTGATGAAACACAGAAATTGAATCGGCATTGAACACAATAAGCACCATGCGGACTTTTCACCATGGGAGTAATGACTTAAACTGTCTACGCTTTGATCGTTCCCTGGAAGACTAGTAGTAGTTTCCGAAGCACATCTGGATGCATTCCGTAATCTGTGGACAATCAAAGTGTTGATGAAACACAAAAATTGCATCGGCATTGAACACAATAAGCACCATGCGGACTTTTCTCCATGGGAGTAATGTATTAAACACTCTACGATTAAATCGTTCCCTGGAAGACTAGTAGTAGTTTCCGAAGCACATCTGGAGGCATTCTGTAATGTGTGGACCTTCAGAGTGTTGATGAAACACAAAAATTGCATCGGCATTGAATACAATATGCACCATGCCTACTTTTCTCTATGGGAGTAATGTCTTAAACTGTCTACGCTTTGATCGTTCCCTGGAAGACTAGTAGTAGATTCCGAAGCACATCTGGAGGCATTCTGTAATCTGTGGACCTTCAGAGTGTTGATGAAACACAAAAATTGCATCGGCATTGAATACAATATGCACCATGCCTACTTTTCTCTATGGGAGTAATTTTTTAAACTGTCTACGCTTTGATCGTTCCCTGGAAGATTAGTAGTAGATTCCGAAGCACATCTGGAGGCATTCTGTAATCTGTGGACTTTCAGAGTGTTGATGAAACACAAAAATTGCATCGGCATTTAATACAATAAGCACCATGCAGACTTTTCTACATGGGAGTAATGTCTAAAACTGTCTACGCTTTGATCATTCCCTGGAAGACTAGTAGTAGTTTCCGAAGCACATCTGGAGGCATTCTGTAATCTGTGGACCTTCAGAGTGTTGATGAAACACAAAAATTGCATCGGCATTGAATACTATATGCACCATGCCTACTTTTCTCTATGGGAGTAATGTCTTAAACTGTCTACGCTTTGATCGTTCCCTGAAAGACTAGTAGTAGTTTCTGAACCACATCTGGATGCATTCTGTAATCTGTGGACCTTCAGAGTGTTGATGAAACACAAAAATTGCTTCGGCATTGAACAGAATAAGCACCATGCGGACTTTTCTCTATCGGAGTAATGTTTTAAACTGTCTACGCTTTGATCGTTCCCTGGAAGACTAGTAGTAGATTCCGAAGCACATCAGGATGCATTCCGTAATCTGTGGACAATCAAAGTGTTGATGAAACACAAAAATTGCATCGGCATTGAACACAATATGCACCATGCGGACTTTTCTCCATGGGAGTAATGTATTAAACTCTCTACGATTAGATCGTTCCCTGGAAGACTAGTAGTAGTTTCCGAAGCACATCTGGAGGCATTCTGTAATGTGTGGACCTTCAGAGTGTTGATGAAAGACAAAAAATGCATTGGCATTGAATACAATATGCACCATGCCTACTTTTCTCTATGGGAGTAATGTCTTAAACTGTCTACGCTTTGATCGTTCCCTGAAAGACTAGTAGTAGTTTCCGAAGCACATCTGGAGGCATTCTGTAATCTGTGGACTTTCAGAGTGTTGATGAAACACAGAAATTGAATTGGCATTGAACACAATAAGCACCATTCGGAGTTTTCTCCATGGGAGTAATGTCTTAATCTGTTTACGCTTTGATCGTACACTGGAAGTCTAGTAGTAGTTTCCGAAGCATATCTGGATCCATTCTGTAGTCTGTGGACCTTCAGGGTGTTGACGAAACACGAAATTCGCTTCGTCATTGAACACAATAAGCACCATGCGGACTTTTCTCCATGGGAGTAATGTCTTAAACTGTCTACGCTTTGATCGTTCCCTGGAAGACTAGTAGTAGTTTCCGAAGCACATCTAGATGCATACAGTAATCTGTGGACCTTCAGAGTTTTGATGAAACACAGAAATTGAATCGGCATTGAACACAATAAGCACCATGCGGACTTTTCACCATGGGAGTAATGACTTAAACTGTCAACGCTTTGATCGTTCCCTGGAAGACTAGTAGTAGTTTCCGAAGCACATCTGGATGCATTCCGTAATCTGTGGACAATCAAAGTGTTGTGAAACACAAAAATTGCATCGGCATTGAACACAATAAGCACCATGCGGACTTTTCTCCATGGGAGTAATGTATTAAACTCTCTACGATTAGATCGTTCCCTGGAAGACTGGTAGTAGTTTCCGAAGCACATCTGGAGGCATTCTGTAATGTGTGGACCTTCAGAGTGTTGATGAAACACAAAAATTGCATCAGCATTGAATACAATATGCACCATGCCTACTTTTCTCTATGGCAGTAATGTCATAAACTGTCTACGCTTTGATCGTTCCCTGAAAGACTAGTAGTATATTCCGAAGCACATCTGGAGGCATTCTGTAATCTGTGGACTTTCAGAGTGTTGATGAAACACAAGAATTGCATCGGCATTTAATACAATAAGCACCATGCAGACTTTTCTACATGGGAGTAATGTCTAAAACTGTCTACGCTTTGATCGTTCACTGGAAGACTAGTAGTAGTTTCCGAAGCACATCTGTAGGCATTCTGTAATCTGTGGACCTTCAGAGTGTTGATGAAACACAGAAATTGAATTGGCATTGAACACAATAAGCACCATTCGGAGTTTTCTCCATGGGAGTGATGTCTTAATCTGTCTACGCTTTGATCGTACACTGGAAAACTAGTAGTAGTTTCCGAAGCATATCTGGATCCATTCTGTAGTCTGTGGACCTTCAGGGTGTTGACGAAACACAAAATTTGCATCGTAATTGAACACAATAAGCACCATGCGGACTTTTCTCCATGGGAGTAATGTCTTAAACTGTCTACGCTTTGATAGTACCCTGGAAGACTAGTAGTAGTTTCTGAACGACATCTGGATGCATTCTGTAATCTGTGGACCTTCAGAGTGTTGATGAAACACAGAAATTGCATCGACATTGAACAGAATAAGCACCATGCGGACTTTTCTCCATGGGAGTAATGTATTAAACTCTCTACGATTAGATCGTTCCCTGGAAGACTAGTAGTAGTTTCCGAAGCACATCTGGAGGCATTCTGTAATCTGTGGACCTTCAGAGTGTTGATGAAACACAAAAATTGCATCGGCATTGAATACAATATGCACCATGCCTACTTTTCTTTATGGGAGTAATGTCTTAAACTGTCTACGCTTTGATCGTTCCCTGAAAGACTAGTAGTAGTTTCTGAAGCACATCTGGAGGCATTCTGTAATCTGTGGACTTTCAGAGTGTTGATGAAACACAAAAATTGCATCGGCATTTAATACTATAAGCAGCATGCAGACTCTTCTACATGGGAATAATGTCTAAAACTGTCTACGCTTTGATCATTCCCTGGAAAACTAGTACTAGTTTCCGAAGCACATCTGGAGGCATTCTGTATTCTGTTGACCTTCAAAGTGTTGATGAAACACAGAAGTAGAATCGGCATTGAACACAATAAGCACCATGCGGACTTTTCTCCATGAGATTAATGTCTTAAACTGTCGACGCTTTGATAGTTCCCTGGAAGACTAGTAGTAGTTTTCGAAGCACATCTGGAGGCATTCTGTAATCTGTGGACCTTCAGAGTGTTGATGAAACACAGAAGTTGCATCGGCATTGAACACAAAAACCACCATGCGGACTTTTCTCCATGGGAGTAATGTATTAAACTGTCGACGCTTTGATCGTTCCCTTCAAGACTAGTAGTAGTTTCCGAAGCACATCTGGAGGCATTCTGTAATCTGTGGACCTTCAGAGTGTCGATGAAAAACAAAAATTGCATCTGCATTGAACACAATAAGCACCATGCGGACTTTTATCCATGGGAGTAATGTCTTAAACTGTCCACGCTTTGATCGTTCACTGGTAGACTAGTAGTAATTTCCGAAGCACATCTGGAGGCATTCTGTATTCTGTTGACCTTCAAAGTGTTGATGAAACACAGAAATTGAATCGGCATTGAACACAATACGAACCATGCGGACTTTTCTGAATGAGAGTAATGTCTTAAACTGTCTACGCTTTGATCATTCGCTGTGAGACTAGTAGTAGTTTCCGAAGCACATCTGGATGCACACTGTAATATGTGGACCTTCTGAGTGTTGATGAAACACAAAAATTGCATCGGCATTGAATACAATATGCACCATGCCTACTTTTCTCAGTGGGAGTAATGTCTTAAACTGTCTACGCTTTGATCGTTCCCTGAAAGACTAGTAGTAGTTTCTGAAGCACATCTGGAGGCATTCTGTAATCTGTGGACTTTCAGAGTGTTGATGAAACACAAAAATTGCATCGGCATTTAATACTATAAGCAGCATGCAGACTTTTCTATATGGGAGTAATGTCTAAAACTGTCTACGCTTTGATCATTCCCTGGAAGACTAGTACTAGTTTCCGAAGCACATCTAGAGGCATTCTGTAATCTGTGGACCTTCAGAGTGTTGATGAAACACAGAAATTGAATTGGCATTGAACACAATAAGCACCATTCGGAGTTTTTTCCATGGGAGTAATGTCTTAGTCTGTCTACGCTTTGATCCTACACTGGAAGACTATCAGTAGTTTCCGAAGCATATCTGGATCCATTCTGTAGTCTGTGGACCTTCAGGGTGTTGACGAAACACAAAATTCGCATCGTCATTGAACACAATATGCACCATGCGGACTTTTCTCCATGGGAGTAATGTCTTAAACTGTCTACCCTTTGATCGATCCCTGGAAGATTTGTAGTAGTTTCCGAAGCACATCTAGATGCATACTGTAATCTGTGGACCTTCAGAGTGTTGATGAAACACAGAAATTGAATCGGCATTGAACACAATAAGCACCACGCGGACTTTTCACCATGGGAGTAATGACTTAAACTGTCTACGCTTTGATCGTTCCCTGGAAGACTAGTAGTAGTTTCCGAAGCACATCTGGATGCATTCCGTAATCTGTGGACAATCAAAGTGTTGATGAAACACAAAAATTGCATCGGCATTGAACACAATAAGCACCATGCGGACTTTTCTCCATGGGAGTAATGTATTAAACTCTCTACGATTAAATCGTTCCCTGGAAGACTAGTAGTAGTTTCCGAAGCACATCTGGAGGCATTCTGTAATGTGTGGACCTTCAGAGTGTTGATGAAACACAAAAATTGCATCGGCATTGAATACAATATGCACCATGCCTACTTTTCTCTATGGGAGTAATGTCTTAAACTGTCTACGCTTTGATCGTTCCCTGGAAGACTAGTAGTAGATTCCGAAGCACATCTGGAGGCATTCTGTAATCTGTGGACTTTCAGAGTGTTGATGAAACACAAAAATTGCATCGGCATTGAATACTATATGCACCATGCCTACTTTTCTCTATGGGAGTAATGTCTTAAACTGTCTACGCTTTGATCGTTCCCTGAAAGACTAGTAGTAGTTTCTGAAGCACATCTGGAGGCATTCTGTAATCTGTGGACTTTCAGAGTGTTGATGAAACACAAAAATTGAATCGGCATTTAATACAATAAGCACCATGAGGACTTTTCTCCATGGGAGTATTGTCTTAAACTGCCTACGCTTTGATCGTTCACTGGAAGACTAGTAGTAGTTTACGAAGCACATCTGGAGGCATTCTGTAATCTGTGGACCTTCAGAGTGTTGATGAAACACAGAAATTGAATCGGCATTGAACACAATAAGCACCATGCGGACTTTTCACCATGGGAGTAATGACTTAAACTGTCTACGCTTTGATCGTTCCCTATAAGACTAGTAGTAGTTTCCGAAGCACATCTGGAGGCATTCTGTAATCTGTGGACCTTCAGAGTGTTGATGAAACACAGAAATTGAATCGGCATTGAACACAATAAGCACCACGCGGACTTTTCACCATGGGAGTAATGACTTAAACTGTCTACGCTTTGATCGTTCCCTGGAAGACTAGTAGTAGTTTCCGAAGCACATCTGGATGCATTCCGTAATCTGTGGACAATCAAAGTGTTGATGAAACACAAAAATTGCATCGGCATTGAACACAATAAGCACCATGCGGACTTTTCTCCATGGGAGTAATGTATTAAACTCTCTACGATTAAATCGTTCCCTGGAAGACTAGTAGTAGTTTCCGAAGCACATCTGGAGGCATTCTGTAATGTGTGGACCTTCAGAGTGTTGATGAAACACAAAAATTGCATCGGCATTGAATACAATATGCACCATGCCTACTTTTCTCTATGGGAGTAATGTCTTAAACTGTCTACGCTTTGATCGTTCCCTGGAAGACTAGTAGTAGATTCCGAAGCACATCTGGAGGCATTCTGTAATCTGTGGACTTTCAGAGTGTTGATGAAACACAAAAATTGCATCGGCATTGAATACTATATGCACCATGCCTACTTTTCTCTATGGGAGTAATGTCTTAAACTGTCTACGCTTTGATCGTTCCCTGAAAGACTAGTAGTAGTTTCTGAAGCACATCTGGAGGCATTCTGTAATCTGTGGACTTTCAGAGTGTTGATGAAACACAGAAATTGAATTGGCATTGAACACAATAAGCACCATTCGGAGTTTTCTCCATGGGAGTAATGTCTTAATCTGTCTACGCTTTGATCGTACACTGGAAGACTAGTAGTAGTTTCCGAAGCATATCTGAATCCATTCTGTAGTCTGTGGACCTTCAGGGTGTTGACGAAACACAAAATTCGCATCGTCATTGAACACAATAAGCACCATGCGGACTTTTCTCCATGGGAGCAATGTCTTAAACTGTCTACGCTTTGATCGTTCCCTGAAAGACTAGTAGTAGTTTCCGAAGCACATCTGGATGCATTCTGTAATCTGTGGACCTTCAGAGTGTTGATGAAACACAAAAATTGCTTCGGCATTGAACAGAATAAGCACCATGCGGACTTTTCTCTATCGGAGTAATGTTTTAAACTGTCTACGCTTTGATCATTCCCTGGAAGACTAGTAGTATTTTCCGAAGCACATCTAGATGCATACTGTAATCTGTGGACCTTCAGAGTGTTGATGAAACACAGAAATTGAATCGGCATTGAACACAATAAGCACCATGCGGACTTTTCACCATGGGAGTAATGACTTAAACTGTCTACGCTTTGATCGTTCCCTATAAGACTAGTAGTAGTTTCCGAAGCACATCTGGAGGCATTCTGTAATCTGTGGACCTTCAGAGTGATGATGAAACACAGAAATTGAATTGGCATTGAACACAATAAGCACCATTCGGAGTTTTCTCCATGGGAGTAATGTCTTAATCTGTCTACGCTTTGATCGTACACTGGAAGACTAGTAGTAGTTTCCGAAGCATATCTGGATCCATTCTGTAGTCTGTGGACCTTCAGGGTGTTGACGAAACACAAAATTCGCATCGTCATTGAACACAATATGCACCATGCGGACTTTTCTCCATGGGAGTAATGTCTTAAACTGTCTACCCTTTGATCGATCCCTGGAAGACTAGTAGTAGTTTCCGAAGCACATCTAGATGCATACTGTAATCTGTGGACCTTCAGAGTGTTGATGAAACACAGAAATTGAATCGGCATTGAACACAATAAGCACCATGCGGACTTTTCACCATGGGAGTAATGACTTAAACTGTCTACGCTTTGATCGTTCCCTGGAAGACTAGTAGTAGTTTCCGAAGCACATCTGCATGCATTCCGTAATCTGTGGACAATCAAAGTGTTGATGAAACACAAAAATTGCATCGGCATTGAACACAATAAGCACCATGCGGACTTTTCTCCATGGGAGTAATGTATTAAACTCTCTACGATTAAATCGTTCCCTGGAAGACTAGTAGTAGTTTCCGAAGCACATCTGGATGCATTCTGTAATCTGTGGACTTTCAGAGTGTTGATGAAACACAAAAATTGCATCGGCATTTAATACAATAAGCACCATGCAGACGTTTCTACATGGGAGTAATGTCTAAAACTGTCTACGCTTTGATCATTCCCTGGAAGACTAGTAGTAGTTTCCGAAGCACATCTGGAGGCATTCTGTAATCTGTGGACCTTCAGAGTGTTGATGAAACACAAAAATTGCATCGGCATTGAATACTATATGCACCATGCCTACTTTTCTCTATGGGAGTAATGTCTTAAACTGTCTACGCTTTGATCGTTCCCTGAAAGACTAGTAGTAGTTTCTGAACCACATCTGGATGCATTCTGTAATCTGTGGACCTTCAGAGTGTTGATGAAACACAAAAATTGCTTCGGCATTGAACAGAATAAGCACCATGCGGACTTTTCTCTATCGGAGTAATGTTTTAAACTGTCTACGCTTTGATCGTTCCCTGGAAGACTAGTAGTAGTTTCCGAAGCACATCAGGATGCATTCCGTAATCTGTGGACAATCAAAGTGTTGATGAAACACAAAAATTGCATCGGCATTGAACACAATATGCACCATGCGGACTTTTCTCCATGGGAGTAATGTATTAAACTCTCTACGATTAGATCGTTCCCTGGAAGACTAGTAGTAGTTTCCGAAGCACATCTGGAGGCATTCTGTAATGTGTGGACCTTCAGAGTGTTGATGAAAGACAAAAAATGCATTGGCATTGAATACAATATGCACCATGCCTACTTTTCTCTATGGGAGTAATGTCTTAAACTGTCTACGCTTTGATCGTTCCCTGAAAGACTAGTAGTAGTTTCCGAAGCACATCTGGAGGCATTCTGTAATCTGTGGACTTTCAGAGTGTTGATGAAACACAGAAATTGAATTGGCATTGAACACAATAAGCACCATTCGGAGTTTTCTCCATGGGAGTAATGTCTTAATCTGTTTACGCTTTGATCGTATACTGGAAGTCTAGTAGTAGTTTCCGAAGCATATCTGGATCCATTCTGTAGTCTGTGGACCTTCAGGGTGTTGACGAAACACGAAATTCGCTTCGTCATTGAACACAATAAGCACCATGCGGACTTTTCTCCATGGGAGTAATGTCTTAAACTGTCTACGCTTTGATCGTTCCCTGGAAGACTAGTAGTAGTTTCCGAAGCACATCTAGATGCATACTGTAATCTGTGGACCTTCAGAGTTTTGATGAAACACAGAAATTGAATCGGCATTGAACACAATAAGCACCATGCGGACTTTTCACCATGGGAGTAATGACTTAAACTGTCAACGCTTTGATCGTTCCCTGGAAGACTAGTAGTAGTTTCCGAAGCACATCTGGATGCATTCCGTAATCTGTGGACAATCAAAGTGTTGTGAAACACAAAAATTGCATCGGCATTGAACACAATAAGCACCATGCGGACTTTTCTCCATGGGAGTAATGTATTAAACTCTCTACGATTAGATCGTTCCCTGGAAGACTGATAGTAGTTTCCGAAGCACATCTGGAGGCATTCTGTAATGTGTGGACCTTCAAAGTGTTGATGAAACACAAAAATTGCATCAGCATTGAATACAATATGCACCATGCCTACTTTTCTCTATGGCAGTAATGTCATAAACTGTCTACGCTTTGATCGTTCCCTGAAAGACTAGTAGTATATTCCGAAGCACATCTGGAGGCATTCTGTAATCTGTGGACTTTCAGAGTGTTGAGGAAACACAAAAATTGCATCGGCATTTAATACAATAAGCACCATGCAGACTTTTCTACATGGGAGTAATGTCTAAAACTGTCTACGCTTTGATAATTCCCTGGAAGACTAGTAGTAGTTTCCGAAGCACATCTGGAGGCATTCTGTAATCTGTGGACCTTCAGAGTGTTGATGAAACACAGACATTGCATCCGCATTGAACACAATAAGCACCATGCGGACTTTTGTGTATGGGAGTAATGTCTTAAACTGTCTACGCTTTGATCGTTCCCTGAAAGACTAGTAGTAGATTCCAAAGCATATCTGGAGGAATTCAGTAATCTGTGGACCCTCAGAGTGTTGATGAAACACATAAATTCCATCGGCATTGAACAAAATAAGCACCATGAGGACTTTTCTCCATGGGAGTAATGTCTTAAACTGCCTACGCTTTGATCGTTCACTGGAAGACTAGTAGTAGTTTCCGAAGCACATGTAGAGGCATTCTGTAATCTGTGGACCTTCAGAGTGTTGATGAAACACAGAAATTGAATTGGCATTGAACACAATAAGCACCATTCGGAGTTTTCTCCATGGGAGTGATGTCTTAATCTGTCTACGCTTTGATCGTACACTGGAAAACTAGTAGTAGTTTCCGAAGCATATCTGGATCCATTCTGTAGTCTGTGGATCTTCAGGGTGTTGACGAAACACAAAATTTGCATCGTAATTGAACACAATAAGCACCATGCGGACTTTTCTCCATGGGAGTAATGTCTTAAACTGTCTACGCTTTGATAGTACCCTGGAAGACTAGTAGTAGTTTCTGAACGACATCTGGATGCATTCTGTAATCTGTGGACCTTCAGAGTGTTGATGAAACACAGAAATTGCATCGACATTGAACAGAATAAGCACCATGCGGACTTTTCTCCATGGGAGTAATGTATTAAACTCTCTACGATTAGATCGTTCCCTGGAAGACTAGTTGTAGTTTCCGAAGCACATCTGGAGGCATTCTGTAATCTGTGGACCTTCAGAGTGTTGATGAAACACAAAAATTGCATCGGCATTGAATACAATATGCACCATGCCTACTTTTCTTTATGGGAGTAATGTCTTAAACTGTCTACGCTTTGATCGTTCCCTGAAAGACTAGTAGTAGTTTCTGAAGCACATCTGGAGGCATTCTGTAATCTGTGGACTTTCAGAGTGTTGATGAAACACAAAAATTGCATCGGCATTTAATACTATAAGCAGCATGCAGACTTTTCTACATGGGAATAATGTCTAAAACTGTCTACGCTTTGATCATTACCTGGAAGACTAGTACTAGTTTCCGAAGCACATCTGGAGGCATTCTGTATTCTGTTGACCTTCAAAGTGTTGATGAAACACAGAAATAGAATCGGCATTGAACACAATAAGCACCATGCGGACTTTTCTCCATGAGATTAATGTCTTAAACTGTCGACGCTTTGATAGTTCCCTGGAAGACTAGTAGTAGTTTTCGAAGCACATCTGGAGGCATTCTGTAATCTGTGGACCTTCAGAGTGTTGATGAAACACAGAAGTTGCATCGGCATTGAACACAAAAACCACCATGCGGACTTTTCTCCATGGGAGTAATGTATTAAACTGTCGACGCTTTGATCGTTCCCTTCAAGACTAGTAGTAGTTTCCGAAGCACATCTGGAGGCATTCTGTAATCTGTGGACCTTCAGAGTGTCGATGAAAAACAAAAATTGCATCTGCATTGAACACAATAAGCACCATGCGGACTTTTATCCATGGGAGTAATGTCTTAAACTGTCCACGCTTTGATCGTTCACTGGTAGACTAGTAGTAATTTCCGAAGCACATCTGGAGGCATTCTGTATTCTGTTGACCTTCAAAGTGTTGATGAAACACAGAAATTGAATCGGCATTGAACACAATACGAACCATGCGGACTTTTCTGAATGAGAGTAATGTCTTAAACTGTCTACGCTTTGATCGTTCGCTGTGAGACTAGTAGTAGTTTCCGAAGCACATCTGGATGCACACTGTAATATGTGGACCTTCTGAGTGTTGATGAAACACAAAAATTGCATCGGCATTGAATACAATATGCACCATGCCTACTTTTCTCTATGGGAGTAATGTCTTAAACTGTCTACGCTTTGATCGTCCCCTGAAAGACTAGTAGTAGTTTCCGAAGTACATCTAGGGGCATTCTGTAATCTGTGGACTATCAGAGTGTTGATGAAACACAAAAATTGCATCGGCAATTAATACAATAAGCACCATGCAGACTTTTCTACATGGGAGCAATGTCTAAAACTGTCTACGCTTTGATCGTTCCCTGGAAGACTAGTAGTAGTTTCCGAAGCACATCTGGAGGCATTCTGTAATCTGTGGACCTTCAGAGTGTTGATGAAACACAGAAATTGAATTGTCATTGAACACAATAAGCACCATTCGGAGTTTTCTCCATGGGAGTAATGTCTTAAACTGTCTACGCTTTGATCGTTCCCTGGAAGACTAGTAGTAGCTTCCGAAGCACATCTGGATGCATTCTGTAATCTGTGGACCTTCAGAGTGTTGATGAAACACATAAATTCCATCGGCATTGAACACAATAAGCACCTTGAGGACTTTTCTCCATGGGAGTAATGTCTTAAACAGCCTACGCTTTGATCGTTCACTGGAGGACAAGTAGTAGTTTCCGAAGCACATCTGGAGGCATACTGTAATCTGTGGACCTTCAGGGTGTTGATGAAACATAGAAATTGAATTGGCATTGAACACAATAAGCACCATGCGGACTTTTCACCATGGGAGTAATATCTTAAACTGTCTACGCTTTGATCGTTCCCTGAAAGACTAGTAGTAGTTTCCGAAGCACATCTGGAGGCATTCTGTAATCTGTGGACCTTCAGAGTGTTGGTGAAACACAAAAATTGCATCGGCATTGAATACTTTATGCACCATGCCTACTTTTCTCTATGGGAGTAATGTCTTAAACTGTCTACGCTTTGATCGTTCCCTGAAAGACTAGTGGTAGTTTCTGAAGCACATCTGGAGGCATTCTGTAAACTGTGGACTTTCAGGGTGTTGATGAAACACAAAAATTGCATCGGCATTTAATACAATAAGCACCATGCAGACTTTTCTACATGGGAGTAATGTCTAAAACTGTCTACGCTTTGATCATTCCCTGGAAGACTAGTACTAGTTTCCGAAGCACATCTCGAGGCATTCTGTAATCTGTGGACCTTCAGAGTGTTGATGAAACACAGAAATTGAATTGGCATTGAACACAATAAGCACCATTCGGAGTTTTCTCCTAGGAGTAATGTCTTAATCTGTCTACACTTTGATCGTACACTGGAGGACTAGTAGTAGTTTCCGAAGCAAATCTGGATCCATTCTGTAGTCTGTGGACCTTCAGGGTGTTGATGAAACACAAAATTTGCATCGTCCTTGAACACAATAAGCAAATCGCGGACTTTTCTCCATGGGAGTAATGACTTAAACTGTCGACGCTTTGATCGTACACTGGAAAACTAGTAGTAGTTTCCGAAGCATATCTGGATCCATTCTGTAGTCTGTGGATCTTCAGGGTGTTGACGAAACACAAAATTTGCATCGTAATTGAACACAATAAGCACCATGCGGACTTTTCTCCATGGGAGTAATGTCTTAAACTGTCTACGCTTTGATAGTACCCTGGAAGACTAGTAGTAGTTTCTGAACGACATCTGGATGCATTCTGTAATCTGTGGACCTTCAGAGTGTTGATGAAACACAGAAATTGCATCGACATTGAACAGAATAAGCACCATGCGGACTTTTCTCCATGGGAGTAATGTATTAAACTCTCTACGATTAGATCGTTCCCTGGAAGACTAGTTGTAGTTTCCGAAGCACATCTGGAGGCATTCTGTAATCTGTGGACCTTCAGAGTGTTGATGAAACACAAAAATTGCATCGGCATTGAATACAATATGCACCATGCCTACTTTTCTTTATGGGAGTAATGTCTTAAACTGTCTACGCTTTGATCGTTCCCTGAAAGACTAGTAGTAGTTTCTGAAGCACATCTGGAGGCATTCTGTAATCTGTGGACTTTCAGAGTGTTGATGAAACACAAAAATTGCATCGGCATTTAATACTATAAGCAGCATGCAGACTTTTCTACATGGGAATAATGTCTAAAACTGTCTACGCTTTGATCATTACCTGGAAGACTAGTACTAGTTTCCGAAGCACATCTGGAGGCATTCTGTATTCTGTTGACCTTCAAAGTGTTGATGAAACACAGAAATAGAATCGGCATTGAACACAATAAGCACCATGCGGACTTTTCTCCATGAGATTAATGTCTTAAACTGTCGACGCTTTGATAGTTCCCTGGAAGACTAGTAGTAGTTTTCGAAGCACATCTGGAGGCATTCTGTAATCTGTGGACCTTCAGAGTGTTGATGAAACACAGAAGTTGCATCGGCATTGAACACAAAAACCACCATGCGGACTTTTCTCCATGGGAGTAATGTATTAAACTGTCGACGCTTTGATCGTTCCCTTCAAGACTAGTAGTAGTTTCCGAAGCACATCTGGAGGCATTCTGTAATCTGTGGACCTTCAGAGTGTCGATGAAAAACAAAAATTGCATCTGCATTGAACACAATAAGCACCATGCGGACTTTTATCCATGGGAGTAATGTCTTAAACTGTCCACGCTTTGATCGTTCACTGGTAGACTAGTAGTAATTTCCGAAGCACATCTGGAGGCATTCTGTATTCTGTTGACCTTCAAAGTGTTGATGAAACACAGAAATTGAATCGGCATTGAACACAATACGAACCATGCGGACTTTTCTGAATGAGAGTAATGTCTTAAACTGTCTACGCTTTGATCGTTCGCTGTGAGACTAGTAGTAGTTTCCGAAGCACATCTGGATGCACACTGTAATATGTGGACCTTCTGAGTGTTGATGAAACACAAAAATTGCATCGGCATTGAATACAATATGCACCATGCCTACTTTTCTCTATGGGAGTAATGTCTTAAACTGTCTACGCTTTGATCGTCCCCTGAAAGACTAGTAGTAGTTTCCGAAGTACATCTAGGGGCATTCTGTAATCTGTGGACTATCAGAGTGTTGATGAAACACAAAAATTGCATCGGCAATTAATACAATAAGCACCATGCAGACTTTTCTACATGGGAGCAATGTCTAAAACTGTCTACGCTTTGATCGTTCCCTGGAAGACTAGTAGTAGTTTCCGAAGCACATCTGGAGGCATTCTGTAATCTGTGGACCTTCAGAGTGTTGATGAAACACAGAAATTGAATTGTCATTGAACACAATAAGCACCATTCGGAGTTTTCTCCATGGGAGTAATGTCTTAAACTGTCTACGCTTTGATCGTTCCCTGGAAGACTAGTAGTAGCTTCCGAAGCACATCTGGATGCATTCTGTAATCTGTGGACCTTCAGAGTGTTGATGAAACACATAAATTCCATCGGCATTGAACACAATAAGCACCTTGAGGACTTTTCTCCATGGGAGTAATGTCTTAAACAGCCTACGCTTTGATCGTTCACTGGAGGACAAGTAGTAGTTTCCGAAGCACATCTGGAGGCATACTGTAATCTGTGGACCTTCAGGGTGTTGATGAAACATAGAAATTGAATTGGCATTGAACACAATAAGCACCATGCGGACTTTTCACCATGGGAGTAATATCTTAAACTGTCTACGCTTTGATCGTTCCCTGAAAGACTAGTAGTAGTTTCCGAAGCACATCTGGAGGCATTCTGTAATCTGTGGACCTTCAGAGTGTTGGTGAAACACAAAAATTGCATCGGCATTGAATACTTTATGCACCATGCCTACTTTTCTCTATGGGAGTAATGTCTTAAACTGTCTACGCTTTGATCGTTCCCTGAAAGACTAGTGGTAGTTTCTGAAGCACATCTGGAGGCATTCTGTAAACTGTGGACTTTCAGGGTGTTGATGAAACACAAAAATTGCATCGGCATTTAATACAATAAGCACCATGCAGACTTTTCTACATGGGAGTAATGTCTAAAACTGTCTACGCTTTGATCATTCCCTGGAAGACTAGTACTAGTTTCCGAAGCACATCTCGAGGCATTCTGTAATCTGTGGACCTTCAGAGTGTTGATGAAACACAGAAATTGAATTGGCATTGAACACAATAAGCACCATTCGGAGTTTTCTCCTAGGAGTAATGTCTTAATCTGTCTACACTTTGATCGTACACTGGAGGACTAGTAGTAGTTTCCGAAGCAAATCTGGATCCATTCTGTAGTCTGTGGACCTTCAGGGTGTTGATGAAACACAAAATTTGCATCGTCCTTGAACACAATAAGCAAATCGCGGACTTTTCTCCATGGGAGTAATGACTTAAACTGTCGACGCTTTGATAGTTGCCTGGAAGACTAGTAGTAGTTTTCGAAGCACATCTGGAGGCATTCTGTAATCTGTGGACCTTCAGAGTGTTGATGAAACACAGAAGTTGCATCGGCATTGAACACAAAAATCACCATGCGGACTTTTCTCCATGGGAGTAATGTCTTAAACCGTCGACGCTTTGATCGTTCCCTGGAAGACTAGTAGTAGTTTTCGAAGCACATCTGGAGGCATTCTGTAATCTGTGGACCTTCAGAGTGTTGATGAAAAACAAAAATTGCATCGGCATTGAACACAATAAGCACCATGCGGACTTTTATCCATGGGAGTAATGTCTTAAACTGTCCACGCTTTGATCGTTCACTGGAAGACTAGTAGTAATTTCCGAAACACATCTGGAGGCATTCTGTATTCTGTTGACCTTCAAAGTGTTGATGAAACACAGAAATTGAATCGGCATTGAACACCATGCGGACTTTTCTCCATGAGAGTAATGTCTTAAACTGTCTACGCTTTGATCGTTCACTGGAAGACTAGTAGTAGTTTCTGAACCACATCTGGATGCATTCTGTAATCTGTGGACCTTCAGAGTGTTGATGAAACACAAAAATTGCTTCGGCATTGAACAGAATAAGCACCATGCGGACTTTTCTCTATCGGAGTAATGTTTTAAACTGTCTACGCTTTGATCATTCCCTGGAAGACTAGTAGTAGTTTCCGAAGCACATCTAGATGCATACTGTAATCTGTGGACCTTCAGAGTGTTGATGAAACACAGAAATTGAATCGGCATTGAACACAATAAGCACCATGCGGACTTTTCACCATGGGAGTAATGACTTAAACTGTCTACGCTTTGATCGTTCCCTGGAAGACTAGTAGTAGTTTCCGAAGCACATCTGGATGCATTCCGTAATCTGTGGACAATCAAAGTGTTGATGTAACACAAAAATTGCATCGGCATTGAACACAATAAGCACCATGCGGACTTTTCTCCATGGGAGTAATGTATTAAACTCTCTACGATTAGATCGTTCCCTGGAAGACTAGTAGTAGTTTCCGAAGCACATCAGGAGGCATTCTGTAATGTGTGGACCTTCAGAGTGTTGATGAAGCACAAAAAATGCATCGGCATTGAATACAATATGCACCATGCCTACTTTTCTCTATGGGAGTAATGTCTTAAACTGTCTACGCTTTGATCGTTCCCTGAAAGACTAGTAGTAGTTTCCGAAGCACATCTGGAGGCATTCTGTAATCTGTGGACTTTCAGAGTGTTGATGAAACAAAAAAATTGCATCTGCATTTAATACAATAAGCACCATGCAGACTTTTCTACATGGGAGTAATGTTTAAAACTGTCTACGCTTTGATCATTCCCTGGAAGACTAGTAGTAGTTTCCGAAGCACATCTGGAGGCAATCTGTAATCTGTGGACCTTCAGAGTGTTGGTGAAACACAAAAATTGCATCGGCATTGAATACTTTATGCACCATGCCTACTTTTCTCTATGGGAGTAATGTCTTAAACTGTCTACGCTTTGATCGTTCCCTGAAAGACTAGTAGTAGTTTCCGAAGCACATCTGGAGGCATTCTGTAATCTGTGGACTTTCAGAGTGTTGATGAAACAAAAAAATTGCATCTGCATTTAATACAATAAGCACCATGCAGACTTTTCTACATGGGAGTAATGTTTAAAACTGTCTACGCTTTGATCATTCCCTGGAAGACTAGTACTAGTTTCCGAAGCACATCTCGAGGCATTCTGTAATCTGTGGACCTTCAGAGTGTTGATGAAACACAGAAATTGAATTGGCATTGAACACAATAAGCACCTTTCGGAGTTTTCTCCTAGGAGTAATGTCTTAATCTGTCTACACTTTGATCGTACACTGGAGGACTAGTAGTAGTTTCCGAAGCAAATCTGGATCCATTCTGTAGTCTTTGGACCTTCAGGGTGTTGATGAAACAAAAAATTTGCATCGTCATTGAACACAATAAGCAAATCGCGGACTTTTCTCCATGGGAGTAATGACTTAAACTGTCGACGCTTTGATAGTTGCCTGGAAGACTAGTAGTAGTTTTCGAAGCACATCTGGAGGCATTCTGTAATCTGTGGACCTTCAGAGTGTTGATGAAACACAGAAGTTGCATCGGCATTAAACACAATAAGCACCATGCGGACTTTTCTCCATGGGAGTAATGTCTTAAACTGTCGACGCTTTGATCGTTCCCTGTTGGACTAGTAGTAGTTTCCGAAGCACATCTGGATGCATTCTGTAATCTGTGGACCTTCAGAGTGTTGATGAAATACAGAAATTGCATCCGCATTGAACACAATAAGCACCATGCAGACTTTTCTCTATGGGAGTAATGTCTTAAACTGTCTACGCTTTGATCGTTCCCTGGATGACTAGCAGTACTTTCCGAAGCACATCTGGAGGCATTCTGTAATCTGAGGACCTTCAGAGTGTTGATGAAACACAGAAATGAAATCGGCATTGAACACAATAAGCACCATGCGGACTTTTCTCCATGGGAGTAATGTCTTAAATTGTCTACGTTTTGATCGTTCCCTGGAAGACTAGTAGTAGTTTCCGAAGCACATCTGGAGGCATTCTGTAGTCTGTGGACCTTCAGAGTGTTGATGAAACACAGAAAATGAATTGGCATTGAACACAATAAGCACCATTCGGAGTTTTCTCCATGGGAGTAATGTCTTAATCTGTCTACGCTTTGATCGTACACTGGAAGACTAGTAGTAGTTTCCGAAGCACATCTGGATGCATTCCGTAATCTGTGGACAATCAAAGTGTTGATGAAACACAAAAATTGCATCGGCATTGAACACAATAAGCACCATGCGGACTTTTCTCCATGGGAGTGATGTCATAAACTGTCGACGCTTTGATAGTTCCCTGGAAGACTAGTAGTAGTTTTCGAAGCACATCTGGAAGCATTCTGTAATGTGTGGACCTTCAGAGTGTTGATGAAACAAAAAAATTGCATCGGCATTTAATACAATAAGCACCATGCAGACTTTTCTACATGGGAGTAATGTCTAAAACTGTCTACGCTTTGATCATTCCCTGGAAGACTAGTACTAGTTTTCGAAGCACATCTCGAGGCATTCTGTAATCTGTGGACCTTCAGAGTGTTGATGAAACACAGAAATTGAATCGGCATTGAACACAATAAGCACCATGCGGACTTTTCTCCATGAGAGTAATGTCTTAAACTGTCTTCGCTTTGATCGTTCACTGGAAGATTAGTAGTAGTTTCCGAAGCATATCTGGAGGCATTCAGTAATCGTTGAACCTTCAGAGTGTTGATGAAACACATAAATTCCATCGGCATTGAACACAATAAGCACCATGAGGACTTTTCTCCATGGGAGTAATGTCTTAAACTGCCTACGCTTTGATCGTTCACTGGAAGACTAGTAGTAGTTCCCGAAGCACATCTGGAGGCATTCTGTAATCTGTGGACCTTCAGAGTGTTGATGAAACACAGAAATTTAATTGGCATTGAACACAATAAGCACCATTCAGAGTTTTCTCCATGGGAGTAATGTCTTAATCTGTCTACGCTTTGATCCTACACTGGAAGACTAGTAGTAGTTTCCGAAGCATATCTGGATCAATTCTGTAGTCTGTGGACCTTCAGGGTGTTGATGAAACACAAAATTTGCATCGTCATTGAACACAATAAGCACCATGCGGACTTTTCTCCATGGGAGTAATGTCTTAAACTGTCGACGCTTTGATAATTCCCTGGAAGACTAGTAGTAGTTTTCGAAGCACATCTGGAAGCATTCTGTAATCTGTGGACCTTCAGAGTGTAGATGAAACACAGAAGTTGCATCGGCATTAAACACAATAAGCACCATGCGGACTTTTCTCCATGGGAGTAATGTCTTAAACTGTCGACGCTTTGATCGTTCCCTGTTGGACTAGTAGTAGTTTCCGAAGCACATCTGGATGCATTCTGTAATCTGTGGACCTTCAGAGTGTTGATGAAACACAGAAATTGCATCCGCATTGAACACAATAAGCACCATGCAGACTTTTCTCTATGGGAGTAATGTCTTAAACTGTCTACGCTTTGATCGTTCCCTGGATGACTAGCAGTACTTTCCGAAGCACATCTGGAGGCATTCTGTAATCTGTGGACTTTCAGAGTGTTGATGAAACACAGAAATGAAATCGGCATTGAACACAATAAGCACCATGCGGACTTTTCACCATGGGAGTAATGTCTTAAATTGTCTACGTTTTGATCGTTCCCTGGAAGACTAGTAGTAGTTTCCGAAGCACATCTGGAGGCATTCTGTAGTCTGTGGACCTTCAGAGTGTTGATGAAACACAGAAAATGAATTGGCATTGAACACAATAAGCACCATTCGGAGTCTTCTCCATGGGAGTAATGTCTTAATCTGTCTACGCTTTGATCGTACACTGGAAGACTAGTAGTAGTTTCCGAAGCAAATCTGGATCCATTCTGTAGTCTGTGGACCTTCAGGTTGTTGGTGAAACACAAAATTTGCATCGTCATTGAACACAATAAGCAATATGCGGAGTTTTCTCCATGGGAGTAATATCTTAAACTGTCGACGCTTTGATCGTTCCCACGAAGACTAGTAGTAGTATCTGAACCACATCTGGATGCATTATGTAACCTGCGGACCTTCAGAGTGTTGATGAAACACAGAAATTGCATAGGCATTAAACAAAATAAGCACCATGCGGACTTTTCTCCATCGGAGTAATGTTTTAAACTTTCTACGCTTTGATCGTTCCCTGGAAGACTAGTAGTAGTTTCCGAAGCACATCTAGATGCATACTGTAATCTGTTGACCTTCAGAGTGTTGATGAAACACAGAAATTGAATCGGCATTGAACACAATAAGCACCATGCGGACTTTTCTCCATGGGAGTAATGTCTTAAACTGTCTACGCTTAGATCGTTCCCTGGAAGACTAGTAGTACTTTCCGAAGCACATCTGGAGGCATTCTGTAATCTGTGGACCTTCAGAGTGTTGATGAAAAACAAATATTGCATCGGCATTGAACACAATAAGCACCATGCGGACTTTTATCCATGGGAGTAATGTCTTAAACTGTCCACGCTTTGATCGTTCACTGGAAGACTAGTAGTAATTTCCGAAGCACATCTGGAGGCATTCTGTATTCTGCTGACCTTCAAAGTGTTGATGAAACACAGAAATTGAATCGGCATTGAACACAATAAGCACCATGCTGACTTTTCTCCATGGGAGTAATGTCATAAACTGTCGACGCTTTGATCGTTCCCTGGAAGACTAGTAGTAGTTTTCGAAGCACATCTGGAGGCATTCTGTAATCTGTGGACCTTCAGAGTGTTAATGAAACACAAGAGATGCATCGGCATTGAACACAATAAGCACCATGCGGACTTTTCTCCATGGGAGTAATGTCTTAAACTGTCGACGCTTTGATCGTTCCCTGGAAACTAGTAGTAGTTTCCGAAGCACATCTGGAGGCATTCTGTAATCTGTGGACCTTCAGAGTGTTGATGAAAAACAAAAATTGCATCTGCATTGAACACAATAAGCACCATACGGACTTTTATCCATGGGTGAAATGTCTTAAACTGTCAACGCCTTGATCGTTCACTGGAAGACTAGTAGTAATTTCCGAAGCACATCTGGAGGCATTCTGTATTCTGTTGACCTTCAAAGTGTTGATGAAACACAGAAATTGAATCGGCATTGAACACAATAAGCACCATGCGGACTTTTCTCCATGGGAGTAATGTCTTAAATTGTCTACGCTTTGATCGTTCACTGGAAGACTAGTAGTAGTTTACGAAGCACATCTGGAGGCATTCTGTAATCTGTGGACCTTCAGAGTGTTGATGAAACACAGAAATTGAATTGGCATTGAACACAATAAGCACCATTCGGAGTTTTCTCCATGGGAGTAATGTCTTAATCTGTCTACGCTTTGATCGTACACTGGAAGACTAGTAGTAGTTTCCGAAGCATATCTGGATCCATTCTGTAGTCTGTGGACCTTCAGGGTGTTGACGAAACACAAAATTCGCATCGTCATTGAACACAATAAGCACCATGCGGACTTTTCTCCATGGGAGTAATGTCTTAAACTGTCTACGCTTTGATCGTTCCCTGGAAGACTAGTAGTAGTTTCTGAACCACATCTGGATGCATTCTGTAATCTGTGGACCTTCAGAGTGTTGATGAAACACAAAAATTGCATCGGCATTGAACACAATAAGCACCATGCGGACTTTTCTCCATGGGAGTAATGTATTAAACTCTCTACGATTAGATCGTTCCCTGGAAGACTAGTAGTAGTTTCCGAAGCACATCTGGAGGCATTCTGTAATGTGTGGACCTTCAGAGTGTTGATTAAACACAAAAAATGCATCGGCATTGAATACAATATGCACCATGCCTACTTTTCTCTATGGGAGTAATGTCTTAAACTGTCTACGCTTTGATCGTTCCCTGAAAGACTAGTAGTAGCTTCTGAAGCACATCTGGAGGCATTCTGTAATCTGTGGACTTTCAGAGTGTTGATGAAACACAGAAATTGAATTGGAATTGAACACAATAAGCACCATTCGGAGTTTTCTCCATGGGAGTAATGTCTTAATCTGTCTACGCTTTGATCGTACACTGGAAGACTAGTAGTAGTTTCCGAAGCATATCTGGATCCATTCTGTAGTCTGTGGACCTTCAGGGTGTTGACGAAACACAAAATTCGCATCGTCATTGAACACAATAAGCACCATGCGGACTTTTCTCCATGGGAGTAATGTCTTATACTGTCTACGCTTTGATCGTTCCCTGGAAGACTAGTAGTAGTTTCCGAAGCACATCTAGATGCATACTGTAATCTATGGACCTTCAGAGTGTTGATGAAACACAGAAATTGAATCGGCATTGAACACAATAAGCACCATGCGGACTTTTCACCATGGGAGTAATGACTTAAACTGTCTACGCTTTGATCGTTCCCTGGAAGACTAGTAGTAGTTTCCGAAGCACATCTGGAGGCATTCTGTAATGTGTGGACCTTCAGAGTGTTGATGAAACACAAAAATTGCATCGGCATTGAATACAATATGCACCATGCCTACTTTTCTCTATGGGAGTAATGTCTTAAACTGTCTACGCTTTGATCGTTCCCTGAAAGACTAGTAGTAGATTCCGAAGCACATCTGGAGGCATTCTGTAGTCTGTGGACCTTCAGGGTGTTGACGAAACACAAAATTCGCATCGTCATTGAACACAATAAGCACCATGCGGACTTTTCTCCATGGGAGTAATGTCTTAAACTGTCTACGCTTTGATCGTTCCCTGGAAGACTAGTAGTAGTTTCTGAACCACATCTGGATGCATTCTGTAATCTGTGGACCTTCAGAGTGTTGATGAAACACAAAAATTGCTTCGGCATTGAACAGAATAAGCACCATGCGGACTTTTCTCTATCGGAGTAATGTTTTAAACTGTCTACGCTTCGATCATTCCCTGGAAGACTAGTAGTAGTTTCCGAAGCACATCTAGATGCATACTGTAATCTGTGGACCTTTAGAGTGTTGATGAAACACAGAAATTGAATCGGCATTGAACACAATAAGCACCATGCGGACTTTTCACCATGAGAGTACTGTCTTAAACTGTCTACGCTTTGATCGTTCACTGGAAGAGTAGTAGTAGTTTACGAAGCACATCTGGAGGCATTCTGTAATCTGTGGACTTTCAGAGTGTTGATGAAACAAAAAAATTGCATCGGCATTTAATACAATAAGCACCATGCAGACTTTTCTACATGGGAGTAATGTTTAAAACTGTTTACGCTTTGATCATTCCCTGGAAGACTAGTAGTAGTTTCCAAAGCACATCTGGAGGCAATCTGTAATCTGTGGACCTTCAGAGTGTTGATGAAACACAAAAATTGCATCGGCATTGAATACTTTATGCACCATGCCTACTTTTCTCTATGGGAGTAATGTCTTAAACTGTCTACGCTTTGATCGTTCCCTGAAATACTAGTAGTAGTTTCTGAAGCACATCTGGAGGCATTCTGTAATCTGTGGACTTTCAGGGTGTTGATGAAACACAAAAATTGCATCAGCATTTAATACAATAAGCACCATGCAGACTTTTCTACATGGGAGTAATGTCTAAAACTCTCTACGCTTTGATCATTCCCTGGAAGACTAGTACTAGTTTCCGAAGCACATCTCGAGGCACTCTGTAATCTGTGGACCTTCAGAGTGTTGATGAAACACAGAAATTGAATTGGCATTGAACACAATAAGCACCATTCGGAGTTTTCTCCTAGGAGTAATGTCTTAATCTGTCTACACTTTGATCGTACACTGGAGGACTAGTAGTAGTTTCCGAAGCAAATCTGGATCCATTCTGTAGTCTGTGGTCCTTCAGGGTGTTGATGAAACACAAAATTTGCATCGTCATTGAACACAATAAGCAAATCGCGGACTTTTCTCCATGGGAGTAATGACTTAAACTGTCGACGCTTTGATAGTTGCCTGGAAGACTAGTAGTAGTTTTCGAAGCACATCTGGAGGCATTCTGTAATCTGTGGACCTTCAGAGTGTTGATGAAACACAGAAGTTGCATCGGCAATGAACACAAAAATCACCATGCGGACTTTTCTCCATGGGAGTAATGTCTTAAACCGTCGATTCTTTGATCGTTCCATGGAAGACTAGTAGTAGTTTCCGAAGGACATCTGGAGGCATTCTGTAATGTGTGGACCTTCAGAGTGTTGATGAAACACAAAAATTGCATCGGCATTGAATACAATATGCACCATGCCTACTTTTCTCTATGGGAGTAATGTCTTAAACTGTCTACGCTTTGATCGTTCCCTGAAAGACTAGTAGTAGATTCCGAAGCACATCTGGAGGCATTCTGTAGTCTGTGGACCTTCAGGGTGTTGACGAAACACAAAATTCGCATCGTCATTGAACACAATAAGCACCACGCGGACTTTTCTCCATGGGAGTAATGTCTTAAACTGTCTACGCTTTGATCGTTCCCTGGAAGACTATTAGTAGCTTCTGAACCACATCTGGATGCATTCTGTAATCTGTGGACCTTCAGAGTGTTGATGAAACACAAAAATTGCTTCGGCATTGAACAGAATAAGCACCATGCGGACTTTTCTCTATCGGAGTAATGTTTTAAACTGTCTACGCTTTGATCATTCCCTGGAAGACTAGTAGTAGTTTCCGAAGCACATCTAGATGCATACTGTAATCTGTGGACCTTTAGAGTGTTGATGAAACACAGAAATTGAATCGGCATTGAACACAATAAGCACCATGCGGACTTTTCACCATGAGAGTACTGTCATAAACTGTCTACGCTTTGATCGTTCACTGGAAGACTAGTAGTAGTTTACGAAGCACATCTGGAGGCATTCTGTAATCTGTGGACTTTCAGAGTGTTGATGAAACAAAAAAATTTCATCGGCATTTAATACAATAAGCACCATGCAGACTTTTCTACATGGGAGTAATGTTTAAAACTGTCTACGCTTTGATCATTCCCTGGAAGACTAGTAGTAGTTTCCAAAGCACATCTGGAGGCAATCTGTAATCTGTGGACCTTCAGAGTGTTGATGAAACACAAAAATTGCATCGGCATGGAATACTTTATGCACCATGCCTACTTTTCTCTATGGGAGTAATGTCTTAAACTGTCTACGCTTTGATCGTTCCCTGAAAGACTAGTAGTAGTTTCTGAAGCACATCTGGAGGCATTCTGTAATCTGTGGACTTTCAGGGTGTTGATGAAACACAAAAATTGCATCAGCATTTAAAACAATAAGCACCATGCAGACTTTTCTACATGGGAGTAATGTCTAAAACTGTCTACGCTTTGATCATTCCCTGGAAGACTAGTACTAGTTTCCGAAGCACATCTCGAGGCATTCTGTAATCTGTGGACCTTCAGAGTGTTGATGAAACACAGAAATTGAATCGGCATTGAACACAATAAGCACCATGCTGACTTTTCTCCATGGGAGTAATGTCATAAACTGTCGACGCTTTGATCGTTCCCTGGAAGACTAGTAGTAGTTTTCGAAGCACATCTGGAGGAATTCTGTAATCTGTGGACCTTCAGAGTGTTAATGAAACACAAAAGATGCATCGGCATTGAACACAATAAGCACCATGCGGACTTTTCTCCATGGGAGTAATGTCTTAAACTGTCGACGCTTTGATCGTTCCCTGGAAACTAGTAGTAGTTTCCGAAGCACATCTGGAGGCATTCTGTAATCTGTGGACCTTCAGAGTGTTGATGAAAAACAAAAATTGCATCTGCATTGAACACAATAAGCACCATACGGACTTTTATCCATGGGTGAAATGTCTTAAACTGTCAACGCCTTGATCGTTCACTGGAAGACTAGTAGTAATTTCCGAAGCACATCTGGAGGCATTCTGTATTCTGTTGACCTTCAAAGTGTTGATGAAACACAGAAATTGAATCGGCATTGAACACAATAAGCACCATGCGGACTTTTCTCCATGAGAGTAATGTCTTACATTGTCTACGCTTTGATCGTTCACTGGAAGACTAGTAGTAGTTTACGAAGCACATCTGGAGGCATTCTGTAATCTGTGGACCTTCAGAGTGTTGATGAAACACAGAAATTGAATTGGCATTGAACACAATAAGCACCATTCGGAGTTTTCTCCATGGGAGTAATGTCTTAATCTGTCTACGCTTTGATCGTACACTGGAAGACTAGTAGTAGTTTCCGAAGCATATCTGGATACATTCTGTAGTCTGTGGACCTTCAGGGTGTTGACGAAACACAAAATTCGCATCGTCATTGAACACAATAAGCACCATGCGGACTTTTCTCCATGGGAGTAATGTCTTAAACTGTCTACGCTTTGATCGTTCCCTGGAAGACTAGTAGTAGTTTCTGAACCACATCTGGATGCATTCTGTAATCTGTGGACCTTCAGAGTGTTGATGAAACACAAAAATTGCATCGGCATTGAACACAATAAGCACCATGCGGACTTTTCTCCATGGGAGTAATGTATTAAACTCTCTACGATTAGATCGTTCCCTGGAAGACTAGTAGTAGTTTCCGAAGCACATCTGGAGGCATTCTGTAATGTGTGGACCTTCAGAGTGTTGATTAAACACAAAAAATGCATCGGCATTGAATACAATATGCACCATGCCTACTTTTCTCTATGGGAGTAATGTCTTAAACTGTCTACGCTTTGATCGTTCCCTGAAAGACTAGTAGTAGCTTCTGAAGCACATCTGGAGGCATTCTGTAATCTGTGGACTTTCAGAGTGTTGATGAAACACAGAAATTGAATTGGAATTGAACACAATAAGCACCATTCGGAGTTTTCTCCATGGGAGTAATGTCTTAATCTGTCTACGCTTTGATCGTACACTGGAAGACTAGTAGTAGTTTCCGAAGCATATCTGGATCCATTCTGTAGTCTGTGGACCTTCAGGGTGTTGACGAAACACAAAATTCGCATCGTCATTGAACACAATAAGCACCATGCGGACTTTTCTCCATGGGAGTAATGTCTTATACTGTCTACGCTTTGATCGTTCCCTGGAAGACTAGTAGTAGTTTCCGAAGCACATCTAGATGCATACTGTAATCTATGGACCTTCAGAGTGTTGATGAAACACAGAAATTGAATCGGCATTGAACACAATAAGCACCATGCGGACTTTTCACCATGGGAGTAATGACTTAAACTGTCTACGCTTTGATCGTTCCCTGGAAGACTAGTAGTAGTTTCCGAAGCACATCTGGAGGCATTCTGTAATGTGTGGACCTTCAGAGTGTTGATGAAACACAAAAATTGCATCGGCATTGAATACAATATGCACCATGCCTACTTTTCTCTATGGGAGTAATGTCTTAAACTGTCTACGCTTTGATCGTTCCCTGAAAGACTAGTAGTAGATTCCGAAGCACATCTGGAGGCATTCTGTAGTCTGTGGACCTTCAGGGTGTTGACGAAACACAAAATTCGCATCGTCATTGAACACAATAAGCACCATGCGGACTTTTCTCCATGGGAGTAATGTCTTAAACTGTCTACGCTTTGATCGTTCCCTGGAAGACTAGTAGTAGTTTCTGAACCACATCTGGATGCATTCTGTAATCTGTGGACCTTCAGAGTGTTGATGAAACACAAAAATTGCTTCGGCATTGAACAGAATAAGCACCATGCGGACTTTTCTCTATCGGAGTAATGTTTTAAACTGTCTACGCTTCGATCATTCCCTGGAAGACTAGTAGTAGTTTCCGAAGCACATCTAGATGCATACTGTAATCTGTGGACCTTTAGAGTGTTGATGAAACACAGAAATTGAATCGGCATTGAACACAATAAGCACCATGCGGACTTTTCACCATGAGAGTACTGTCTTAAACTGTCTACGCTTTGATCGTTCACTGGAAGACTAGTAGTAGTTTACGAAGCACATCTGGAGGCATTCTGTAATCTGTGGACTTTCAGAGTGTTGATGAAACAAAAAAATTGCATCGGCATTTAATACAATAAGCACCATGCAGACTTTTCTACATGGGAGTAATGTTTAAAACTGTTTACTCTTTGATCATTCCCTGGAAGACTAGTAGTAGTTTCCAAAGCACATCTGGAGGCAATCTGTAATCTGTGGACCTTCAGAGTGTTGATGAAACACAAAAATTGCATCGGCATTGAATACTTTTTGCACCATGCCTACTTTTCTCTATGGGAGTAATGTCTTAAACTGTCTACGCTTTGATCGTTAACTGAAATACTAGTAGTAGTTTCTGAAGCACATCTGGAGGCATTCTGTAATCTGTGGACTTTCAGGGTGTTGATGAAACACAAAAATTGCATCAGCATTTAATACAATAAGCACCATGCAGACTTTTCTACATGGGAGTAATGTCTAAAACTCTCTACGCTTTGATCATTCCCTGGAAGACTAGTACTAGTTTCCGAAGCACATCTCGAGGCACTCTGTAATCTGTGGACCTTCAGAGTGTTGATGAAACACAGAAATTGAATTGGCATTGAACACAATAAGCACCATTCGGAGTTTTCTCCTAGGAGTAATGTCTTAATCTGTCTACACTTTGATCGTACACTGGAGGACTAGTAGTAGTTTCCGAAGCAAATCTGGATCCATTCTGTAGTCTGTGGTCCTTCAGGGTGTTGATGAAACACAAAATTTGCATCGTCATTGAACACAATAAGCAAATCGCGGACTTTTCTCCATGGGAGTAATGACTTAAACTGTCGACGCTTTGATAGTAGCCTGGAAGACTAGTAGTAGTTTTCGAAGCACATCTGGAGGCATTCTGTAATCTGTGGACCTTCAGAGTGTTGATGAAACACAGAAGTTGCATCGGCAATGAACACAAAAATCACCATGCGGACTTTTCTCCATGGGAGTAATGTCTTAAACCGTCGATTCTTTGATCGTTCCATGGAAGACTAGTAGTAGTTTCCGAAGGACATCTGGAGGCATTCTGTAATGTGTGGACCTTCAGAGTGTTGATGAAACACAAAAATTGCATCGGCATTGAATACAATATGCACCATGCCTACTTTTCTCTATGGGAGTAATGTCTTAAACTGTCTACGCTTTGATCGTTCCCTGAAAGACTAGTAGTAGATTCCGAAGCACATCTGGAGGCATTCTGTAGTCTGTGGACCTTCAGGGTGTTGACGAAACACAAAATTCGCATCGTCATTGAACACAATAAGCACCATGCGGACTTTTCTCCATGGGAGTAATGTCTTAAACTGTCTACGCTTTGATCGTTCCCTGGAAGACTATTAGTAGCTTCTGAACCACATCTGGATGCATTCTGTAATCTGTGGACCTTCAGAGTGTTGATGAAACACAAAAATTGCTTCGGCATTGAACAGAATAAGCACCATGCGGACTTTTCTCTATCGGAGTAATGTTTTAAACTGTCTACGCTTTGATCATTCCCTGGAAGACTAGTAGTAGTTTCCGAAGCACATCTAGATGCATACTGTAATCTGTGGACCTTTAGAGTGTTGATGAAACACAGAAATTGAATCGGCATTGAACACAATAAGCACCATGCGGACTTTTCACCATGAGAGTACTGTCTTAAACTGTCTACGCTTTGATCGTTCACTGGAAGACTAGTAGTAGTTTACGAAGCACATCTGGAGGCATTCTGTAATCTGTGGACTTTCAGAGTGTTGATGAAACAAAAAAATTGCATCGGCATTTAATACAATAAGCACCATGCAGACTTTTCTACATGGGAGTAATGTTTAAAACTGTCTACGCTTTGATCATTCCCTGGAAGACTAGTAGTAGTTTCCAAAGCACATCTGGAGGCAATCTGTAATCTGTGGACCTTCAGAGTGTTGATGAAACACAAAAATTGCATCGGCATTGAATACTTTATGCACCATGCCTACTTTTCTCTATGGGAGTAATGTCTTAAACTGTCTACGCTTTGATCGTTCCCTGAAAGACTAGTAGTAGTTTCTGAAGCACATCTGGAGGCATTCTGTAATCTGTGGACTTTCAGGGTGTTGATGAAACACAAAAATTGCATCAGCATTTAAAACAATAAGCACCATGCAGACTTTTCTACATGGGAGTAATGTCTAAAACTGTCTACGCTTTGATCATTCCCTGGAAGACTAGTACTAGTTTCCGAAGCACATCTCGAGGCATTCTGTAATCTGTGGACCTTCAGAGTGTTGATGAAACACAGAAATTGAATTGGCATTGAACACAATAAGCACCATTCGGAGTTTTCTCCTAGGAGTAATGTCTTAATCTGTCTACACTTTGATCGTACACTGGAGGACTAGTAGTAGTTTCCGAAGCAAATCTGGATCCATTCTGTAGTCTGTGGTCCTTCAGGGTGTTGATGAAACACAAAATTTGCATCGTCGTTGAACACAATAAGCAAATCGCGGACTTTTCTCCATGGGAGTAATGACTTAAACTGTCGACGCATTGATAGTTGCCTGGAAGACTAGTAGTAGTTTTCGAAGCACATCTGGAGGCATTCTGTAATCTGTGGACCTTCAGAGTGTTGATGAAACACAGAAGTTGCATCGGCATTGAACACAAAAATCACCATGCGGACTTTTCTCCATGGGAGTAATGTCTTAAACCGTCGACGCTTTGATCGTTCCCTGGAAGACTAGTAGTAGTTTCCGAAGCACATCTGGAGGCATTCTGTAATCTGTGGACCTTCAGAGTGTTGATGAAAAACAAAAATTGCATCGGCATTGAACACAATAAGCGCCATGCGGACTTTTATCCATGGGAGTAATGTCTTAAACTGTCCATGCTTTGATCGTTCACTGGAAGACTAGTAGTAATATCCGAAGCACATCTGGAGGCATTCTGTATTCTGTTGACCTTCAAAGTGTTGATGAAACACAGAAATTGAATCGGCATTGAACACAATAAGCACCATGCGGACTTTTCTCCATGAGAGTAATGTCTTAAACTGTCTACGCTTTTATCGTACACTGGAAGATTAGTAGTAGTTTCCGGAGCATATCTGGAGGCATTAAATAATCGTTGAACCTTCAGAGTGTTGATGAAACACATAAATTCCATCGGCATTGAACACAATAAGCACCATGAGGACTTTTCTCCATGGGAGTAATGTCTTAAACTGCCTACGCTTTGATCGTTCACTGGAAGACTAGTAGTAGTTCCCGAAGCACATCTGGAGGCATTCTGTAATCTGTGGACCTTCAGAGTGTTGATGAAACACAGAAATTGAATTGGCATTGAACACAATAAGCACCATTCAGAGTTTTCTCCATGGGAGTAATGTCTTAATCTGTCTACGCTTTGATCCTTCACTGGAAGACTAGTAGTAGTTTCCGAAGCATATCTGGATCAATTCTGTAGTCTGTGGACCTTCAGGGTGTTGATGAAACACAAAATTTGCATCGTCATTGAACACAATAAGCACCATGCGGACTTTTCTCCATGGGAGTAATGTCTTACACTGTCGACGCTTTGATAATTCCCTGGAAGACTAGTAGTAGTTTTCGAAGCACATCTGGAAGCATTCTGTAATCTGTGGACCTTCAGACTGTTGATGAAACACAGAAGTTGCATCGGCATTAAACACAATAAGCACCATGCGGACTTTTCTCCATGGGAGTAATGTCTTAAACTGTCGACGCTTTGATCGTTCCCTGTTGGACTAGTAGTAGTTTCCGAAGCGCATCTGGATGCATTCTGTAATCTGTGGACCTTCAGAGTGTTGATGAAACACAGAAATTGCATCCGCATTGAACACAATAAGCACCATGCAGACTTTTCTCTATGGGAGTAATGTCTTGAACTGTCTACGCTTTGATCGTTCCCTGGATGACTAGCAGTACTTTCCGAAGCACATCTGGAGGCATTCTGTAATCTGAGGACCTTCAGAGTGTTGATGAAACACAGAAATGAAATCGGCATTGAACGCAATAAGCACCATGCGGACTTGTCTCCATGGGAGTAATGTTTTAAATTGTCTACGTTTTGATCGTTCCCTGGAAGACTAGTAGTAGTTTCCGATGCACATCTGGAGGCATTCTGTAGTCTGTGGACTTTCAGAGTGTTGATGAAACACAGAAAATGAATTGGCATTGAACACAATAAGCACCATTCGGAGTTTTCTCCATGGGAGTAATGTCTTAATCTGTCTACGCTTTGATCGTACACTGGAAGACTAGTAGTAGTTTCCGAAGCATATCTGGATCTATTCTGTAGTCCGTGGACCTTCAGGTTGTTGATGAAACACAAAATTTGCATCGTCATTGAACACAATAAGCAAAATGCGGAGTTTTCTCCATGGGAGTAATATCTTAAACTGTCGACGCTTTGATCGTTCCCACGAAGACTAGTAGTAGTATCTGAACCACATCTGGATGCATTATGTAACCTGCGGACCTTCAGAGTGTTGATGAAACACAGAAATTGCATCGGCATTAAACAAAATAAGCACCATGCGGACTTTTCTCCATCGGTGTAATGTTTTTAACTGTCTACGCTTTGATCGTTCCCTGGAAGACTAGTAGTAGTTTCCGAAGCACATCTAGATGCATACTGTAATCTGTTGACCTTCAGAGTGTTGATGAAACACAGAAATTGAATCGGCATTGAACACAATAAGCACCATGCGGACTTTTCTCCATGGGAGTAATGTCTTAAACTGTCTACGCTTAGATCGTTCCCTGGAAGACTAGTAGTACTTTCCGAAGCACATCTGGAGGCATTCTGTAATCTGTGGACCTTCAGAGTGTTGATGAAACACAAAAGTTGCATCGGCATTGAACACAATAACCTCCATGCGGACTTTTCTCCATGGGAGTAATGTCTTAAACTGTCGACGCTTTGATCGTTACCTGGAAGACTAGTAGTAGTTTCCGAAGCACATCTGGAGGCATTCTGTAATCTGTGGACCTTCAGAGTGTTGATGAAAAACGAAAATTGCATCTGCATTGAACACAATAAGCACCATACGGACTTTTATCCATGGGTGAAATGTCTTAAACTGTCCACGCTTTGATCGTTCACTGGAAGACTAGTAGTAATTTCCGAAGCACATCTGGAGGCATTCTGTATTCTGTTGACCTTCAAAGTGTTGATGAAACACAGAAATTGAATCGGCATTGAACACAATAAGCACCATGCGGACTTTTCTCCATGAGAGTAATGTCTTAAACTGTCTACGCTTTGATCGTTCACTGGAAGACTAGTAGTAGTTTCCAAAGCATGTCTGGAGACATTCAGTAATCGTTGGACCTCCAGAGTGTTAATGAAACACATAAATTCCATCGGCATTGAACACAATAAGCACCATGAGGACTTTTCTCCATGGGAGTAATGTCTTAAACTGCCTACGCTTTGATCGTTCACTGGAAGACTAGTAGTAGTTTCCGAAGCACATCTGGAGGCATTCTGTAATCTGTGGACCTTCAGAGTGTTGATGAAACACAGAAATTGAATTGGCATTGAACACAATAAGCACCATTCGGAGTTTTCTCCATGGGAGTAATGTCTTAAACTGTCGACGCTTTGATCGTTCCCTGAAAGACTAGTCGTAGTTTCCGAAGCACATATGGTATCATTCTGCAATCTGTGGACCTTCAGAGTGTTGATGAAACACAGAAATTGAATTGGCATTGAACACAATAAGCACCATTCGGAGTTTTCTCCATGGGAGTAATGTCTTAATCTGTCTACGTTTAGATCGTACACTGGAAGACTAGTAGTAGTTTCCGAAGCATATCTGGATCCATTCTGTAGTCTGTGGACCTTCAGGGTGTTGGTGAAACAAAAAAATTGCATCGGCATTTAATACAATAAGCACCATGCAGACTTTTCTACATGGGAGTAATGTTTAAAACTGTCTACGCTTTGATCATTCCCTGGAAGACTAGTAGTAGTTTCCAAAGCACATCTGGAGGCAATCTGTAATCTGTGGACCTTCAGAGTGTTGATGAAACACAAAAATTGCATCGGCATTGAATACTTTATGCACCATGCCTACTTTTCTCTATGGGAGTAATGTCTTAAACTGTCTACGCTTTGATCGTTCCCTGAAAGACTAGTAGTAGTTTCTGAAGCACATCTGGAGGCATTCTGTAATCTGTGGACTTTCAGGGTGTTGATGAAACACAAAAATTGCATCAGCATTTAATACAATAAGCACCATGCAGACTTTTCTACATGGGAGTAATGTCTAAAACTGTCTACGCTTTGATCATTCCCTGGAAGACTAGTACTAGTTTCCGAAGCACATCTCGAGGCATTCTGTAATCTGTGGACCTTCAGAGTGTTGATGAAACACAGAAATTGAATTGGCATTGAACACAATAAGCACCATTCGGAGTTTTCTCCTAGGAGTAATGTCTTAATCTGTCTACACTTTGATCGTACACTGGAGGACTAGTAGTAGTTTCCGAAGCAAATCTGGATCCATTCTGTAGTCTGTGGTCCTTCAGGGTGTTGATGAAACACAAAATTTGCATCGTCGTTGAACACAATAAGCAAATCGCGGACTTTTCTCCATGGGAGTAATGACTAAAACTGTCGACGCTTTGATAGTTGCCTGGAAGACTAGTAGTAGTTTTCGAAGCACATCTGGAGGCATTCTGTAATCTGTGGACCTTCAGAGTGTTGATGAAACACAGAAATTGCAGCGGCATTGAACATAATAAGCACCATGCGGACTTTTCTCCATCGGAGTAATGTTTTATACTGTCTACCCTTTTATCGTTCCTTGGAAGACTAGTAGTAGTTTCCGAAGCACATCTAGATGCATAATGTAATCTGTGGACCTTTAGAGTGTTAAAGAAACACAGAAATTGCAGCGGCATTGAACAGAATAAGCACCATGCCTACTTTTCTCTATGGGAGTTCTGTCTTAAGCTGTCTACGCTTTGATCGTTCCCTGAAACACTAGTAGTAGATACCGAAGCACATCTGGAGGCATTCTGTAATCTGTGTACCTTCCGAGTGTTGATGAAACACAGAAATTGAATTGGTATTGAACACAATAAGCACAATTCGGAGTTTTCTCCATGGGAGTAATGTCTTAATCTGTCTACGTTTTCATCGTACACTGGAAGACTAGTAGTAGTTTCCGAAGCATATCTGGATCCACTCTGTAGTCTGTGGACCTTCAGGGTGTTGGTCAAACACAAAATTTGCATCGTCATTGAACACAATAAGCACCATGCGGACTTTTCTCCATGGGAGTAATGTCTTAAACTGTCTACGTTTTGATCGTTCCCTGGAAAACTAGTAGTAGTTTCTGAATCACATCTGGATGCATTCTGTAATCTGTGGACCTTCAGAGTGTTGATGAAACACAGAAATTGCAGCGGCATTGAACATAATAAGCACCATGCGGACTTTTCTCCATCGGAGTAATGTTTTATACTGTCTACCCTTTTATCGTTCCTTGGAAGACTAGTAGTAGTTTCCGAAGCACATCTAGATGCATAATGTAATCTGTGGACCTTTAGAGTGTTAAAGAAACACAAAAATTGCATCGGCATTGAATACAATATGCACCATGCCTACGTTTCTCTATGGGAGTAATGTCTTAAACTGTCTACGCTTTGATCGTTCCCTGAAAGACTAGTGGTAGTTTCCGAAGCACATCTGGATGCATTCTGTAATCTGCGGACCTTCAGAGTGTTGATGAAACACAAAAATTGTTTCGGCATTGATTACAATAAGCACCATGTGGGCTTTTCTCCTTGGGAGTAATGTCTTAAATTGTCTACGCTTTGATCGTTCACTGGAAGACTAGTAGTAGTTTCCGAAGCACATCTGGAGGCATTCTGTAATCTGTGGACCTTCAGAGTGTTGATGAAACACAGAAATTGAATTGGCATTGAACACAATAAGCACCATTCGGAGTTTTCTCCATGGGAGTAATGTCTTAAACTGTCGACGCTTTGATCGTTCCCTGAAAGACTAGTCGTAGTTTCCGAAGCACATATGGTATCATTCTGCAATCTGTGGACCTTCAGAGTGTTGATGAAACACAGAAATTGAATTGGCATTGAACACAATAAGCACCATGCGGAGTTTTCTCCATGGGAGTAATGTCTTAATCTGTCTACGTTTTGATCGTACACTGGAAGACTAGTAGTAGTTTCCGAAGCATATCTGGATCCATTCTGTAGTCTGTGGACCTTCAGGGTGTTGGTGAAACACAAAATTTGCATCGTCATTGAACACAATAAGCAAAATGCGGACTTTTCTCCATGGGAGTAATGTCTTAAACTGTCGACGCTTTGATCGTTCCCTGGAAGACTAGTAGTAGTTTCTGAACCACATCTGGATGCATTATGTAATCTGTGGACCTACAGAGTGTTAATGAAACACAGAAATTGCATCGGCATTGAACTGAATAAGCACCATGCGGACTTTTCTCCATTGGAGTAATGTTTTAAACTGTCTACGCTTTGATCGTTCCCTGAAAGACTAGTAGTAGTTTCGAAACACATCTGGAGGCATTCTGTAATCTGTGGACCTTCAGAGTGTTGATGAAACACAAAAATTGCATCGTCATTGAACACAATAAGCACCATGCGGACTTTTCTCCATGGGAGTAAAGTCTTAAACTGTCTACGCTTTGATCGTTCCCTGGAAGACTATTAGTAGTTTCTGAACCACATCTGGATGCATTCTGTAATCTGTGGACCTTCAGAGTGTTGATGAAACACAAAAATTGCTTCGGCATTGAACAGAATAAGCACCATGCGCACTTTTCTCTATCGGAGTAATGTTTTAAACTGTCTACGCTTTGATCATTCCCTGGAAGACTAGTAGTAGTTTCCGAAGCACATCTAGATGCATACTGTAATCTGTGGACCTTTAGAGTGTTGATGAAACACAGAAATTGAATCGGCATTGAACGCAATAAGCACCATGCGGACTTTTCACCATGAGAGTACTGTCTTAAACTGTCTACGCTTTGATCGTTCACTGGAAGACTAGTAGTAGTTTACGAAGCACATCTGGAGGCATTCTGTAATCTGTGGACTTTCAGAGTGTTGATGAAACAAAAAAATTGCATCGGCATTTAATACAATAAGCACCATGCAGACTTTTCTACATGGGAGTAATGTTTAAAACTGTCTACGCTTTGATCATTCCCTGGAAGACTAGTAGTAGTTTCCAAAGCACATCTGGAGGCAATCTGTAATCTGTGGACCTTCAGAGTGTTGATGAAACACAAACATTGCATCGGCATTGAATACTTTATGCACCATGCCTACTTTTCTCTATGGGAGTAATGTCTTAAACTGTCTACGCTTTGATCGTTCCCTGAAAGACTAGTAGTAGTTTCTGAAGCACATCTGGAGGCATTCTGTAATCAGTGGACTTTCAGGGTGTTGATGAAACACAAAAATTGCATCAGCATTTAATACAATAAGCACCATGCAGACTTTTCTACATGGGAGTAATGTCTAAAACTGTCTACGCTTTGATCATTCCCTGGAAGACTAGTACTAGTTTCCGAAGCACATCTGGAGGCATTCTGTAATCTGTGGACCTTCAGAGTGTTGATGAAACACAGAAATTGAATTGGCATTGAACACAATAAGCACCATTCGGAGTTTTCTCCTAGGAGTAATGTCTTAATCTGTCTACACTTTGATCGTACACTGGAGGACTAGTAGTAGTTTCCGAAGCAAATCTGGATCCATTCTGTAGTCTGTGGTCCTTCAGGGTGTTGATGAAACACAAAATTTGCATCGTCGTTGAACACAATAAGCAAATCGCGGACTTTTCTCCATGGGAGTAATGACTTAAACTGTCGACGCATTGATAGTTGCCTGGAAGACTAGTAGTAGTTTTCGAAGCACATCTGGAGGCATTCTGTAATCTGTGGACCTTCAGAGTGTTGATGAAACACAGAAATTGCAGCGGCATTGAACATAATAAGCACCATGCGGACTTTTCTCCATCGGAGTAATGTTTTATACTGTCTACCCTTTTATCGTTCCTTGGAAGACTAGTAGTAGTTTCCGAAGCACATCTAGATGCATAATGTAATCTGTGGACCTTTAGAGTGTTAAAGAAACACAGAAATTGCAGCGGCATTGAACAGAATAAGCACCATGCCTACTTTTCTCTATGGGAGTTCTGTCTTAAGCTGTCTACGCTTTGATCGTTCCCTGAAACACTAGTAGTAGATACCGAAGCACATCTGGAGGCATTCTGTAATCTGTGTACCTCCCGAGTGTTGATGAAACACAGAAATTGAATTGGTATTGAACACAATAAGCACAATTCGGAGTTTTCTCCATGGGAGTAATGTCTTAATCTGTATACGTTTTCATCGTACACTGGAAGACTAGTAGTAGTTTCCGAAGCATATCTGGATCCACTCTGTAGTCTGTGGACCTTCAGGGTGTTGGTCAAACACAAAATTTGCATCGTCATTGAACACAATAAGCACCATGCGGACTTTTCTCCATGGGAGTAATGTCTTAAACTGTCTACGTTTTGATCGTTCCCTGGAAAACTAGTAGTAGTTTCTGAATCACATCTGGATGCATTCTGTAATCTGTGGACCTTCAGAGTGTTGATGAAACACAGAAATTGCAGCGGCATTGAACATAATAAGCACCATGCGGACTTTTCTCCATCGGAGTAATGTTTTATACTGTCTACCCTTTTATCGTTCCTTGGAAGACTAGTAGTAGTTTCCGAAGCACATCTAGATGCATAATGTAATCTGTGGACCTTTAGAGTGTTAAAGAAACACAAAAATTGCATCGGCATTGAATACAATATGCACCATGCCTACGTTTCTCTATGGGAGTAATGTCTTAAACTGTCTACGCTTTGATCGTTCCCTGAAAGACTAGTGGTAGTTTCCGAAGCACATCTGGATGCATTCTGTAATCTGTGGACCTTCAGAGTGTTGATGAAACACAAAAATTGTTTCGGCATTGATTACAATAAGCACCATGCCTACTCTTCTCTATGGGAGTAATGTCTTAAACTGTCTACGCTTTGATCGTTCCCTGAAAGACTAGTCGTAGTTTCCGAAGCACATATGGTATCATTCTGCAATCTGTGGACCTTCAGAGTGTTGATGAAACACAGAAATTGAATTGGCATTGAACACAATAAGCACCATTCGGAGTTTTCTCCATGGGAGTAATGTCTTAATCTGTCTACGTTTTGATCGTACACTGGAAGACTAGTAGTAGTTTCCGAAGCATATCTGGATCCATTCTGTAGTCTGTGGACCTTCAGGGTGTTGGTGAAACACAAAATTTGCATCGTCATTGAACACAATAAGCAAAATGCGGACTTTTCTCCATGGGAGTAATGTCTTAAACTGTCGACGCTTTGATCGTTCCCTGGAAGACTAGTAGTAGTTTCTGAACCACATCTGGATGCATTATGTAATCTGTGGACCTTCAGAGTGTTGATGAAACACAGAAATTGCATCGGCATTGAACTGAATAAGCACCATGCGGACTTTTCTCCATTGGAGTAATGTTTTAAACTGTCTACGCTTTGATCGTTCCCTGAAAGACTAGTAGTAGTTTCGAAACACATCAGGAGGCATTCTGTAATCTGTGGACCTTCAGAGTGTTGATGAAACACAAAAATTGCATCGTCATTGAACACAATAAGCACCATGCGGACTTTTCTCCATGGGAGTAATGTCTTAAACTGTCTACGCTTTGATCGTTCCCTGGAAGACTATTAGTAGTTTCTGAACCACATCTGGATGCATTCTGTAATCTGTGGACCTTCAGAGTGTTGATGAAACATAAAAATTGCTTCGGCATTGAACAGAATAAGCACCATGCGGACTTTTCTCTATCGGAGTAATGTTTTAAACTGTCTACGCTTTGATCATTCCCTGGAAGACTAGTAGTAGTTTCCGAAGCACATCTAGATGCATACTGTAATCTGTGGACCTTTAGAGTGTTGATGAAACACAGAAATTGAATCGGCATTGAACACAATAAGCACCATGCGGACTTTTCACCATGAGAGTACTGTCTTAAACTGTCTACGCTTTGATCGTTCACTGGAAGACTAGTAGTAGTTTACGAAGCACATCTGGAGGCATTCTGTAATCTGTGGACTTTCAGAGTGTTGATGAAACAAAAAAATTGCATCGGCATTTAATACAATAAGCACCATGCAGACTTTTCTACATGGGAGTAATGTTTAAAACTGTCTACGCTTTGATCATTCCCTGGAAGACTAGTAGTAGTTTCCAAAGCACATCTGGAGGCAATCTGTAATCTGTGGACCTTCAGAGTGTTGATGAAACACAAAAATTGCATCGGCATTGAATACTTTATGCACCATGCCTACTTTTCTCTATGGGAGTAATGTCTTAAACTGTCTACGCTTTGATCGTTCCCTGAAAGACTAGTAGTAGTTTCTGAAGCACATCTGGAGGCATTCTGTAATCTGTGGACTTTCAGGGTGTTGATGAAACACAAAAATTGCATCAGCATTTAATACAATAAGCACCATGCAGACTTTTCTACATGGGAGTAATGTCTAAAACTGTCTACGCTTTGATCATTCCCTGGAAGACTAGTACTAGTTTCCGAAGCACATCTCGAGGCATTCTGTAATCTGTGGACCTTCAGAGTGTTGATGAAACACAGAAATTGAATTGGCATTGAACACAATAAGCACCATTCGGAGTTTTCTCCTAGGAGTAATGTCTTAATCTTTCTACACTTTGATCGTACACTGGAGGACTAGTAGTAGTTTCCGAAGCAAATCTGGATCCATTCTGTAGTCTGTGGTCCTTCAGGGTGTTGATGAAAGACAAAATTTGCATCGTCGTTGAACACAATAAGCAAATCGCGGACTTTTCTCCATGGGAGTAATGACTTAAACTGTCGACGCATTGATAGTTGCCTGGAAGACTAGTAGTAGTTTTCGAAGCACATCTGGAGGCATTCTGTAATCTGTGGACCTTCAGAGTGTTGATGAAACACAGAAGTTGCATCGGCATTGAACACAAAAATCACCATGCGGACTTTTCTCCATAGGAGTAATGTCTTAAACCGTCGACGCTTTGATCGTTCCCTGGAAGACTAGTAGTAGTTTCCGAAGCACATCTGGAGGCATTCTGTAATCTGTGGACCTTCAGAGTGTTGATGAAAAACAAAAATTGCATCGGCATTGAACACAATAAGCGCCATGCGGACTTTTATCCATGGGAGTAATGTCTTAAACTGTCCACGCTTTGATCGTTCACTGGAAGACTAGTAGTAATTTCCGAAGCACATCTGGAGGCATTCTGTATTCTGTTGACCTTCAAAGTGTTGATGAAACACAGAAATTGAATCGGCATTGAACACAATAAGCGCCATGCGGACTTTTATCCATGGGAGTAATGTCTTAAACTGTCCACGCTTTGATCGTTCACTGGAAGACTAGTAGAAGTTCCCGAAGCACATCTGGAGGCATTCTGTAATCTGTGGACCTTCAGAGTGTTGATGAAACACAGAAGTTGCATCGGCATTAAACACAATAAGCACCATGCGGACTTTTCTCCATGGGAGTAATGTCTTAAACTGTCGACGTTTTGATCGTTCCCTGTTGGACTAGTAGTAGTTTCCGAAGCGCATCTGGATGCATTCTGTAATCTGTGGACCTTCAGAGTGTTGATGAAACACAGAAATTGCATCCGCATTGAACACAATAAGCACCATGCAGACTTTTCTCTATGGGAGTAATGTCTTGAACTGTCTACGCTTTGATCGTTCCCTGGATGACTAGCAGTACTTTCCGAAGCACATCTGGAGGCATTCTGTAATTTGAGGACCTTCAGAGTGTTGATGAAACACAGAAATGAAATCGGCATTGAACGCAATAAGCACCATGCGGACTTTTCTCCATGGGAGTAATGTTTTAAATTGTCTACGTTTTGATCGTTCCCTGGAAAACTAGTAGTAGTTTCCGATGCACATCTGGAGGCATTCTGTAGTCTGTGGACTTTCAGAGTGTTGATGAAACACAGAAAATGAATTGGCATTGAACACAATAAGCACCATTCGGAGTTTTCTCCATGGGAGTAATGTCTTAATCTGTCTACGCTTTGATCGTACACTGGAAGACTAGTAGTAGTTTCCGAAGCATATCTGGATCTATTCTGTAGTCTGTGGACCTTCAGGTTGTTGGTGAAACACAAAATTTGCATCGTCATTGAACACAATAAGCAAAATGCGGAGTTTTCTCCATGGGAGTAATATCTTAAACTGTCGACGCTTTGATCGTTCCCACGAAGACTAGTAGTAGTATCTGAACCACATCTGGATGCATTATGTAACCTGCGGACCTTCAGAGTGTTGATGAAACACAGAAATTGCATCGGCATTAAACAAAATAAGCACCATGCGGACTTTTCTCCATCGGAGTAATGTTTTTAACTGTCTACGCTTTGATCGTTCCCTGGAAGACTAGTAGTAGTTTCCGAAGCACATCTAGATGCATACTGTAATCTGTTGACCTTCAGAGTGTTGATGAAACACAGAAATTGAATCGGCATTGAACACAATAAGCACCATGCGGACTTTTCTCCATGGGAGTAATGTCTTAAACTGTCTACGCTTAGATCGTTCCCTGGAAGACTAGTAGTACTTTCCGAAGCACATCTGGAGGCATTCTGTAATCTGTGGACCTTCAGAGTGTTGATGAAACACAAAAGTTGCATCGGCATTGAACACAATAACCTCCATGCGGACTTTTCTCCATGGGAGTAATGTCTTAAACTGTCGACGCTTTGATCGTTCCCCGGAAGACTAGTAGTAGTTTCCGAAGCACATCTGGAGGCATTCTGTAATCTGTGGACCTTCAGAGTGTTGATGAAAAACGAAAATTGCATCTGCATTGAACACAATAAGCACCATACGGACTTTTATCCATGGGTGAAATGTCTTAAACTGTCCACGCTTTGATCGTTCACTGGAAGACTAGTAGTAATTTCCGAAGCACATCTGGAGGCATTCTGTATTCTGTTGACCTTCAAAGTGTTGATGAAACACAGAAATTGAATCGGCATTGAACACAACAAGCACCATGCGGACTTTTCTCCATGAGAGTAATGTCTTAAACTGTCTACGCTTTGATCGTTCACTGGAAGACTAGTAGTAGTTTCCAAAGCTTGTCTGGAGACATTCAGTAATCGTTGGACCTCCAGAGTGTTAATGAAACACATAAATTCCATCGGCATTGAACACAATAAGCACCATGAGGACTTTTCTCCATGGGAGTAATGTCTTAAACTGCCTACGCTTTGATCGTTCACTGGAAGACTAGTAGTAGTTTCCGAAGCACATCTGGAGGCATTCTGTAATCTGTGGACCTTCAGAGTGTTGATGAAACACAGAAATTGAATTGGCATTGAACACAATAAGCACCATTCGGAGTTTTCTCCATGGGAGTAATGTCTTAAACTGTCGACGCTTTGATAATTCCCTGGAAGACTAGTAGCAGTTTCCGAAGCACATCTGGAGGCATTCTGTAATCTGAGAACCTTCAGAGTGTTGATGAAACACAGAAATGGAAACGGCATTGAACACAATAAGCACCATGCGGACTTTTCTCCATGGGAGTAATGTCTTAAACTGTCTACGTTTTGATCGTTCCCTGGAAGACTAGTAGTAGTTTCTGAACCACATCTGGATGCATTCTGTAATCTGTGGACCTTCAGAGTGTTGATGAAACACAGAAATTGCAGCGGCATTGAACAGAATAAGCACCATGCCTACTTTTCTCTATGGGAGTTCTGTCTTAAGCTGTCTACGCTTTGATCGTTCCCTGAAAGACTAGTAGTAGATACCGAAGCACATCTGGAGGCATTCTGTAATCTGTGTACCTTCAGAGTGTTGATGAAACACAGAAATTGAATTGGTATTGAACACAATAAGCACAATTCGGAGTTTTCTCCATGGGAGTAATGTCTTAATCTGTCTACGTTTTCATCGTACACTGGAAGACTAGTAGTAGTTTCCGAAGCATATCTGGATCCACTCTGTAGTCTGTGGACCTTCAGGGTGTTGGTGAAACACAAAATTTGCATCGTCATTGAACACAATAAGCAAAATGCGGACTTTTCTCCATGGGAGTAATGTCTTAAACTGTCTACGCTTAGATCGTTCCCTGGAAGACTAGTAGTACTTTCCGAAGCACATCTGAAGGCATTCTGTAATCTGTGGACCTTCAGAGTGTTGATGAAAAACAAAAATTGCATCGGCATTGAACACAATAAGCACCATGCGGAATTTTATCCATGGCAGTAACGTCATAAACTGTCCACGCCTTGATGGTTCACTCTAAGACTAGTAGTAATTTCCGAAGCACATCTGGAGGCATTCTGTAATCTGTGGACCTTCAGAGTGTTGATGAAACACAGAAATTGAATCCGCATTGAACACATAAAGCACCATGCGGACTTTTCTCTATGGCAGTAATGTCTTAAACTGTCTACGCTTCGATCGTTCCCTGGATGACTAGTAGTACTTTCCGAACACATCTGGAGGCATTCTGTAATCTGAGGACCTTCAGAGTGTTGATGAAACACAGAAATGGAATCGGCGTTGAACACAATAAGCACCATGCGGACTTTTCTCCATGGGAGTAATGTCTTAAACTGTCTACGTTTTGATCGTTCCCTGGAAAACTAGTAGTAGTTTCTGAATCACATCTGGATGCATTCTGTAATCTGTGGACCTTCAGAGTGTTGATGAAACACAGAAATTGCAGCGGCATTGAACATAATAAGCACCATGCGGACTTTTCTCCATCGGAGTAATGTTTTATACTGTCTACCCTTTTATCGTTCCTTGGAAGACTAGTAGTAGTTTCCGAAGCACATCTAGATGCATAATGTAATCTGTGGACCTTTAGAGTGTTAAAGAAACACAGAAATTGCAGCGGCATTGAACAGAATAAGCACCATGCCTACTTTTCTCTATGGGAGTTCTGTCTTAAGCTGTCTACGCTTTGATCGTTCCCTGAAAGACTAGTAGTAGATACCGAAGCACATCTGGAGGCTTTCTGTAATCTGTGTACCTTCAGAGTGTTGATGAAACACAGAAATTGAATTGGTATTGAACACAATAAGCACAATTCGGAGTTTTCTCCATGGGAGTAATGTCTTAATCTGTCTACGTTTTCATCGTACACTGGAAGACTAGTAGTAGTTTCCGAAGCATATCTGGATCCACTCTGTAGTCTGTGGACCTTCAGGGTGTTGGTCAAACACAAAATTTGCATCGTCATTGAACACAATAAGCAAATCGCGGACTTTTCTCCATGGGAGTATTGTCTTAAACTGTCGACGCTTTGATCGTTCCCTGGAAGACTAGTAGTAGTTTCTGAACCACATCTGGATGCATTATGTAATCTGTGGACCTTCAGAGTGTTGATGAAACACAGAAATTGCATCGGCATTGAACAGAATAAGCACCATGCGGACTTTTCTCCATGGGAGTATTGTCTTAAACTGTCTACGTTTTGATCGTTCCCTGGAAAACTAGTAGTAGTTTCTGAATCACATCTGGATGCATTCTGTAATCTGTGGACCTTCAGAGTGTTGATGAAACACAGAAATTGCAGCGGCATTGAACATAATAAGCACCATGCGGACTTTTCTCCATCGGAGTAATGTTTTATACTGTCTACGCTTTCATCGTTCCTTGGAAGACTAGTAGTAGTTTCCGAAGCACATCTAGATGCATAATGTAATCTGTGGACCTTTAGAGTGTTAAAGAAACACAAAAATTGCATCGGCATTGAATACAATATGCACCATGCCTACGTTTCTCTATGGGAGTAATGTCTTAAACTGTCTACGCTTTGATCGTTCCCTGAAAGACTAGTGGTAGTTTCCGAAGCACATCTGGATGCATTCTGTAATCTGTGGACCTTCAGAGTGTTGATGAAACACAAAAATTGTTTCGGCATTGATTACAATAAGCACCATGTGGGCTTTTCTCCTTGGGAGTAATGTCTTAAATTGTCTACGCTTTGATCGTTCCCTGGAAGACTAGTAGTAGTTTCCGAAGCACATCTGGATGCATTCTGTAATCTGTGGACCTTCAGAGTGTTGATGAAACACAAAAATTGCATCGGCATTGAATACAATATGCACCATGCCTACTCTTCTCTATGGGAGTAATGTCTTAAACTGTCTACGCTTTGATCGTTCCCTGAAAGACTAGTCGTAGTTTCCGAAGCACATATGGAATCATTCTGCAATCTGTGGACCTTCAGAGTGTTGATGAAACACAGAAATTGAATTGGCATTGAACACAATAAGCACCATTCGGAGTTTTCTCCATGGGAGTAATGTCTTAATCTGTCTACGTTTTGATCGTACACTGGAAGACTAGTAGTAGTTTCCGAAGCATATCTGGATCCATTCTGTAGTCTGTGGACCTTCAGGGTGTTGGTGAAACACAAAATTTGCATCGTCATTGAACACAATAAGCAAAATGCGGACTTTTCTCCATGGGAGTAATGTCTTAAACTGTCGACGCTTTGATCGTTCCCTGGAAGACTAGTAGTAGTTTCTGAACCACATCTGGATGCATTATGTAGTCTGTGGACCTTCAGAGTGTTGATGAAACACAGAAATTGCATCGGCATTGAACTGAATAAGCACCATGCGGACTTTTCTCCATTGGAGTAATGTTTTAAACTGTCTACGCTTTGATCGTTCCCTGAAAGACTAGTAGTAGTTTCGAAACACATCTGGAGGCATTCTGTAATCTGTGGACCTTCAGAGTGTTGATGAAACACAAAAATTGCATCGGCATTTAATACAATAAGCACCATGCAGACTTTACTACATGGAGTAATGTCTTAAACTGTCTACGCTTTGATCGTTCCCTGGAAGACTAGTAGTAGTTTCCGAAGCACATCTGGATGCATTCTGCAATCTGTGGACCTTCAGATTGTTGATGAAACACAGAAATTGCATCGGCATTGAACAGAATATGCACCATGCGGACTTTTCTCTATGGGTGTGATGTCATAAACTGTCGACGCTTTGATAGTTCCCTGGAAGACTAGTAGTAGTTTTCGAAGCACATCTGGAAGCATTCTGTAATCTGTGGACCTTCAGAGTGTTGATGAAACACAGAAGTTGCATCGGCATTGAACACAATAAGCACCATGCGGACTTTTCTCCATGGGAGTAATGTCTTAGACTGTCGACGCTTTGATTGTTCCCTGGAAGACTAGTAGTAGTTTCTGAACCATATCTGGATGCATTCTGTAACCTGTGGACCTTCAGAGTGTTGATGAAACACAGAAATTGCATCGGCATTGAACAGAATAAGCACCATGCGGACTTTTCTCAATCGGAATAATGTTTTAAACTGTCTACGCTTTGATCGTTCCCTGGAAGACTAGTAGTAGTTTCCGAAGCACATCTGGAGGCATTCTGTAATCTGTGGACCTTCAGAGTGTTGATAAAACACCAAAATTGCATCGGCATTGAACACAATAAGCACCGTGCGGACTTTTCTCCATGGGAGTAATGTCTTAAACTGTCTACGCTTTGATCGTTCCCTGGAAGACTAGTAGTAATTTCCGAAGCACATCTGGATGCATTCTGCAACCTGTGGACCTTCAGAGTGTTGATGAAACACAGAAATTGCATTGGCATTGAACAGAATAAGCACCATGAGGACTTTTCTCCATGGGAGTGATGTCATAAACTGTCGACGCTTTGATAGTTCCCTGGAAGACTAGTAGTAGTATTCGAAGCACATCTGGAGGCATTCTGTAATCTGTGGACCTTCAGAGTGTTGATGAAACACAGAAGTTGCATCGGCATTGAACACAAAAACCACCATGCGGACTTTTCTCCATGGGAGTAATGTCTTAAAGTGTCTACGCTTTGATCGTTCCCTGGAAGACTAGTAGTAGTTTCCGAAGCACATCTGGATGCATTCTGTAATCTGTGGACCTTCAGAGTGTTGATGAAACACAGAAGTTGCATCGGCATTGAACACAATAACCACCATGCGGACTTATCTCCATGGGAGTAATGTCTTAAACTGTATACGCTTTGATCGTTCCCTGGAAGACTAGTAGTAGTTTCCGAAGCACATCTGGATGCATTCTGTAATCTGTGGACCTTCAGAGTGTTGATGAAACACAAAAATTGCATCGGCATGGAATACAATATGCAAAATGCCTACTTTTCTCTATGGGAGTAATGTCTTAAACTGTCTACGCTTTGATCGTTCCCTGTTGGACTAGTAGTAGTTTCCGAAGCACATCTGGAGGCATTCTGTAATCTGTGGACCTTCAGAGTGTTGATGAAACATAGAAATTGGAATGGCATTTAACACAATAAGCACCATTCGGAGTTTTCTCCATGGGAGTAATGTCTAAATCTGTCTACACTTTGATCGTACACTGGAAGACGAGTAATAGTTTCCGAAGCATATCTTGATCCATTCTGTAGTCTGTGGACCTTCAGGGTGCTGATGAAACACAAAATTTGCATCGTCACTGAACACAATAAGCACCATGCGCACTTTTCTCCATGGGAGTAATGTCTTAGACTGTCGACGCTTTGATAATTCCCTGGAAGACAAGTAGTAGTTTTCGAAGCACATCTGGAAGCATTCTGTAATCTGTGGACCTTCAGAGTGTTGATGAAACACAGAAGTTGCATCGGCATTGAACACAATAAGCACCATGCGGACTTTTGTCCATGGGAGTAATGACTTAAACTATCTACGCTTAGATCGTTCCCTGGAAGACTAGTAGTAGTTTCCGAAGCACATCTGGATGCATTCTGTAATCTGTGGACCTTCAGAGTGTTGATGAAACACAAAAATTGCATCGGCATTGAATACAATATGAACCGTGCCTACTTTTCTCTATGGGGGTAATGTCTTAAACTGCCTACGCTTTGATCGTTCCCTGAAAGACTAGTAGTAGTTTCCGAAGCACATCTCGATGCATACTGTAATCTGTGGACCTTTAGAGTGTTGATGAAACACAGAAATTGAATCGGCATTGAACACAATAAGCACCATGCGGACTTTTCACCATGAGAGTACTGTCTTAAACTGTCTACGCTTTGATCGTTCACTGGAAGACTAGTAGTAGTTTACGAAGCACATCTGGAGGCATTCTGTAATCTGTGGACTTTCAGAGTGTTGATGAAACAAAAAAATTGCATCGGCATTTAATACAATAAGCACCATGCAGACTTTTCTACATGGGAGTAATGTTTAAAACTGTCTACGCTTTGATCATTCCCTGGAAGACTAGTAGTAGTTTCCAAAGCACATCTGGAGGCAATCTGTAATCTGTGGACCTTCAGAGTGTTGATGAAACACAAAAATTGCATCGGCATTGAATACTTTATGCACCATGCCTACTTTTCTCTATGGGAGTAATGTCTTAAACTGTCTTCGCTTTGATCGTTCCCTGAAAGACTAGTAGTAGTTTCTGAAGCACATCTGGAGGCATTCTGTAATCTGTGGACTTTCAGGGTGTTGATGAAACACAAAAATTGCATCAGCATTTAATACAATAAGCACCATGCAGACTTTTCTAAATGGAAGTAATGTCTAAAACTGTCTACGCTTTGATCATTCCCTGGAAGACTAGTACTAGTTTCCGAAGCACATCTCGAGGCATTCTGTAATCTGTGGACCTTCAGAGTGTTGATGAAACACAGAAATTGAATTGGCATTGAACACAATAAGCACCATTCGGAGTTTTCTCCTAGGAGTAATGTCATAATCTGTCTACACTTTGATCGTACACTGGAGGACTAGTAGTAGTTTCCGAAGCAAATCTGGATCCATTCTGTAGTCTGTGGTCCTTCAGGGTGTTGATGAAACACAAAATTTGCATCGTCGTTGAACACAATAAGCAAATCGCGGACTTTTCACCATGGGAGTAATGACTTAAACTGTCGACGCATTGATAGTTGCCTGGAAGACTAGTAGTAGTTTTCGAAGCACATCTGGAGGCATTCTGTAATCTGTGGACCTTCAGAGTGTTGATGAAACACAGAAGTTGCATCGGCATTGAACACAAAAATCACCATGCGGACTTTTCTCCATGGGAGTAATGTCTTAAACCGTCGACGCTTTGATCGTTCCCTGGAAGACTAGTAGTAGTTTCCGAAGCACATCTGGAGGCATTCTGTAATCTGTGGACCTTCAGAGTGTTGATGAAAAACAAAAATTGCATCGGCATTGAACACAATAAGCGCCATGCGGACTTTTATCCATGGGAGTAATGTCTTAAACTGTCCACGCTTTGATCGTTCACTGGAAGACTAGTAGTAATTTCCGAAGCACATCTGGAGGCATTCTGTATTCTGTTGACCTTCAAAGTGTTGATGAAACACAGAAATTGAATCGGCATTGAACACAATAAGCACCATGCGGACTTTTCTCCATGAGAGTAATGTCTTAAACTGTCTACGCTTTTATCGTACACTGGAAGATTAGTAGTAGTTTCCGGAGCATATCTGGAGGCATTAAGTAATCGTTGAACCTTCAGAGTGTTGATGAAACACATAAATTCCATCGGCATTGAACACAATAAGCACCATGAGGACTTTTCTCCATGGGAGTACTGTCTTAAACTGCCTACGCTTTGATCGTTCACTGGAAGACTAGTAGTAGTTCCCGAAGCACATCTGGAGGCATTCTGTAATCTGTGGACCTTCAGAGTGTTGATGAAACACAGAAATTGAATTGGCATTGAACACAATAAGCACCATTCAGAGTTTTCTCCATGGGAGTAATGTCTTAATCTGTCTACGCTTTGATCCTACACTGGAAGACTAGTAGTAGTTTCCGAAGCATATCTGGATCAATTCTGTAGTCTGTGGACCTTCAGGGTGTTGATGAAACACAAAATTTGCATCGTCATTGAACACAATAAGCACCATGCGGACTTTTCTCCATGGGAGTAATGTCTTACACTGTCGACGCTTTGATAATTCCCTGGAAGACTAGTAGTAGTTTCTGAACCACATCTGGATGCATTATGTAATCTGTGGACCTTCAGAGTGTTGATGAAACACAGAAATTGCATCGGCATTGAACAGAATAAGCACCATGCGGACTTTTCTCCATGGGAGTAATGTCTTAAACTGTCTACGCTTAGATCGTTCCCTGGAAGACTAGTAGTACTTTCCGAAGCACATCTGAAGGCATTCTGTAATCTGTGGACCTTCAGAGTGTTGATGAAAAACAAAAATTGCATCGGCATTGAACACAATAAGCACCATGCGGAATTTTATCCATGGCAGTAACGTCATAAACTGTCCACGCTTTGATGGTTCACTCTAAGACTAGTAGTAATTTCCGAAGCACATCTGGAGGCATTCTGTAATCTGTGGATCTTCAGAGTGTTGATGAAACACAGAAATTGAATCCGCATTGAACACATAAAGCACCATGCGGACTTTTCTCTATGGCAGTAATGTCTTAAACTGTCTACGCTTCGATCGTGCCCTGGATGACTAGTAGTACTTTCCGAACACATCTGGAGGCATTCTGTAATCTGAGGACCTTCAGAGTGTTGATGAAACACAGAAATGGAATCGGCGTTGAACACAATAAGCACCATGCGGACTTTTCTCCATGGGAGTAATGTCTTAAACTGTCTACGTTTTGATCGTTCCCTGGAAAACTAGTAGTAGTTTCTGAATCACATCTGGATGCATTCTGTAATCTGTGGACCTTCAGAGTGTTGATGAAACACAGAAATTGCAGCGGCATTGAACATAATAAGCACCATGCGGACTTTTCTCAATCGGAGTAATGTTTTATACTGTCTACCCTTTTATCGTTGCTTGGAAGACTAGTAGTAGTTTCCGAAGCACATCTAGATGCATAATGTAATCTGTGGACCTTTAGAGTGTTAAAGAAACACAGAAATTGCAGCGGCATTGAACAGAATAAGCACCATGCCTACTTTTCTCTATGGGAGTTCTGTCTTAAGCTGTCTACGCTTTGATCGTTCCCTGAAAGACTAGTAGTAGATACCGAAGCACATCTGGAGGCATTCTGTAATCTGTGTACCTTCAGAGTGTTGATGAAACACAGAAATTGAATTGGTATTGAACACAATAAGCACAATTCGGAGTTTTCTCCATGGGAGTAATGTCTTAATCTGTCTACGTTTTCATCGTACACTGGAAGACTAGTAGTAGTTTCCGAAGCATATCTGGATCCACCCTGTAGTCTGTGGACCTTCAGGGTGTTGGTCAAACACAAAATTTGCATCGTCATTGAACACAATAAGCAAATCGCGGACTTTTCTCCATGGGAGTATTGTCTTAAACTGTCGACGCTTTGATCGTTCCCTGGAAGACTAGTAGTAGTTTCTGAACCACATCTGGATGCATTATGTAAACTGTGGACCTTCAGAGTGTTGATGAAACACAGAAATTGCATCGGCATTGAACAGAATAAGCACTATGCGGACTTTTCTCCATAGGAGTAATGTCTTAAACTGTCTACGTTTTGATCGTTCCCTGGAAAACTAGTAGTAGTTTCTGAATCACATCTGGATGCATTCTGTAATCTGTGGACCTTCAGAGTGTTGATGAAACACAGAAATTGCAGCGGCATTGAACATAATAAGCACCATGCGGACTTTTCTCCATCGGAGTAATGTTTTATACTGTCTACCCTTTTATCGTTCCTTGGAAGACTAGTAGTAGTTTCCGAAGCACATCTAGATGCATAATGTAATCTGTGGACCTTTAGAGTGTTAAAGAAACACAAAAATTGCATCGGCATTGAATACAATATGAACCATGCCTACGTTTCTCTATGGGAGTAATGTCTTAAACTGTCTACGCTTTGATCGTTCCCTGAAAGACTAGTGGTAGTTTCCGAAGCACATCTGGATGCATTCTGTAATCTGTGGACCTTCAGAGTGTTGATGAAACACAAAAATTGCATCGGCATTTAATACAATAAGCACCATGCAGACTTTACTACATGGAGTAATGTCTTAAACTGTCTACGATTTGATCGTTCCCTGGAAGACTAGTAGTAGTTTCCGAAGCACATCTGGAGGCATTCTGTAATCTCTGGACCTTCAGAGTGTTGATGATACACCAAAATGGCGTCGGCATTGAACACAATAAGCACCATGCGGACTTTTCTCCATGGGAGTAATGTCTTGAACTGTCTACGCTTTGATCGTTCCCTGGAAGACTAGTAGTAGTTTCCGAAGCACATCTGGATGCATTCTGCAATCTGTGGACCTTCAGAGTGTTGATGAAACACAGAAATTGCATCGGCATTGAACAGAATAAGCACCATGCGGACTTTTCTCCATGGGTGTGATGTCATAAACTGTCGACGCTTTGATAGTTCCCTGGAAGACTAGTAGTAGTTTTCGAAGCACATCTGGAAGCATTCTGTAATCTGTGGACCTTCAGAGTGTTGATGAAACACAGAAGTTGCATCGGCATTGAACACAATAAGCACCATGCGGACTTTTCTCCATGGGAGTAATGTCTTAGACTGTCGACGCTTTGATTGTTCCCTGGAAGACTAGTAGTAGTTTCTGAACAATATCTGGATGCATTCTGTAACCTGTGGACCTTCAGAGTGTTGATGAAACACAGAAATTGCATCGGCATTGAACAGAATAAGCACCATGCGGACTTTTCTCCATCGGAATAATGTTTTAAACTGTCTACGCTTTGATCGTTCCCTGGAAGACTAGTAGTAGTTTCCGAAGCACATCTGGAGGCATTCTGTAATCTGTGGACCTTCAGAGTGTTGATAAAACACCAAAATTGCATCGGCATTGAACACAATAAGCACCGTGCGGACTTTTCTCCATGGGAGTAATGTCTTAAACTGTCTACGCTTTGATCGTTCCCTGGAAGACTAGTAGTAATTTCCGAAGCACATCTGGATGCATTCTGCAATCTGTGGACCTTCAGAGTGTTGATGAAACACAGAAATTGCATTGGCATTGAACAGAATAAGCACCATGAGGACTTTTCTCCATGGGAGTGATGTCATAAACTGTCGACGCTTTGATAGTTCCCTGGAAGACTAGTAGTAGTATTCGAAGCACATCTGGAGGCATTCTGTAATCTGTGGACCTTCAGAGTGTTGATGAAACACAGAAGTTGCATCGGCATTGAACACAAAAACCACCATGCGGACTTTTCTCCATGGGAGTAATGTCTTAAAGTGTCTACGCTTTGATCGTTCCCTGGAAGACTAGTAGTAGTTTCCGAAGCACATCTGGATGCATTCTGTAATCTGTGGACCTTCAGAGTGTTGATGAAACACAGAAGTTGCATCGGCATTGAACACAATAACCACCATGCGGACTTATCTCCATGGGAGTAATGTCTTAAACTGTATACGCTTTGATCGTTCCCTGGAAGACTAGTAGTAGTTTCCGAAGCACATCTGGATGCATTCTGTAATCTGTGGACCTTCAGAGTGTTGATGAAACACAAAAATTGCATCGGCATGGAATACAATATGCAAAATGCCTACTTTTCTCTATGGGAGTAATGTCTTAAACTGTCTACGCTTTCATCGTTCCCTGGAGGACTAGTAGTAGTTTCCGAAGCACATCTGGAGGCATTCTGTAATCAGTGGACCTTCAGAGTGTTGATGAAACATAGAAATTGGAATCGCATTTAACACAATAAGCACCATTCGGAGTTTTCTCCATGGGAGTAATGTCTAAATCTGTCTACACTTTGATCGTACACTGGAAGACGAGTAATAGTTTCCGAAGCATATCTTGATCCATTCTGTAGTCTGTGGACCTTCAGGGTGCTGATGAAACACAAAATTTGCATCGTCACTGAACACAATAAGCACCATGCGCACTTTTCTCCATGGGAGTAATGTCTTAGACTGTCGACGCTTTGATAATTCCCTGGAAGACAAGTAGTAGTTTTCGAAGCACATCTGGAAGCATTCTGTAATCTGTGGACCTTCAGAGTGTTGATGAAACACAGAAGTTGCATCGGCATTGAACACAATAAGCACCATGCGGACTTTTGTCCATGGGAGTAATGACTTAAACTATCTACGCTTAGATCGTTCCCTGGAAGACTAGTAGTAGTTTCCGAAGCACATCTGGATGCATTCTGTAATCTGTGGACCTTCAGAGTGTTGATGAAACACAAAAATTGCATCGGCATTGAATACAATATGAACCGTGCCTACTTTTCTCTATGGGGGTAATGTCTTAAACTGCCTACGCTTTGATCGTTCCCTGAAAGACTAGTAGTAGTTTCCGAAGCACATCTAGATGCATACTGTAATCTGTGGACCTTTAGAGTGTTGATGAAACACAGAAATTGAATCGGCATTGAACACAATAAGCACCATGCGGACTTTTCACCATGAGAGTACTGTCTTAAACTGTCTACGCTTTGATCGTTCACTGGAAGACTAGTAGTAGTTTACGAAGCACATCTGGAGGCATTCTGTAATCTGTGGACTTTCAGAGTGTTGATGAAACAAAAAAATTGCATCGGCATTTAATACAATAAGCACCATGCAGACTTTTCTACATGGGAGTAATGTTTAAAACTGTCTACGCTTTGATCATTCCCTGGAAGACTAGTAGTAGTTTCCAAAGCACATCTGGAGGCAATCTGTAATCTGTGGACCTTCAGAGTGTTGATGAAACACAAAAATTGCATCGGCATTGAATACTTTATGCACCATGCCTACTTTTCTCTATGGGAGTAATGTCTTAAACTGTCTTCGCTTTGATCGTTCCCTGAAAGACTAGTAGTAGTTTCTGAAGCACATCTGGAGGCATTCTGTAATCTGTGGACTTTCAGGGTGTTGATGAAACACAAAAATTGCATCAGCATTTAATACAATAAGCACCATGCAGACTTTTCTACATGGGAGTAATGTCTAAAACTGTCTACGCTTTGATCATTCCCTGGAAGACTAGTACTAGTTTCCGAAGCACATCTGGAGGCATTCTGTAATCTGTGGACCTTCAGAGTGTTGATGAAACACAGAAATTGAATTGGCATTGAACACAATAAGCACCATTCGGAGTTTTCTCCTAGGAGTAATGTCTTAATCTATCTACACTTTGATCGTACACTGGAGGACTAGTAGTAGTTTCCGAAGCAAATCTGGATCCATTCTGTAGTCTGTGGTCCTTCAGGGTGTTGATGAAACACAAAATTTGCATCGTCGTTGAACACAATAAGCAAATCGCGGACTTTTCACCATGGGAGTAATGACTTAAACTGTCGACGCATTGATAGTTGCCTGGAAGACTAGTAGTAGTTTTCGAAGCACATCTGGAGGCATTCTGTAATCTGTGGACCTTCAGAGTGTTGATGAAACACAGAAGTTGCATCGGCATTGAACACAAAAATCACCATGCGGACTTTTCTCCATGGGAGTAATGTCTTAAACCGTCGACGCTTTGATCGTTCCCTGGAAGACTAGTAGTAGTTTCCGAAGCACATCTGGAGGCATTCTGTAATCTGTGGACCTTCAGAGTGTTGATGAAAAACAAAAATTGCATCGGCATTGAACACAATAAGCGCCATGCGGACTTTTATCCATGGGAGTAATGTCTTAAACTTTCCACGCTTTGATCGTTCACTGGAAGACTAGTAGTAATTTCCGAAGCACATCTGGAGGCATTCTGTATTCTGTTGACCTTCAAAGTGTTGATGAAACACAGAAATTGAATCGGCATTGAACACAATAAGCACCATGCGGACTTTTCTCCATGAGAGTAATGTCTTAAACTGTCTACGCTTTTATCGTACACTGGAAGATTAGTAGTAGTTTCCGGAGCATATCTGGAGGCATTAAGTAATCGTTGAACCTTCAGAGTGTTGATGAAACACATAAATTCCATCGGCATTGAACACAATAGGCACCATGAGGACTTTTCTCCATGGGAGTAATGTCTTAAACTGCCTACGCTTTGATCGTTCCCTGAAAGACTAGTAGTAGTTTCCGAAGCACATCTAGATGCATACTGTAATCTGTGGACCTTTAGAGTGTTGATGAAACACAGAAATTGAATCGGCATTGAACACAATAAGCACCATGCGGACTTTTCACCATGAGAGTACTGTCTTAAACTGTCTACGCTTTGATCGATCACTGGAAGACTAGTAGTAGTTTACGAAGCACATCTGGAGGCATTCTGTAATCTGTGGACTTTCAGAGTGTTGATGAAACAAAAAAATTGCATCGGCATTTAATACAATAAGCACCATGCAGACTTTTCTACATGGGAGTAATGTTTAAAACTGTCTACGCTTTGATCATTCCCTGGAAGACTAGTAGTAGTTTCCAAAGCACATCTGGAGGCAATCTGTAATCTGTGGACCTTCAGAGTGTTGATGAAACACAAAAATTGCATCGGCATTGAATACTTTATGCACCATGCCTACTTTTCTCTATGGGAGTAATGTCTTAAACTGTCTTCGCTTTGATCGTTCCCTGAAAGACTAGTAGTAGTTTCTGAAGCACATCTGGAGGCATTCTGTAATCTGTGGACTTTCAGGGTGTTGATGAAACACAAAAATTGCATCAGCATTTAATACAATAAGCACCATGCAGACTTTTCTACATGGGAGTAATGTCTAAAACTGTCTACGCTTTGATCATTCCCTGGAAGACTAGTACTAGTTTCCGAAGCACATCTGGAGGCATTCTGTAATCTGTGGACCTTCAGAGTGTTGATGAAACACAGAAATTGAATTGGCATTGAACACAATAAGCACCATTCGGAGTTTTCTCCTAGGAGTAATGTCTTAATCTATCTACACTTTGATCGTACACTGGAGGACTAGTAGTAGTTTCCGAAGCAAATCTGGATCCATTCTGTAGTCTGTGGTCCTTCAGGGTGTTGATGAAACACAAAATTTGCATCGTCGTTGAACACAATAAGCAAATCGCGGACTTTTCACCATGGGAGTAATGACTTAAACTGTCGACGCATTGATAGTTGCCTGGAAGACTAGTAGTAGTTTTCGAAGCACATCTGGAGGCATTCTGTAATCTGTGGACCTTCAGAGTGTTGATGAAACACAGAAGTTGCATCGGCATTGAACACAAAAATCACCATGCGGACTTTTCTCCATGGGAGTAATGTCTTAAACCGTCGACGCTTTGATCGTTCCCTGGAAGACTAGTAGTAGTTTCCGAAGCACATCTGGAGGCATTCTGTAATCTGTGGACCTTCAGAGTGTTGATGAAAAACAAAAATTGCATCGGCATTGAACACAATAAGCGCCATGCGGACTTTTATCCATGGGAGTAATGTCTTAAACTGTCCACGCTTTGATCGTTCACTGGAAGACTAGTAGTAATTTCCGAAGCACATCTGGAGGCATTCTGTATTCTGTTGACCTTCAAAGTGTTGATGAAACACAGAAATTGAATCGGCATTGAACACAATAAGCACCATGCGGACTTTTCTCCATGAGAGTAATGTCTTAAACTGTCTACGCTTTTATCGTACACTGGAAGATTAGTAGTAGTTTCCGGAGCATATCTGGAGGCATTAAGTAATCGTTGAACCTTCAGAGTGCTGATGAAACACATAAATTCCATCGGCATTGAACACAATAGGCACCATGAGGACTTTTCTCCATGGGAGTAATGTCTTAAACTGCCTACGCTTTGATCGTTCACTGGAAGACTAGTGGTAGTTCCCGAAGCACATCTGGAGGCATTCTGTAATCTGTGGACCTTCAGAGTGTTGATGAAACACAGAAATTGAATTGGCATTGAACACAATAAGCACCATTCAGAGTTTTCTCCATGGGAGTAATGTCCTAATCTGTCTACGCTTTGATCCTACACTGGAAGACTAGTAGTAGTTTCCGAAGCATATCTGGATCAATTCTGTAGTCTGTGGACCTTCAGGGTGTTGATGAAACACAAAATTTGCATCGTCATTGAACACAATAAGCACCATGCGGACTTTTTCCATGGGAGTAATGTCTTACACTGTCGACGCTTTGATAATTCCCTGGAAGACTAGTAGTAGTTTTCGAAGCACATCTGGAAGCATTCTGTAATCTGTGGACCTTCAGAGTGTTGATGAAACACAGAAGTTGCATCGGCATTAAACACAATAAGCACCATGCGGACTTTTCTCCATGGGAGTAATGTCTTAAACTGTCGACGCTTTGATCGTTCCCTGTTGGACTAGTAGTAGTTTCCGAAGCACATCTGGATGCATTCTGTAATCTGTGGACCTTCAGAGTGTTGATGAAACACAGAAATTGCATCCGCATTGAACACAATAAGCACCATGCAGACTTTTCTCTATGGGAGTAATGTCTTGAACTGTCTACGCTTTGATCGTTCCCTGGATGACTAGCAGTACTTTCCGAAGCACATCTGGAGGCATTCTGTAATCTGAGGACCTTCAGAGTGTTGATGAAACACAGAAATGAAATCGGCATTGAACGCAATAAGCACCATGCGGACTTTTCTCCATGGGAGTAATGTTTTAAATTGTCTACGTTTTGATCGTTCCCTGGAAGACTAGTAGTAGTTTCCGAAGCACATCTGGAGGCATTCTGTAGTCTGTGGACTTTCAGAGTGTTGATGAAACACAGAAAATGAATTGGCATTGAACACAATAAGCACCATTCGGAGTTTTCTCCATGGGAGTAATGTCTTAATCTGTCTACGCTTTGATCGTACACTGGAAGACTAGTAGTAGTTTCCGAAGCATATCTGGATCTATTCTGTAGTCTGTGGACCTTCAGGTTGTTGGTGAAACACAAAATTTGCATCGTCATTGAACACAATAAGCAAAATGCGGAGTTTTCTCCATGGGAGTAATATCTTAAACTGTCGACGCTTTGATCGTTCCCACGAAGACTAGTAGTAGTATCTGAACCACATCTGGATGCATTATGTAACCTGCGGACCTTCAGAGTGTTGATGAAACACAGAAATTGCATCGGCATTAAACAAAATAAGCACCATGCGGACTTTTCTCCATCGGAGTAATGTTTTAAACTGTCTACGCTTTGATCGTTCCCTGGAAGACTAGTAGTAGTTTCCGAAGCACATCTAGATGCATACTGTAATCTGTTGACCTTCAGAGTGTTGATGAAACACAGAAATTGAATCGGCATTGAACACAATAAGCACCATGCGGACTTTTCTCCATGGGAGTAATGTCTTAAACTGTCTACGCTTAGATCGTTCCCTGGAAGACTAGTAGTACTTTCCGAAGCACATCTGGAGGCATTCTGTAATCTGTGGACCTTCAGAGTGTTGATGAAACACAAAAGTTGCATCGGCATTGAACACAATAACCTCCATGCGGACTTTTCTCCATGGGAGTAATGTCTTAAACTGTCGACGCTTTGATCGTTCCCTGGAAGACTAGTAGTAGTTTCCGAAGCACATCTGGAGGCATTCTGTAATCTGTGGACCTTCAGAGTGTTGATGAAAAACGAAAATTGCATCTGCATTGAACACAATAAGCACCATACGGACTTTTATCCATGGGTGAAATGTCTTAAACTGTCCACGCTTTGATCGTTCACTGGAAGACTAGTAGTAATTTCCGAAGCACATCTGGAGGCATTCTGTATTCTGTTGACCTTCAAAGTGTTGATGAAAGACAGAAATTGAATCGGCATTGAACACAATAAGCACCATGCGGACTTATCTCCATGAGAGTAATGTCTTAAACTGTCTACGCTTTGATCGTTCACTGGAAGACTAGTAGTAGTTTCCAAAGCATGTCTGGAGACATTCAGTAATCGTTGGACCTCCAGAGTGTTAATGAAACACATAAATTCCATCGGCATTGAACACAATAAGCACCATGAGGACTTTTCTCCATGGGAGTAATGTCTTAAAGTGCCTACGCTTTGATCGTTCACTGGAAGACTAGTAGTAGTTTCCGAAGCACATCTGGAGGCATTCTGTAATCTATGGACCTTCAGAGTGTTGATGAAACACAGAAATTGTATTGGCATTGAACACAATAAGCACCATTCGGAGTTTTCTCCATGGGAGTAATGTCTTAAAGTGTCGACGCTTTGATAATTCCCTGGAAGACTAGTAGCAGTTTCCGAAGCACATCTGGAGGCATTCTGTAATCTGAGAACCTTCTGAGTGTTGATGAAACACAGAAATGGAAACGGCATTGAACACAATAAGCACCATGCGGACTTTTCTCCATGGGAGTAATGTCTTAAACTGTCTACGTTTTGATCGTTCCCTGGAAGACTAGTAGTAGTTTCTGAACCACATCTGGTTGCATTCTGTAATCTGTGGACCTTCAGAGTGTTGATGAAACACAGAAATTGCAGCGGCATTGAACAGATTAAGCACCATGCCTACTTTTCTCTATGGGAGTTCTGTCTTAAGCTGTCTACGCTTTGATCGTTCCCTGAAAGACTAGTAGTAGATACCGAAGCACATCTGGAGGCATTCTGTAATCTGTGTACCTTCAGAGTGTTGATGAAACACAGAAATTGAATTGGTATTGAACACAATAAGCACAATTCGGAGTTTTCTCCATGGGAGTAATGTCTTAATCTGTCTACGTTTTCATCGTACACTGGAAGACTAGTAGTAGTTTCCGAAGCAAATCTGGATCCACTCTGTAGTCTGTGGACCTTCAGGGTGTTGGTCAAACACAAAATTTGCATCGTCATTGAACACAATAAGCAAATCGCGGACTTTTCTCCATGGGAGTATTGTCTTAAACTGTCGACGCTTTGATCGTTCCCTGGAAGACTAGTAGTAGTTTCTGAACCACATCTGGATGCATTATGTAATCTGTGGACCTTCAGAGTGTTGATGAAACACAGAAATTGCATCGGCATTGAACAGAATAAGCACCATGCGGACTTTTCTCCATGGGAGTAATGTCTTAAACTGTCTACGCTTAGATCGTTCCCTGGAAGACTAGTAGTACTTTCCGAAGCACATCTGGAGGCATTCTGTAATCTGTGGACCTTCAGAGTGTTGATGAAAAACAAAAATTGCATCGGCATTGAACACAATAAGCACCATGCGGAATTTTATCCATGGCAGTAACGTCATAAACTGTCCACGCTTTGATGGTTCACTCTAAGACTAGTAGTAATTTCCGAAGCACATCTGGAGGCATTCTGTAATCTGTGGACCTTCAGAGTGTTGATGAAACACAGAAATTGAATCCGCATTGAACACATAAAGCACCATGCGTACTTTTCTCTATGGCAGTAATGTCTTAAACTGTCTACGCTTCGATCGTTCCCTGGATGACTAGTAGTACTTTCCGAACACATCTGGAGGCATTCTGTAATTTGAGGACCTTCAGAGTGTTGATGAAACACAGAAATGGAATCGGCGTTGAACACAATAAGCACCATGCGGACTTTTCTCCATGGGAGTAATGTCTTAAACTGTCTACGTTTTGATCGTTCCCTGGAAAACTAGTAGTAGTTTCTGAATCACATCTGGATGCATTCTGTAATCTGTGGACCTTCAGAGTGTTGATGAAACCCAGAAATTGCAGCGGCATTGAACATAATAAGCACCATGCGGACTTTTCTCCATCGGAGTAATGTTTTATACTGTCTACCCTTTTATCGTTCCTTGGAAGACTAGTAGTAGTTTCCGAAGCACATCTAGATGCATAATGTAATCTGTGGACCTTTAGAGTGTTAAAGAAACACAAAAATTGCATCGGCATTGAATACAATATGCACCATGCCTACGTTTCTCTATGGGAGTAATGTCTTAAACTGTCTACGCTTTGATCGTTCCCTGAAAGACTAGTGGTAGTTTCCGAAGCACATCTGGATGCATTCTGTAATCTGTGGACCTTCAGAGTGTTGATGAAACACAAAAATTGTTTCGGCATTGATTACAATAAGCACCATGTGGGCTTTTCTCCTTGGGAGTAATGTCTTAAATTGTCTACGCTTTGATCGTTCCCTGGAAGACTAGTAGTAGTTTCCGAAGCACATCTGGATGCATTCTGTAATCTGTGGACCTTCAGAGTGTTGATGAAACACAAAAATTGCATCGGCATTGAATACAATATGCACCATGCCCACTCTTCTCTATGGGAGTAATGTCTTAAACTGTCTACGCTTTGATCGTTCCCTGAAAGACTAGTCGTAGTTTCCGAAGCACATATGGTATCATTCTGCAATCTGTGGACCTTCAGAGTGTTGATGAAACACAGAAATTGAATTGGCATTGAACACAATAAGCACCATTCGGAGTTTTCTCCATGGGAGTAATGTCTTAATCTGTATACGTTTTGATCGTACACTGGAAGACTAGTAGTAGTTTCCGAAGCATATCTGGATCCATTCTGTAGTCTGTGGACCTTCAGGGTGTTGGTGAAACACAAAATTTGCATCGTCATTGAACACAATAAGCAAAATGCGGACTTTTCTCCATGGGAGTAATGTCTTAAACTGTCGACGCTTTGATCGTTCCCTGGAAGACTAGTAGTAGTTTCTGAACCACATCTGGATGCATTATGTAATCTGTGGACCTTCAGAGTGTTGATGAAACACAGAAATTGCATCGGCATTGAACTGAATAAGCACCATGCGGACTTTTCTCCATTGGAGTAATGTTTTAAACTGTCTACGCTTTGATCGTTCCCTGAAAGACTAGTAGTAGTTTCGAAACACATCTGGAGGCATTCTGTAATCTGTGGACCTTCAGAGTGTTGATGAAACACAAAAATTGCATCGGCATTTAATACAATAAACACCATGCAGACTTTACTACATGGAGTAATGTCTTAAACTGTCTACGCTTTGATCGTTCCCTGGAAGACTAGTAGTAGTTTCCGAAGCACATCTGGAGGCATTCTGTAATCTGTGGACCTTCAGAGTGTTGATGATACACCAAAATGGCGTCGGCATTGAACACAATAAGCACCATGCGGACTTTTCTCCATGGGAGTAATGTCTTAAACTGTCTACGCTTTGATCGTTCCCTGGAAGACTAGTAGTAGTTTCCGAAGCACATCTGGATGCATTCTGCAATCTGTGGACCTTCAGAGTGTTGATGAAACACAGAAATTGCATCGGCATTGAACAGAATAAGCACCATGCGGACTTTTCTCCATGGGTGTGATGTCATAAACTGTCGACGCTTTGATAGTTCCCTGGAAGACTAGTAGTAGTTTCCGAAGCACATCTGGAAGCATTCTGTAATCTGTGGACCTTCAGAGTGTTGATGAAACACAGAAGTTGCATCGGCATTGAACACAATAAGCACCATGCGGACTTTTCTCCATGGGAGTAATGTCTTAGACTGTCGACGCTTTGATTGTTCCCTGGAAGACTAGTAGTAGTTTCTGAACCATATCTGGATGCATTCTGTAACCTGTGGACCTTCAGAGTGTTGATGAAACACAGAAATTGCATCGGCATTGAACAGAATAAGCACCATGCGGACTTTTCTCCATCGGAATAATGTTTTAAACTGTCTACGCTTTGATCGTTCCCTGGAAGACTAGTAGTAGTTTCCGAAGCACATCTGGAGGCATTCTGTAATCTGTGGACCTTCAGAGTGTTGACAAAACACCAAAATTGCATCGGCATTGAACACAATAAGCACCGTGCGGACTTTTCTCCATGGGAGTAATGTCTTAAACTGTCTACGCTTTGATCGTTCCCTGGAAGACTAGTAGTAATTTCCGAAGCACATCTGGATGCATTCTGCAATCTGTGGACCTTCAGAGTGTTGATGAAACACAGAAATTGCATCGGCATTGAACAGAATAAGCACCATGCGGACTTTTCTCCATGGGAGTAATGTCTTAAACTGTCTACGCTTAGATCGTTCCCTGGAAGACTAGTAGTACTTTCCGAAGCACATCTGGAGGCATTCTGTAATCTGTGGACCTTCAGAGTGTTGATGAAAAACAAAAATTGCATCGGCATTGAACACAATAAGCACCATGCGGAATTTTATCCATGGCAGTAACGTCATAAACTGTCCACGCTTTGATGGTTCACTCTAAGACTAGTAGTAATTTCCGAAGCACATCTGGAGGCATTCTGTAATCTGTGGACCTTCAGAGTGTTGATGAAACACAGAAATTGAATCCGCATTGAACACATAAAGCACCATGCGGACTTTTCTCTATGGCAGTAATGTCTTAAACTGTCTACGCTTCGATCGTTCCCTGGATGACTAGTAGTACTTTCCGAACACATCTGGAGGCATTCTGTAATCTGAGGACCTTCAGAGTGTTGATGAAACACAGAAATGGAATCGGCGTTGAACACAATAAGCACCATGCGGACTTTTCTCCATGGGAGTAATGTCTTAAACTGTCTACGTTTTGATCGTTCCCTGGAAAACTAGTAGTAGTTTCTGAATCACATCTGGATGCATTCTGTAATCTGTGGACCTTCAGAGTGTTGATGAAACACAGAAATTGCAGCGGCATTGAACATAATAAGCACCATGCGGACTTTTCTCCATCGGAGTAATGTTTTATACTGTCTACCCTTTTATCGTTCCTTGGAAGACTAGTAGTAGTTTCCGAAGCACATCTAGATGCATAATGTAATCTGTGGACCTTTACAGTGTTAAAGAAACACAGAAATTGCAGCGGCATTGAACAGAATAAGCACCATGCCTACCTTTCTCTATGGGAGTTCTGTCTTAAGCTGTCTACGCTTTGATCGTTCCCTGAAAGACTAGTAGTAGATACCGAAGCACATCTGGATGCATTCTGTAATCTGTGGACCTTCAGAGTGTTGATGAAACACAAAAATTGTTTCGGCATTGATTACAATAAGCACCATGTGGGCTTTTCTCCTTGGGAGTAATGTCTTAAATTGTCTACGCTTTGATCGTTCCCTGGAAGACTAGTAGTAGTTTCCGAAGCACATCTGGATGCATTCTGTAATCTGTGGACCTTCAGAGTGTTGATGAAACACAAAAATTGCATCGGCATTGAATACAATATGCACCATGCCTACTCTTCTCTATGGGAGTAATGTCTTAAACTGTCTACGCTTTGATCGTTCCCTGAAAGACTAGTCGTAGTTTCCGAAGCACATATGGTATCATTCTGCAATCTGTGGACCTTCAGAGTGTTGATGAAACACAGAAATTGAATTGGCATTGAACACAATAAGCACCATTCGGAGTTTTCTCCATGGGAGTAATGTCTTAATCTGTCTATGTTTTGATCGTACACTGGAAGACTAGTAGTAGTTTCCGAAGCATATCTGGATCCATTCTGTAGTCTGTGGACCTTCAGGGTGTTGGTGAAACACAAAATTTGCATCGTCATTGAACACAATAAGCAAAATGCGGACTTTTCTCCATGAGAGTAATGTCTTAAACTGTCTACTATTTGATCGTTCACTGGAAGACTAGTAGGAGTTTCCGAAGCATATCTGGAATCATTCAGTAATCTGTGGACCTTCAGAGTGTTGATGAAACACATAAATTTTATCGGCATTGAACACAATAAGCACCTTGAGGACTTTTCACCATGGGAGTAATGTCTTAAACTGCCTACGCTTTGATCGGTTACTGGAGGACTAGTAGTAGTCTCCGAAGCACATCCGGAGGCATTCTGTAATCTGTGGACCTTCAGATTGTTGATGAAACATAGAAGTTGCATCGGCATTGAACACAATAACCACCATGCGGACTTATCTCCATGGGAGTAATGTCTTAAACTGTATACGCTTTGATCGTTCCCTGGAAGACTAGTAGTAGTTTCCGAAGCACATCTGGATGCATTCTGTAATCTGTGGACCTTCAGAGTGTTGATGAAACACAAAAATTGCATCGGCATTAAACACAATAAGCACCATGCGGACTTTTCTCCATGGGAGTAATGTCTTAAAGTGTCTACGCTTTGATCGTTCCCTGGAAGACTAGTAGTACTTTCCGAAGCTCATTTGGATGCATTCTGTAATCTGTGGACCTTCAGAGTGTTGATGAAACACCAAAATTGCATCGGCATTGAACACAATAAGCACCATGCGGACTTTTCTCCATGGGAGTAATGTCTTAAAGTGTCTACGCTTTGATCGTTCCCTGGAAGACTAGTAGTAGTTTCCGAAGCTCATCTGGATGCATTCTGTAATCTGTGCACCTTCAGAGTGTTGATGAAACACAAAAATTGCATCGGCATGGAATACAATATGCAAAATGCCTACTTTTCTCTATGGGAGTAATGTATTAAACTGTGTACGCTTTGATCGTTCCCTGAAAGACTAGTAGTAGTTTCCGAAGCACATCTGGATGCATTCTGTAATCTGTGGACCTTCAGAGTGTTGATGAAACACAAAAATTGAATCGGCATTGAACACAATAAGCACCATGCGGACTTTTCTCCAAGGGAGTAATGTCTTAAAGTGTCTACGCTTTGATCGTTCACTGGAAGACTAGTAGTAATTTCCGAAGCACATCTGGAGGCATTCTGTAATCTGTGGACGTTCAGAGTGTTGATGAAACATAGAAATTGAATTGGCATTGAACACAATAAGCACCATTCGGAGTTTTCTCCATGGGAGTAAAGTCTTAATCTGTCTACACTTTGATCGTACACTGGAAGACTAGTAGTAGTTTCGAAGCACATCTGGATTCATTCTGTAATTCGTGGACCTTCAGGGTGATGATGAAACACAAAATTTGCATCGTCATTGAACACAATAAGCACCATGCGGACTTTTCTCCATGGGAGTAATGTCTTAAACTGTCGACGCTTTGATAATTCCTTGGAAGACTAGTAGTAGTTTTCGAAGCACATCTGGAAGCATTCTGTAATCTGTGGACCTTCAGAGTGTTGATAAAACACAGAAGTTGCATCGGCATTGAACACAATAACCACCATGCGGACTTTTCTCCATGGGAGTAATGTCTTAAACTGTCTACGCTTTGATCGTGCCCTGGAAGACTAGTAGTAGTTTCCGAAGCACATCTGGATGCATTCTGTAATCTGTGGACCTTCAGAGTGCTGATGAAACACAAAAATTGCATCGGCATGGAATACAATATGCACCATGCCTACTTTTCTCTATGGGAGTAATGTCTTAAACTGTCTACGCTTTGATCGTTCCCTGAAAGACTAGTAGTAGTTTCCGAAGCACATCTGGAGGCACTCTGTAGTCTGTGGACCTTCAGAGTGTTGATGAAACATAGAAATTGAATTGGCATTGAACACAATAAGCACCATTCGGACTTTTCTCCATGGGAGTAATGTCTTAATCTGTCTACGCTTTGATCGTACACTGGAAGACTAGTAGTAGTTTCCGAAGCATATCTGGATCCATTCTGTAGTCTGTGGACCTTCAGGGTGTTGATGAAACACAGAAATTGAATCTGCATTGAACACAATAAGTACCATGCGGACTTTTCTCCATCGGAGTAATGTTTTAAACTGTCTACGCTTTGATCGTTCCCTGGAAGACTAGTAGTAGTTTCCGAAGCACATCTAGATGCATACTGTAATCTGTGGACCTTCAGAGTGTTGATGAAACACAGAAATTGAATCGGCATTGAACACAATAAGCACCATGCGGTCTTTTCTCCATGGGAGTATTGTCTTAAACTGTCGACGCTTTGATCGTTCCCTGGAAGACTAGTAGTAGTTTCCGAAGCACATCTGGAGGCATTCTGTAATCTGTGGACCTTCAGAGTGTTGATGAAACACAGAAATTGAATTGGCATTGAACACAATAATCACCATTCGGAGTTTTTTCCATGGGAGTAATGTCTTAATCTGTGTACACTTTGATCGTACACTGGAGGACTAGTAGTAGTTTCCGAAGCATATCTGGATCCATTCTGTAGTCTGTGGACCTTCAAGGTGTTGATGAAACACAAAATTTGCATCGTCATTGAACACAATTAGCACCATGCGGACTTTTCTCCATGGGAGTAATGTCTTAAACTGTCGACGCTTTGATAGTTCTCTGGAAGACTAGTAATAGTTTTCGAAGCACATCTGGATGCATTCTGTAATCTGTGGACCTTCAGAGTGTTGATGAAACACAAAAATTGCATCGGCATTGAATACAATTTGCACCATGCCTACTTTTCTCTATGGGAGTAATGTCTTAAACAGTCTACGGTTTGATAGTTCCCTGGAAGACTAGTATTAGTTTCCGAAGCACATCTGGAGGCATTCTGTAATCTGTGGACCTTCAGAGTGTTGATGGAACACAGAAATTGAATTGGCATTGAACACAATAAGCACCATTCGGAGTTTTCTCCATGGGAGTAATGTCTTAATCTGTCTACGTTTTGATCGTTCACTGGGAGACTGGCATTAGTTTCCGAAACACATCTGGAGGTATTCTGTACCCTGTGGACCTTCAGAGTGTTGATGAAACACAGAAATTGCATCGGCATTGTACACAATAACCACCATGCGGACTTTTCTCCATGGGAGTAATGTCTTAAACTGTCTACGCTTTGATCGTTCCCTGGAGGACTAGTAGTAGTTTCCGAAGCACATCTAGATGCATACTGTAATCTGTGGACCTTCAGAGTGTTGATGAAACACAAAAATTGCATCGGCATGGAATACAATATGCACCATGCCTACCTATCTCTATGGGAGTAATGTCTTAAACTGTCTACGCTTTGATCGTTCCCTGAAACACTAGTAGTAGTTTCCGAAGCACATCTGGAGGCATTCTGTAATTTGTGGACCTTCAGAGTGTTGATGAAAAACAAAAATTGCATCGGCATTGAACACAATAAGCACCATGCGGACTTTTCTCTATGGGAGTAATGTCTTAAACTGGCTACGCTTTGATCGTTCCCTGGAAGACTAGTAGTAGTTTCTGAACCACATCTGGATGCATTCTGTAACCTGTGGACCGTCAGAGTGTTGATGAAAAACAGAAATTGCATCGGCATTGAACAGAATAAGCACCATGCGGACTTTTCTCCATGGGAGTAATGTCTTAAACTGTCTACGCTTTGATCGTTCCCTGAAAGACAAGTAGTAGTTTCCGAAGCACATCTGGATGCATTCTGTAATCTGTGGACCTTCAGAGTGTTGATGAAACACAGAAATGGAATCGGCATTGAACACAATAAGCACCATGCGGACTTTTCTCCATGACAGTAATGTCTTAATCTGTCTACACTTTGATCGTACACTGGAGGACTAGTAGTAGTTTCCGAAGCGTATCTGGATCCATTCTGTAGTCTGTGGACCTTCAGGGTGTTGATGAAAGACAAAATTTGCATCGTCATTGAACACAATAAGCACCATGCGGACTTTTCTCCATGGGAGTAATGTCTTAAACTGTCGACGCTTTGATAGTTCCCTGGAAGACTAGTAGTAGTTTTCAAAGCACATCTGGAAGCATTCTGTAGTCTGTGGACCTTCAGAGTGTTGATGAAACACAGAAGTTGCATCGGCATTGAACACAATAAGCACCATGCGGACTTTTGTCCATGGGAGTAATGTCTTAAATTGTCGACGCTTTCATCGTTCCCTGGAAGACTAGTAGTAGTTTCCGAAGCACATCTGGATGCATTCTGTAATCTGTGGACCTTCAGAGTGTTGATGAAACACAGATATTGCATCCGCATTGAACACAATAAGCACCATGCGGACTTCTCTCTATGGGAGTAATGTCTTAAACTGTCTACGCTTTGATCGTTCCCTGGAAGACTAGTAGTACTTTCCGAAGCACATCTGGAGGCATTCTGTAATCTGTGGACCTTCAGAGTGTTGATGAAACACAGAAATGGAATCGGCATTGAACACAATGAGCACCATGCGGACTTTTCTCCATGGGAGTAATGTCTTACACTGTCTACGCTTTGATCGTTCCCTGGAAGACTAATAGTAGTTTCTGAACCACATCTGGATGCATTCTGTAACCTGTGGACGTTCAGAGTGTTGATGAAACACAGAAATTGCATCGGCATTGAACAGAATAAGCACCATGCGGACTTTTCTCCATGGGAGTAATGTCTTAAACTGTCTACGCTTTGATCGTTCCCTGGAAGACTAGTAGTAGTTTCCAAAGCACATTTGGATGCATTCCGTAATCTGTGGATCTTCAGAGTGTTGATGAAACACAAAAATTGCATCGGCATTGAACACAATAAGCACCATGCGGACTTTTCTCCATTGGAGTAATGTCTTAAACTGTCTGCGCTTTGATCGTTCCCTGAAAGACTAATAGTAGTTTCTGAACCACATCTGGATGCATTCTGTAACCTGTGGACCTTCAGAGTGTTGATGAAACACAGAAATTGCATCGGCATTGAACAGAATAAGCACCATGCGGACTTTTCTCAATGGGAGTAATGTCTTAATCTGTCTACACTTTGATCGTACACTGGAGGACTAGTAGTAGTTTCTGAAGCGTATCTGGATCCATTCTGTAGTCTGAGGACCTTCAGAGTGTTGATGAAACACAGAAGTTGCATCGGCATTGAACACAATAAGCACCATGCGGACTTTTCTCCATGAGAGTAATGTCTTAAACTGTCTACGCTTTGATCGTTCCCTGGAAGACTAGTAGTAGTTTCTGAACCACATCTGGATGCAATCTGTAATCTGAGGACCTTCTGAGTGTTGATGAAACACAGAAATTGCATCGGCATTGAACACAATAAGCACCATGCGGACTTTTCTCCATCGGAGTAATGTTTTAAACTGTCTACGCTTTGATCGTTCCTTGGAAGACTAGTAGTAGTTTCCGAAGCACATCTAGATGCATACTGTAATATGTGGACCTTCAGAGTGTTGATGAAACACAGAAATTGATTTGGCATTGAACACAATAAGCACCATTCGGAGTTTTCTCGATGGGAGTAATGTCTTAAACTGTCGACGCTTTGATCGTTCCCTGGAAGACTAGTAGTACTTTCCGAAGCACATCTGGAGGCATTCTGTAAACTGTGGACCTTCAGAGTGTTGATGAAACACAGAAATTGAATCGGCATTGAACACAATAAGCACCATGCGGACTTTTCTCCATGGGAGTAATGACTTAAACTGTCTACGCTTTGATCGTTCCCTGGAAGACTAGTAGTAGTTTCCGAAGCACATCTGGATGCATTCCGTAATCTGTGGCCATTCAGAGTGTTGGTGAAACACAAAAATTGCATCGGCATTGAACACAATAAGCACCATGCGGACTTTTCCCCATGGGAGTAATGTATTAAACTCTCTACGCTTTGATCGTTCCCTGGAAGACTAGTAGCAGTTTCCGAAGCACATCTGGAGGCATTCTGTAATCTGTGGACTTTCAGAGTGTTGATGAAACACAAAAATTGCATCGGCATTTAATACAATAAGCACCATGCAGACTTTTCTACATGGGAGTAATGTCTAAAACTGTCTACGCTTTGATCATTCCCTGGAAGACTAGTAGTAGTTTCCGAAGCACATCTGGAGGCATTCTGTAATCTGTGGACCTTCAGAGTGTTGATGAAACACAGAAATTGAATTGGCATTAAACACAATAAACACCATTCGGAGTTTTCTCCATGGAAGTAATGCCTTAAACTGTCGACGCTTTGATAGATCCCTGGAAGACTAGTAGTACTTTCGAAGAACATCTGGTGGCATTCTGTAATCTGTGGACTTGAAACCGCATTGAACACAATAAGCACCATGCGGACTTTTGTCTATGGGAGTAATGTCTTAAATTGTCTACGCTTTGATCGTTCCCTGAAAGACTAGTAGTAGTTTCCGAAGCACATCTGGAGGCATTCTGTAATCTGTGGACCTTTAGAGTGTTGATGAAAAACAAAAATTGCATCGGCATTGAACACAATAAGCACCATGCGGACTTTTATCCATGGGAGTAATGTCTTAAACTGTCCACGCTTTGATCGTTCACTGGAAGACTAGTAGTAATTTCCGAAGCACATCTGGAGGCATTCAGTATTCTGTTGACCTTCAAAGTGTTGATGAAACACAGAAATTGAATCGGCATTGAACACAATAAGCACCATTCGGAGTTTTCTCCATAGGAGTAATGTCTTAATCTGTCTACGCTTTGATCGTACACTGGAAGACTAGTAGTAGTTTCCTAAGCATATCTGGATCCATTCTGTAGTCTGTGGACCTTCAGGGTTCTGATGAAACACAAAATTTGCATCGTCATTGAACACAATAAGCACCATACGAACATTTCTCCATGGGAGTAATGTCTTAAACAGTCGACGTTTTGATCGTTCCCTGGAAAACTAGTAGTAGTTTCCGAAGCACATCTGGATGCATTCTGTAATCTGTGGACCTTCAGAGTGTTGATGAAACACAGAAATTGAATTGGCATTGAACACAATAAGCACCATTCGGAGTTTTCTCCATGGGAGTAGTCTTAATCTGTCTACACTTTGATCGTACACTGGAGGACTAGTAGTACTTTCCGAAGCATATCTGGATCCATTCTGTAGTCTGTGGACCTTCAGGGTGTTGATGAAACACAGAATTGGAATCGGCATTGAACACAATAAGCACAATGCCGACCTTTCTCCATGGGAGTAATGTCTTAAACTGTCGACGCTTTGATAGTTCCCTGGAAGACTAGTAGTAGTTTTCGAAGCACATCTGGAAGCATTCTGTAATCTGTGGACCTTCAGAGTGTTGATGAAACACAGAAGATACATCGGCATTAAACACAATAAGCAGCATGCGGACTTTTCTCCATGGGAGTAATGTCTTAACTGTCGACGCTTTGATCGTTCCCTGGAAGACTAGTGTAGTTTCCGAAGCACATCTCGATGCATTCTGTAATCTGTGGACCTTCAGAGTGTTGATGAAACACAGAAATTGCATCCGCATTGAACATAATAAGCACCATGCGGACTTTTCTCTACGGGAGTAATGTCCTAAACTGTCTACGCTTTGATCGTTCCCTGGAAGACTAGTAGTACTTTCCGAAGCACATCTGGAGGCATTCTGTAATCTGAGGACCTTCAGAGTGTTGATGAAACATAGAATTGGAATCGGCATTGAACACAATAAGCACCATGCGGACCTTTCTCCATGGGAGTAATGTCTTAAACTGTCTACGCTTTGATCGTTCCCTGGAAGACTAGTAGTGGTTTCTGAACCACATCTGGATGCATTCTATAATCTGTGGACCTTCAGAGTGTTGACGAAACACAGAAATTGCATCGGCATGGAACAGAATAAGCACCATGCGGACTTTTCCCCATCGGAGTAATGTTTTAAACTGTCTACGCTTTGATCGCTCCTTGGAAGACTAGTAGTAGATTCCGAAGCACATCTGGAGGCATTCTGTAATCTGTGGACCTTCAGGGTGTTGATGAAACACAGAAATTGAATCGGCATTGAACACAATAAGCACCATGAGGACTTTTCTCCATGGGAGTAATGTCTTAAACTGTCGACGCTTGGATAGTTCCCTGGAAGACTAGTAGTAGTTTCTGAACCACATCTAGATGCATTCTGTAATCTGAGGACCTTCAGAGTGTTGATGAAACACAGAAATAGCATCGGCATTGAACAGAATAAGCACCATGCGGACTTTTCTCCATCGGAGTAATGTTTTAAACTGTCTACGCTTTGATCGTTCCTTGGAAGACTAGTAGTAGTTTCCGGAACACATCTAGATGCATACTGTAATCTGTGGACCTTCAGAGTGTTGACGAAACTCAGAAATTGAATCGGTATTGAACACAATAAGCACCATGCGGACTTTTCTCCATGGGAGTAATGACTTAAACTGTCTACGCTTTGATCGTTCCCTGGAAGACTAGTAGTAGTTTCCGAAGCACATCTGGATGCATTCCGTAATCTGTGGACATTCAGAGTGTTGATGAAACACAGAAATTGAATCGGCATTGAACACAGTAAGCACCATTCGGAGTTTTCTCCATGGGAGTAATGTCTTAATCTGTCTACGCTTTGAACGTACACTGGAAGACTAGTAGTAGTTTCCGAAGCATATCTGGATCCATTCTGTAGTCTGTGGACCTTCAGGGTGCTGATGAAACACAAAATTTGCATCGTCATTGAACACAATAAGCACCATGCGAACATTTCTCCATGGGAGTAATGTCTGAAACTGTCGACGCTTTGATTGTTCCCTGGAAGACTAGTAGTAGTTTCCGAAGCACATCTGGAGGCATTCTGTAATCTGTGGACCTTCAGAGTGTTGATGAAACACAGAAATTGAATTGGCATTAAACACAATAAACACCATTCGGAGTTTTCTCCATGGAAGTAATGCCTTAAACTGTCGACGCTTTGATAGATCCCTGGAAGACTAGTAGTACTTTCGAAGAACATCTGGTGGCATTCTGTAATCTGTGGACTTGAATCCGCATTGAACACAATAAGCACCATGCGGACTTTTGTCTATGGGAGTAATGTCTTAAACTGTCTACGCTTTGATCGTTCCCTGAAAGACTAGTAGTAGTTTCCGAAGCACATCTGGAGGCATTCTGTAATCTGTGGACCTTTAGAGTGTTGATGAAAAACAAAAATTGCATCGGCATTGAACACAATAAGCACAATGCCGACTTTTCTCCATGGGAGTAATGTCTTAAACTGTCGACGCTTTGATAGTTCCCTGGAAGACTAGTAGTAGTTTTCGAAGCACATCTGGAAGCATTCTGTAATCTGTGGACCTTCAGAGTGTTGATGAAACACAGAAGTTACATCGGCATTAAACACAATAAGCAGCATGCGGACTTTTCTCCATGGGAGTAATGTCTTAACTGTCGACGCTTTGATCGTTCCCTGGAAGACTAGTTGTAGTTTCCGAAGCACATCTGGATGCATTCTGTAATCTGTGGACCTTCAGAGTGTTGATGAAACACAGAAATTGTATCCGCATTGAACATAATAAGCACCATGCGGACTTTTCTCTACGGGAGTAATGTCTTAAACTGTCTACGCTTTGATCGTTCCCTGGAAGACTAGTAGTACTTTCCGAAGCACATCTGGAGGCATTCTGTAATCTGAGGACCTTCAGAGTGTTGATGAAACATAGAATTGGAATCGGCATTGAACACAATAAGCACCATGCGGACCTTTCTATATGGGAGTAATGTCTTAAACTGTCTACGCTTTGATCGTTCCCTGGAAGACTAGTAGTGGTTTCTGAACCACATCTGGATGCATTCTATAATCTGTGGACCTTCAGAGTGTTGACGAAACACAGAAATTGCATCGGCATGGAACAGAATAAGCACCATGCGGACTTTTCCCCATCGGAGTAATGTTTTAAACTGTCTACGCTTTGATCGCTCCTTGGAAGACTAGTAGTAGTTTCCGAAGCACATCTGGAGGCATTCTGTAATCTGTGGACCTTCAGGGTGTTGATGAAACACAGAAATTGAATCGGCATTGAACACAATAAGCACCATGAGGACTTTTCTCCATGGGAGTAATGTCTTAAACTGTCGACGCTTGGATAGTTCCCTGGAAGACTAGTAGTAGTTTCTGAACCACATCTAGATGCATTCTGTAATCTGAGGACCTTCAGAGTGTTGATGAAACACAGAAATAGCATCGGCATTGAACAGAATAAGCACCATGCGGACTTTTCTCCATCGGAGTAATGTTTTAAACTGTCTACGCTTTGATCGTTCCTTGGAAGACTAGTAGTAGTTTCCGGAACACATCTAGATGCATACTGTAATCTGTGGACCTTCAGAGTGTTGACGAAACTCAGAAATTGAATCGGTATTGAACACAATAAGCACCATGCGGACTTTTCTCCATGGGAGTAATGACTTAAACTGTCTACGCTTTGATCGTTCCCTGGAAGACTAGTAGTAGTTTCCGAAGCACATCTGGATGCATTCCGTAATCTGTGGACATTCAGAGTGTTGATGAAACACAAAAATTGCATCGGCATTGAACACATTAAGCACCATGTGGACTTTTCTCCATGGGAGTAATGTATTAAACTCTCTACGCTTTGATCGTTCCCTGGAAGACTAGTAGTAGTTTCCGAAGCACATCTGGAGGCATTCTGTAATCTGTGGATTTTCAGAGTGTTGATGAAATACAAAAATTGCATCGGCATTTAATACAATAAGCACCATGCAGTCTTTTCTACATGGGAGTAATGTCTAAAACTGTCTACGCTTTGATCATTCCCTGGAAGACTAGTAGTAGTTTCCGAAGCACATCTGGAGGCATTCTGTAATCTGTGGACCTTCAGAGTGTTGATGAAACACAGAAATTGAATTAGCATTGAACACAATAAGCACCATTCGGAGTTTTCTCCATGGGAGTAATGTCTTAAACTGTCGACGCTTTGATAGTTCCCTGGAAGACTAGTAGTACTTTCGAAGCACATCTGGTGGCATTCTGTAATCTGTGGACCTTCAGAGTGTTGATGAAACACAGAAATGGAATCGGCATTGAACACAATAAGCACCATGCGGACTTTTCTCCATGCTAGTAATGTCTAAAACTGTATACGCTTTGATCGTTCCCTGGAAGACTAGTAGTAGTTTTCGAAGCACATCTGGAGGCATTCTGTAATCTGTGGACTTTCAGAGTGTTCATGAAACACAGAAATTGCATCCGCATTGAACTCAATAAGCACCATGCGGACTTTTGTCTATGGGAGTAATGTCTTAAACTGTCTACGCTTTGATCGTTCCCTGAAAGACTAGTAGTAGTTTCCGAAACCATCTGGAGGCCTTCTGTAATCTGTGGACCTTTAGAATGTTGATGAAAAACAAAAATTGCATCGGCATTGAACACAATAAGCACCATGCGGACTTTTATCCATGGGAGTAATGTCTTAAACTGTCCACGCTTTGATCGTTCACTGGAAGAGTAGTAGTAATTTCCGAAGCACATCTGGAGGCATTCTGTATTCTGTTGACCTTCAAAGTGTTGATGAAACACAGAAATTGAATCGGCATTGAACACAGTAAGCACCATTCGGAGTTTTCTCCATGGGAGTAATGTCTTAATCTGTCTACGCTTTGATCGTACACTGGAAGACTAGTAGTAGTTTCCGAAGCATATCTGGATCCATTCTGTAGTCTGTGGACCTTCAGGGTGCTGATGAAACACAAAATTTGCATCGTCATTGAACACAATAAGCACCATGCGAACATTTCTCCATGGGAGTAATGTCTGAAACTGTCGACGCTTTGATTGTTCCCTGGAAGACTAGTAGTAGTTTCCGAAGCACATCTGGAGGCATTCTGTAATCTGTGGACCTTTAGAGTGTTGATGAAAAACAAAAATTGCATCGGCATTGAACACAATAAGCACCATGCGGACTTTTATCCATGGGAGTAATGTCTTAAACTGTCCACGCTTTGATCGTTCACTGGAAGACTAGTAGTAATTTCCGAAGCACATCTGGAGGCATTCAGTATTCTGTTGACCTTCAAAGTGTTGATGAAACACAGAAATTGAATCGGCATTGAACACAATAAGCACCATACGAACATTTCTCCATGGGAGTAATGTCTTAAACAGTCGACGCTTTGATCGTTCCCTGGAAGACTAGTAGTAGTTTCCGAAGCACATCTGGATGCATTCTGTAATCTGTGGACCTTCAGAGTGTTGATGAAACACAGAAATTGATCCGCATTGGACACAATAAGCACCATGCGGACTTTTCTCTGTGGGAGTAATGTCTTAAACTGTCTACGATTTGATCGTTCCCTGGAAGACTAGTAGTACTTTCCGAAGCACATCTGGAGGCATTCTGTAATCTGTGGACCTTCAGAGTGTTGATGAAACACAGAAATGGAATCGGCATTGAACACAATAAGCACCATGCGGTCTTTTCTCCATGGAAGTAATGTCTAAAACTGTCTACGCTTTGATCATTCCCTGGAAGACTAGTAGTAGTTTCCGAAGCACATCTGGATGAATTCTGTAATCTGTGGACCTTCAGAGTGTTGATGAAACACAGAAATTGAATTGGCATTGAACACAATAAGCACCATTCGGAGTTTTCTCCATGGGAGTAGTCTTAATCTGTCTACACTTTGATCGTACACTGGAGGACTAGTAGTACTTTCCGAAGCATATCTGGATCCATTCTGTAGTCTGTGGACCTTTAGGGTGTTGATGAAACACAGAATTGGAATCGGCATTGAACACAATAAGCACAATGCCGACTTTTCTCCATGGGAGTAATGTCTTAAACTGTCGACGATTTGATAGTTCCCTGGAAGACTAGTATTAATTTTCGAAGCACATCTGGAAGCATTCTGTAATCTGTGGTTCTTCAGAGTGTTGATGAAACACAGAAGTTACATCGGCATTAAACACAATAAGCAGCATGCGGACTTTTCCCCATGGGAGTAATGTCTTAACTGTCGACGCTTTGATCGTTCGCTGGAAGACTAGTTATAGTTTCCGAAGCACATCTGGATGCATTCTGTAATCTGTGGACCTTCAGAGTGTTGATGAAACACAGAAATTGCATCCGCATTGAACACAATAAGCACCAAGAGGACATTTCTCTACGGGAGTAATGTCTTAAACTGTCTACGCTTTGATCGTTCCCTGGAAGACTAGTAGTGGTTTCTGAACCACATCTGGATGCATTCTATAATCTGTGGACTTTCAGAGTGTTGACGAAACACAGAAATTGCATCGGCATGGAACAGAATAAGCACCATGCGGACTTTTCCCTATCGGAGTAATGTTTTAAACTGTCTACGCTTTGATCGCTCCTTGGAAGACTAGTAGTTTCCGAAGCACATTTGGATGCATTCTGTAATCTGTGGACCTTCAGAGTGTTGATGAAACACAAAAATTGCATCGGCATGGAATACAATATGCACCATGCCTACCTATCTCTATGGGAGTAATGTCTTAAACTGTCTACGCTTTGATCGTTCCCTGAAACACTAGTAGTAGTTTCCGAAGCACATCTGGAGGCATTCTCTAATTTGTGGACCTTCAGAGTGTTGATGAAAAACAAAAATTGCATCGGCATTGAACACAATAAGTACCATGCGGACTTTTCTCTATGGGAGTAATGTCTTAAACTGGCTACGCTTTGATCGTTCCCTGGAAGACTAGTAGTAGTTTCTGAACCACATCTGGATGCATTCTGTAACCTGTGGACCGTCAGAGTGTTGATGAAACACAGAAATTGCATCGGCATTGAACAGAATAAGCACCATGCGGACTTTTCTCCATGGGAGTAATGTCTTAAACTGTCTACGCTTTGATCGTTAACTGAAAGACTAGTAGTAGTTTCCGAAGCACATCTGGATGCATTCTGTAATCTGTGGACCTTCAGAGTGTTGATGAAACACAGAAATGGAATCGGCATTGAACACAATAAGCACCATGCGGACTTTTCTCCATGACAGTAATGTCTTAATCTGGCTACACTTTGATCGTACACTGGAGGACTAGTAGTAGTTTCCGAAGCGTATCTGGATCCATTCTGTAGTCTGTGGACCTTCAGAGTGTTGATGAAACACAAAAATTGCATCATCATTTAATACAATAAGCACCATGTAGACTTTTCTTCATGGGAGTAATGTCTTAAACTGTCTACGCTTTGATCGTTCCCTGGAAGACTAGTAGTAGTTTCCGAAGCACATCTGGATGCATTCTGTAATCTGTGGACCTTCAGAGTGTTGATGAAAAACAAAAATTGCATCGGCATTGAACACAATGAGCACCATGCGGACTTTTCTCCATGGGAGTAATGTCTTAAACTGTCTACGCTTTGATCGTTCCCTGGAAGACTAGTAGTAGTTTCCGAAGCACACCTGGATGCATTCAGCAATCTGTGGACCTTCAGAGTGTTGATGAAACACAGAAATTACATCGGCATTTAACAGAATAAGCACCATGCGGTCTTTTCTCCATGGGAGTGATGTCATAAACTGTCGACGCTTTGATAGTTCCCTGGAAGACTAGTAGTAGTTTTCGAAGCACATCTGGAGGAATTCTGTAATCTGTGGACCTTCAGAGTGTTGATGAAACACAAAAGTTGCATGGGCATTGAACACAATAACCACTATGCGGACTTTTCTCCATGGGAGTAATGTCTTAAACTGTCTACTCTTTGATCGTTCCCTGGAAGACTAGTAGTAGTTTCCGAAGCACATTTGGATGCATTCTGTAATCTGTGGACCTTCAGAGTGTTGATGAAACACAAAAATTGCATCGGCATGGAATACAATAAGTACCATGCGGACTTTTCTCTATGGGAGTAATGTCTTAAACTGGCTACGCTTTGATCGTTCCCTGGGAGACTAGTAGTAGTTTCTGAACCACATCTGAATACATTCTGTAACCTGTGGACCGTCAGAGTGTTGATGAAACACAGAAATTGCATCGGCATTGAACAGAATAAGCACCATGCGGACTTTTCTCCATGGGAGTAATGTCTTAAACTGTCTACGCTTTGATCGTTCCCTGAAAGACTAGTAGTAGTTTCCGAAGCACATCTGGATGCATTCTGTAATCTGTGGACCTTCAGAGTGTTGATGAAACACAGAAATGGAATCGGCATTGAACACAATAAGCACCATGCGGACTTTTCTCCATGACAGTAATGTCTTAATCTGGCTACACTTTGATCGTACACTGGGGGACTAGTAGTAGTTTCCGAAGCGTATCTGGATCCATTCTGTATTCTGTGGACCTTCAGGGTGTTGATGAAAGACAAAATTTGCATCGTCATTGAACACAATAAGCACCATCCGGACTTTTCTCCATGGGAGTAATGTCTTAAACTGTCGACGCTTTGATAGTTCCCTGGAAGACTAGTAGTAGTTTTCGAAGCACATCTGGAGGCATTCTGTAATCTGTGGACCTTCAGAGTGTTGTTGAAACACAGAAGTTGCATCGGCATTGAACACAATAACCACCATGCGGAGTTTTCTCCATGGGAGTAATGTCTTAAACTGTCGACGCTGTGATCGTTCCCTGGAAGCCTAGTAGTAGTTTCCGAAGCACATCTGGAGGCATTCTGTAATCTGTGGACCTTCAGAGTGTTGATGAAAAACAAAAATTGCATCGGCATTGAACACAATAAGCACCATGCGGACTTTTATCCATGGGAGTAATGTCTTAAACTGTCTACGCTTTGATCGTTCCCTGGAAGACTAGTAGTACTTTCCGAAGCACATCTGGACGCATTCTGTAATCTGAGGACCTTCAGAGTGTTCATGAAACACAGAATTGGAATCGGCATTGAACACAATAAGCACCATGCGGACTTTTCTCCATGAGAGTAATGTCTTAAACTATCTACGCTTTGATCGTTCTCTGGAACACTAGTAGTCGTTTCCGAAGCACATCTGGAGGCATTCAGTAATCTGTGGACCTTCAGAGTGTTGATGAAACACATAAATTCCATCGGCATTGAACACAATAAGCACCTTGAGGACTTATCTCCATGGGAGTAATGTCTTAAACTGCCTACGCTTTGATCGCTCTCTGGAGGACTAGTAGTAGTTTCCGAAGCACATCTGGAGGCAATCTGTAATCTGTGGACCTTCAGAGTGTTGATGAAAAATAGAAATTGAATTGGCATTGAACACAATAAGCACCATTCGGAGTTTTCTCCATGGGAGTAATGTCTTAATCTGTCTACGCTTTGAACGTACACTGGAAGACTAGTTGTAGTTCCCGAAGCATATCTGGATCCACTCTGTAGTCTGTGGACCTTCAGGGTGTTGATGAAACATAAAATTTGCATCGTCATTGAACACATTAAGCACCATGCGGACTTTTCTCCATGGGAGTAATGTCTTAAGCTGTCGACGCTTTGATAGTTCCCTGGAAGACTAGTAGTAGTTTTCAAAGCACATCTGGAAGCATTCTGTAATCTGTGGACCTTCAGAGTTTTGATGAAACACAGAAGTTGCACAGGCATTGAACACAATAAGCACCATGCGGACTTTTGTCCATGGGAGTAATGTCTTAAATTGTCGACGCTTTCATCGTTCCCTGGAAGACTAGTAGTAGTTTCCGAAGCACATCTGGATGCATTCTGTAATCTGTGGACCTTCAGAGTGTTGATGAAACACAGATATTGCATCCGCATTGAACACAATAAGCACCATGCGGACTTCTCTCTATGGGAGTAATGTCTTAAACTGTCTACGCTTTGATCGTTCCCTGGAAGACTAGTAGTACTTTCCGAAGCACATCTGGAGGCATTCTGTAATCTGTGGACCTTCAGAGTGTTGATGAAACACAGAAATGGAATCGGCATTGAACACAATGGGCACCATGCGGACTTTTCTCCATGGGAGTAATGTCTTAAACTGTCTACGCTTTGATCGTTCCCTGGAAGACTAATAGTAGTTTCCGAAGCACATCTGGATGCATTCTGTAACCTGTGGACCTTCAGAGTGTTGATGAAACACAGAAAATGCATCGGCATTGAACAGAATAAGCACCATGCGGACTTTTCTCCATGGAAGTAATGTTTTAAACTGTCTACGCTTTGATCGTTCCCTGGAAGACTAGTAGTAGTTTCCAAAGCACATTTGGATGCATTCCGTAATCTGTGGATCTTCAGAGTGTTGATGAAACACAAAAATTGCATCGGCATTGAACACAATCAGCACCATGCGGACTTTTCTCCATTGGAGTAATGTCTTAAACTGTCTACGCTTTGATCGTTCCCTGGAAGACTAATAGTACTTTCTGAACCACATCTGGATGCATTCTGTAACCTGTGGACCTTCAGAGTGTTGATGAAACACAGAAATAGCATCGGCATTGAACAGAATAAGCACCATGCGGACTTTTCTCAATGGGAGTAATGTCTTAATCTGTCTACACTTTGATCGTACACTGGAGGACTAGTAGTAGTTTCCGAAGCGTATCTGGATCCATTCTGTAGTCTGTGGACCTTCAGGGTGTTGATGAAACACAAAATTTGCATCGTCATTGAACACAATAAGCACCATGCTTACTTTTCTCCATGGGAGTAATGTCTTAAACTGTCGACGCTTTGATAGTTCCCTGGAAGACTAGTAATATTTTTCGAAGCACATCTGGAGGATTTCTGTAATCTGTGGACCTTCAGAGTGTTGATGAAACACAGAAGTTGCATTGGCATTGAACACAATAACCACTATGCGGACTTTTCTCCATGGGAGTAATGTCTTAAACTGTCTATGCTTTGATCGTTCCGTGGAAGACTAGTAGTAGTTTCTGAACCACATCTGGATGCATTCTGTAATCTGTGGACCTTCAGAGTGTTGATGAAACACAGAAAATGCATCGGCATTGAACAGAATAAGCACCATGCGTACTTTTCTCCATGGGAGTAATGTTTTAAAGTGTCTACGCTTTGATCGTTCCCTGGAAGACTAGTAGTAGTTTCCAAAGCACATTTGGATGCATTCCGTAATCTGTGGATCTTCAGAGTGTTGATGAAACACAGAAGTTGCATCGGCATTGAACACAATAACCACTATGCGGACTTTTCTCCATGGGAGTAATGTCTTAAACTGTCTACGCTTTGATCGTTCCGTGGAAGACTAGTAGTAGTTTCTGAACCACATCTGGATGCATTCTGTAATCTGTGGACCTTCAGAGTGTTGATAAATCACAGAAATTCCATCGGCATTGAACAGAATAAGCACCATGCGGACTTTTCTCCATCGGAGTAATGTTTTAAACTGTCTACGCTTTGATCGTTCCCCGGAAGACTAGTAGTAGTTTCCGAAGCACATCTGGATGCATTCTGTAATCTGTGGACCTTCAGAGTGTTGATGAAACACAAAAATTGCATCGGCATGGAATACAATATGCACCATGCCTACCTATCTCTATGGGAGTAATGTCTTAAACTGTCTACGCTTTGATCGTTCCCTGAAACACTAGTAGTAGTTTCCGAAGCACATCTGGAGGCATTCTGTAATTTGTGGACCTTCAGAGTGTTGATGAAAAACAAAAATTGCATCGGCATTGAACACAATAAACACCATGCGGACTTTTCTCTATGGGAGTAATGTCTTAAACTGGCTACGCTTTGATCGCTCCCTGGAAGACTAGTAGTAGTTTCTGAAAAACATCTGGATGCATTCTGTAACCTGTGGACCGTCAGAGTGTTGATTAAACACAGAAATTGTATCGGCATTGAACACAATAAGCACCATGCGGACTTTTCTCCATGGGAGTAATGTCTTAAACTGTCTACGCTTTGATCGTTCCCTGAGAGACTAGTAGTAGTTTCCGAAGCACATCTGGAGGAATTCTGTAATCTGTGGACCTTCAGAGTGTTGATGAAACACAGAAATGGAATCGGCATTGAACACAATAACCACTATGCGGACTTTTCTCCATGGGAGTAATGTCTTAAACTGTCTACGCTTTGATCGTTCCGTGGAAGACTAGTAGTAGTTTCTGAACCACATCTGGATGCATTCTGTAATCTGTGGACCTTCAGAGTGTTGATAAATCACAGAAATTCCATCGGCATTGAACAGAATAAGCACCATGCGGACTTTTCTCCATCGGAGTAATGTTTTAAACTGTCTACGCTTTGATCGTTCCCTGGAAGACTAGTAGTAGTTTCTGAACCACATCTGGATGCATTCTGTAATTTGTGGACCTTCAGAGTGTTGATGAAACACAAAAATTGCATCGGCATTGAACACAATAAGCACCATGCGGACTTTTCTCCATGGGAGTATTGTCTTAAACTGTCTTCGCTTTGATCGTTCCCTGGAAGACTAGTAGTAGTTTCCGAAGCACATTTGGATGCATTCTGTAATCTGTGGACCTTCAGAGTGTCGATGAAACACAAAAATTGCATCGGCATGGAATACAATATGCACCATGCCTACCTATCTCTATGGGAGTAATGTCTTAAACTGTCTACGCTTTGATCGTTCCCTGAAACACTAGTAGTAGTTTCCGAAGCACATCTGGAGGCATTCTGTAATTTGTGGACCTTCAGAGTGTTGATGAAAAACAAAAATTGCATCGGCATTGAACACCATAAACACCATGCGGACTTTTCTCTATGGGAGTAATGTCTTAAACTGGCTACGCTTTGATCGCTCCCTGGAAGACTAGTAGTAGTTTCTGAACCACATCTGGATGCATTCTGTAACCTGTGGACCGTCAGAGTGTTGATGAAACACAGAAATTGTATCGGCATTGAACAGAATAAGCACCATGCGGACTTTTCTCCATGGGAGTAATGTCTTAAACTGTCTACGCTTTGATCGTTCCCTGAAAGACTAGTAGTAGTTTCCGAAGCACATCTGGATGCATTCTGTAATATGTGGACCTTCAGAGTGTTGATGAAACACAGAAATGGAATCGGCATTGAACACAATAAGCACCATGAGGACTTTTCTCCATGACAGTAATGTCTTAATCTGTCTACACTTTGATCGTACACTGGAGGACTAGTAGTAGTTTCCGAAGCGTATCTGGATCCATTCTGTAGTCTGTGGACCTTCAGGGTGTTGATGAAAGAAAAAATTTGCATCGTCATTGAACACAATAAGCACCATGCGGACTTTTCTCCATGGGAGTAATGTCTTAAACTGTCGACGCTTTGATAGTTCCCTGGAAGACTTGTAGTAGTTTTCGAAGCACATCTGGAGGCATTCTGTAATCTGTGGACCTTCAGAGTGTTGATGAAACACAGAAGTTGCATCGGCATTGAACACAATAACCACCATGCGGAGTTTTCTCCATGGGAGTAATGTCTTAAACTGTCGACGCTTTGATCGTTCTCTGGGACACTAGTAGTCGTTTCCGAAGCACATCTGGAGGCATTAAGTAATCTGTGGACCTTCAGAGTGTTGATGAAACACATAAATTCCATCGGCATTGAACACAATAAGCACCTTGAGGACTTATCTCCATGGGAGTAATGTCTTAAACTGCCTACGCTTTGATCGCTCTCTGGAGGACTAGTAGTAGTTTCCGAAGCACATCTGGAGGCATTCTGTAATCTGTGGACCTACAGAGTGTTGATGAAACATAGAAATTGAATTGGCATTGAACACAATAAGCACCATTCGGAGTTTTCTCCATGGGAGTAATGTCTTAATCTGTCTACGCTTTGAACGTACACTGGAAGACTAGTTGTAGTTTCCGAAGCATATCTGGATCCACTCTGTAGTCTGTGGACCTTCAGGGTGTTGATGAAACATAAAATTTGCATCGTCATTAAACACATTAAGCACCATGCGGACTTTTCTCCATGGGAGTAATGTCTTAAACTGTCGACGCTTTGATAGTTCCCTGGAAGACTACTAGTAGTTTTCAAAGCACATCTGGAAGCATTCTGTAATCTGTGGACCTTCAGAGTGTTAATGAAACACAGAGGTTGCATCGGCATTGAACACAATAAGCACCATGCGGACTTTTGTCCATGGGAGTAATGTCTTAAATTGTCGACGCTTTCATCGTTCCCTGGAAGACTAGTAGTAGTTTCCGAAGCACATCTGGATGCATTCTGTAATCTGTGGACCTTCAGAGTGTTGATGAATCACAGATATTGCATCCGCATTGAACACAATAAGCACCATGCGGACTTCTCTCTATGGGAGTAATGTCTTAAACTGTCTACGCTTTGATCGTTCCCTGGAAGACTAGTAGTACTTTCCGAAGCACATCTGGAGGCATTCTGTAATCTGTGGACCTTCAGAGTGTTGATGAAACACAGAAATGGAATCGGCATTGAACACAATGAGCACCATGCGGACTTTTCTCCATGAGAGTAATGTCTTAAACTGTCTACGCTTTGATCGTTCCCTGGAAGACTAATAGTAGTTTCTGTACCACATCTGGATGCATTCTGTAACCTGTGGACCTTCAGAGTGTTGATGAAACACAGAAATTGCATCGGCATTGAACAGAATAAGCACTATGCGGACTTATCTCCATGGGAGTAATGTCTTAAACTGGCTACGCTTTGATCGTTCCCTGGAAGACTAGTAGTAGTTTCCAAAGCACATTTGGATGCATTCCGTAATCTGTGGATCTTCAGAGTGTTGATGAAACACAAAAATTGCATCGGCATTGAACACAATAAGCACCATGCGGACTTTTCTCCATTGGAGTAATGTCTTAAACTGTCTACGCTTTGATCGTTCCCTGGAAGACTAATAGTAGTTTCTGAACCACATCTGAATGCATTCTGTAACCTGTGGACCTTCAGAGTGTTGATGAAACACAGAAATTGCATCGGCATTGAACAGAATAAGCACCATGCGGACTTTTCTCAATGGGAGTAATGTCTTAATCTGTCTACACTTTGATCGCACACTGGAGGACTAGTAGTAGTTTCCGAAGCGTATCTGGATCCATTCTGTAGTCTGTGGACCTTCAGGGTGTTGATGAAACACAAAATTTGCATCGTCATTGAACACAATAAGCACCATGCTTACTTTTCTCCATGGGAGTAATGTCTTAAACTGTCGACGCTTTGATAGTTCCCTGGAAGACTAGTAATAGTTTTCGAAGCACATCTGGAGGCATTCTGTAATCTGAGGACCTTCATAGTGTTGATGAAACACAGAAGTTGCATCGGCATTGAACACAATAAGCACCATGCGGACTTTTCTCCATGAGAGTAATGTCTTAAACTGTCTACGCTTTGATCGTTCCCTGGAAGACTAGTAGTAGTTTCTGAACCACATCTGGATGCATTCTGTAATCTGAGGACCTTCAGAGTGTTGATGAAACACAGAAATTGCATCGGCATTGAACAGAATAAGCACCATGCGGACTTTTCTCCATCGGAGTAATGTTTTAAACTGTCTACGCTTTGATCGTTCCTTGGAAGACTAGTAGTAGTTTCCGAAGCACATCTAGATGCATACTGTAATATGTGGACCTTCAGAGTGTTGATGAAACACAGAAATTGAATTGGCATTGAACACAATAAGCACCATTCGGAGTTTTCTCGATGGGAGTAATGTCTTAAACTGTCGACGCTTTGATAGTTCCCTGGAAGACTAGTAGTACTTTCCGAAGCACATCTGGAGGCATTCTGTAATCTGTGGACCTTGAGAGTGTTGATGAAACACAGAAATTGCATCGGCATTGAACACAATAAGCACCATGCGGACTTTTCTCCATGGGAGTAATGACTTAAACTGTCTACGCTTTGATCGTTCCCTGGAAGACTAGTAGTAGTTTCCGAAGCACATCTGGAGGCATTCTGTAATCTGTGGACCTTCAGAGTGTTGATGAAACACAGAAATTGAATTGGCATTGAACACAATAAACACCATTCGGAGTTTTCTCCATGGAAGTAATGCCTTAAACTGTCGACGTTTTGATAGATCCCTGGAAGACTAGTAGTACTATCGAAGAACATCTGGTGGCATTCTGTAATCTGTGGACTTGAATCCGCATTGAACACAATAAGCACCATGCGGACTTTTGTCTATGGGAGTAATGTCTTAAACTGTCTACGCTTTGATCGTTCCCTGAAAGACTAGTAGTAGTTTCCGAAGCACATCTGGAGGCATTCTGTAATCTGTGGACCTTTAGAGTGTTGATGAAAAACAAAAATTGCATCGGCATTGAACACAATAAGCACCATGCGGACTTTTATCCATGGGAGTAATGTCTTAAACTGTCCACGCTTTGATCGTTCACTGGAAGACTAGTAGTAATTTCCGAAGCACATCTGGAGGCATTCTGTATTCTGTTGACCTTCAAAGTGTTGATGAAACACAGATATTGAATCGGCATTGAACACAATAAGCACCATTCGGAGTTTTCTCCATAGGAGTAATGTCTTAATCTGTCTACGCTTTGATCGTACACTGGAATACTAGTAGTAGTTTCCGAAGCATATCTGGATCCATTCTGTAGTCTGTGGACCTTCAGGGTTCTGATGAAACACAAAATTTGCATCGTCATTGAACACAATAAGCACCATGCGAACATTTCTCCATGGGAGTAATGTCTTAAACAGTCGACGCTTTGATCGTTCCCTGGAAGACTAGTAGTAGTTTCCGAAGCACATCTGGAGGCATTCTGTAATCTGTGCACCTTCAGAGTGTTGATGAAACACAGAAATTGATCCGCATTGGACACAATAAGCACCATGCGGACTTTTCTCTGTGGGAGTAATGTCTTAAACTGTCTACGATTTGATCGGTCCCTGGTAGACTAGTAGTACTTTCCGAAGCACATCTGGAGGCATTCTGTAATCTGTGGACCTTCAGAGTGTAGATGAAACACTGAAATGGAATCGGCATTGAACACAATAAGCAGCATGCGGTCTTTTCTCCATGGAAGTAATGTCTAAAACTGTCTACGCTTTGATCATTCCCTGGAAGACTAGTAGTAGTTTCCGAAGCACATCTGGATGCATTCTGTAATCTGTGGACCTTCAGAGTGTTGATGAAACACAGAAATTGAATTTGCATTGAACACAATAAGCACCATTCGGAGTTTTCTCCATGGGAGTAGTCTTAATCTGTCTACACTTTGATCGTACACTGGAGGACTATTAGTACTTTCCGAAGCATATCTGGATCCATTCTGTAGTCTGTGGACCTTCAGGGTGTTGATGAAACACAGAATTGGAATCGGCATTGAACACAATAAGCACAATGCCGACTTTTCTCCATGGGAGTAATGTCTTAAACTGTCGACGCTTTGATAGTTCCCTGGAAGACTAGTAGTAGTTTTCGAAGCACATCTGGAAGCATTCTGTAATCTGTGGACCTTCAGAGTGTTGATGAAACACAGAAGTTACATCGGCATTAAACACAATAAGCAGCATGCGGACTTTTCTCCATGGGAGTAATGTCTTAACTGTCGACGCTTTGATCGTTCCCTGGAAGACTAGTAGTAGTTTCCGAAGCACATCTGGATGCATTCTGTAATCTGTGGACCTTCAGAGTGTTGATGAAACACAGAAATTGCATCTGCATTGAAGACAATAAGCACCATGCGGACTTTTCTCTGTGGGAGTAATGTCTTAAACTGTCTACGCTTTGATCATTCCCTGGAAGACTAGTAGTAGTTTCCGAAGCACATCTGGAGGCATTCTGTAATCTGTGGACCTTCAGAGTGTTGATGAAACACAGAAATTGAATTGGCATTGAACACAATAAGCACCATTCGGAGTTTTCTCCATGGGAGTAATGTCTTAAACTGTCGACGCTTTGATAGTTCCCTGGAAGACTAGTAGTACTTTCGAAGCACATCTGGTGGCATTCTGTAATCTGTGGACCTTCGGAGTGTTGATGAAACACAGAAATGGAATCGGCATTGAACACAATAAGCACCATGCGGACTTTTCTCCATGCTAGTAATGTCTAAACCTGTCTACGCTTTGATCGTTCCCTGGAAGACTAGTAATAGTTTTCGAAGCACATCTGGAGGCATTCTGTAATCTGCGGACTTTCAGAGTGTTGATGAAACACAGAAATTGCATCGGCATTGAACACAATAAGCACCATGCGGACTTTTGTCTATGGGAGTAATGTCTTAAACTGTCTAAGCTTTGATCGTACACTGGAAGACTAGTAGTAGTTTCCGAAGCACATCTGGAGGCCTTCTGTAATCTGTGGACCTTTAGAATGTTGATGAAAACCAAAAATTGCATCGGCATTCAACACAATAAGCTCCATGCGGACTTTTATCCATGGGAGTAATGTCTTAAACTGTGTACGCTTTGATCGTTCACTGGAAGACTAGTTGTAATTTCCGAAGCACATCTGGAGGCATTCTGTATTCTGTTGACCTTCAAAGTGTTGATGAAACACAGAAATTGAATCGGCATTGAACACAGTAAGCACCATTCGGAGTTTTCTCCATGGTAGTAATGTCTTAATCTGTCTACGCTTTGATCGTACACTGGAAGACTAGTAGTAGTTTCCGAAGCATATCTGGATCCATTCTGTAGTCTGTGGACCTTCAGGGTGCTGATGAAACACAAAATTTGCATCGTCATTGAACACAATAAGCACCATGCGAACATTTCTCCATGGGAGTAATGTCTGAAACTGTCGACGCTTTGATCGTTCCCTGGAAGACTAGTAGTAGTTTCCGAAGCACATCTGGATGCATTCTGTAATCTGTGGACCTTCAGAGTGTTGATGAAACACAGAAATTGATCCGCATTGGACACAATAAGCACCATGCGGACTTTTCTCTGTGGGAGTAATGTCTTAAACTGTCTACGATTTGATCGTTCCCTGGAAGACTAGTAGTACTTTCCGAAGCACATCTGTAGGCATTCTGTAATTTGTGGACGTTCAGAGTGTTGATGAAACACAGAAATGGAATCGGCATTGAACACAATAAGCACCATGCGGTCTTTTATCCATGGGAGTAATGTCTAAAACTGTCTACGCTTTGATCATTCCCTGGAAGACTAGTAGTACTTTCCGAAGCACATCTGGAGGCATTCTGTAATCTATGGACCTTCAGAGTGTTGATGAAACACAGAAATTGAATTGGCATTGAACACAATAAGCACCATTCGGAGTTTTCTCTATGGGAGTAGTCTTAATCTGTCTACACTTTGATCGTACACTGGAGGACTAGTAGTACTTTCCGAAGCATATCTGGATCCATTCTGTAGTCTGTGGACCTTCAGGGTGTTGTTGAAACACAGAATTGGAATCGGTATTGAACACAATAAGCACAATGCCGACTTTTCTCCATGGGAGTAATGTCTTAAACTGTCGACGATTTGATAGTTCCCTGGAAGACTAGTAGTAGTTTTCGAAGCACATCTGGAAGCATTCTGTAATCTGTTTACCTTCAGAGTGTTGATGAAACACAGAAGTTGCATCGGCATTAAACACAATAAGCAGCATGCGGACTTTTCTCCATGGGAGTAATGTCTTAACTGTCGACGCATTGATCGTTCCCTGGAAGACTAGTAGTAGTTTCCGAAGCACATCTGGATGCATTCTGTAATCTGTGGACTTTCAGAGTGTTGATGAAACACAGAAATTGCATCCGCATTGAACACAATAAGCACCATGCGGACTTTTGTCTATGGGAGTAATGTCTTAAACTGTCTACGCTTTGATCGTTCCCTGAAAGACTAGTAGTAGTTTCCGAAGCTCATCTGGAGGCCTTCTGTAATCTGTGGACCTTTAGAAAGTTGATGAAAAACAAAAATTGCATCGGCATTGAACACAATAAGCACCATGCGGACTTTTCTCCATGGGAGTAATGTCTTAAACTGTCCACGCTTTGATAGTTCCCTGGAAGACTAGTAGTACTTTCCGAAGCACATCTGGAGGCATTCTGTAATCTGTGGACCTTCAGAGTGTTGATGAAACACAGACGTTGAATCGGTATTGAACACAATAAGCACCATGCGGACTTTTCTCCATGGGAGTAATGACTTAAACTGTCTACGCTTTAATCGTTCCCTGGAAGACTAGTAGTAATTTCCGAAGCACATCTGGATGTATTCTGTAATCTGTGGACCTTTAGAGTGTTGATGAAACACAAAAATTGCATCGGCATTGAACACAATAAGCACCATGCGGACTTTTCTCCATGGGAGTAATGTCATAAACTGTCTACGCTTTGATCGTTCCCTGGAAGACTAGTAGTAGTTTCCGAAGCACATCTGGAGGCATTCTGTAATCTGTGGACCTTCAGAGTGTTGATGAAACACAAAAATTGCATCTGCATTGAACACAATCAGCACAATGCGGACTTTTCTCCATGGGAGTAATGTCTTAAACTGTCTTTGCTTTGATCGTACATTGGAAGACTAGTAGTAGTTTCAGAAGCACATCTGGAGGCATTCTCTTATCTGTGGACCTTGAGAGTGTTGATGAAACACAGAAATTGAATCGGCATTGAACACAATAAGCACCATGCGGACTTTTCTCCATGGGAGTAATGACTTAAACTGTCTACGCTTTGATCGTTCCCTGGAAGACTAGCAGTAGTTTCCGAAGCACATCTGGATGCATTCCGTAATCTGTGGCCATTCAGAGTGTTGGTGAAACACAAAAATTGAATCGGCATTGAACACAATAAGCACCATGCGGACTTTTCCCGATGGGAGTAATGTATTAAACTCTCTACGCTTTGATCGTTCCCTGGAAGACTAGTAGCAGTTTCCGAAGCACATCTGGAGGCATTCTGTAACCTGTGGACTTTCAGAGTGTTGATGAAACACAAATATTGCATCGGCATGTAATACAATAAGCACCTTGCAGACTTTTCTACATGGGAGTAATGTCTAAAACTGTCTACGCTTTGATCATTCCCTGGAAGACTAGTAGTAGTTTCCGAAGCACATCTGGAGGCATTCTGTAATCTGTGGACCTTCAGAGTGTTGATGAAACACAGAAATTGAATTGGCATTGAACACAATAAACACCATTCGGAGTTTTCTCCATGGAAGTAATGCCTTAAACTGTCGACGTTTTGATAGATCCCTGGAAGACTAGTAGTACTATCGAAGAACATCTGGTGGCATTCTGTAATCTGTGGACTTGAATCCGCATTGAACACAATAAGCACCATGCGGACTTTTGTCTATGGGAGTAATGTCTTAAACTGTCTACGCTTTGATCGTTCCCTGAAAGACTAGTAGTAGTTTCCGAAGCACATCTGGAGGCATTCTATAATCTGTGGACCTTTAGAGTGTTGATGAAAAACAAAAATTGCATCGGCATTGAACACAATAAGCACCATGCGGACTTTTCTCCATGGGAGTAATGTCTTAACTGTCCACGCTTTGATCGTTCACTGGAAGACTAGTAGTAATTTCCGAAGCACATCTGGAGGCATTCTGTATTCTGTTGACCTTCAAAGTGTTGATGAAACACAGATATTGAATCGGCATTGAACACAATAAGAACCATTCGGAGTTTTCTCCATAGGAGTAATGTCTTAATCTGTCTACGCTTTGATCGTACACTGGAATACTAGTAGTAGTTTCCAAAGCATATCTGGATCCATTCTGTAGTCTGTGGACCTTCAGGGTTCTGATGAAACACAAAATTTGCATCGTCATTGAACACAATAAGCACCATGCGAACATTTCTCCATGGGAGTAATGTCTTAAACAGTCGACGCTTTGATCGTTGCCTGGAAGACTAGTAGTAGTTTCCGAAGCACATCTGGAGGCATTCTGTAATCTGTGGACCTTCAGAGTGTTGATGAAACACAGAAATTGATCCGCATTGGACACAATAAGCACCATGCGGACTTTTCTCTGTGGGAGTAATGTCTTAAACTGTCTACGATTTGATCGTTCCCTGGAAGACTAGTAGTACTTTCCGAAGCACATCTGGAGGCATTCTGTAATCTGTGGACCTTCAGAGTGTAGATGAAACACAGAAATGGAATCGGCATTGAACACAATAATCACCATGCGGTCTTTTCTCCATGGAAGTAATGTCTAAAACTGTCTACGCTTTGATCATTCCCTGGAAGACTAGTAGTAGTTTCCGAAGCACATCTGGATGCATTCGGTAATCTGTGGACCTTCAGAGTGTTGATGAAACACAGAAATTGAATTGGCATTGAACACAATAAGCACCATTCGGAGTTTTCTCCATGGGAGTAGTCTTAATCTGTCTACACTTTGATCGTACACTGGAGGACTAGTAGTACTTTCCGAAGCATATCTGGATCCATTCTGTAGTCTGTGGACCTTCAGGGTGTTGATGAAACACAGAATTGGAATCGGCATTGAACACAATAAGCACAATGCCGACTTTTCTCCATGGGAGTAATGTCTTAAACTGTCGACGCTTTGATAGTTCCCTGGAACACTAGTAGTAGTTTTCGAAGCACATCTGGAAGCATTCTGTAATCTGTGGACCTTCAGAGTGTTAATGAAACACAGAAGTTACATCGGCATTAAACACAATAAGCAGCATGCGGACTTTTCTCCATGGGAGTAATGTCTTAACTGTCGACGCTTTGATCGTTCCCTGGAAGACTAGTAGTAGTTTCCGAAGCACATCTGGATGCATTCTGTAATCTGTGGACCTTCAGAGTGTTGATGAAACACAGAAATTGCATCTGCATTGAACACAATAAGCACCATGCGGACTTTTCTCTACGGGAGTTATGTCTTAAACTGTCTACGCTTTGATCGTTCCCTGGAAGACTAGTAGTACTTTCCGAAGCACATCTGGAGGCATTCTGTAAACTGAGGACCTTCAGAGTGTTGATGAAACACTGAATTTGGAATCGGCATTGAACACAATAAGCACCATGCGGACTTTTCTCCATGGGAGTAATGTCTTAAACTGTCTACGCTTTGATCGTTCCCTGGAAGACTAGCAGTGGTTTCTGAACCACATCTGGATGCATTCTATAATCTGTGGACCTTCAGAGTGTTGACGAAACACAGAAATTGCATCGGCATGGAACAGAATAAGCACCATGCGGACTTTTCCCCATCGGAGTAATGTTTTAAACTGTCTACGCTTTGATCGCTCCTTGGAAGCCTAGTAGTAGTTTCCGAAGCACATCTACATGCATACTGTAAACTGTGGACCTTCAGAGTGTTGATGAAACACAGAAGTTGAATCGGCATTGAACACAATAAGCACCATGAGGACTTTTCTCCATGGGAGTAATGTCTTAAACTGTCGACGCTTTGATAGTTCCCTGGAAGACTAGTAGTAGTTTCTGAACCACATCTGGATGCATTCTGTAATCTGAGGACCTTCAGAGTGTTGATGAAACACAGAAATTTCATCGGCATTGAACAGAATAAGCACCATGCGGACTTTTCTCCATCGGAGTAATGTTTTAAACTGTCTACGCTTTGATCGTTCCCTGGAAGACTAGTAGTAGTTTCCGAAGCACATCTGGATGCATTCTGTAATCTGTGGACCTTCAGAGTGTTGATGAAACACAGAAATTGATCCGCATTGGACACAATAAGCACCATGCGGACTTTTCTCTGTGGGAGTAATGTCTTAAACTGTCTACGATTTGATCGTTCCCTGGAAGACTAGTAGTACTTTCCGAAGCACATCTGTAGGCATTCTGTAATTTGTGGTCGTTCAGAGTGTTGATGAAACACAGAAATGGAATCGGCATTGAACACAATAAGCACCATGCGGTCTTTTCTCCATGGGAGTAATGTCTAAAACTGTCTACGCTTTGATCATTCCCTGGAAGACTAGTAGTACTTTCCGAAGCACATCTGGAGGCATTCTGTAATCTGTGGACCTTCAGAGTGTTGATGAAACACAGAAATTGAATTGGCATTGAACACAATAAGCACCATTCGGAGTTTTCTCTATGGGAGTAGTCTTAATCTGTATACACTTTGATCGTACACTGGAGGACTAGTAGTACTTTCCGAAGCATATCTGCATCCATTCTGTAGTCTGTGGACCTTGAGGGTGTTGATGAAACACAGAATTGGAATCGGTATTGAACACAATAAGCACAATGCCGACTTTTCTCCATGGGAGTAATGTCCTAAACTGTCGACGATTTGATAGTTCCCTGGAAGACTAGTAGTAGTTTTCGAAGCATATCTGGAAGCATTCTGTAATCTCTTTACCTTCAGAGTGTTGATGAAACACAGAAGTTGCATCGGCATTAAACACAATAAGCAGCATGCGGACTTTTCTCCATGGGAGTAATGTCTTAACTGTCGACGCATTGATCGTTCCCTGGAAGACTAGTAGTAGTTTCCGAAGCACATCTGGATGCATTCTGTAATCTGTGGAACTTTCAGAGTGTTGATGAAACACAGAAATTGCATCCGCATTGAACACAATAAGCACCATGCGGACTTTTGTCTATGGGAGTAATGTCTTAAACTGTCTACGCTTGGATCGTTCCCTGAAAGACTAGTAGTAGTTTCCGAAGCACATCTGGAGGCCTTCTGTAATCTGTGGACCTTTAGAAAGTTGATGAAAAACAAAAATTGCATCGGCATTGAACACAATAAGCACCATGCGGACTTTTCTCCATGGGAGTAATGTCTTAAACTGTCCACGCTTTGATAGTTCCCTGGAAGACTAGTAGTACTTTCCGAAGCACATCTGGAGGCATTCTGTAATCTGTGGACCTTCAGAGTGTTGATGAAACACAGACGTTGAATCGGTATTGAACACAATATGCACCATGCGGACTTTTCTCCATGGGAGTAATGACTTAAACTGTCTACGCTTTAATCGTTCCCTGGAAGACTAGTAGTAATTTCCGAAGCACATCTGGTTGTATTCTGTAATCTGTGGACCTTTAGAGTGTTGATGAAACACAAAAATTGCATCGGCATTGAACACAATAAGCACCATGCGGACTTTTCTCAATGGGAGTAATGTCTTAAACTGTCTACGCTTTGATCGTTCCCTGGAAGACTAGTAGTAGTTTCCGAAGCACATCTGGAGGCATTCTGTAATCTGTGGACCTTCAGAGTGTTGATGAAACACAAAAATTGCATCTGCATTGAACACAATAAGCACCATGCGGACTTTTCTCCATGGGAGTAATGTCTTAAACTGTCTTTGCTTTGATCGTACATTGGAAGACTAGTAGTAGTTTCAGAAGCACATCTGGAGGCATTCTCTTATCTGTGGACCTTCAGAGTGTTGATGAAACACACAAATTGAATCGGCATTGAACACAATAAGCACCATGCGGACTTTACTCGATGAGAGTAATATCTTAAACTGTCTACGCTTTGATCGTTCACTGGAAGACTAGTAGTAGTTTCCGAAGCACATCTGGAGGCATTCTGTAATCTGTGGACCTTCAGAGTGTTGATGAAACACAGAAATTGCATCGGCATTAAACACAATAAGCGCAATGCGTACTTTTCTCCATGGGAGTTATGTCTTAAACTGTCTACGCTTTGATCGTTAGCTGAAAGACTAGTAGTAGTTTCCGAAGCACATATGGGTGCAATCTGTAATCTGTGGACCTTCAGAGTGTTGATGAAACACAAAAATTGCATCGGCATTGAACACAATAAGCGCAAAGCGTACTTTTCTCCATGGGAGTTATGTCTTAAAATGTCTACGCTTTGATCGCTCCCTGGAAGACTAGTAGTAGTTTCCGAAGTACATCTTGAGGCATTCTGTAATCTGTGGACCTTCAGAATGTTGATGAAACACAGAAATTGAATTGGCATTGAACACAATAACCACCATTCGGAGTTATCTCCATGGGAGTAATGTCTTAATCTGTCTACACTTTGATCGTACACTGGAAGACTAGTAGTACTTTCCGAAGCATATCTGGATCCATTCTGTAGTCTGTGGACATTCAGGGTGTTGATGAAGCACTAAATTTGCTTCGTCATTGAACACAATAACCACCATGCGGACTTTTCTCCATGGGAGTAATGTCTTAAACTGTCGACGCTTTGATAGTTCCCTGGAAGACTAGTAGTAGTTTTCGAAGCACATCTGGAGGCATTCTGTAATATGTGGACCTTTAGAGTGTTGATGAAACACAGAAGTTGCATCGGCATTGAACACAATAACCACCATGCGGACTTTTCTCCATGGGAGTAATGTCTTAAACTGTCGACGTTTTGATCGTTCCCTGTAAGACTACTAGTAGTTTCCGAAGCACATCTGGATGCATTCTGTAATCTGTGGAACTTCAGAGTGTTGATGAAACACAGAAATTGCATCCGCATTGAACACAATAATCACCATGCTTACTTTTCTCTATGGGCGTAATGTCTTAAACTGTCTACGTTTTGATCGTTCCCTGGAAGACTAGTAGTAGTTTCTGAACCACATCTGTATGCATTCTGTAACCTGTGGACCTTCAGAGTGTTGATGAAACACAGAAATTGCATTGGCATTGAACAGAATAAGCATCATGAGGACTTTTCTCCATCGGAGTAATGTTTTAAACTGTCTACGCTTTGATCGTTCCTTGGAAGACTAGTAGTAGTTTCCGAAGCATATCTGGATGCATTCTGTAATCTGTGGACCTTCAGAATGTTGATGAAACACAAAAATTGCATCGGCATTGAACACAATAAGCACCATGCGGACATTTCTCCATGGGAGTAATGTCTTAAACTGTCTACGCTTTGATCGTTCCGTGGAAGACTAGTAGTAGTTTCCGAAGCACATCTGGAGTCATTCTGTAATCTGTAGACCTTCAGAGTGTTCATGAAACACAAAAATTGCATCGGTATTGAGAACAATATGCACCATGCCTACTTTTCTCTTTGGGAGTAATGTCTTAAACTATCTACGGTTTCATCGTTCCCTGTAAGACTACTAGTAGTTTCCGAAGCACATCTGGATGCATTCTGTAATCTGTGGACCTTCAGAGTGTTGATGAAACACACAAATTGAATCGGCATTGAACACAATAAGCACCATGCGGACTTTACTCGATGAGAGTAATATCTTAAACTGTCTACGCTTTGATCGTTCACTGGAAGACTAGTAGTAGTTTCCGAAGCACATCTGGAGGCATTCTGTAATCTGTGGACCTTCAGAGTGTTGATGAAACACAGAAATTGCATCGGCATTAAACACAATAAGCGCAATGCGTACTTTTCTCCATGGGAGTTATGTCTTAAACTGTCTACGCTTTGATCGTTAGCTGAAAGACTAGTAGTAGTTTCCGAAGCACATATGGGTGCAATCTGTAATCTGTGGACCTTCAGAGTGTTGATGAAACACAAAAATTGCATCGGCATTGAACACAATAAGCGCAAAGCGTACTTTTCTCCATGGGAGTTATGTCTTAAAATGTCTACGCTTTGATCGCTCCCTGGAAGACTAGTAGTAGTTTCCGAAGTACATCTTGAGGCATTCTGTAATCTGTGGACCTTCAGAATGTTGATGAAACACAGAAATTGAATTGGCATTGAACACAATAACCACCATTCGGAGTTATCTCCATGGGAGTAATGTCTTAATCTGTCTACACTTTGATCGTACACTGGAAGACTAGTAGTACTTTCCGAAGCATATCTGGATCCATTCTGTAGTCTGTGGACATTCAGGGTGTTGATGAAGCACTAAATTTGCTTCGTCATTGAACACAATAACCACCATGCGGACTTTTCTCCATGGGAGTAATGTCTTAAACTGTCGACGCTTTGATAGTTCCCTGGAAGACTAGTAGTAGTTTTCGAAGCACATCTGGAGGCATTCTGTAATATGTGGACCTTTAGAGTGTTGATGAAACACAGAAGTTGCATCGGCATTGAACACAATAACCACCATGCGGACTTTTCTCCATGGGAGTAATGTCTTAAACTGTCGACGTTTTGATCGTTCCCTGTAAGACTACTAGTAGTTTCCGAAGCACATCTGGATGCATTCTGTAATCTGTGGAACTTCAGAGTGTTGATGAAACACAGAAATTGCATCCGCATTGAACACAATAATCACCATGCTTACTTTTCTCTATGGGCGTAATGTCTTAAACTGTCTACGTTTTGATCGTTCCCTGGAAGACTAGTAGTAGTTTCTGAACCACATCTGTATGCATTCTGTAACCTGTGGACCTTCAGAGTGTTGATGAAACACAGAAATTGCATTGGCATTGAACAGAATAAGCATCATGAGGACTTTTCTCCATCGGAGTAATGTTTTAAACTGTCTACGCTTTGATCGTTCCTTGGAAGACTAGTAGTAGTTTCCGAAGCATATCTGGATGCATTCTGTAATCTGTGGACCTTCAGAATGTTGATGAAACACAAAAATTGCATCGGCATTGAACACAATAAGCACCATGCGGACATTTCTCCATGGGAGTAATGTCTTAAACTGTCTACGCTTTGATCGTTCCGTGGAAGACTAGTAGTAGTTTCCGAAGCACATCTGGAGTCATTCTGTAATCTGTAGACCTTCAGAGTGTTCATGAAACACAAAAATTGCATCGGTATTGAGAACAATATGCACCATGCCTACTTTTCTCTTTGGGAGTAATGTCTTAAACTATCTACGGTTTCATCGTTCCCTGAAAGACTAGTAGTAGTTTCCGAAGCACATCTGGAGGCATTCTATAATCTGTGGACCTTCAGAGTTATGATGAAACACAAAAATTGCATCGGCATTTAATACAATAAGCACCATGCAGACTTTTCTACATGGGAGTAACGTCTTAAACTGTCTACGCTTTGATCGTTCCCTGGAAGACTAGTAGTAGTTTTCGAAGCACATCTGGAGGCATTCTGTAATCTGTGGACCTTCAGAGTGTTGATGAAACTCAAAAATTGCATCGGCATTGAACACAATAACCACCATGCGGACTTTTCTCCATGGGAGTAATGTCTTAAACTGTCTACACTTTGATCGTACATTGGAAGACTAGTAGTAGTTTCCGAAGCACATCTGGAGGCATTCTGTAATCTGTGGACCTTCAGAGTGTTGATGAAACACAGAAATTGAATCGGCATTGAACACAATAAGCACCATGCGGACTTTACTCCATGAGAGTAATATCTTAAACTGTCTACGCTTTCATCGTTCACTGGAAGACTAGTAGTAGTATTCGAAGCACATCTGGAGGCATTCTGTAATCTGTGGACCATCAGAGTGTTAATGAAACACAAAAATTACATCGGCATTGAACACAATAAGCACCATGCGGACTTTTCTCCATGGGAGGAATGTCTCAAACTGTCTACGCTTTGATCGTTCCCTGGAAGACTAGTAGTAGTTTCCGAAGCAAATCTGAAGGCATTCTGTAATCTGTGGACCTTCAGTGTGTTGATGAAACACAAAAATTGCATCGGCATTGAAAACAATAAGCATCATGCGGACTTTTCTCCATGGGAGTAATGTCTTTAACTGTCTACGCTTTGATCGTACAGTGGAGGACTAGTAGTATTTTCCGAAGCACATCTGGAGTCATTCTGTAATCTGTGGACGTTCAGAGTGTTGATGAAACACAGAAATAGCATCGGCATTGAACACAATAAGCACCATGCGGACTTTTGTCTATGGGACTAATGTCTTAAACTGTCTACGCTTTGATCATTCCCTGGAAGACTAGTAATACATTCGGAAGCACATCTGGAGGCAATCTTTAAGCTGTGGACCTTCAGAGTGTTGATGAAACACAGAAATTGAATCGGCATTGAACAGAATAAGCACCAAGCGGACTTTCCTCCATGGGAGTAATGCCTTAAACTGTCAACGCTTTGATCCTTCCCTGGAAGACTAGTAGTAATTTCCGAAGCACATCTGGATGCATTCTGTAATCTGTGGACCTTTAGAGTGTTGATGAAACACAAAAATTGCATCGGCATTGAACACAATAAGCACCATGCGGACTTTTCTCCATGGGAGTAATGTCTTAAACAGTCTACGCTTTGATCGTTCCCTGGAATACTTGTAGTAGTTTCCGAAGCACATCTGGAGGCATTCTGTAATCTGTGGTCCTCAGAGAGTTGATGAAACACAGAAATTGCATCGGTATTGAACAGAATAAGCACCATGCGGACTTTTCTCAATGGGAGTAACATCTTAAACTGTCTACGCTTTGATCGTTCCCTGGAGGACTAGTAGTGGTTTCCGAAGGACATCTGGAGGCATTCTGTAATCTGTGGACCTTCAGAGTGTTGATGAAACACAAAAATTGCATCGGCATTTAATACAATAAGCACCATGCAGACTTTTCTACATGGGAGTAATGTCTTAAACTGTCTACGATTTGATCGTTCCCTGGAAGACTAGTAGTAGTTTCCGAAGCACATCTGGAGGCATTCTGTAATCTGTGGACCTTCAGAGTGTTGATGAAACACAAAAATTGCATCGGCATTGAACCCAATAACCACCATGCGGACTTTTCTCCATGGGCGTAATGTCCTTAACTGTGTACGCTTTGATCGTTCCCTGGAAGACTAGTAGTAGTTTCCGAAGCACATCTTTATGCATTCTGCAATCTGTGGACCGTCAGAGTGTTGATGAAACAAAGAAATTGCACCGGCATTGAACACAATAAGCACCATGCAGACTTTTCTACATGGGAGTAATATCTTAAACTGTCTACGCTTTAATCGTTCCCTGGAAGACTAGTAGTAGTTTCCGAAGCACATTTGGAGGCATTCTGTAATCTGTGGACCTTCAGTGTGTTGATGAAACACAAAAATTGCATCGGCATTGAAAACAATAAGCATCATGCGGACTTTTCTCCATGGGAGTAATGTCTTTAACTGTCTACGCTTTGATCGTACAGTGGAGGACTAGTAGTATTTTCCGAAGCACATCTGGAGTCATTCTGTAATCTGTGGACGTTCAGAGTGTTGATGAAACACAGAAATAGCATCGGCATTGAACACAATAAGCACCATCCGGACTTTTGTCTATGGGACTAATGTCTTAAACTGTCTACGCTTTGATCATTCCCTGGAAGACTAGTAATACATTCGGAAGCACATCTGGAGGCAATCTTTAAGCTGTGGACCTTCAGAGTGTTGATGAAACACAGAAATTGAATCGGCATTGAACAGAATAAGCACCATGCGGACTTTCCTCCATGGGAGTAATGCCTTAAACTGTCAACGCTTTGATCCTTCCCTGGAAGACTAGTAGTAATTTCCGAAGCACATCTGGATGCATTCTGTAATCTGTGGACCTTTAGAGTGTTGATGAAACACAAAAATTGCATCGGCATTGAACACAATAAGCACCATGCGGACTTTTCTCCATGGGAGTAATGTCTTAAACAGTCTACGCTTTGATCGTTCCCTGGAATACTTGTAGTAGTTTCCGAAGCACATCTGGAGGCATTCTGTAATCTGTGGACCTTCAGAGTGTTGATGAAACACAACAATTGCATCTGCATTGAACACAATAAGCACCATGCGGACTTTTCTCCATGGGAGTAATGTCTTAAACTGTCTTTGATTTGATCGTACATTGGAAGACTAGTAATAGTTTCAGAAGCACATCTGGAGGCATTCTGTAATCTGTGGACCTTCAGAGTGTTGATGAAACACACAAATTGTATCGGCATTGAACACAATAAGCACCATGCGGACTTTACTCGATGAGAGTAATATCTTAAACTGTCTACGCTTTGATCGTTCACTGGAAGACTAGTAGTAGTTTCCGAAGCACATCTGGAGGCATTCTGTAATCTGTGTACCTTCAGAGTGTTGATGAAACACAGAAATTGCATCGGCATTAAACACAATAAGCGCAATGCGTACTTTTCTCCATGGGAGTTATGTCTTAAACTGTCTACGCTTTGATCGTTCCCTGAAAGACTAGTAGTAGTTTCCGAAGCACATATGGGTGCAATCTGTAATCTGTGGACCTTCAGAGTGTTGATGAAACACAAAAATTGCATCGGCATTGAACACAATAAGCGCAAAGCGTACTTTTCTCCATGGGAGTTATGTCTTAAAATGTCTACGCTTTGATCGCTCCCTGGAAGACTAGTAGTAGTTTCCGAAGCACATGTGGATGCATTCTGTAATCTGTGGACCTTCAGAGTGTTGATGAAACACAAAAATTGCATCAGCATTGAAAAAAATAAGCACCATGCGGAGTTTTCTCCATGGGAGTAATGTCTTAAACTGTCTACGCTTTGATCGTACACAGGAAGACTACTAGAAGTTTCCGAAGCACATCTGGAGGCATTCTGTAATCTGTGGACATTCAGAGTGTTGATGAAACACAGAATTTTGCAATGGCATTGAATACAATATGCACCATGCGGACTTTTTTCCGAGGGGGTAATGTCTTAAACTGTCTACGTTTTGATCGTTCACTGGAAGACTAGTAGTAGTTTCCGAAGCTCATCTGGGGGCATTAGGTAATCTGTGGTCCTCAGAGAGTTGATGAAACACAGAAATTGCATCGGTATTGAACAGAATAAGCACCATGCGGACTTTTCTCAATGGGAGTAACATCTTAAACTGTCTACGCTTTGATCGTTCCCTGGAGGACTAGTAGTGGTTTCCGAAGGACATCTGGAGGCATTCTGTACCTGTGGACCTTCAGAGTGTTGATGAAACACAAAAATTGCATCGGCATTTAATACAATAAGCACCATGCAGACTTTTCTACATGGGAGTAATATCTTAAACTGTCTACGCTTTAATCGTTCCCTGGAAGACTAGTAGTAGTTTCCGAAGCACATTTGGAGGCATTCTGTAATCTGTGGACCTTCAGAGTGTTGATGAAACACAAAAATTGCATCGGCATTTAATACAATAAGCACCATGCAGACTTTTCTACATGGGAGTAATGTCTTAAACTGTCTACGATTTGATCGTTCCCTGGAAGACTAGTAGTAGTTTCCGAAGCACATCTGGAGGCATTCTGTAATCTGTGGACCTTCAGAGTGTTGATGAAACACAAAAATTGCATCGGCATTGAACACAATAACCACCATGCGGACTTTTCTCCATGGGCGTAATGTCCTTAACTGTGTACGCTTTGATCGTTCCCTGGAAGACTAGTAGTAGTTTCCGAAGCACATCTTTATGCATTCTGCAATCTGTGGACCGTCAGAGTGTTGATGAAACAAAGAAATTGCACCGGCATTGAACACAATAAGCACCATGCGGACTTTTCTCCATGGGATTAATGTCTTAAACTGTCTACGCTTTGATCGTACATTGGAAGACTAGTAGTAGTTTCCGAAGCACATCTGGAGGCATTCTGTAATCTGTGGACCTTCAGAGTGTAGATGAAACACAGAAATTGCATCGGCATTGATCACAATATGCCCCATGCGAACATTTGTCTATGGGAGTAATGTCTTAAACTGTCTACTCTTTGATCGTTCCCTGGAAGACTAGTAGTAGTTTCCGAAGCACATCTGGATGCATTCTGTATTCTGTGGACCTTCAGAGTGTTGATGAAACACAAAAATTGCATCGGCATTGAATACAATATGCACCATGCCTACTTTTCTCTATGGGAGGAATGTCTTAAACTGTCTACGCTTTGATCGTTCCCTGAAAGACTAGTAGTAGTTCCGACGCACATCTGGAGGCATTCTGTAAACTGTGGACCTTCAGACTGTTGATGAAACACAAAAATTGCATCGGCATTTAATACAATAAGCACCATGCAGACTTTTCAACATGGGAGTAATGTCTTAAACTGTCTACGATTTGATCGTTCCCTGGAAGACTAGTAGTAGTTTCCGAAGCACATCTAGAGGCATTATGTAATCTGGATACCTTCAGAGTGTTGATGAAACACAAAAATTGCATCGGCATTGAATACAATAAAAACCATTCGGACTTTTCTCCATGGGGGTAATGTCTTAAACTGTCTATACTTTGATCGTTAGCCGGAAAGCCAGGAGCAGTCTCCGAAGCACATCTGTAGGCATTCCGTAATCTCTGGACCTTCAGAGTGTTGATGAAACAGAGAAATTTCATCGGCATTGAAAACAATAAGCACCATGCGGACTTTTCTCCATGGGAGTAATGTCTTAATCTGTCTACGCTTTGATCGTACACTGGAAGACTAGTAGTAGTTTCCGAAGCACATCTGGATGCATTCTGTAACCTGTGGACCTTCAGAGTCTTGATGAAACACAGAAATTGCGTCGGCATTGAACACAATAAGCACCATGCGGGCTTTTCTCCATGGGAGTAATGTCTTAAACTGTCTACGCTTTGATCGTTCCCTGGAAGACTAGTAGTAGTTTTCGAAGCACATCTGGAGGCATTCTGTATTCTGTGGACCTTCAGAGTGTTTATGAAACACAGAAATTGAATCGGCATTGAACACAATAAGCACAATGCGGACTTTTCTCCATGGGAGTAATGTCTTAAACTGTCTACGCTTTGATCGTTCCCTGGAAGACTAGTAGTAGTTTCCGAAGCACATATGGGTGCAATCTGTAATCTGTGGACCCTCAGAGTGTTGATGAAACACAAAAATTGCATCGGCATTGAACACAATAAGCGCAAAGCGTACTTTTCTCCATGGGAGTTATGTCTTAAAATGTCTACGCTTTGAACGCTCCCTGGAAGACTAGTAGTAGTTTCCGAAGCACATCTGGAGGCATTCTGTAATCTGTGGACCTTCAGAGTGTTGATGAAACACAGAAATTGCATCGGCATTGATCACAATATGCACCATGCGAACTTTTGTCTATGGGAGTAATGTCTTAAACTGTCTACGCTTTGATCGTACATTGGAAGACTAGTAGTAGTTTCCGAAGCACATCTGGAGGCATTCTGTAATCTGTGGACCTTCAGAGTGTAGATGAAACACAAAAATTGCATCGGCATTTAATACAATAAGCACCATGCAGACTTTTCTACATGGGAGTAATATCTTAAACTGTCTACGCTTTAATCGTTCCCTGGAAGACTAGTAGTAGTTTCCGAAGCACATTTGGAGGCATTCTGTAATCTGTGGACCTTCAGAGTGTTGATGAAACACAAAAATTGCATCGGCATTTAATACAATAAGCACCATGCAGACTTTTCTACATGGGAGTAATGTCTTAAACTGTCTACGATTTGATCGTTCCCTGGAAGACTAGTAGTAGTTTCCGAAGCACATCTGGAGGCATTCTGTAATCTGTGGACCTTCAGAGTGTTGATGAAACACAAAAATTGCATCGGCATTGAACACAATAACCACCATGCGGACTTTTCTCCATGGGCGTAATGTCCTTAACTGTGTACGCTTTGATCGTTCCCTGGAAGACTAGTAGTAGTTTCCGAAGCACATCTTTATGCATTCTGCAATCTGTGGACCGTCAGAGTGTTGATGAAACAAAGAAATTGCACCGGCATTGAACACAATAAGCACCATGCGGACTTTTCTCCATGGGATTAATGTCTTAAACTGTCTACGCTTTGATCGTACATTGGAAGACTAGTAGTAGTTTCCGAAGCACATCTGGAGGCATTCTGTAATCTGTGGACCTTCAGAGTGTAGATGAAACACAGAAATTGCATCGGCATTGATCACAATATGCCCCTTGCGAACATTTGTCTATGGGAGTAATGTCTTAAACTGTCTACTCTTTGATCGTTCCCTGGAAGACTAGTAGTAGTTTCCGAAGCACATCTGGAGGCATTCTGTAATCTGTGGACCTTCAGAGTGTTGATGAAACACAGAAATTGCATCGGCATTGATCACAATATGCACCATGCGAACTTTTGTCGATGGGAGTAATGTCTTAAACTGTCAACTCTTTGATCGTTCCCTGAAAGACTAGTAGTAGTTTCCGAAGCACATCTGGATGCATTCTGTAATCTGTGGACCTTCAGAGTGTTGATGAAACACAAAAATTGCATCGGCATTGAAAAAAATAAGCACCATGCGGACTTTTCTACATGGGAGTAATGTCTTAAACTGTCTACGCTTTGATCGTACACTGGAAGACTAGTAGTAGTTTCCGAAGCACATCTGGAGGCATTCTGTAATCTGTGGACCTTCAAAGTGTTGATGAAACACAGAATTTTTCATCGGCATTGAACTCAATAAGCACCATGCGTACTTTTCTCCATGGGAGTAAAGTCTTAAACTGTCTACGCTTTGATCGTTCACTGGAAGACTAGTAGTAGTTTTCGAAGCACATCTGGAGGCATTCAGTAATCTGTGGACCTTCAGAGTGTTGATGAAACATAAAAATTGCATCGGCATTTAATACAATATGCACCTTGCAGACTTTTCAACATGGGAGTAATGTCTTAAACTGTCTACGCTTTGATCGTTCCCTGGAAGACTAGTAGTAGTTTCCTAAGCATATCTGATGGCATTCTGTAATCTGTGGACCTTCAGAGTGTTGATGAAACACAAAAATTTCATCGGCATTGAATACAATAAAAACCATACGGACTTTTTTCCATGGGGGTAATGATCTTAAACTGTCTATGCTTTGATCGTTATCTGGAAGGCCAGTAGCAGTCTCCAAAGCAAATCTGTCGGCATTCAGTAATCTCTGGACCTTCAGAGTGTTGATGAAACACAGAAATTGCATCGGCATTGAACACAAAAAGCACCATGCGCACTTTTCTCCATGGGAGTAATGTCTTAAACTGTCTTCGCTTTGATCGTTCACTGGAAGACTAGTAGTAGTTTTCGAAGCACATCTGGAGGCATTCTGTAATTCGTGGACCTTCAGAGTGTTGACGAAACATAAAAATTGCATCGGCATTTAATGCAATATGCACCATGCAGACTTTTCAACATGGGAGTAATGTCTTAAACAGTCTACGTTTTGATCGTTCCCTGGAAGGCTAGTAGTAATTTCCGAAGCACATCTGGATGCATTCTGTAATCTGTGGACCTTCAGAGTGTTAATGTAACTAAGAAATTGCATCGGCATTAAACACAATAAGCACAAAGCTTACTTTTCTCCATATGAGTTATGTCTTAAAATGTCTACGCTTTGATCGCTCCCTGGAAGTCTAGTAGTAGTTTCCGAAGCACATCTGGATGCATTCTGTAATCTGTGGACCTTCAGAGTGTTGATGAAACACAAAAATTGCATCGGCATTGAACACAATAAACACCATGCGTACTTTTCTCAATGGGAGGAATGTCTCAAATTGTCTACGCTTTGATCGTTCCCTGGAAGACTAGTAGTAGTTTCTGAAGCTCATCTGAAGGCATTCTGTAATCTGTGGACCTTCAGAGTGTTGATGAAACACAATAATTGCATCGGCATTGAACACAATAAGCACCATGCGGACTTTTCTCCATGGGAGTAATGTCTTAAACTGTCTACACTTTGATCGTTCCCTGGAAGACTAGTAGTAGTTTCCAAAACACATCTGGATGCATTCTGTGATCTGTGGACCTTCAGAGTCTTGATGAAACACAGAAATTGCATCGGCATTGAACACAATAAGCACCATGCGAGATTTTCTCCACGGGAGTAATGTCTTATACTGTCTACGCTTTGATCGTTCCCTGGAAGACTAGTAGTAGTTTTCGAAGCACATCTGGTGGCATTCTGTATTCTGTGGACATTCAGAGTGTTTATGAAACACAGAAATTGAATCGGCATTGAACACAATAAGCACAATGCGGACTTTTCTCCATGGGAGTAATGTCTTAAACTGTCTACGCTTTGATCGTACCCTGGAAGACTAGTAGTAGTTTCCGAAGCACATATGGGTGCAATCCGTAATCTGTGGACCATCAGAGTGTTGATGAAACACAAAAATTGCATCGGCATTGAACACAATAAGCGCAAAGCGTACTTTTCTCCATGGGAGACATGTCTTAAAATGTCTACGCTTTGATCGCTCCCTGGAAGGCTAGTAGTAGTTTTCGAAGCACAGCTGGATGCATTCTGTAATCTGTGGACCTTCAGAGTGTTAAAGAAACAAAGAAATTGCATCGGCATTAAACACAATAAGCACAAAGCGTACTTTTCTCCATGGGAGTTATGTCTTAAAATATCTACGCTTTAATCGCTCCCTGGAAGACTAGTAGTAGTTTCCGAAGCACAATTCGATGCATTCTGTAATCTGTGGACCTTCAGAGTGTTTATGAAACACAAAAATTGCATCGGCATTGAAAAAAATAAGCACCATGCGGACTTTTCTCCATGGGAGTAATGTCTTAAACTGTCTACGCTTTGATCGTACACTGGAAGACTAGTAGTAGTTTCCGAAGCACATCTGGAGGCATTCTGTAATCTGTGGACCTTCAGAGTGTTGATGAAACACAGAATTTTTCATCGGCATTGAACTCAAAAAGCACCATGCGTACTTTTCTCCATGGGGGTAATGTCTTAAACTGTCTACGCTTTGATCGTTCACTGGAAGACTAGTAGTAGTTTTCGAAGCACATCTGGAGGCATTCTGTAATCTGTGGACCTTCAGAGTGTTGATGAAACATAAAAATTGCATCGGCATTTAATACAATATGCACCATGCAGACTTTTCAACATGGGAGTAATGTCTTAAACTGTCTACGCTTTCATCGTTCCCTGGAAGACTAGTAGTAGTTTCCTAAGCACATCTGATGGCATTCTGTAATCTGTGGACCTTCAGAGTGTTGATGAAACACAAAAATTGCATCGGCATTGAATACAATAAAAACCATACGGACTTTTTTCCATGGGGGTAATGTCTTAAAATATCTATGCTTTGATCGTTAACTGGAAGGCCAGTAGCAGTCTCCAAAGCACATCTGTAGGCATTCCGTATTCTCTGGACCTTCAGAGTGTTGATGAAACACATAAATTCCATCGGCATTAAACACAATAAGCACCATGCGGTCTTTTCTCCATGGGAGTAATGTCTTAAACTGTCTACACATTGATCGTTCCCTGGAAGACTAGTAGTAGTTTCCAAAGCACATCTGGATGCATTCTGTAATCTGTGGACCTTCAGAGTCTTGATGACACACAGAAATTGCATCGGCATTGAACACAATAAGCACCATGCGGGCTTTTCTCCATGGGAGTAATGTCTTATACTGTCTACGCTTTGATCGTTCCCTGGAAGACTAGTAGTAGTTTTCGAAGCACATCTGGTGGCATTCTGTATTCTGTGGACCTTCAGAGTGTTGATGAAACATAAAAATTGCATCGGCATTTAATACAATATGCACCATGCAGACTTTTCAACATGGGAGTAATGTCATAAACTGTCTATGCTTTGATCGTTCCCTGGAAGACTAGTATTAGTTTCCTAAGCACATCTGATGGCATTCTGTAATCTGTGGACCTTCAGAGTGTTGATGAAACACAAAAGTTGCATCGGCATTGAATACAATAAAAACCATACGGACTTTTTTCCATGGGGGTAATGTCTTAAACTGTATATGCTTTGATCGTTAACTGGAAGGCCAGTAGCAGTCTCCAAAGCACATCTGTATGCATTTCGTAATCTCTGGACCTTCAGAGTGTTGATGAAACACAGAAATTGCATCGGCATTGAACACAAAAAGCACCATGCGGACTTTTCTCCATGGGAGTAATGTCTTAAACTGTCTACGCTTTGATCGTACACTGGAAGACTGTAGTAGTTTCCGAAGCACATCTGGAGGCATTCTGTAATCTGTGGACCTTCGGAGTATTGATGAAACACAGAATTTTTCATCGGCATTGAACTCAATAAGCACCATGCTTACTTTTCTCCATGGGAGTAATGTCTTAAACTGTCAACGCTTTGATCGTTCACTGGAAGACTAGTAGTAGTTTCCGAAGCACATCTTCACGCATTCTGCGATCTGTGGACCGTCAGAGTGTTCATGAAACAAAGAAATTGCACCTTCATTGAACACAATAAGCACCATGCGTACTTTTTTCCATGGGCGTAATGTCTTAAACTGTCTATATTTTGATCGTTAACTGGAAGGCCAGTAGCAGTCTCCGAAGCACATCTGTAGGCATTCCGTAATCTCTGGACCTTCAGAGTGTTGATGAAACACAGATATTGCATCGGCATTGAACAAAATAAGCACCATGCGGACTTTTCTCCATGGGAGGAATGTCTCAAACTGTCTACGCTTTGATCGTTCCCTGGAAGACTAGTAGTAGTTTCCGAAGCTCATGTGAAGGCATTCTGTAATCTGTGGACCTTCAGAGTGTTGATGAAACACAATAATTACATCGGCATTGAACACAGAAAGCACCATGCGGACTTTTCTCCATGGGAGTAATGTCTTAAACTGTCTACACTTTGATCGTTCCCTGGAGGACTAGTAGTAGTTTCCAAAGCACATCTGGGTGCATTCTGTAATCTGTGGACCTTCAGATTCTTGATGACACACAGAAATTGCATCGGCATTGAACACAATAAGCACCATGCGGGCTTTTCTCCATGGGAGTAATGTCTTATACTGTCTACGCTTTGATCGTTCCCTGGAAGACTAGTAGTAGTTTTCGAAGCACATCTGGTGGCATTCTGTATTCTGTGGACCTTCAGAGTGTTGATGAAACATAAAAATTGCATCGGCATTTAATACAATATGCACCATGCAGACTTTTCTCCATGGGAGTAATGTCTTAAACTGTCTACGCCTTGATCGTTCACTGGAAGACTAGTAGTAGTTTTCGAAGCACATCTGGAGGCATTCTTTAATCTGTGGACCTTCAGACTGTTGATGAAACAAAGAAATTGCATCGGCATTAAACACAATAAGCACAAAGCGTACTTTTCTCCATGGGAGTTATGTCTTAAAATGTCTACGCTTTGATGGCTCCCTGGAAGACTAGTAGTAGTTTCCGAAGCACAATTGGATGCATTCTGTAATCTGTGGACCTTCAGAGTGTTGATGAAACACAAAAGTTGCATCGGCATTGAATACAATAAAAACCATACGGACTTTTTTCCATGGGGGTAATGTCTTAAACTGTATATGCTTTGATCGTTAACTGGAAGGCCAGTAGCAGTCTCCAAAGCACATCTGTATGCATTTCGTAATCTCTGGACCTTCAGAGTGTTGATGAAACACAGAAATTGCATCGGCATTGAACACAAAAAGCACCATGCGGACTTTTCTCCATGGGAGTAATGTCTTAAACTGTCTACGCTTTGATCGTACACTGGAAGACTGTAGTAGTTTCCGAAGCACATCTGGAGGCATTCTGTAATCTGTGGACCTTCGGAGTATTGATGAAACACAGAATTTTTCATCGGCATTGAACTCAATAAGCACCATGCTTACTTTTCTCCATGGGAGTAATGTCTTAAACTGTCAACGCTTTGATCGTTCACTGGAAGACTAGTAGTAGTTTCCGAAGCACATCTGGAGGCATTCTGTAATCTGTGGACCTTCAGAGTGTTGATGAAACACAATAATTGCATCGGCATTGAACACAATAAGCACCATGCGGACTTTTCTCCATGGGCGTAATGTCTTAAACTGTCTATACTTTGATCGTTAACTGGAAGGCCAGTAGCAGTCTCCGAAGCACATCCGTAGGCATTCCGTAATCTCTGGACCTTCAGAGTGTTGATGAAACACAGATATTGCATCGGCATTCAACAAAATAAGCACCATGCGGACTTTTCTCCATGGGAGGAATGTCTCAAACTGTCTACGCTTTGATCGTTCCCTGGAAGACTAGTAGTAGTTTCCGAAGCTCATGTGAAGGCATTCTGTAATCTGTGGACCTTCAGAGTGTTGATGAAACACAATAATTACATCGGCATTGAACACAGAAAGCACCATGCGGACTTTTCTCCATGGGAGTAATGTCTTAAACTGTCTACACTTTGATCGTTCCCTGGAGGACTAGTAGTAGTTTCCAAAGCACATCTGGATGCATTCTGTAACCTGTGGACCTTCAGATTCTTGATGACACACAGAAATTGCATCGGCATTGAACACAATAAGCACCATGCGGGATTTTCTCCATGGGAGTAATGTCTTATACTGTCTACGCTTTGATCGTTCCCTGGAAGACTAGTAGTAGTTTTCGAAGCACATCTGGTGGCATTCTGTATTCTGTGGACCTTCAGAGTGTTGATGAAACATAAAAATTGCATCGGCATTTAATACAATATGCACCATGCAGACTTTTCTCCATGGGAGTAATGTCTTAAACTGTCTACGCCTTGATCGTTCACTGGAAGACTAGTAGTAGTTTTCGAAGCACGTCTGGAGGCATTCTTTAATCTGTGGACCTTCAGAGTGTTGATGAAACAAAGAAATTGCATCGGCATTAAACACAATAAGCACAAAGCGTACTTTTCTCCATGGGAGTTATGTCTTAAAATGTCTACGCTTTGATGGCTCCCTGGAAGACTAGTAGTAGTTTCCGAAGCACAATTGGATGCATTCTGTAATCTGTGGACCTTCAGGGTGTTGATGAAACACAAAATTTGCATCGGCATTGAAAAAAATAAGCACCAAGCGGACTTTTCTCCATGGGAGTAATGTCTTAAATTGTCTACGCTTTGATCGTACACTGGAAGACTAGTAGTAGTTTCCGAAGCACATACGGAGGCATTCTGTAATCTGTGGACCTTCAGAGTGTTAATGAAACACAGAATTTTTCATCGGCATTGAACTCAATAAGCACCATGCGTACTTTTCTCCATGGGAGTAATGTCTTAAACTGTCTACGCATTGATCGTTCACTGGAAGACTAGTAGTAGTTTCCGAAGCACATCTGGAATCATTCTGTAATCTGTCGACCTTCAGAGTGTTGATGAAACACAAAAATTGCATCGGCATTGAACACAATAACCACCATGCGGACTTTTCTCCATGGGCGTAATGTCTTGAACTGTCTAAGCTTTGATCGTTCCCTGGAAGACTAGTAGTAGTTTCCGAAGCACATCTTGATGCATTCTGCGATCTGTGGACCGTCAGAGTGTTCATGAAACAAAGAAATTCCACCTTCATTTAACACAATAAGCACCATGTGTACTTTTTTCCATGGGCCTAATGTCTTAAACTGTCTATACTTTGATCGTTAACTGGATGGCCAGTAGCAGTCTCCGAAGCACATCTGTAGGCATTCCGTAATCTCTGGACCTTCAGAGTGTTGATGAAACACAGATATTGCATCGGCCTTGAACATAATAAGCACCATGCGGACTTTTCTCCATGGGAGTAATGTCTTAAACTGTCTACGCTTTGATCGTTCCCTGGAAGACTAGTAGTAATATCCGAAGCACATCTGGATGCATTCTGTAATCTGTCTACCTTCGAGTGTTAATGAAACAAAGAAATTGCATCGGCATTAAACACAATAAGCACAAAGCGTACTTTTCTCCAAGGGAGTTATGTCTTAAAATGTCTACGTTTTGATCGCTCCCTGGAAGACTAGTAATAGTTTCCGAAGCACATCTGTAGGCATTCCGTAATCTCTGGACCTTCAGAGTGTTGATGAAACACAGAAATTGCATCGGCATTGAACACAATAAGCACAAAGCGTACTTTTCTCCAAGGGAGTTATGTCTTAAAATGTCTACGCTTTGATCGCTCCCTGGAAGGCTAGTAGTAGTTTCCGAAGCACATCTGGATGCATTCTGTAATCTGTGGGCCTTCAGAGTGTTGATGAAACACAATAATTGCATCGGCATTGAACACAATAAGCACCATGCGGACTTTTCTCCATGGGAGTAATGTCTTAAACTGTCTACACTTTGATCGTTCCCTGGAAGACTAGTAGTAGTTTCCAAAGCACATCTGGATGCATTCTGTAATCTGTGGACCTTCAGAGTCTTGATGAAACACAGAAATTGCATCGGCATTGAACACAATAAGCACCATGCGGGCTTTTCTCCATGGGAGTAATGTCTTAAACTGTCTACGCTTTGATCGTTCCCTGGAAGACTAGTAGTAGTTTTCGAAGCACATCTGGATGCATTCTGTAATCTGTGGACCTTCAGAGTGTTAATGAAACAAAGAAATTGCATCGGCATTAAACACAATAAGCACAAAGCGTACTTTTCTCCAAGGGAGTTATGTCTTAAAATGTCTACGCTTTGATCGCTCCCTGGAAGGCTAGTAGTAGTTTCCGAAGCACATCTGGATGCATTCTGTAACCTGTGGATAATCAGAGTGTTGATGAAACACAGAATTTTGCATCGGCACTGAACTCAATAAGCACCATGCGTACTTTTCTCCATGGGAGTAATGTCTTAAACTGTCTACGCTTTGATCGTTCACTGGAAGACTAGTAGTAGTTTTCGAAACACATCTGGAGGCATTCTGTAATCTGTCGACCTTCAGAATGTTGATGAAACATAAAAATTGCATCGGCATTTAATACAATATGCACCATGCAGACTTTTCAACATGGGAGTAATGTCTTAAAGTGTCTACGCTTTGATCGTTCCCTGGAAGACTAGTAGTAGTTTCCGAAGCACATCTGTAGGCATTCCGTAATCTCTGGACCTTCAGAGTGTTGATGAAACACAGAAATTGCATCGGCATTGAACACAAAAAGCACCATGCGGACTTTTCTCCATGGGAGTAATGTCTTAAACTGTCTACGCTTTGATCGTTCCCTGGAAGACTAGTAGTAATTTCCGAAGCACATCTGATGGCATCCTGTAATCTGTGGACCTTCAGAGTGTTGATGAAACACAAAAATTGCATCGGCATTGAATACAATAAAAACCATACGGACTTTTTTCCATGGGGGTAATGTCTTAAACTGTCTATGCTTTGTTCGTTCCCTGGAAGACTAGTAGTAGTTTCCGAAGCACATATGGGTGCAATCTGTAATCTGTGGACCTTCAGAGTGTTAATGAAACAAAGAAATTGCATCGGCATTAAACACAATAAGCACAAAGCGTACTTTTCTCCAAGGGAGTTATGTCTTAAAATGTCTACGCCTTGATCGTTCACTGGAAGACTAGTAGTAGTTTTCGAAGCACATCTGGAGGCATTCTTTAATCTGTGGACCTTCAGAGTGTTGATGAAACAAAGAAATTGCATCGGCATTAAACACAATAAGCACAAAGCGTACTTTTCTCCATGGGAGTTATGTCTTAAAATGTCTACGCTTTGATGGCTCCCTGGAAGACTAGTAGTAGTTTCCGAAGCACAATTGGATGCATTCTGTAATCTGTGGACCTTCAGGGTGTTGATGAAACACAAAATTTGCATCGGCATTGAAAAAAATAAGCACCAAGCGGACTTTTCTCCATGGGAGTAATGTCTTAAATTGTCTACGCTTTGATCGTACACTGGAAGACTAGTAGTAGTTTCCGAAGCACATACGGAGGCATTCTGTAATCTGTGGACCTTCAGAGTGTTGATGAAACACAGAATTTTTCATCGGCATTGAACTCAATAAGCACCATGCGTACTTTTCTCCATGGGAGTAATGTCTTAAACTGTCTACGCATTCATCGTTCACTGGAAGACTAGTAGTAGTTTCCGAAGCACATCTGGAGGCATTCTGTAATCTGTGGACCTTCAGAGTGTTGATGAAACACAAAAATTGCATCGGCATTGAACACAATAACCACCATGCGGACTTTTCTCCATGGGCGTAATGTCTTGAACTGTCTAAGCTTTGATCGTTCCCTGGAAGACTAGTAGTAGTTTCCGAAGCACATCTTGATGCATTCTGCGATCTGTGGACCGTCAGAGTGTTCATGAAACAAAGAAATTCCACCTTCATTGAACACAATAAGCACCATGTGTACTTTTTTCCATGGGCCTAATGTCTTAAACTGTCTATACTTTGATCGTTAACTGGAAGGCCAGTAGCAGTCTCCAAAGCAAATCTGTAGGCATTCAGTAATCTCTGGACCTTCAGAGTGTTGATGAAACACAGATATTGCATCGGCCTTGAACATAATAAGCACCATGCGGACTTTTCTCCATGGGAGTAATGTCTTAAACTGTCTACGCTTTGATCGTTCCCTGGAAGACTAGTAGTAATATCCGAAGCACATCTGGATGCATTCTGTAATCTGTCTACCTTCAGAGTGTTAATGAAACAAAGAAATTGCATCGGCATTAAACACAATAAGCACAAAGCGTACTTTTCTCCAAGGGAGTTATGTCTTAAAATGTCTACGCTTTGATCGCTCCCTGGAAGACTAGTAATAGTTTCCGAAGCACATCTGTAGGCATTCCGTAATCTCTGGACCTTCAGAGTGTTGATGAAACACAGAAATTGCATCGGCATTGAACACAAAAAGCACAATGCGGACTTTTCTCCAAGGGAGTTATGTCTTAAAATGTCTACGCTTTGATCGCTCCCTGGAAGGCTAGTAGTAGTTTCCGAAGCACATCTGGAGGCATTCTGTAACCTGTGGACCATCAGAGTGTTGATGAAACACAGAATTTAGCATCGGCACTGAACTCAATAAGCACCATGCGGACTTTTCTCCATTGGAGGGATGTCTCAAACTGTCTACGCTTTGATCGTTCCCTGGAAGACTAGTAGTAGTTTCCGAAGCTCATGTGAAGGCCTTCTGTAATCTGTGGACCTTCAGAGTGTTGATGAAACACAATAATTGCATCGGCATTGAACACAATAAGCACCATGCGGACTTTTCTCCATGGGAGTAATGTCTTAAACTGTCTACACTTTGATCGTTCCCTGGAAGACTAGTAGTAGTTTCCAAAGCACATCTGGATGCATTCTGTAATCTGTGGACCTTCAGAGTCTTGATGAAACACAGAAATTGCATCGGCATTGAACACAATAAGCACCATGCGGGCTTTTCTCCATGGGAGTAATGTCTTAAACTGTCTACGCTTTGATCGTTCCCTGGAAGACTAGTAGTAGTTTTCGAAGCACATCTGGATGCATTCTGTAATCTGTGGACCTTCAGAGTGTTAATGAAACAAAGAAATTGCATCGGCATTTAACACAATAAGCACAAAGCGTACTTTTCTCCAAGGGAGTTATGTCTTAAAATGTCTACGCTTTGATCGCTCCCTGGAAGGCTAGTAGTAGTTTCCGAAGCACATCTGGATGCATTCTGTAACCTGTGGACCATCAGAGTGTTGATGAAACACAGAATTTTGCATCGGCACTGAACTCAATAAGCACCATGCGTACTTTTCTCCATGGGAGTAATGTCTTAAACTGTCTACGCTTTGATCGTTCACTGGAAGACTAGTAGTAGTTTTCGAAACACATCTGGAGGCATTCTGTAATCTGTCGACCTTCAGAATGTTGATGAAACCTAAAAATTGCATCGGCATTTAATACAATATGCACCATGCAGACTTTTCAACATGGGAGTAATGTCTTAAACTGTCTACGCTTTGATCGTTCCCTGGAAGACTAGTAGTAGTCTCCGAAGCACATCTGTAGGCATTCCGTAATCTCTGGACCTTCAGAGTGTTGATGAAACACAGAAATTGCATCGGCATTGAACACAAAAAGCACCATGCGGACTTTTCTCCATGGGAGTAATGTCTTAAACTGTCTACGCTTTGATCGTTCCCTGGAAGACTAGTAGTAATTTCCGAAGCACATCTGATGGCATCCTGTAATCTGTGGACCTTCAGAGTGTTGATGAAACACAAAAATTGCATCGGCATTGAATACAATAAAAACCATACGGACTTTTTTCCATGGGGGTAATGTCTTAAACTGTCTATGCTTTGTTCGTTCCCTGGAAGACTAGTAGTAGTTTCCGAAGCACATATGGGTGCAATCTGTAATCTGTGGAACTTCAGAGTGTTAATGAAACAAAGAAATTGCATCGGCATTGAACACAAAAAGCACAATGCGGACTTTTCTCCAAGGGAGTTATGTCTTAAAATGTCTACGCTTTGATCGCTCCCTGGAAGGCTAGTAGTAGTTTCCGAAGCACATCTGGATGCATTCTGTAACCTGTGGACCATCAGAGTGTTGATGAAACACAGAATTTTGCATCGGCACTGAACTCAATAAGCACCATGCGTACTTTTCTCCATGGGAGTAATGTCTTAAACTGTCTACGCTTTGATCGTTCACTGGAAGACTAGTAGTAGTTTTCGAAACACATCTGGAGGCATTCTGTAATCTGTCGACCTTCAGAATGTTGATGAAACATAAAAATTGCATCGGCATTTAATACAATATGCACCATGCAGACTTTTCAACATGGGAGTAATGTCTTAAACTGTCTACGCTTTGATCGTTCCCTGGAAGACTAGTAGTAGTTTCCGAAGCACATCTGTAGGCATTCCGTAATCTCTGGACCTTCAGAGTGTTGATGAAACACAGAAATTGCATCGGCATTGAACACAAAAAGCACAATGCGGACTTTTCTCCAAGGGAGTTATATCTTAAAATGTCTACGCTTTGATTGCTCCCTGGAAGGCTAGTAGTAGTTTCCGAAGCACATCTGGATGCATTCTGTAACCTGTGGACCATCAGAGTGTTGATGAAACACAGAATTTTGCAATGGCACTGAACTCAATAAGCACCATGCGTACTTTTCTCCATGGGAGGAATGTCTCAAACTGTCTACGCTTTGATCGTTCCCTGGAAGACTAGTAGTAGTTTCCGAAGCTCATGTGAAGGCATTCTGTAATCTGTGGACCTTCAGAGTGTTGATGAAACACAATAATTACATCGGCATTGAACACAGAAAGCACCATGCGGACTTTTCTCCATGGGAGTAATGTCTTAAACTGTCTACACTTTGATCGTTCCCTGGAGGACTAGTAGTAGTTTCCAAAGCACATCTGGATGCATTCTGTAATCTGTGGACCTTCAGATTCTTGATGACACACAGAAATTGCATCGGCATTGAACACAATAAGCACCATGCGGGCTTTTCTCCATGGGAGTAATGTCTTATACTGTCTACGCTTTGATCGTTCCCTGGAAGACTAGTAGTAGTTTTCGAAGCACATCTGGTGGCATTCTGTATTCTGTGGACCTTCAGAGTGTTGATGAAACATAAAAATTGCATCGGCATTTAATACAATATGCACCATGCAGACTTTTCTCCATGGGAGTAATGTCTTAAACTGTCTACGCCTTGATCGTTCACTGGAAGACTAGTAGTAGTTTTCGAAGCACATCTGGAGGCATTCTTTAATCTGTGGACCTTCAGAGTGTTGATGAAACAAAGAAATTGCATCGGCATTAAACACAATAAGCACAAAGCGTACTTTTCTCCATGGGAGTTATGTCTTAAAATGTCTACGCTTTGATGGCTCCCTGGAAGACCAGTAGTAGTTTCCGAAGCACAATTGGATGCATTCTGTAATCTGTGGACCTTCAGAGTGTTGATGAAACACAAAATTTGCATCGGCATTGAAAAAAATAAGCACCAAGCGGACTTTTCTCCATGGGAGTAATGTCTTAAATTGTCTACGCTTTGATCGTACACTGGAAGACTAGTAGTAGTTTCCGAAGCACATACGGAGGCATTCTGTAATCTGTGGACCTTCAGAGTGTTGATGAAACACAGAATTTTTCATCGGCATTGAACTCAATAAGCACCATGCGTACTTTTCTCCATGGGAGTAATGTCTTAAACTGTCTAAGCTTTGATCGTTCCCTGGAAGACTAGTAGTAGTTTCCGAAGCACATCTTGATGCATTCTGCGATCTGTGGACCGTCAGATTGTTCATAAAACAAAGAAATTCCACCTTCATTGAACACAATAAGCACCATGTGTACTTTTTTCCATGGGCGTGATGTCTTAAACTGTCTATACTTTGATCGTTAACTGGAAGGCCAGTAGCAGTCTCCGAAGCACATCTGTAGGCATTCCGTAATCTCTGGACCTTCAGAGTGTTGATGAAACACAGATATTGCATCGGCCTTGAACATAATAAGCACCATGCGGACTTTTCTCCATGGGAGTAATGTCTTAAACCGTCTACGCTTTGTTCGTTCCCTGGAAGACTAGTAGTAGTTTCCGAAGCACATATGGGTGCAATCTGTAATCTGTGGACCTTCAGAGTGTTAATGAAACAAAGAAATTGCATCGGCATTAAACACAATAAGCACAAAGCGTACTTTTCTCCAAGGGAGTTATGTCTTAAAATGTCTACGCTTTGATCGCTCCCTGGAAGGCTAGTAGTAGTTTCCGAAGCACATCTGGATGCATTCTGTAACCTGTGGACCATCAGAGTGTTGATGAAACACAGAATTTTGCATCGGCACTGAACTCAATAAGCACCATGCGTACTTTTCTCCATGGGAGGAATGTCTCAAACTGTCTACGCTTTGATCGTTCCCTGGAAGACTAGTAGTAGTTTCCGAAGCTCATGTGAAGGCATTCTGTAATCTGTGGACCTTCAGAGTGTTGATGAAACACAATAATTACATCGGCATTGAACACAGAAAGCACCATGCGGACTTTTCTCCATGGGAGTAATGTCTTAAACTGTCTACACTTTGATCGTTCCCTGGAGGACTAGTAGTAGTTTCCAAAGCACATCTGGATGCATTCTGTAATCTGTGGACCTTCAGATTCTTGATGACACACAGAAATTGCATCGGCATTGAACACAATAAGCACCATGCGGGCTTTTCTCCATGGGAGTAATGTCTTATACTGTCTACGCTTTGATCGTTCCCTGGAAGACTAGTAGTAGTTTTCGAAGCACATCTGGTGGCATTCTGTATTCTGTGGACCTTCAGAGTGTTGATGAAACATAAAAATTGCATCGGCATTTAATACAATATGCACCATGCAGACTTTTCTCCATGGGAGTAATGTCTTAAACTGTCTACGCCTTGATCGTTCACTGGAAGACTAGTAGTAGTTTTCGAAGCACATCTGGAGGCATTCTTTAATCTGTGAACCTTCAGAGTGTTGATGAAACAAAGAAATTGCATCGGCATTAAACACAATAAGCACAAAGCGTACTTTTCTCCATGGGAGTTATGTCTTAAAATGTCTACGCTTTGATGGCTCCCTGGAAGACCAGTAGTAGTTTCCGAAGCACAATTGGATGCATTCTGTAATCTGTGGACCTTCAGAGTGTTGATGAAACACAAAATTTGCATCGGCATTGAAAAAAATAAGCACCAAGCGGACTTTTCTCCATGGGAGTAATGTCTTAAATTGTCTACGCTTTGATCGTACACTGGAAGACTAGTAGTAGTTTCCGAAGCACATACGGAGGCATTCTGTAATCTGTGGACCTTCAGAGTGTTGATGAAACACAGAATTTTTCATCGGCATTGAACTCAATAAGCACCATGCGTACTTTTCTCCATGGGAGTAATGTCTTAAACTGTCTACGCATTGATCGTTCACTGGAAGACTAGTAGTAGTTTCCGAAGCACATCTGGAGGCATTCTGTAATCTGTGGACCTTCAGAGTGTTGATGAAACACAAAAATTGCATCGGCATTGAACACAATAACCACCATGCGGACTTTTCTCCATGGGCGTAATGTCTTGAACTGTCTAAGCTTTGATCGTTCCCTGGAAGACTAGTAGTAGTTTCCGAAGCACATCTTGATGCATTCTGCGATCTGTGGACCGTCAGAGTGTTCATAAAACAAAGAAATTCCACCTTCATTGAACACAATAAGCACCATGTGTACTTTTTTCCATGGGCGTAATGTCTTAAACTGTCTATACTTTGATCGTTAACTGGAAGGCCAGTAGCAGTCTCCGAAGCACATCTGTAGGCATTCCGTAATCTCTGGACCTTCAGAGTGTTGATGAAACACAGATATTGCATCGGCCTTGAACATAATAAGCACCATGCGGACTTTTCTCCATGGGAGTAATGTCTTAAACTGTCTACGCTTTGATCGTTCCCTGGAAGACTAGTAGTAATATCCGAAGCACATCTGGATGCATTCTGTAATCTGTCTACCTTCAGAGTGTTAATGAAACAAAGAAATTGCATCGGCATTAAACACAATAAGCACAAAGCGTACTTTTCTCCAAGGGAGTTATGTCTTAAAATGTCTACGCTTTGATCGCTCCCTGGAAGACTAGTAATAGTTTCCGAAGCACATCTGTAGGCATTCCGTAATCTCTGGACCTTCAGAGTGTTGATGAAACACAGAAATTGCATCGGCATTGAACACAAAAAGCACAATGCGGACTTTTCTCCAAGGGAGTTATGTCTTAAAATGTCTACGCTTTGATCGCTCCCTGGAAGGCTAGTAGTAGTTTCCGAAGCACATCTGGATGCATTCTGTAACCTGTGGACCATCAGAGTGTTGATGAAACACAGAATTTAGCATCGGCACTGAACTCATAAGCACCATGCGGACTTTTCTCCATTGGAGGGATGTCTCAAACTGTCTACGCTTTGATCGTTCCCTGGAAGACTAGTAGTAGTTTCCGAAGCTCATGTGAAGGCATTCTGTAATCTGTGGACCTTCAGAGTGTTGATGAAACACAATAATTGCATCGGCATTGAATACAATAAGCACCATGCGGACTTTTCTCCATGGGAGTAATGTCTTCAACTGTCTACACTTTGATCGTTCCCTGGAAGACTAGTAGTAGTTTCCGAAGCACATCTGTAGGCATTCCGTAATCTCTGGACCTTCAGAGTGTTGATGAAACACAGAAATTGCATCGGCATTGAACACAAAAAGCACCATGCGGACTTTTCTCCATGGGAGTAATGTCTTAAACTGTCTACACTTTGATCGTTCCCTGGAAGACTAGTAGTAGTTTCCGAAGCACATATGGGTGCAATCTGTAATCTGTGGACCTTCAGAGTGGTGATGAAACACAAAAATTGCATCGGCATTGAACACAATAAGCGCAAAGCGTAATTTTCTCCATGGGAGTTATGTCTTAAAATGTCTACGCTTTGATCGCTCCCTGGATGACTAGTAGTAGTTTCCGAAGCACATCTGGATGCAATCTGTAATCTGTGGACCTTCAGCGTGTTAATGAAACAAAGAAATTGCATCGGCATTAAACACAAGAAGCACAAAGCGTACTTTTCTCCATGGGAGTTATGTCTTAAAATGTCTACGCTTTGATCGCTTACTGGAAGACTAGTAGTAGTTTCCGAAGCACAATTGGATGCATTCTGTAATCTGTGGACCTTCAGAGTGTTGATGAAACATAAAAATTGCATCGGCATTTAATACAATATGCACCATGCAGACTTTTCAACATGGGTGTAATGTCTTAAACTGTCTACGCTTTGATCGTTCCCTGGAAGACTAGTAGTAGTTTCCTAAGCACATCTGATGGTATCCTGTAATCTGTGGACCTTCAGAGTGTTGATGAAACACAAAAATTGCATCGGCATTGAATACAATAAAAACCATACGGACTTTTTTCCATGGGGGTAATGTCTTAAACTGTCTACGCTTTGATCGTTCACTGGAAGACTAGTAGTAGTTTCCGAAGCACATCTGGAGGCATTCTGTAATCTGTGGACCTTCAGAGTGTTGATGAAACACAGAATTTTTCATCGGCATTGAACTCAATAAGAACCATGCGTACTTTTCTCCATGGGAGTAATGTCTTAAACTGTCTACGCTTTGATCGTTCACTGGAAGACTAATAGTAGTTTTCGATGCACATCTGGAGGCATTCTGTAATCTGTGGACCTTCAGAGTGTTGATGAAACATAAAAATTTCATCGGCATTTAATACAATATGCACCATGCAGACTTTTCAACATGGGAGTAACGTCTTAAACTGTTTACGCTTTGATCGTTCCCTGGAAGACTAGTAGTAGTTTCCTAAGCACATCTGATGGCATTTTGTAATCTGTGGACCTTCAGAGTGTTGATGAAACACAAAAATTGCATCGGCATTGAATACAACAAAAACCATACGGACTTTTTTCCATGGGGGTAATGTCTTAAACTGTCTATGCTTTGATCGTTAACTGGAAGGCCAGTAGCAGTCTCCAAAGCACATCTGTAGGCATTCCGTAATCTTTGGACCTTCAGCGTGTTGATGAAACACAGAAATTGCATCGGCATTGAACACAAAAAGCACCATGCGGACTTTTCTCCATAGGAGTAATGTCTTAAACTGTGTACGCTTTGATCGTTCACTGGAAGACTAGTAGTAGTTTTCGAAGCACATCTGGAGGCATTCTGTAATCCGTGGACCTTCAGAGTGTTGATGAAACATAAAAATTGCATTGGCATTTAATACAATATGCACCATGCAGACTTTTCAACATGGGAGTAATGTCTTAAACTGTCTACGATTTGATCGTTCCCTGGAAGACTAGTAGTAGTTTCCGAAGCACATCTGGAGGCATTCTGTAATCTGTGGACCTTCAGAGTGTTTATGAAAAACAAAAATTGCATCGGCATTAAATACACTAAAAACCATACGGACTTTTTTCCATGGGGGTAATGTCTTAAACTGTCTATGCTTTGATCGTTAACTGGAAGGCCAGTAGCAGTCTCCGAAGCACATCTGTAGGCATTCCGTAATCTCTGGACCTTCAGAGTGTTGATGAAACACAGAAATTGCATCGGCATTGAACACAAAAAGCACCATGCGGACTTTTCTCCATGGGAGTAAGGTTTTAAATTGTCTACGCTTTGATCGTTCCCTGGCAGACTAGTAGTAATTTCCGAAGCCCATCTGGATGCATTCTGTAATCTGTGGACCTTCAGAGATTTAATGTAACAAAGAAATTGCATCGGCATTAAACACAATAAGCACAAAGCGTACTTTTCTCCATGGGAGATATGTCTTAAAATGTCTACGCTTTGATCGCTCCCTGGAAGACTAGTAGTAGTTTCCGAAGCACATCTATATGCATTCTGTAATCTGTGGACCTTCAGAGTGTTGATGAAACACAAAAATTGCATCGGCATTGAACACAATAAGCACCATGCGGACTTTTCTCCATGGGAGTAATGTCTCAAACTGTCTACGATTTGATCGTTCCCTGGAAGACTAGTAGTAGTTTCCGAAGCTCATCTGAAGGCATTCTGTAATCTGTGGACCTTCAGAGTGTTGATGAAACACAATAATTGCGTCGGCATTGAACACAATAAGCACCATGCGGACTTTTCTCCATGGGAGTAATGTCTTAAACTGTCTACACTTTGATCGTTCCCTGGAAGACTAGTAGTAGTTTCCAAAGCACATCTGGATGCATTGTGTAATCTGTGGACCTTCAGAGTCTTGATGAAACACAAAAATTGCATCGGCATTGAACAAAATAAGCACCATGCGGACCTTTCTCCATGGGAGGAATGTCTCAAACTGTCTACGCTTTGATCGTTCCCTGGAAGACTAGTAGTAGTTTCCGAAGCTCATGTGAAGGCATTCTGTAATCTGTGGACCTTCAGAGTGTTGATGAAACACAATAATTGCATCGGCATTGAACACAGAAAGCACCATGCGGACTTTTCTCCATTGGAGTAATGTCTTAAACTGTCTACACTTTGATCGTTCCCTGGAAGACTAGTAGTAGTTTCCAAAGCACATCTGGATGCATTCTGTAATCTGTGGACCTTCAGAGTCTTGATGGAACACAGAAATTGCATCGGCATTGAACACAATAAGCACCATGCGGGCTTTTCTCCATGGGAGTAATGTCTTAAACTGTCTACGCTTTGATCGTTCCCTGGAAGACTAGTAGTAGTTTTCGAAGCACATCTGGATGCATTCTGTAATCTGTGGACCTTCAGAGTGTTAATGAAACAAATAAATTGCATCGGCATTAAACACAATAAGCACAAAGCGTACTTTTCTCCAAGGGAGTTATGTCTTAAAATGTCTACGCTTTGATCGCTCCCTGGAAGGCTAGTAGTAGTTTCCGAAGCACATCTGGATGCATTCTGTAACCTGTGGACCATCAGAGTGTTGATGAAACACAGAATTTTGCATCGGCACTGAACTCAATAAGCACCATGCGTACTTTTCTCCATGGGAGTAATGTCTTAAACTGTCTACGCTTTGATCGTTCACTGGAAGACTAGTAGTAGTTTTCGAAACACATCTGGAGGCATTCTGTAATCTGTCGACCTTCAGAATGTTGATGAAACATAAAAATTGCATCGGCATTTAATACAATATGCACCATGCAGACTTTTCAACATGGGAGTAATGTCTTAAACTGTCTACGCTTTGATCGTTCCCTGGAAGACTAGTAGTAGTTTCCGAAGCACATCTGTAGGCATTCCGTAATCTCTGGACCTTCAGAGTGTTGATGAAACACAGAAATTGCATCGGCATTGAACACAAAAAGCACCATGCGGACTTTTCTCCATGGGAGTAATGTCTTAAACTGTCTACGCTTTGATCGTTCCCTGGAAGACTAGTAGTAATTTCCGAAGCACATCTGATGGCATCCTGTAATCTGTGGACCTTCAGAGTGTTCATGAAACACAAAAATTGCATCGGCATTGAATACAATAAAAACCATACGGACTTTTTTCCATGGGGGTAATGTCTTAAACTGTCTATGCTTTGTTCGTTCCCTGGAAGACTAGTAGTAGTTTCCGAAGCACATATGGGTGCAATCTGTAATCTGTGGACCTTCAGAGTGGTGATGAAACACAAAAATTGCATCGGCATTGAACACAATAAGCGCAAAGCGTAATTTTCTCCATGGGAGTTATGTCTTAAAATGTCTACGCTTTGATCGCTCCCTGGATGACTAGTAGTAGTTTCCGAAGCACATCTGGATGCAATCTGTAATCTGTGGACCTTCAGCGTGTTAATGAAACAAAGAAATTGCATCGGCATTAAACACAAGAAGCACAAAGCGTACTTTTCTCCATGGGAGTTATGTCTTAAAATGTCTACGCTTTGATCGCTTACTGGAAGACTAGTAGTAGTTTCCGAAGCACAATTGGATGCATTCTGTAATCTGTGGACCTTCAGAGTGTTGATGAAACATAAAAATTGCATCGGCATTTAATACAATATGCACCATGCAGACTTTTCAACATGGGTGTAATGTCTTAAACTGTCTACGCTTTGATCGTTCCCTGGAAGACTAGTAGTAGTTTCCTAAGCACATCTGATGGTATCCTGTAATCTGTGGACCTTCAGAGTGTTGATGAAACACAAAAATTGCATCGGCATTGAATACAATAAAAACCATACGGACTTTTTTCCATGGGGGTAATGTCTTAAACTGTCTACGCTTTGATCGTTCACTGGAAGACTAGTAGTAGTTTCCGAAGCACATCTGGAGGCATTCTGTAATCTGTGGACCTTCAGAGTGTTGATGAAACACAGAATTTTTCATCGGCATTGAACTCAATAAGAACCATGCGTACTTTTCTCCATAGGAGTAATGTCTTAAACTGTCTACGCTTTGATCGTTCACTGGAAGACTAATAGTAGTTTTCGATGCACATCTGGAGGCATTCTGTAATCTGTGGACCTTCAGAGTGTTGATGAAACATAAAAATTTCATCGGCATTTAATACAATATGCACCATGCAGACTTTTCAACATGGGAGTAATGTCTTAAACTGTTTACGCGTTGATCGTTCCCTGGAAGACTAGTAGTAGTTTCCTAAGCACATCTGATGGCATTTTGTAATCTGTGGACCTTCAGAGTGTTGACGAAACACAAAAATTGCATCGGCATTGAATACAATAAAAACCATACGGACTTTTTTCCATGGGGGTAATGTCTTAAACTGTCTATGCTTTGATCGTTAACTGGAAGGCCAGTAGCAGTCTCCAAAGCACATCTGTAGGCATTCCGTAATCTTTGGACCTTCAGCGTGTTGATGAAACACAGAAATTGCATCGGCATTGAACACAAAAAGCACCATGCGGACTTTTCTCCATAGGAGTAATGTCTTAAACTGTGTACGCTTTGATCGTTCACTGGAAGACTAGTAGTAGTTTTCGAAGCACATCTGGAGGCATTCTGTAATCCGTGGACCTTCAGAGTGTTGATGAAACATAAAAATTGCATTGGCATTTAATACAATATGCACCATGCAGACTTTTCAACATGGGAGTAATGTCTTAAACTGTCTACGATTTGATCGTTCCCTGGAAGACTAGTAGTAGTTTCCGAAGCACATCTGGAGGCATTCTGTAATCTGTGGACCTTCAGAGTGTTTATGAAAAACAAAAATTGCATCGGCATTGAATACACTAAAAACCATACGGACTTTTTTCCATGGGGGTAATGTCTTAAACTGTCTATGCTTTGATCGTTAACTGGAAGGCCAGTAGCAGTCTCCGAAGCACATCTGTAGGCATTCCGTAATCTCTGGACCTTCAGAGTGTTGATGAAACACAGAAATTGCATCGGCATTGAACACAAAAAGCACCATGCGGACTTTTCTCCATGGGAGTAATGTTTTAAATTGTCTACGCTTTGATCGTTCCCTGGAAGACTAGTAGTAATTTCCGAAGCCCATCTGGATGCATTCTGTAATCTGTGGACCTTCAGAGATTTAATGTAACAAAGAAATTGCATCGGCATTAAACACAATAAGCACAAAGCGTACTTTTCTCCATGGGAGATACGTCTTAAAATGTCTACGCTTTGATCGCTCCCTGGAAGACTAGTAGTAGTTTCCGAAGCACATCTATATGCATTCTGTAATCTGTGGACCTTCAGAGTGTTGCTGAAACACAAAAATTGCATCGGCATTGAACACAATAAGCACCATGCGGACTTTTCTCCATGGGAGTAATGTCTCAAACTGTCTACGCTTTGATCGTTCCCTGGAAGACTAGTAGTAGTTTCCGATGCTCATCTGAAGGCATTCTGTAATCTGTGGACCTTCAGAGTGTTGATGAAACACAATAATTGCGTCGGCATTGAACACAATAAGCACCATGCGGACTTTTCTCCATGGGAGTAATGTCTTAAACTGTCTACACTTTGATCGTTCCCTGGAAGACTAGTAGTAGTTTCCAAAGCACATCTGGATGCATTGTGTAATCTGTGGACCTTCAGAGTCTTGATGAAACACAAAAATTGCATCGGCATTGAACAAAATTAGCACCATGCGGACCTTTCTCCATGGGAGGAATGTCTCAAACTGTCTACGCTTTGATCGTTCCCTGGAAGACTAGTAGTAGTTTCCGAAGCTCATGTGAAGGCATTCTGTAATCTGTGGACCTTCAGAGTGTTGATGAAACACAATAATTGCATCGGCATTGAACACAGAAAGCACCATGCGGACTTTTCTCCATTGGAGTAATGTCTTAAACTGTCTACACTTTGATCGTTCCCTGGAAGACTAGTAGTAGTTTCCAAAGCTCATCTGGATGCATTCTGTAATCTGTGGACCTTCAGAGTCTTGATGAAACACAGAAATTGCATCGGCATTGATCACAATAAGCGCAAAGCGTACTTTTCTCCATGGGAGTTATGTCTTAAAATGTCTACGCTTTGATCGCTCCCTGGAAGACCAGTAGTAGTTTCCGAAGCACATCTGGATGCATTCTGTAATCTGTGGACCTTCAGAGTGTTAATGAAACAAAGAAATTGCATCGGCATTAAACACAATAAGCACAAAGCGTACTTTTCTCCATGGGAGTTATGTCTTAAAATGTCTACGCTTTGATCGCTCCCAGGAAGACTAGTAGTAGTTTCCGAAGCACAATTGGATGCATTCTGTAATCTGTGGACCTTCAGAGTGTTGATGAAACACAAAAATTGCATCGGCATTGAAAAAAATAAGCACCATGCGGACTTTTCTCCATGGGAGTAATGTCTTAAACTGTCTAAGCTTTAATCGTACACTGGAAGACTAGTAGTAGTTTCCGAAGCACAACTGGAGGCATTCTGTAATCTGTGGACCTTCAGAGTGTTGATGAAACACAGAATTTTTCATCGGCATTGAACTCAATAAGCACCATGCGTACTTTTCTCCATGTGAGTAATGTCTTAAACTGTCTACGCTTTGATCGTTCACTGGAAGACTAATAGTAGTTTTCGAAGCACATCTGGAGGCATTCTGTAATCTGTGGACCTTCGGAGTGTTGATGAAACATAAAAATTGCATCGGCATTTAATACAATATGCACCATGCAGACTTTTCAACATGGGAGTAATGTCTTAAACTGTCTACGCTTTGATCGTTCCCTGGAAGACTAGTAGTAGTTTCCTAAGCAAATCTGATGGCATCCTGTAATCTGTGGACCTTCAGAGTGTTGATGAAACACAAAAATTGCATCGGCATTAAATACAATAAAAACCATACGGACTTTTTTCCATGGGGGTAATGTCTTAAACTGTCTATGCTTTGATCGTTAACTGGAAGGCCAGTAGCAGTCTCCAAAGCACATCTGTAGGCATTCCGTAATCTTTGGACCTTCAGAGTGTTGATGAAACACAGAAATTGCATCGGCATTGAACACAAAAAGCACCATGCGGACTTTTCTCCATGGGAGTAATGTCTTAAACTGTGTACGCTTTGATCGTTCACTGGAAGACTAGTAGTAGTTTTCGAAGCACATCTGGAGGCATTCTGTAATCTGTGGACCTTCAGAGTGTTGATGAAAGTTAATAATTGCATCGGCATTTAATACAATATGCACCATGCAGACTTTTCAACGTGGGAGTAATGTCTTAAACTGTCTACGCTTTGATCGTTACCTGGAAGACTAGTAGTAGTTTCCGAAACACACCTGGTGGCATTCTGTAATCTGTGGACCTTCAGAGTGTTTATGAAAAACAAAAATTGCATCGGCATTGAATACACTAAAAACCATACGGCCTTTTTTCCGTGGGGGTAATGTCTTAAACCGTCTATGCTTTGATCGTTAACTGGAAGGCCAGTAGCAGCCTCCGAAGCACATCTGTAGGCATTCCGTAATCTTTGGACCTTCAGCGTGTTGATGAAACACAGAAATTGCATCGGCATTGAACACAAAAAGCACCATGCGGACTTTTCTCCATGGGAGTAATGTTTTAAACTGTCTACGCTTTGATCGCTCCCTGGAAGACCAGTTGTAGTTTCCGAAGCACATCTGGATGCATTCTGTAATCTGTGGACCTTCAGAGTGTTAATGAAACAAAGAAATTGCATCGGCATTAAACACAATAAGCACAAAGCGTACTTTTCTCCATGGGAGTTATGTCTTAAAATGTCTACGCTTTGATCGCTCCCTGGAAGACTAGTAGTAGTTTCCGAAGCACAATTGGATGCATTCTGTAATCTGTGGACCTTCAGAGTGTTAATGAAACAAAGAAATTGCATCGGCATTAAACACAATAAGCACAAAGCGTACTTTTCTCCATGGTCGTTATGTCTTAAAATGTCTACGCTTTGATCGTTCCCTGGAAGACTAGTAGTAGTTTCCTAAGCACATCTGATGGCATCCTGTAATCTGTGGACCTTCAGAGTGTTGATGAAACACAAAAATTGCATCGGCATTTATTACAATAAAAACCATACGTACTTTTTTCCATGGGGGTAATGTCTTAAACTGTCTATGCTTTGATCGTTAACTGGAAGGCCAGTAGCAGTCTCCAAAGCACATCTGTAGGCATTCCGTAATCTTTGGACCTTCAGAGTGTTGATGAAACACAGAAATTGCATCGCCATTGAACACAAAAAGCACCATGCGGACTTTTCTCCATGGGAGTAATGTCTTAAACTGTGTACGCTTTGATCGTTCACTGGAAGACTAGTAGTAGTTTTCGAAGCACATCTGGAGGCTTTCTGTAATCCGTGGACCTTCAGAGTGTTGATGAAACATAAAAATTGCATCGGCATTTAATACAATATGCACCATGCAGACTTTTCAACATGGGAGTAATGTCTTGAACTGTCTACGCTTTGATCGTTCCCTGGAAGACTAGTAGTAGTTTCCGAAGCACATCTGGTGGCATTCTGTAATCTGTGGACCTTCGGAGTGTTTATGAAAAACAAAAATTGCATCAGCATTGAATACACTAAAAACCATACGGACTTTTTTCCATGGGGGTAATGTCTTAAACCGTCTATGCTTTGATCGTTAACTGGAAGGCCAGTAGCAGTCTCCGAAGCACATCTGTAGGCATTCCGTAATCTCTGGACCTTCAGAGTGTTGATGAAACACAGAAATTGCATCGGCATTGAACACAAAAAGCACCATGCGGACTTTTCTCCATGGGAGTAATGTTTTAAACTGTCTACGCTTTGATCGTTCCCTGGAAGACTAGTAGTAATTTCCGAAGCCCATCTGGATGCATTCTGTAATCTGTGGACCTTCAGAGTGTTAATGTAACAAAGAAATTGCATCGACATTAAACACAATAAGCACAAAGCGTACTTTTCTCCATGGGAGTTATGTCTTAAAATGTATACGCTTTGATCGCTCCCTGGAAGACTAGTAGTAGTTTCCGAAACACATCTGGATGCATTCTGTAATCTGTGGACCTTCAGAGTGTTGATGAAACACAAAAATTGCATCGGCATTGAACACAATAAGCACCAAGCGTACTTTTCTCCATGGGAGGAATGTCTCAAACTGTCTACGCTTTAATCGTTCCCTAGAAGTCTAGTAGTAGTTTCCGAAGCTCATCTGAAGGCATTCTGTAATCTGTGGACCTTCAGAGTGTTGATGAAACACAATAATTGCATCGGCATTGAACACAATAAGCACCATGCGGACTTTTCTCCATGGGAGTAATGTCTTAAACTGTCTACACTTTGATCGTTCCCTGGAAGACTAGTAGTAGTTTCCGAAGCTCATGTGAAGGCATTCTGTAATCTGTGGACCTTCAGAGTGTTGATGAAACACAAAAATTGCATCGGCATTGAAAAAAATGAGCACCATGCGGACTTTTCTCCATGGGAGTAATGTCTTAAACTGTCTAAGCTTTGATCGTACACTGGAAGACTAGTAGTAGTTTCCGAAGCACATCTGGAGGCATTCTGTAATCTGTGGACCTTCAGAGTGTTGATGAAACATAAAAATTGCATCGGCATTTAATACAATATGCACCATGCAGACTTTTCAACATGGGAGTAATGTCTTAAACTGTCTACGCTTTGATCGTTCCCTGGAAGACTAGTAGTAGTTTCCGAAGCACATCTGGTGGCATTCTGTAATCTGTGGACCTTCAGAGTGTTGATGAAACACAAAAATTGCATCGGCATTGAATACACTAAAAACCATACGGACTTTTTTCCATGGGGGTAATGTCTTAAACTGTCTATGCTTTGATCGTTAACTGGAAGGCCAGTAGCAGTCACCGAAGCACATCTGTAGGCATTCCGTAATCTCTGGACCTTCAGAGAGTTGATGAAACACAGAAATTGCATCGGCATTGAACACAAAAAGCACCATGCGGACTTTTCTCCATGGGAGTAATGTTTTAAACTGTGTACGCTTTGATCGTTCACTGGAAGACTAGTAGTAGTTTTCGAAGCACATCTGGAGGCATTCTGTAATCCGTGGACCTTCAGAGTGTTGATGAAACATAAAAATTGCATCGGCATTTAATACAATATGCACCATGCAGACTTTTCAACATGGGAGTAATGTCTTAAACTGTCTACGCTTTGATCGTTCCCTGGAAGACTAGTAGTAGTTTCCGAAGCACATCTGGTGGCATTCGGTAATCTGTGGACCTTCAGAGTGTTGATGAAACACAAAAATTGCATCGGCATTGAATACACTAAAAACCATACGGACTTTTTTCCATGGGGGTAATGTCTTAAACTGTCTATGTTTGATCGTTAACTGGAAGGCCATTAGCAGTCTCCGAGGCACATCTGTAGGCATTCCGTAATCTCTGGACCTTCAGAGTGTTGATGAAACACAGAAATTGCATCGGCATTGAACACAAAAAGCACCACGCGGACTTTTCTCCATGGGAGTAATGTTTTAAACTGTCTACGCTTTGATCGTTCCCTGGAAGACTAGTAGTAATTTCCGAAGGCCATCTGGATGCATTCTGTAATCTGTGGACCTTCAGAGTGTTAATGTAACAAAGAAATTGCATCGGCATTAAACACAATAAGCACAAAGCGTAGTTTTCTCCATGGGAGTTATGTCTTAAAATGTCGACGCTTTGATCGCTCCCTGGAAGACTAGTAGTAGTTTCCGAAGCACATCTGGATGCATTCTGTAATCTGTGGACCTTCAGAGTGTTGATGAAACACAAAAATTGCATCGGCATTGAACACAATAAGCACCATGCGTACTTTTCTCCATGGGAGGAATGTCTCAAACTGTCTACGTTTGATCGTTCCCTGGAAGACTAGTAGTAGTTTCCGAAGCTCATCTGAAGGCATTCTGTAATCTGTGGACCTTCAGAGTGTTGATGAAACACAATAATTGCATCGGCATTGAACACAATAAGCACCATGCGGACTTTTCTCCATGGGAGTAATGTCTTAAACTGTCTACACTTTGATCGTTCCCTGGAAGACTAGTAGTAGTTTCCAAAGCACATCTGGATGCATTGTGTAATCTGTGGACCTTCAGAGTCTTGATGAAACACAAAAATTGCATCGGCATTGAACAAAATAAGCACCATACGGACCTTTCTCCATGGGAGGAATGTCTCAAACTGTCTACGCTTTGATCGTTCCCTGGAAGACTAGTAGTAGTTTCCGAAGCTCATGTGAAGGCATTCTGTAATCTGTGGACCTTCAGAGTGTTGATGAAACACAATAATTGCATTGGCATTGAACACGGTAAGCACCATGCGGACTTTTCTCCATTGGAGTAATGTCTTAAACTGTCTACACTTTGATCGTTCCCTGGAAGACTAGTAGTAGTTTCCAAAGCTCATCTGGATGCATTCTGTAATCTGTGGACCTTCAGAGTCTTGATGAAACACAGAAATTGCATCGGCATTGAACACAATAAGCGCAAAGCGTACTTTTCTCCATGGGAGTTATGTCTTAAAATGTCTACGATTTGATCGCTCCCTGGAAGACCAGTAGTAGTTTCCGATCACATCTGGATGCATTCTGTAATCTGTGGACCTTCAGAGTGTTAATGAAACAAAGAAATTGCATCGGCATTAAACACAATAAGCACAAAGCGTACTTTTCTCCATGGTCGTTATGTCTTAAAATGTCTACGCTTTGATCGCTCCCTGGAAGACTAGTAGTAGTTTCCGAAGCACAATTGGATGCATTCTGTAATCTGTGGACCTTCAGAGTGCTGATGAAACACAAAAATTGCATCGGCATTGAAAAAAATAAGCACCATGCGGACTTTTCTCCATGGGAGTAATGTTTTAAACTGTCTAAGCTTTGATCGTACACTGGAAGACTAGTAGTAGTTTCCGAAGCACATCTGGAGGCATTCTGTAATCTGTGGACCTTCAGAGTGTTGATGAAACACAGAATTTTTCATCGGCATTGAACTCAATAAGCACCATGCGTACTTTTCTCCATGAGAGTAATGTCTTAAACTGTCTACGCTTTGATCGTTCACTGGAAGACTAATAGTAGTTTCCGAAGCACAATTGGATGCATCCTGTAATCTGTGGACCTTCAGAGTGTTGATGAAACATAAAAATTGCATCGGCATTTAATACAAGATGCACCATGCAGACTTTTCAACATGGGAGTAATGTCTTAAACTGTCTACGCTTTGATCGTTCCCTGGAAGACTAGTAGTAGTTTCCTAAGCACATCTGATGGCATCCTGTAATCTGTGGACCTTCAGAGTGTTGATGAAACACAAAAATTGCATCGGCATTGAATAGAATAAAAACCATACGGACTTTTTTCCATGGGGGTAATGTCTTAAACTGTCTATGCTTTGATCGTTAACTGGAAGGCCAGTAGCAGTCTCCAAAGCACATCTGTAGGCATTCCGTAATCTTTGGACCTTCAGAGTGTTGATGAAACACAGAAATTGCATCGGCATTGAACACAAAAAGCACCATGCGGACTTTTCTCCATGGGAGTAATGTCTTAAACTGTGTACGCTTTGATCGTTCACTGGAAGATTAGTAGTAGTTTTCGAAGCACATCTGGAGGCATTCTGTAATCCGTGTACCTTCAGAGTGTTGATGAAACATAAAAATTGCATCGGCATTTAATACAATATGCACCATGCAGACTTTTCAACATGGGAGTAATGTCTTAAACTGTCTACGCCTTGATTGTTCCCTGGAAGTCTAGTAGTAGTTTCCGAAGCACATCTGGTGGCATTCTGTAATCTGTGGACCTTCAGAGTGTTTATGAAAAACAAAAATTGCATCGTCATTGAATACACTAAAAACCATACGGACTTTTTTCCATGGGGGTAATGTCTTAAACTGTCTATGTTTGATCGTTAACTGGAAGGCCATTAGCAGTCTCCGAGGCACATCTGTAGGCATTCCGTAATCTCTGGACCTTCAGAGTGTTGAAGAAACACAGAAATTGCATCGGCATTGAACACAAAACGCACCACGCGGACTTTTCTCCATGGGAGTAATGTTTTAAACTGTCTACGCTTTGATCGTTCCCTGGAAGACTAGTAGTAATTTCCGAAGGCCATCTGGATGCATTCTGTAATCTGTGGACCTTCAAAGTGTTAATGTAACAAAGAAATTGCATCGGCATTAAACACAATAAGCACAAAGCGTAGTTTTCTCCATGGGAGTTATGTCTTAAAATGTCGACGCTTTGATCGCTCCCTGGAAGGCTAGTAGTAGTTTCCGAAGCACATCTGGATGCATTCTGTAATCTGTGGACCTTCAGAGTGTTGATGAAACACAAAAATTGCATCGGCATTGAACACAATAAGCGCAAAGCGTACTTTTCTCCATGGGAGTTATGTCTTAAAATGTCTACGATTTGATCGCTCCCTGGAAGACCTGTAGTAGTTTCCGATCACATCTGGATGCATTCTGTAATCTGTGGACCTTCAGAGTGTTAATGAAACAAAGAAATTGCATCGGCATTAAACACAATAAGCACAAAGCGTACTTTTCTCCATGGACGTTATGTCTTAAAATGTCTACGCTTTGATCGCTCCCTGGAAGACTAGTAGTAGTTTCCGAAGCACAATTGGATGCATTCTGTAATCTGTGGACCTTCAGAGTGTTGATGAAACACAAAAATTGCATCGGCATTGAACACAATAAGCACCATGCGTACTTTTCTCCATGGGAGGAATGTCTCAAACTGTCTACGTTTGATCGTTCCCTGGAAGACTAGTAGTAGTTTCCGAAGCTCATCTGAAGGCATTCTGTAATCTGTGGACCTTCAGAGTGTTGATGAAACACAATAATTGCATCGGCATTGAACACAATAAGCACCATGCGGACTTTTCTCCATGGGAGTAATGTCTTAAACTGTCTACACTTTGATCGTTCCCTGGAAGACTAGTAGTAGTTTCCAAAGCACATCTGGATGCATTGTGTAATCTGTGGACCTTCAGAGTCTTGATGAAACACAAAAATTGCATCGGCATTGAACAAAATAAGCACCATACGGACCTTTCTCCATGGGAGGAATGTCTCAAACTGTCTACGCTTTGATCGTTCCCTGGAAGACTAGTAGTAGTTTCCGAAGCTCATGTGAAGGCATTCTGTAATCTGTGGACCTTCAGAGTGTTGATGAAACACAATAATTGCATTGGCATTGAACACGGTAAGCACCATGCGGACTTTTCTCCATTGGAGTAATGTCTTAAACTGTCTACACTTTGATCGTTCCCTGGAAGACTAGTAGTAGTTTCCAAAGCTCATCTGGATGCACTCTGTAATCTGTGGACCTTCAGAGTCTTGATGAAACACAGAAATTGCATCGGCATTGAACACAATAAGCGCAAAGCGTACTTTTCTCCATGGGAGTTATGTCTTAAAATGTCTACGATTTGATCGCTCCCTGGAAGACCAGTAGTAGTTTCCGATCACATCTGGATGCATTCTGTAATCTGTGGACCTTCAGAGTGTTAATGAAACAAAGAAATTGCATCGGCATTAAACACAATAAGCACAAAGCGTACTTTTCTCCATGGTCGTTATGTCTTAAAATGTCTACGCTTTGATCGCTCCCTGGAAGACTAGTAGTAGTTTCCGAAGCACAATTGGATGCATTCTGTAATCTGTGGACCTTCAGAGTGCTGATGAAACACAAAAATTGCATCGGCATTGAAAAAAATAAGCACCATGCGGACTTTTCTCCATGGGAGTAATGTTTTAAACTGTCTAAGCTTTGATCGTACACTGGAAGACTAGTAGTAGTTTCCGAAGCACATCTGGAGGCATTCTGTAATCTGTGGACCTTCAGAGTGTTGATGAAACACAGAATTTTTCATCGGCATTGAACTCAATAAGCACCATGCGTACTTTTCTCCATGAGAGTAATGTCTTAAACTGTCTACGCTTTGATCGTTCACTGGAAGACTAATAGTAGTTTCCGAAGCACAATTGGATGCATCCTGTAATCTGTGGACCTTCAGAGTGTTGATGAAACATAAAAATTGCATCGGCATTTAATACAAGATGCACCATGCAGACTTTTCAACATGGGAGTAATGTCTTAAACTGTCTACGCTTTGATCGTTCCCTGGAAGACTAGTAGTAGTTTCCTAAGCACATCTGATGGCATCCTGTAATCTGTGGACCTTCAGAGTGTTGATGAAACACAAAAATTGCATCGGCATTGAATAGAAAAAAAACCATACGGACTTTTTTCCATGGGGGTAATGTCTTAAACTGTCTATGCTTTGATCGTTAACTGGAAGGCCAGTAGCAGTCTCCAAAGCACATCTGTAGGCATTCCGTAATCTTTGGACCTTCAGAGTGTTGATGAAACACAGAAATTGCATCGGCATTGAACACAAAAAGCACCATGCGGACTTTTCTCCATGGGAGTAATGTCTTAAACTGTGTACGCTTTGATCGTTCACTGGAAGATTAGTAGTAGTTTTCGAAGCACATCTGGAGGCATTCTGTAATCCGTGTACCTTCAGAGTGTTGATGAAACATAAAAATTGCATCGGCATTTAATACAATATGCACCATGCAGACTTTTCAACATGGGAGTAATGTCTTAAACTGTCTACGCCTTGATTGTTCCCTGGAAGTCTAGTAGTAGTTTCCGAAGCACATCTGGTGGCATTCTGTAATCTGTGGACCTTCAGAGTGTTTATGAAAAACAAAAATTGCATCGTCATTGAATACACTAAAAACCATACGGACTTTTTTCCATGGGGGTAATGTCTTAAACTGTCTATGTTTGATCGTTAACTGGAAGGCCATTAGCAGTCTCCGAGGCACATCTGTAGGCATTCCGTAATCTCTGGACCTTCAGAGTGTTGAAGAAACACAGAAATTGCATCGGCATTGAACACAAAACGCACCACGCGGACTTTTCTCCATGGGAGTAATGTTTTAAACTGTCTACGCTTTGATCGTTCCCTGGAAGACTAGTAGTAATTTCCGAAGGCCATCTGGATGCATTCTGTAATCTGTGGACCTTCAAAGTGTTAATGTAACAAAGAAATTGCATCGGCATTAAACACAATAAGCACAAAGCGTAGTTTTCTCCATGGGAGTTATGTCTTAAAATGTCGACGCTTTGATCGCTCCCTGGAAGACTAGTAGTAGTTTCCGAAGCACATCTGGATGCATTCTGTAATCTGTGGACCTTCAGAGTGTTGTTGAAACACAAAAATTGCATCGGCATTGAACACAATAAGCGCAAAGCGTACTTTTCTCCATGGGAGTTATGTCTTAAAATGTCTACGATTTGATCGCTCCCTGGAAGACCTGTAGTAGTTTCCGATCACATCTGGATGCATTCTGTAATCTGTGGACCTTCAGAGTGTTAATGAAACAAAGAAATTGCATCGGCATTAAACACAATAAGCACAAAGCGTACTTTTCTCCATGGACGTTATGTCTTAAAATGTCTACGCTTTGATCGCTCCCTGGAAGACTAGTAGTAGTTTCCGAAGCACAATTGGATGCATTCTGTAATCTGTGGACCTTCAGAGTGTTGATGAAACACAAAAATTGCATCGGCATTGAAAAAAATAAGCACCATGCGGACTTTTCTCCATGGGAGTAATGTCTTAAACTGTCTAAGCTTTGATCGTACACTGGAAGACTAGTAGTAGTTTCCGAAGCACATCTGGAGGCATTCTGTAATCTGTGGACCTTCAGAGTGTTGATGAAACACAGAATTTTTCATCGGCATTGAACTCAATAAGCACCATGCGTACTTTTCTCCATGAGAGTAATGTCTTAAACTGTCTACGCTTTGATCGTTCACTGGAAGACTAATAGTAGTTTCCGAAGCACAATTGGATGCATTCTGTAATCTGTGGACCTTCAGAGTGTTGATGAAACATAAAAATTGCATCGGCATTTAATACAAGATGCACCATGCAGACTTTTCAACATGGGAGTAATGTCTTAAACTGTCTACGCTTTGATCGTTCCCTGGAAGACTAGTAGTAGTTTCCTAAGCACATCTGATTTCATCCTGTAATCTGTGGACCTTCAGAGTGTTGATGAAACACAAAAATTGCATCGGCATTGAATAGAATAAAAACCATACGGACTTTTTTCCATGGGGGTAATGTCTTAAACTGTCTATGCTTTGATCGTTTACTGGAAGGCCAGTAGCAGTCTCCAAAAGCACATCTGTAGGCATTCCGTAATCTTTGGACCTTCAGAGTGTTGATGAAACACAGAAATTGCATCGGCATTTAACACAAAAAGCACCATGCGGACTTTTCTCCATGGGAGTAATGTCTTAAACTGTGTACGCTTTGATCGTTCACTGGAAGATTAGTAGTAGTTTTCGAAGCACATCTGGAGGCATTCTGTAATCCGTGTACCTTCAGAGTGTTGATGAAACATAAAAATTGCATCGGCATTTAATACAATATGCACCATGCAGACTTTTCAACATGGGAGTAATGTCTTAAACTGTCTACGCTTTGATCGTTCCCTGGAAGACTAGTAGTAGTTTCCGAAGCACATCTGGTGGCATTATGTAATCTGTGGACCTTCAGAGTGTTTATGAATAACAAAAATTGCATCGGCATTGAATACACTAAAAACCATACGGACTTTTTTCCATGGGGGTAATGTCTTAAACCGTCTATGCTTTGATCGTTAACTGGAAGGCCAGTAGCAGTCTCCGAAGCACATCTGTAGGCATTCCGTAATCTCTGGACCTTCAGAGTGTTGATGAAACACAGAAATTGCATCGGCATTGAACACAAAAAGCACCATGCGGACTTTTCTCAATGGGAGTAATGTCTTAAACTGTCTACGCCTTGAATGTTCCCTGGAAGTCTAGTAGTAGTTTCCGAAGCACATCTGGTGGCATTCTGTAATCTGTGAACCTTCAGAGTGTTTATGAAAAACAAAAATTGCATCGTCATTGAATACACTAAAAACCATACGGACTTTTTTCCATGGGGGTAATGTCTTAAACTGTCTATGTTTGATCGTTAACTGGAAGGCCATTAGCAGTCTCCGAGGCACATCTGTAGGCATTCCGTAATCTCTGGACCTTCAGAGTGTTGAAGAAACACAGAAATTGCATCGGCATTGAACACAAAACGCACCACGCGGACTTTTCTCCATGGGAGTAATGTTTTAAACTGTCTACGCTTTGATCGTTCCCTGGAAGACTAGTAGTAATTTCCGAAGGCCATCTGGATACATTCTGTAATCTGTGGACCTTCAAAGTGTTAATGTAACAAAGAAATTGCATCGGCATTAAACACAATAAGCACAAAGCGTAGTTTTCTCCATGGGAGTTATGTCTTAAAATGTCGACGCTTTGATCGCTCCCTGGAAGACTAGTAGTAGTTTCCGAAGCACATCTGGATGCATTCTGTAATCTGTGGACCTTCAGAGTGTTGATGAAACACAAAAATTGCATCGGCATTGAACACAAAAAGCACCATGCGGACTTTTCTCCATGGGAGTAATGTTATAAACTGTCTACGCTTTGATCGTTCCCTGGAAGACTAGTAGTAATTTCCGAAGCCCATCTGGATGCATTCTGTAATCTGTGGACCTTCAGAGTGTTAATGTAACAAAGAAATTGCATCGACATTAAACACAATAAGCACAAAGCGTACTTTTCTCCATGGGAGTTATGTCTTAAAATGTATACGCTTTGATCGCTCCCTGGAAGACTAGTAGTAGTTTCCGAAACACATCTGGATGCATTCTGTAATCTGTGGACCTTCAGAGTGTTGATGAAACACAAAAATTGCATCGGCATTGAACACAATAAGCACCATGCGTACTTTTCTCCATGGGAGGAATGTCTCAAACTGTCTACGCTTTAATCGTTCCCTAGAAGACTAGTAGTAGTTTCCGAAGCTCATCTGAAGGCATTCTGTAATCTGTGGACCTTCAGAGTGTTGATGAAACACAATAATTGCATCGGCATTGAACACAATAAGCACCATGCGGACTTTTCTCCATGGGTGTAATGTCTTAAACTGTCTACACTTTGATCGTTCCCTGGAAGACTAGTAGTAGTTTCCGAAGCTCATGTGAAGGCATTCTGTAATCTGTGGACCTTCAGAGTGTTGATGAAACACAAAAATTGCATCGGCATTGAAAAAAATGAGCACCATGCGGACTTTTCTCCATGGGAGTAATGTCTTAAACTGTCTAAGCTTTGATCGTACACTGGAAGACTAGTAGTAGTTTCCGAAGCACATCTGGAGGCATTCTGTAATCTGTGGACCTTCAGAGTGTTGATGAAACACAGAATTTTTCATCGGCATTGAACTCAATAAGCACCATGCGTACTTTTCTCCATGAGAGTAAAGTCTTAAACTGTCTACGCTTTGATCGTTCACTGGAAGACTAATAGTAGTTTTCGAAGCACATCTGGAGGCATTCTGTAATCTGTGGAGCTTCAGAGTGTTGATGAAACATAAAAATTGCATCGGCATTTAATACAATATGCACCATGCAGACTTTTCAACATGGGAGTAATGTCTTAAACTGTCTACGCTTTGATCGTTCCCTGGAAGACTAGTAGTAGTTTCCGAAGCACATCTGGTGGCATTCTGTAATCTGTGGACCTTCAGAGTGTTGATGAAACACAAAAATTGCATCGGCATTGAATACACTAAAAACCATACGGACTTTTTTCCATGGGGGTAATGTCTTAAACTGTCTATGCTTTGATCGTTAACTGGAAGGCCAGTAGCAGTCACCGAAGCACATCTGTAGGCATTCCGTAATCTCTGGACCTTCAGAGTGTTGATGAAACACAGAGATTGCATCGGCATTGAACACAAAAAGCACCATGCGGACTTTTCTCCATGGGAGTAATGTTTTAAACTGTGTACGCTTTGATCGTTCACTGGTAGACTAGTAGTAGTTTTCGAAGCACATCTGGAGGCATTCTGTAATCCGTGGACCTTCAGAGTGTTGATGAAACATAAAAATTGCATCGGCATTTAATACAATATGCACCATGCAGACTTTTCAACATGGGAGTAATGTCTTAAACTGTCTACGCTTTGATCGTTCCCTGGAAGACTAGTAGTAGTTTCCGAAGCACATCTGGTGGCATTCTGTAATCTGTGGACCTTCAGAGTGTTGATGAAACACAAAAATTGCATCGGCATTGAATACACTAAAAACCATACGGACTTTTTTCCATGGGGGTAATGTCTTAAACTGTCTATGTTTGATCGTTAACTGGAAGGCCATTAGCAGTCTCCGAGGCACATCTGTAGGCATTCCGTAATCTCTGGACCTTCAGAGTGTTGATGAAACACAGAAACTGCATCGGCATTGAACACAAAAAGCACCACGCGGACTTTTCTCCATGGGAGTAATGTTTTAAACTGTCTACGCTTTGATCGTTCCCTGGAAGACTAGTAGTAATTTCCGAAGGCCATCTGGATGCATTCTGTAATCTGTGGACCTTCAGAGTGTTAATGTAACAAAGAAATTGCATCGGCATTAAACACAATAAGCACAAAGCGTAGTTTTCTCCATGGGAGTTATGTCTTAAAATGTCGACGCTTTGATCGCTCCCTGGAAGACTAGTAGTAGTTTCCGAAGCACATCTGGATGCATTCTGTAATCTGTGGACCATCAGAGTGTTGATGAAACACAAAAATTGCATCGGCATTGAACACAATAAGCACCATGCGTACTTTTCTCCATGGGAGGAATGTCTCAAACTGTCTACGTTTGATCGTTCCCTGGAAGACTAGTAGTAGTTTCCGAAGCTCATCTGTAGGCATTCTGTAATCTGTGGACCTTCAGAGTGTTGATGAAACACAATAATTGCATCGGCAGTGAACACAATAAGCACCATGCGGACTTTTCTCCATGGGAGTAATGTCTTAAACTGTCTACACTTTGATCGTTCCCTGGAAGACTAGTAGTAGTTTCCAAAGCACATCTGGATGCATTGTGTAATCTGTGGACCTTCAGAGTCTTGATGAAACACAAAAATTGCATCGGCATTGAACAAAATAAGCACCATACGGACCTTTCTCCATGGGAGGAATGTCTCAAACTGTCTACGCTTTGATCGTTCCCTGGAAGACTAGTAGTAGTTTCCGAAGCTCATGTGAAGGCATTCTGTAATCTGTGGACCTTCAGAGTGTTGATGAAACACAATAATTGCATCGGCATTGAACATGGTAAGCACCATGCGGACTTTTCTCCATTGGAGTAATGTCTTAAACTGTCTACACTTTGATCGTTCCCTGGAAGACTAGTAGTAGTTTCCAAAGCTCATCTGGATGCATTCTGTAATCTGTGGACCTTCAGAGTCTTGATGAAACACAGAAATTGCATCGGCATTGAACACAATAAGCGCAAAGCGTACTTTTCTCCATGGGAGTTATGTCTTAAAATGTCTACGATTTGATCGCTCTCTGGCAGACCAGTAGTAGTTTCCGATCACATCTGGATGCATTCTGTAATCTGTGGACCTTCAGAGTGTTAATGAAACAAAGAAATTGCATCGGCATTAAACACAATAAGCACAAAGCGTACTTTTCTCCATGGGCGTTATGTCTTAAAATGTCTACGCTTTGATCGCTCCCTGGAAGACTAGTAGTAGTTTCCGAAGCACAATTGTATGCATTCTGTAATCTGTGGACCTTCAGAGTGTTGATGAAACACAAAAATTGCATCGGCATTGAAAAAAATAAGCACCATGCGGACTTTTCTCCATGGGAGTAATGTCTTAAACTGTCTAAGCTTTGATCGTACACTGGAAGACTAGTAGTAGTTTCCGAAGCACATCTGGAGGCATTCTGTAATCTGTGGACCTTCAGAGTGATGATGAAACACAGAATTTTTCATCGGCATTGAACTCAATAAGCACCATGCGTACTTTTCTCCATGAGAGTAATGTCTTAAACTGTCTACGCTTTGATCGTTCACTGGAAGACTAATAGTAGTTTCCGAAGCACATCTGATGGCATCCTGTAATCTGTGGACCTTCAGAGTGTTGATGAAACACAAAAATTGCATCGGCATTGAATACAATAAAAACCATACGGACTTTTTTCCATGGGGGTAATGTCTTAAACTGTCTATGCTTTGATCGTTAACTGGAAGGCCAGTAGCAGTCTCCAAAGCACATCTGTAGGCATTCCGTAATCTTTGGACCTTCAGAGTGTTGATGAAACACAGAAATTGCATCGGCATTGAACAGAAAAAGCACCATGCGGACTTTTCTCCAAGGGAGTAATGTCTTAAACTGTGTACGCTTTGATCGTTCACTGGAAGATTAGTAGTAGTTTTCGAAGCACATCTGGAGGCATTCTGTAATCCGTGGACCTTTAGAGTGTTGATGAAACATAAAAATTGCATCGGCATTTAATACAATATGCACCATGCAGACTTTTCAACATGGGAGTAATGTCTTAAACTGTCTACGCTTTGATCGTTCCCTGGAAGACTAGTAGTAGTTTCCGAAGCACATCTGGTGGCATTATGTAATCTGTGGACCTTCAGAGTGTTTATGAATAACAAAAATTGCATCGGCATTGAATACACTAAAAACCATACGGACTTTTTTCCATGGGGGTAATGTCTTAAACCGTCTATGCTTTGATCGTTAACTGGAAGGCCAGTAGCAGTCTCCGAAGCACATCTGTAGGCATTCCGTAATCTCTGGACCTTCAGAGTGTTGATGAAACACAGAAATTGCATCGGCATTGAACACAAAAAGCACCATGCGGTCTTTTCTCAATGGGAGTAATGTCTTAAACTGTCTACGCCTTGATTGTTCCCTGGAAGTCTAGTAGTAGTTTCCGAAGCACATCTGGTGGCATTCTGTAATCTGTGGACCTTCAGAGTGTTTATGAAAACCAAAAATTGCATCGTCATTGAATACACTAAAAACCATACGGACTTTTTTCCATGGGGGTAATGTCTTAAACTGTCTATGCTTTGATCGTTAACTGGAAGGCCAGTAGCAGTCTCCGAAGCACATCTGTAGGCATTCCGTAATCTCTGGACCTTCAGAGTGTTGATGAAACACAGAAATTGCATCGGCATTGAACACAAAAAGCACCATGCGGACTTTTCTCCATGGGAGTAATGTTTTAAACTGTCTACGCTTTGATCGTTCCCTGGAAGACTAGTAGTAATTTCCGAAGCCCATCTGGATGCATTCTGTAATCTGTGGACCTTCAGAGTGTTAATGTAACAAAGAAATTGCATCGGCATTAAACACAATAAGCACAAAGCGTACTTTTCTCCATGGGAGTTATGTCTTAAAATGTCTACGCTTTGATCGCTCCCTGGAAGACTAGTAGTAGTTTCCAAAGCACATCTGGATGCATTGTGTAATCTGTGGACCTTCAGAGTCTTGATGAAACACAAAAATTGCATCGGCATTGAACAAAATAAGCACCATGCGGACCTTTCTCCATGGGAGGAATGTCTCAAACTGTCTACGCTTTGATCGTTCCTTGGAAGACTAGTAGTAGTTTCCGAAGCTCATGTGAAGGCATTCTGTAATCTGTGGACCTTCAGAGTGTCGATGAAACACAATAATTGCATCGGCATTGAACACAGTTAGCACCATGCGGACTTTTCTCCATTGGAGTAATGTCTTAAACTGTCTACAATTTGATCGTTCCCTGGAAGACTAGTAGTAGTTTCCAAAGCACATCTGGATGCATTCTGTAATCTGTGGACCTTCAGAGTCTAGATGAAACACAGAAATTGCATCGGCATTGAACACAATAAGCGCAAACCGTACTTTATTCCATGGGAGTTATGTCTTAAAATGTCTACGCTTTGATCGCTCCCTGGAAGACCAGTAGTAGTTTCAGAAGCACATCTGGATGCATTCTGTAATCTGTGGACCTTCAGAGTGTTAATGAAACAAAGAAATTGCATCGGCATTAAACACAATAAGCACAAAGCGTACTTTTCTCTATGGGAGTTATGTCTTAAAATGTCTACGCTTTGATCGCTCTCTGGAAGACTAGTAGTAGTTTCCGAAGCACAATTGGATGCATTCTGTAATCTGTGGACCTTCAGAGTGTTGATGAAACACAAAAATTGCATCGGCATTGAAAAAAATAAGCACCATGTGGACTTTTCTCCATGGGAGTAATGTCTTAAACTGTCTAAGCTTTGATCGTACACTGGAAGACTAGTAGTAGTTTCCGAAGATTAGATTAGATTAGATTAGATTAATACTTGTTCCATAGATCATGAATACGACACTTCGTAATGATGTGGAACGTGTCAGGTTAATAAAAGATGTCTGTACAAGAAATTACATTACACAAAATATTGCATGACACTAATGATTAAGGTTTTTTTTTTTTTTTTTTTTTTTTTTACTTTATATCTAAAAATTCAGCCAATGAGTAGAAGGAGTTGTCATCTAGAAATTCTTTTAATTTATTTTTAAATGTTAGTTGGCTATCTGTCAGGCTTTTGATGCTGTTTGGTAGGTGCCCAAAGACTTTTGTGGCAGCATAATTTACCCCTTTCTGTGCCAAAGTCAGATTTAACCCTGCATAGTGAAGATCATCCTTTCTCCTGGTGTTATAGGTATGCACACTGCTATTACTTTTGAATTGGGTTGGATTATTATCAACAAATTTCATAAGGGAATATATATACTGTGAGGTTACTGTGAGGATCCCTAGATCCTTAAATAGATGTCTGCAGGATGACCGTGGGTGGGCTCCAGCAATTATTCTGATTACACGTTTTTGTGCAATGAATACTTTTCTACTCAACGATGAATTACCCCAGAATATGATGCCATACGAAAGCAGTGAATGAAAGTAGGCATAGTAAGCTAATTTACTGAGATTCTTATCACCAAAATTTGCAATAACCCTAATAGCATACGTAGCTGAACTCAGACGTTTCAGCAGACCATCAATGTGTTGCTTCCAGTTTAACCTCTCATCAATGGACACACCTAAAAATTTTGAAAATTCTACCTTAGCTACAGACTTCTGTTCAAATTCTATATTTATTACTGGAGTTTTGCCATTTACTGTACGGAACTGTATATACTGTGTTTTATCAAAATTTAAAGAGAGTCCGTTTGCTGAGAACCACTTAATAATTTTGTGAAAAACATCATTTACAATTACATCACTTAGTTCTTGGTTTTTGGATGTTATTACTATACTTGTATCATCAGCAAAAAGAACTAACTTTGCATCTTCATCAATGTGGAATGGTAAGTCATTAATGTATATCAAGAACAGTAAAGGACCTAAGACCGAACCCTGTGGGACCCCGTGCTTGATAGCACCCCAGTTTGAGGAATCAGCTGTTTTAACATTACACGAACCACTTATTTCAACTTTCTGCATTCTTCCAGTTAAGTATGAATTAAACCATTTGTGCACTGCCCCACTCAAACCATAATGATTTAGCTTATCTAAAAGAATTCCATGATTTACACAATCAAAGGCCTTTGAGAGATCACAAAAAATACCAATGGGTGATGTCCGGTTATTCAGAGCATTTAATATTTGATCAGTGAAAGCATATATAGCATTTTCTGTTGAAAAGCCTTTCTGAAAACCAAACTGACATTTTGTTAGTACTTTATTTTTACAAATATGGGAGGCTACTCTTGAATACATTACTTTCTCAAAAATTTTTGATAGAGCTGTCAGAAGAGAGATTGGGCGGTAGTTGTTGACATCCGACATATCCCCCTTTTTATGCAATGGTTTTACAATGGCATATTTCAGTCTATCAGGGAAAACACCCTGCTCCAAAGAGCTATTACATACGTGGCTGAGAATTCTACTTATCTGTGGGGAACAAGCTTTAAGTACTTTGCTGGAAATGCCATCAATTCCGTAAGAGCTTTTACTTTTCAGTGAGTTTATTATTTTACTGATTTCAGAGGGAGAGGTTGGTGGAATTACAGCTGTTTCAAACTGTGCAGGTATGGCCTCTTCTATTAATAGCCTTGCCTCTTCTAGTGAAGATCTAGATCCTATTTTCTCCACAACATTTAAAAAATGATTATTCAAAATATTTTCAATTTCTGATTGTTTGTTAGTGCACTTGTCATTCAATTTTATTGCACTAAAGTCTTCCTGTGCTCTTGGTTGCCCTGTTTCCCTTTCAATAATATTCCAAATTGCTTTAATTTTATTATCAGAGTTACTGATCTCAGACATGATACACATGCTTCTGGACTTTTTAATAACTTTTCTTAGTACCGCACAATAGTTTTTATAATATTGAACAATTTCGGGGTCAGTACTCCATCTTGCTGTTAGATACAGTTCTCTTTTGCGGTTGCAAGATATTCTTATTCCTTTAGTTAGCCAAGGTTTATTATATGTTTTCTTGGAATTATGTTTAACTATTTTCTTGGGAAAACAATTTTCAAATACCCTTAAAAATGTATTGTGAAATAAGTTATATTTCAAGTTTGCATCGGGTTCCTTATACACTTCATCCCAGTCTAGCTGCTGTAGGCTTTCCCTAAAGTTTGCAATATTTATATTGTTAATTGAACGCACTGCTTTGAAAGTCTGATTTATTATACTGCATGGAGCTATGTCATGTACTGTAACAAGCTGTGCACTATGATCTGAAAGACCATTCTCAACAGGATAAGCATTTATGTCCTTAAACTTATCTTGGTCTATAAAAAAGTTATCTATCAATGTACTGCTGTTCTTTGTTATCCGAGTAGGAAAATCAATGACGGAGCTCAAATTGAAAGAACTGAGTAATACTAAAAGGTCATTCTTCCTATTACACTCTTTCAGGGAATCAACATTGAAATCCCCACAAATGATAATTTGCTTCCCCCTGTCTGACAGATAGCACAACAAAGCATCCAAGTTTTCCAGAAATAGCTGGAAATTCCCTGAGGGGGACCTATACACTGTTACAATTATGAAAATGCCATCCTTTAGTTTAAGTTCAGTGGCACATGCTTCCATATGTTGCTCTACACAAAATTTTTTAGTTTCTAAATTTTTTGCACTGTGGAAGCTTTTGACATATATGGCAACTCCTCCTCTCATCATATTATCTCTACTTACATGTGCAGCTAATTTGTACCCATTGATGCTAACCTTTTGCATATCAGTGACAATGTGATGCTCAGACAGGCATAGTACATCTATTACATTCTCAGTTTCTATATCTTCTAAACAAAGCAGAAGCTCATCAATTTTATTGTTCAATCCCCCAATATTTTGATGAAATATACTAACATTTTTCATTTTACTTTTGCAACTATCTTGAACTTTTTTGACATCTTTAGTACTTGCATGGCTGAGTTTCCCACTGGACACTGATCTTACACTAAAAAGAGTTTCCACCATGAGATGTAGTTCCTCCCCCCTTTAAATTTCCTGCTATCAGCCCAGCCAGTTTACCCTTCCCTTTCCTGTTGAGGTGTAGGCCATGTCTAGTATAGTCCCACCTACAGAGTGAATCAACACGAACCACACCAATGTGTGACCCCGCACCAGATCCAAGTAGCCGTTCCAACTCCAAATTAACTCTCCTGACAGAAGAGGTCAAATGAGGTCGGTCGTGGCGTTCCAGAACCGACACAAACCCAACACTGGTATGATTCGATGCCGATGCAATCTTTGCCAGGTCACACTCTATGCTGTACCCCGGATCTCTGTCAATACTGTTGCCCGGCCCACCCACAATAACCACGGTGTCCTCCTTAGTAAAACCTTTACATAGTGAACCTAAATCCTCTGTAACCTGCCCAAGTTCAGCACTAGGTTTGAAAAAACTTGTGACCTGGTAATCCAACCCTAATTCATCCTGCAGAAGTTGGCCCACACCCCTAGCATGCGAACTACCTAGCAACAAGACTTTCTTTCTCTTTGCAGACTTCCCTACATTCTTAATCAATTTGCTGCTGAAAGCTTGTTGAGCCCTGTGTACATCTACTTCTGTGAGAGGCTCATCAGTTTCTGACTGAGGCAACAGGTCAAACCTATTTTGCACATTAATAACAAAGCGGTCAGAAGAATTTCTTGGCCTGTTCCTCATGCCTGTTGCCACTTCCCACCCCTGTTTACCCTTCTCCCCCCTTAACCTGCCCAGTTCTCGCCTAGCCTCATCTAACTCAGCCTGAAGGGCAGCAATTTTCCCCTCCTGTTCCACAATCTTCCTATCTCTACTGCATAGCCTACAGAACCACTGATGAGTCTCGCTCATTTTCCCAATTCCCACGCCACTACAGTCGCCCCAATGAAAAAAGTTACTACATCCATCACACCAGACCCCGGAGCTAACGATCCTACGGCACGTCAGGCACTTTACACTCATGGTACAAATCTATTTTAGTGACAGAAAGACAATTAAGTTACCGGAAAACAATGAAAATACGTGTACGAAAAATTAGGCCTACTCGCGACTATGTAAACAGTGGTTCAGAAGTTTTTTTACTGGAAATTACTTAAGAGATGACGATACTCTACATATATAAAGGGGCAGCAAACGTATTTAGCACACTAAACTATCAGCACATCTGGAGGCATTCTGTAATCTGTGGACCTTCAGAGTGTTGATGAAACACAGAATTTTTCATCGGCATTGAACTCAATAAGCACCATGCGTACTTTTCTCCATGGGAGTAATGTCTTAAACTGTCTACGCTTTGATCGTTCACTGGAAGACTAATAGTAGTTTTCGAAGCACATCTGGAGGCATTCTGTAATCTGTGGACCCTCAGAGTGTTGATGAAACATACAAATTTCATCGGCATTTAATACAATATGCACCATGCAGACTTTTCAACATGGGAGTAATGTCTTAAACTGTCTACGCTTTGATCGTTCCCTGGAAGACTAGTAGTAGTTTCCTAATCACATCTGATGGCATTCTGTAATCTGTGGAACTTCAGAGTGTTGATGAAACCTAAAAATTGCATCGGCATTGAATACAATAAAAACCATACGGACTTTTTTCCATGGGGTAATGTCTTAAACTGTCTATGCTTTGATCGTTAACTGGAAGGCCAGTAACAGTCTCCAAAGCACATCTGTAGGCATTCCGTAATCTCTGGACCTTCAGAGTGTTGATGAAACACAGAAATTGCATCGGCATTGAACACAAAAAGCACCATGCGGACTTCTCTCCATGGGAGTAATGTCTTAAACTGTCTACGCTTTGATCGTTCACTGGAAGACTAGTTGTAGTTTTCGAAGCACATCTGGAGGCATTCTGTAATCCGTGGACCTTCAGAGTGTTGATGAAACATAAAAATTGCATCGGCATTTAATACAATATGCACCATGCTGACTTTTCAACATGGGAGTAATGTCTTAAACTGTCTACGCTTTGATCGTTCACTGGAAGACTAGTAGTAGTTTTCGAAGCCCATCTGGATGCATTCTGTAATCTGTGGACCTTCAGAGTGTTAATGTAACAAAGAAATTGCATCGGCATTAAACACAATAAGCACAAAGCGTACTTTTCTCCACGGGAGTTATGTCTAAAAATGTCTACGCTTTGATCGCTCCCTGGAAGACTAGTAGTACTTTCCGAAGCACATCTGGATGCATTCTGTAATCTGTGGACCTTCAGAGTGTTGATGAAACACAAAAATTGCATCGGCATTGAACACAATAAGCACCGTGCGTACTTTTCTCCATGGGAGGAATGTCTCAACTGTCTACGTTTGATCGTTCCCTGGAAGACTAGTAGTAGTTTCCGAAGCTCATCTGAAGGCATTCTGTAATCTGTGGACCTTCAGAGTGTTGATGAAACACAATAATTGCATCGGCATTGAACACAGTAAGCACCATGAGGACTTTTCTCCATTGGAGTAATGTCTTAAACTGTCTACACTTTGATCGTTCCCTGGAAGACTAGTAGTAGTTTCCAAAGCTCATCTGGACGCATTCTGTAATCTGTGGACCTTCAGAGTCTTGATGAAACACAGAAATTGCATCGGCATTGAACACAATAAGCGCAAAGCGTACTTTTCTCCATGGGAGTTATGTCTTAAAATGTCTACGCTTTGATCGCTCCCTGGAAGACCAGTAGTAGTTTCCAAACACATCTGGATGCATTCTGTAATCTGTGGACCTTCAGAGTGTTAATGAAACAAAGAAATTGCATCGGCATTAAACACAATAAGCACAAAGCGTACTTTACTCCATGGGAGTTATGTCTTAAAATGTCTACGCTTTGATCGCTCCCTGGAAGACTAGTAGTAGTTTCCGAAGCACAATTGGATGCATTCTGTAATCTGTGGACCTTCAGAGTGTTGATGAAACACAAGAATTGCATCGGCATTGAAAAAAATGAGCACCATGCGGACTTTTCTCCATGGGAGTAATGTCTTAAACTGTCTAAGCTTTGATCGTACACTGGAAGACTAGTAGTAGTTTTCGAAGCACATCTGGAGGCATTCTGTAATCTGTGGACCTTCAGAGTGTTGATGAAACATAAAAATTGCATCGGCATTTAATACAATATGCACCATGCAGGCTTTTCAACATGGGAGTAATGTCTTAAACTGTCTACGCTTTGATCGTTCCCTGGAAGACTAGTAGTAGTTTCCGAAGCACATCTGGTGGCATTCTGTAATCTGTGGACCTTCAGAGTGTTGATGAAACACAAAAATTGCATCGGCATTGAATACACTAAAAACCATTCGGAATTTTTTCCATGGGGGTAATGTCTTAAACCGTCTATGCTTTGATCGTTAACTGGAAGGCCATTGGCAGTCTCCGAAGCACATCTGTAGGCATTCCGTAATCTCTGGACCTTCAGAGTGTTGATGAAACACAGAAATTGCATCGGCATTGAACACAAAAAGCACCATGCGGACTTTTCTCCATGGGAGTAATGTTTTAAACTGTCTACGCTTTGATCGTTCCCTGGAAGACTAGTAGTAATTTCCGAAGCCCATCTGGATGCATTCTGTAATCAGTGGACCTTCAGTGTGTTAATGTAACAAAGAAATTGCATCGGCATTAAACACAATAAGCACAAAGCGTACTTTTCTCCATGGGAGTTATGTCTTAAAATGTCTACGCTTTGATCGCTCCCTGGAAGACTAGTAGTAGTTTCCAAAGCACATCTGGATGCATTGTGTAATCTGTGGACCTTCAGAGTCTTGATGAAACACAAAAATTGCATCGGCATTGAACAAAATAAGCACCATGCGGACCTTTCTCCATGGGAGGAATGTCTCAAACTGTCTACGCTTTGATCATTCCTTGGAAGACTAGTAGTAGTTTCCGAAGCTCATGTGAAGGCATTCTGTAATCTGTGGACCTTCAGAGTGTTGATGAAACACAATAATTGCATCGGCATTGAACACAGTAAGCACCATGCGGACTTTTCTCCATTGGAGTAATGTCTTAAACTGTCTACAATTTGATCGTTCCCTGGAAGACTAGTAGTAGTTTCCAAAGCACATCTGGATGCATTCTGTAATCTGTGGACCATCAGAGTCTAGATGAAACACAGAAATTGCATCGGCATTGAACACAATAAGCGCAAACCGTACTTTATTCCATGGGAGTTATGTCTTAAAATGTCTACGCTTTGATCGCTCCCTGGAAGACCAGTAGTAGTTTCCGAAGCACATCTGGATGCATTCTGTAATCTGTGGACCTTCAGAGTGTTAATGAAACAAAGAAATTGCATCGGCATTAAACACAATAAGCACAAAGCGTACTTTTCTCTATGGGAGTTATGTCTTAAAATGTCTACGCTTTGATCGCTCCCTGGAAGACTAGTAGTAGTTTCCGAAGCACAATTGGATGCATTCTGTAATCTGTGGACCCTCAGAGTGTTGATGAAACACAAAAATTGCATCGGCATTGAAAAAAATAAGCACCATGTGGACTTTTCTCCATGGGAGTAATGTCTTAAACTGTCTAAGCTTTGATCGTACACTGGAAGACTAGTAGTAGTTTCCGAAGCACATCTGGAGGCATTCTGTAATCTGTGGACCTTCAGAGTGTTGATGAAACACAGAATTTTTCATCGGCATTGAACTCAATCAGCACCATGCGTACTTTTCTCCATGGGAGTAATGTCTTAAACTGTCTACGCTTTGATCGTTCACTGGAAGACTAATAGTAGTTTTCGAAGCACATCTGGAGGCATTCTGTAATCTGTGGACCCTCAGAGTGTTGATGAAACATACAAATTTCATCGTTGGTAGCCCTGCGCCTGCTACACGGACGTCTGAGTCACAGCTCTTGTACAAGATAAGTAATTTAAGTAGTAATAAACTGTTTTTTAACACTTTAAACTAATTTATTACGTTAATTATAGTGCTCTGCAAGCATACCATTAAAGGTTTTTGTCTTACTCGCGTATTTTCACAGTAATCACGTAAAGTTCATTTTGTTTACATATCGCGGCCAGGCCGAACTTTTGAGTTTTCAGATTAAACTTCATACCGCAATCTTAAGTGCATTTACTGATAGTTTAGTGTGCTAAATACGTTTGCTGCCCCTTTATATCTGTAGAGTATCGTCATCTCTTAAGTAATTTCCAGTAAAAAACTTCTGAACCACTGTTTACATAGTCGCGAGTAGGCCTAATTTTTCGTACACGTATTTTCATTGTTTTCCGGTAACTTAATTGTCTTTCTGTCACTAAAATAGATTTGTACCATGAGTGTAAAGTGCCTGACGTGCCGTAGGATCGTTAGCTCCGGGGTCTGGTGTGATGGATGTAGTAACTTTTTTCATTGGGGCGACTGTAGTGGCGTGGGAATTGGGAAAATGAGCGAGACTCATCAGTGGTTCTGTAGGCTATGCAGTAGAGATAGGAAGATTGTGGAACAGGAGGGGAAAATTGCTGCCCTTCAGGCTGAGTTAGATGAGGCTAGGCGAGAACTGGGCAGGTTAAGGGGGGAGAAGGGTAAACAGGGGTGGGAAGTGGCAACAGGCATGAGGAACAGGCCAAGAAATTCTTCTGACCGCTTTGTTATTAATGTACAAAATAGGTTTGACCTGTTGCCTCAGTCAGAAACTGATGAGCCTCTCACAGAAGTAGATGTACACAGGGCTCAACAAGCTTTCAGCAGCAAATTGATTAAGAATGTAGGGAAGTCTGCAAAGAGAAAGAAAGTCTTGTTGCTAGGTAGTTCGCATGCTAGGGGTGTGGGCCAACTTCTGCAGGATGAATTAGGGTTGGATTACCAGGTCACAAGTTTTTTCAAACCTAGTGCTGAACTTGGGCAGGTTACAGAGGATTTAGGTTCACTATGTAAAGGTTTTACTAAGGAAGACACCGTGGTTATTGTGGGTGGGCCGGGCAACAGTATTGACAGAGATCCGGGGTACAGCATAGAGTGTGACCTGGCAAAGATTGCATCGGCATCGAATCATACCAGTGTTGGGTTTGTGTCGGTTCTGGAGCGCCACGACCGACCTCATTTGACCTCTTCTGTCAGGAGAGTTAATTTGGAGTTGGAACGGCTACTTGGATCTGGTGCGGGGTCACACATTGGTGTGGTTCGTGTTGATTCACTCTGTAGGTGGGACTATACTAGACATGGCCTACACCTCAACAGGAAAGGGAAGGGTAAACTGGCTGGGCTGATAGCAGGAAATTTAAAGGGGGGAGGAACTACATCTCATGGTGGAAACTCTTTTTTAGTGTAAGATCAGTGTCCAGTGGGAAACTCAGCCATGCAAGTACTAAAGATGTCAAAAAAGTTCAAGATAGTTGCAAAAGTAAAATGAAAAATGTTAGTATATTTCATCAAAATATTGGGGGATTGAACAATAAAATTGATGAGCTTCTGCTTTGTTTAGAAGATATAGAAACTGAGAATGTAATAGATGTACTATGCCTGTCTGAGCATCACATTGTCACTGATATGCAAAAGGTTAGCATCAATGGGTACAAATTAGCTGCACATGTAAGTAGAGATAATATGATGAGAGGAGGAGTTGCCATATATGTCAAAAGCTTCCACAGTGCAAAAAATTTAGAAACTAAAAAATTTTGTGTAGAGCAACATATGGAAGCATGTGCCACTGAACTTAAACTAAAGGATGGCACTTTCATAATTGTAACAGTGTATAGGTCCCCCTCAGGGAATTTCCAGCTATTTCTGGAAAACTTGGATGCTTTGTTGTGCTATCTGTCAGACAGGGGGAAGCAAATTATCATTTGTGGGGATTTCAATGTTGATTCCCTGAAAGAGTGTAATAGGAAGAATGACCTTTTAGTATTACTCAGTTCTTTCAATTTGAGCTCCGTCATTGATTTTCCTACTCGGATAACAAAGAACAGCAGTACATTGATAGATAACTTTTTTATAGACCAAGATAAGTTTAAGGACATAAATGCTTATCCTGTTGAGAATGGTCTTTCAGATCATAGTGCACAGCTTGTTACAGTACATGACATAGCTCCATGCAGTATAATAAATCAGACTTTCAAAGCAGTGCGTTCAATTAACAATATAAATATTGCAAACTTTAGGGAAAGCCTACAGCAGCTAGACTGGGATGAAGTGTATAAGGAACCCGATGCAAACTTGAAATATAACTTATTTCACAATACATTTTTAAGGGTATTTGAAAATTGTTTTCCCAAGAAAATAGTTAAACATAATTCCAAGAAAACATATAAAAAACCTTGGCTAACTAAAGGAATAAGAATATCTTGCAACCGCAAAAGAGAACTGTATCTAACAGCAAGATGGAGTACTGACCCCGAAATTGTTCAATATTATAAAAACTATTGTGCGGTACTAAGAAAAGTTATTAAAAAGTCCAGAAGCATGTGTATCATGTCTGAGATCAGTAACTCTGATAATAAAATTAAAGCAATTTGGAATATTATTGAAAGGGAAACAGGGCAACCAAGAGCACAGGAAGACTTTAGTGCAATAAAATTGAATGACAAGTGCACTAACAAACAATCAGAAATTGAAAATATTTTGAATAATCATTTTTTAAATGTTGTGGAGAAAATAGGATCTAGATCTTCACTAGAAGAGGCAAGGCTATTAATAGAAGAGGCCATACCTGCACAGTTTGAAACAGCTGTAATTCCACCAACCTCTCCCTCTGAAATCAGTAAAATAATAAACTCACTGAAAAGTAAAAGCTCTTACGGAATTGATGGCATTTCCAGCAAAGTACTTAAAGCTTGTTCCCCACAGATAAGTAGAATTCTCAGCCACGTATGTAATAGCTCTTTGGAGCAGGGTGTTTTCCCTGATAGACTGAAATATGCCATTGTAAAACCATTGCATAAAAAGGGGGATATGTCGGATGTCAACAACTACCGCCCAATCTCTCTTCTGACAGCTCTATCAAAAATTTTTGAGAAAGTAATGTATTCAAGAGTAGCCTCCCATATTTGTAAAAATAAAGTACTAACAAAATGTCAGTTTGGTTTTCAGAAAGGCTTTTCAACAGAAAATGCTATATATGCTTTCACTGATCAAATATTAAATGCTCTGAATAACCGGACATCACCCATTGGTATTTTTTGTGATCTCTCAAAGGCCTTTGATTGTGTAAATCATGGAATTCTTTTAGATAAGCTAAATCATTATGGTTTGAGTGGGGCAGTGCACAAATGGTTTAATTCATACTTAACTGGAAGAATGCAGAAAGTTGAAATAAGTGGTTCGTGTAATGTTAAAACAGCTGATTCCTCAAACTGGGGTGCTATCAAGCACGGGGTCCCACAGGGTTCGGTCTTAGGTCCTTTACTGTTCTTGATATACATTAATGACTTACCATTCCACATTGATGAAGATGCAAAGTTAGTTCTTTTTGCTGATGATACAAGTATAGTAATAACATCCAAAAACCAAGAACTAAGTGATGTAATTGTAAATGATGTTTTTCACAAAATTATTAAGTGGTTCTCAGCAAACGGACTCTCTTTAAATTTTGATAAAACACAGTATATACAGTTCCGTACAGTAAATGGCAAAACTCCAGTAATAAATATAGAATTTGAACAGAAGTCTGTAGCTAAGGTAGAATTTTCAAAATTTTTAGGTGTGTCCATTGATGAGAGGTTAAACTGGAAGCAACACATTGATGGTCTGCTGAAACGTCTGAGTTCAGCTACGTATGCTATTAGGGTTATTGCAAATTTTGGTGATAAGAATCTCAGTAAATTAGCTTACTATGCCTACTTTCATTCACTGCTTTCGTATGGCATCATATTCTGGGGTAATTCATCGTTGAGTAGAAAAGTATTCATTGCACAAAAACGTGTAATCAGAATAATTGCTGGAGCCCACCCACGGTCATCCTGCAGACATCTATTTAAGGATCTAGGGATCCTCACAGTAACCTCACAGTATATATATTCCCTTATGAAATTTGTTGATAATAATCCAACCCAATTCAAAAGTAATAGCAGTGTGCATACCTATAACACCAGGAGAAAGGATGATCTTCACTATGCAGGGTTAAATCTGACTTTGGCACAGAAAGGGGTAAATTATGCTGCCACAAAAGTCTTTGGGCACCTACCAAACAGCATCAAAAGCCTGACAGATAGCCAACTAACATTTAAAAATAAATTAAAAGAATTTCTAGATGACAACTCCTTCTACTCATTGGCTGAATTTTTAGATATAAAGTAAGTAATACAAAAAAAAAAAAAAAAAAAAAAAAAAAAAAAACAACTTAATCATTAGTGTCATGCAATATTTTGTGTAATGTAATTTCTTGTACAGACATCTTTTATTAACCTGACACGTTCCACATCATTACGAAGTGTCGTATTCATGATCTATGGAACAAGTATTAATCTAATCTAATCTAATCTAATCTACAATATGCACCATGCAGACTTTTCAACATGGGAGTAATGTCTTAAACTGTCTACGCTTTGATCGTTCCCTGGAAGACTAGTAGTAGTTTCCTAATCACATCTGATGGCATTCTGTAATCTGTGGACCTTCAGAGTGTTGATGAAACAAAAAAATTGCATCGGCATTGAATACAATAAGAACCATACGGACTTTTTTCCATGGGGTAATGTCTTAAACTGTCTATGCTTTGATCGTTAACTGGAAGGCCAGTAACAGTCTCCAAAGCACATCTGTAGGCATTCCGTAATCTCTGGACCTTCAGAGTGTTGATGAAACACAGAAATTGCATCGGCATTGAACACAAAAAGCACCATGCGGACTTTTCTCCATGGGAGTAATGTCTTAAACTGTCTACGCTTTGATCGTTCACTGGAAGACTAGTAGTAGTTTTCGAAGCACATCTGGAGGCATTCTGTAATCCGTGGACCTTCAGAGTGTTGATGAAACATAAAAATTGCATCGGCATTTAATACAATATGCACCATGCAGACTTTTCAACATGGGAGTAATGTCTTAAACTGTCTACGCTTTGATCGTTCACTGGAAGACTAGTAGTAGTTTTCGAAGCCCATCTGGATGCATTCTGTAATCTGTGGACCTTCAGAGTGTTAATGTAACAAAGAAATTGCATCGGCATTAAACACAAAAAGCACAAAGCGTACTTTTCTCCACGGGAGTTATGTCTAAAAATGTCTACGCTTTGATCGCTCCCAGAAGACTAGTAGTACTTTCCGAAGCACATCTGGATGCATTCTGTAATCTGTGGACCTTCAGAGTGTTGATGAAACACAAAAATTGCATCGGCATTGAACACAATAAGCACCATGCGTACTTTACTCCATGGGAGGAATGTCTCAACTGTCTACGTTTGATCGTTCCCTGGAAGACTAGTAGTAGTTTCCGAAGCTCATCTGAAGGCATTCTGTAATCTGTGGACCTTCAGAGTGTTGATGAAACACAATAATTGCATCGGCATTGAACACAGTAAGCACCATGAGGACTTTTCTCCATTGGAGTAATGTCTTAAACTGTCTACACTTTGATCGTTCCCTGGAAGACTAGTAGTAGTTTCCAAAGCTCATCTGGACGCATTCTGTAATCTGTGGACCTTCAGAGTCTTGATGAAACACAGAAATTGCATCGGCATTGAACACAATAAGCGCAAAGCGTACTTTTCTCCATGGGAGTTATGTCTTAAAATGTCTACGCTTTGATCGCTCCCTGGAAGACCAGTAGTAGTTTCCAAACACATCTGGATGCATTCTGTAATCTGTGGACCTTCAGAGTGTTAATGAAACAAAGAAATTGCATCGGCATTAAACACAATAAGCACAAAGCGTACTTTACTCCATGGGAGTTATGTCTTAAAATGTCTACGCTTTGATCGCTCCCTGGAAGACTAGTAGTAGTTTCCGAAGCACAATTGGATGCATTCTGTAATCTGTGGACCTTCAGAGTGTTGATGAAACACAAAAATTGCATCGGCATTGAAAAAAATGAGCACCATGCGGACTTTTCTTCATGGGAGTAATGTCTTAAACTGTCTAAGCTTTGATCGTACACTGGAAGACTAGTAGTAGTTTCCGAAGCACATCTGGAGGCATTCTGTAATCTGTGGACCTTCAGAGTGTTGATGAAACACAGAATTTTTCATCGGCATTGAACTCAATAAGCACCATGCGTACTTTTCTCCATGGGAGTAATGTCTTAAGCTGTCTACGCTTTGATCGTTCACTGGAAGACTAATAGTAGTTTTCGAAGCACATCTGGAGGCATTCTGTAATCTGTGGACCTTCAGAGTGTTGATGAAACATAAAAATTGCATCGGCATTTAATACAATATGCACCATGCAGACTTTTCAACATGGGAGTAATGTCTTAAACTGTCTACGCTTTGATCGTTCTCTGGAAGACTAGTAGTAGTTTCCGAAGCACATCTGGTGGCATTCTGTAATCTGTGGACCTTCAGAGTGTTGATGAAACACAAAAATTGCATCGGCATTGAATACACTAAAAACCATACGGACTTTTTTCCATGGGGGTAATGTCCTAAACTGTCTATGCTTTGATCGTTAACTGGAAGGCAAGTAGCAGTCACCGAAGCATATCTGTAGGCATTCCGTAATCTCTGGACCTTCAGAGTGTTGATGTAACACAGAAATTGCATCGGCATTGAACACAAAAAGCACCATGCGGACTTTTCTCCATGGGAGTAATGTTTTAAACTGTCTACGCTTTGGTCGTTCACTGGAAGACTAGTAGTAGTTTTCGAAGCACATCTGGAGGCATTCTGTAATCCGTGTACCTTCAGAGTGTTGATGAAACATAAAAATTGCATCGGCATTTAATACAATATGCACCATGCAGACTTTTCAACATGGGAGTAATGTCTTAAACTGTCTACGCTTTGATCGTTCCCTGGAAGACTAGTAGTAGTTTCCGAAGCACATCTGGTGGCATTCTGTAATCTGTGGACCTTCAGAGTGTTGATGAAACACAAAAATTGCATCGGCATTGAATACAATAAAAACCATACGGACTTTTTTCCATGGGGGTAATGTCTTAAACTGTCTATGCTTTGATCGTTAACTGGAAGGCCATTAGCAGTCTCCGAGGCACATCTGTAGGCATTCCGTAATCTCTGGACCTTCAGAGTGTTGATGAAACACAGAAATTGCATCGGCATTGAACACAAAAAGCACCATGCGGACTTTTCTCCATGGGAGTAATGTCTTAAACTGTCTACGCTTTGATCGTTCACTGGAAGACTAGTAGTAGTTTTCGAAGCACATCTGGAGGCATTCTGTAATCCGTGGACCTTCAGAGTGTTGATGAAACATAAAAATTGCATCGGCATTTAATACAATATGCACCATGCAGACTTTTCAACATGGGAGTAATGTCTTAAACTGTCTACGCTTTGATCGTTCACTGGAAGACTAGTAGTAGTTTTCGAAGCCCATCTGGATGCATTCTGTAATCTGTGGACCTTCAGAGTGTTAATGTAACAAAGAAATTGCATCGGCATTAAACACAAAAAGCACAAAGCGTACTTTTCTCCACGGGAGTTATGTCTAAAAATGTCTACGCTTTGATCGCTCCCAGAAGACTAGTAGTACTTTCCGAAGCACATCTGGATGCATTCTGTAATCTGTGGACCTTCAGAGTGTTGATGAAACACAAAAATTGCATCGGCATTGAACACAATAAGCACCATGCGTACTTTACTCCATGGGAGGAATGTCTCAACTGTCTACGTTTGATCGTTCCCTGGAAGACTAGTAGTAGTTTCCGAAGCTCATCTGAAGGCATTCTGTAATCTGTGGACCTTCAGAGTGTTGATGAAACACAATAATTGCATCGGCATTGAACACAGTAAGCACCATGAGGACTTTTCTCCATTGGAGTAATGTCTTAAACTGTCTACACTTTGATCGTTCCCTGGAAGACTAGTAGTAGTTTCCAAAGCTCATCTGGACGCATTCTGTAATCTGTGGACCTTCAGAGTCTTGATGAAACACAGAAATTGCATCGGCATTGAACACAATAAGCGCAAAGCGTACTTTTCTCCATGGGAGTTATGTCTTAAAATGTCTACGCTTTGATCGCTCCCTGGAAGACCAGTAGTAGTTTCCAAACACATCTGGATGCATTCTGTAATCTGTGGACCTTCAGAGTGTTAATGAAACAAAGAAATTGCATCGGCATTAAACACAATAAGCACAAAGCGTACTTTACTCCATGGGAGTTATGTCTTAAAATGTCTACGCTTTGATCGCTCCCTGGAAGACTAGTAGTAGTTTCCGAAGCACAATTGGGTGCATTCTGTAATCTGTGGACCTTCAGAGTGTTGATGAAACACAAAAATTGCATCGGCATTGAAAAAAATGAGCACCATGCGGACTTTTCTTCATGGGAGTAATGTCTTAAACTGTCTAAGCTTTGATCGTACACTGGAAGACTAGTAGTAGTTTCCGAAGCACATCTGGAGGCATTCTGTAATCTGTGGACCTTCAGAGTGTTGATGAAACACAGAATTTTTCATCGGCATTGAACTCAATAAGCACCATGCGTACTTTTCTCCATGGGAGTAATGTCTTAAGCTGTCTACGCTTTGATCGTTCACTGGAAGACTAATAGTAGTTTTCGAAGCACATCTGGAGGCATTCTGTAATCTGTGGACCTTCAGAGTGTTGATGAAACATAAAAATTGCATCGGCATTTAATACAATATGCACCATGCAGACTTTTCAACATGGGAGTAATGTCTTAAACTGTCTACGCTTTGATCGTTCTCTGGAAGACTAGTAGTAGTTTCCGAAGCACATCTGGTGGCATTCTGTAATCTGTGGACCTTCAGAGTGTTGATGAAACACAAAAATTGCATCGGCATTGAATACACTAAAAACCATACGGACTTTTTTCCATGGGGGTAATGTCCTAAACTGTCTATGCTTTGATCGTTAACTGGAAGGCAAGTAGCAGTCACCGAAGCATATCTGTAGGCATTCCGTAATCTCTGGACCTTCAGAGTGTTGATGTAACACAGAAATTGCATCGGCATTGAACACAAAAAGCACCATGCGGACTTTTCTCCATGGGAGTAATGTTTTAAACTGTCTACGCTTTGGTCGTTCACTGGAAGACTAGTAGTAGTTTTCGAAGCACATCTGGAGGCATTCTGTAATCCGTGTACCTTCAGAGTGTTGATGAAACATAAAAATTGCATCGGCATTTAATACAATATGCACCATGCAGACTTTTCAACATGGGAGTAATGTCTTAAACTGTCTACGCTTTGATCGTTCCCTGGAAGACTAGTAGTAGTTTCCGAAGCACATCTGGTGGCATTCTGTAATCTGTGGACCTTCAGAGTGTTGATGAAACACAAAAATTGCATCGGCATTGAATACAATAAAAACCATACGGACTTTTTTCCATGGGGGTAATGTCTTAAACTGTCTATGCTTTGATCGTTAACTGGAAGGCCATTAGCAGTCTCCGAGGCACATCTGTAGGCATTCCGTAATCTCTGGACCTTCAGAGTGTTGATGAAACACAGAAATTGCATCGGCATTGAACACAAAAAGCACCATGCGGACTTTTCACCATGGGAGTAATGTTTTAAACTGTCTACGCTTTGATCGTTCCTTGGAAGACTAGTAGTAATTTCCGAAGGCCATCTGGATGCATTCTGTAATCTGTGGACCTTCAGAGTGTTAATGTAACAAAGAAATTGCATCGGCATTAAACACAATAAGCACAAAGCGTACTTTTCTCCATGGGAGATATGTCTTAAAATGTCTACGCTTTGATCGCTCCCTGGAAGACTAGTAGTAGTTTCCGAAGCACATCTGGATGCATTCTGTAATCTGTGGACCTTCAGAGTGTTGATGAAACACAAAAATTGCATCGGCATTGAACACAATAAGCACCATGCGTACTTTTCTCCATGGGAGGAATGTCTCAAACTGTATACGTTTGATCGTTCCCTGGAAGACTAGTAGTAGTTTCCGATGCTCATCTGAAGGCATTCTGTAATCTGTGGACCTTCAGGGTGTTGATGAAACACAGAAATTGCATCGGCATTGAACAAAATAAGCACCATGCGGACCTTTCTCCAAGGGAGGAATGTCTCAAACTGTCTACGCTTTGATCGTTCCCTGCAAGACTAGTAGTAGTCTCTGAAGCTCATGTGAAGGCATTCTGTAATCTGTGGACCTTCAGAGTGTTGATGAAACACAATAACTGCATCGGCATTGAACACAGTAAGCACCATGCGGACTTTTCTCCATTGGAGTAATGTCTTAAACTGTCTACACTTTGATCGTTCCCTGGAAGACTAGTAGTACTTTCCAAAGCTCATCTGGATGCATTCTGTAATCTGTGGACCTTCAGAGTCTTGATGAAACACAGAAATTGCATCGGCATTGAACACAATAAGCACAAAGCGTACTTTTCTCCATGGGAGTTATGTCTTAAAATGTCTACGCTTTGATCGCTCCCTGGAAGACCAGTAGTAGTTTCCGAAGCACATCTGGATGCATTCTGTAATCTGTGGACCTTCAGAGTGTTAATGAAACAAAGATATTGCATCGGCATTAAACACAATAAGCACAAAGCGTACTTTTCTCAATGGGAGTTATGTCTTAAAATGTCTACGCTTTGATCGCTCCCTGGAAGACTAGTAGTAGTTTCCGAAGCACAATTGGATGCATTCTGTAATCTGTGGACCTTCAGAGTGTTGATGAAACACAAAAATTGCATCGGCATTGAAAAAAATAAGCACCATGCGGACTTTTCTCCATGGGAGTAATGTCTTAAACTGTCTAAGCTTTGATCGTACACTGGAAGACTAGTAGTAGTTTCCGAAGCACATCTGGAGGCATTCTGTAATCTGTGGACCTTCAGAGTGTTGATGAAACACAAAAATTGCATCGGCATTGAATACAATCAAAACCATACGGACATTTTTCCATGGGGGTAATGTCTTAAACTGTCTATGCTTTGATCGTTAACTGGAAGACCAGTAGCAGTCTCCAAAGCACATCTGTAGACATTCCGTAATCTCTGGACTTTCAGAGTGTTGATGAAACACAGAAATTGCATCGGCATTGAACACAAAAAGCACCATGCGGACTTTTCTCCATGGGAGTAATGTTTTAAACTGTCTACGCTTTGATCGTTCCCTGGAAGACTAGTAGCAATTTCCGAAGCACATCTGGATGCATTCTGTAATCTGTGGACCTTCAGAGTGTTAATGTAACAAAGAAAGTGCATCGGCATTAAACACAATAAGCACAAAGCGTACTTTTCTCCATGGGAGTTATGTCTTAAAATGTCTACGCTTTGATCGCTCCCTGGAAGACTAGTAGTAGTTTCCGAAGCACATCTGGATGCATTCTGTAATCTGTGGACCTTCAGAGTGTTGATGAAACACAGTATTTTTCATCGGCATTGAACTCAATAAGCACCATGCGTACTTTTCTCCATGGGAGTAATGTCTTAAACTGTCTACGCTTTGATCGTTCACTGGAAGACTAGTAGTAGTTTTCGAAGCACATCTGGAGGCATTCTGTAATCTGTGGACCTTCAAGGTGTTGATGAGACATAAAAATTGCATCGGCATTTAATACAATATGCACCATGCAGACTTTTCAACATGGGTGTAATGTCTTAAACTGTCTACGCTTTGAAGGTTCCCTGGAAGACTAGTAGTAGTTTCCTAAGCACATCTGATGGCATCCTTTAATCTGTGGACCTTCAGAGTGTTGATGAAACACAAAAATTGCATCGGCATTGAATACAATAAAAACCATACGGACTTTTTTCCATGGGGGTAATGTCTTAAACTGTCTATGCTTTGATCGTTAACTGGAAGGCCAACAGCAGTCTCCAAAGCACATCTGTAGGCATTCCGTAATCTTTGGACCTTCAGAGTGTTGATGAAACACAGAAATTGCATCGGCATTGAACACAAAAAGCACCATGCGGACTTTTCTCCATGGGAGTAATGTCTTAAACTGTGTACGCTTTGATCGTTCACTGGAAGACTAGTAGTAGTTTTCGAAGCACATCTGGAGGCATTCTGTAATCCGTGGACCTTCACAGTGTTGATGAAAAATAAAAATTGCATCGGCATTTAATACAATATGCACCATGCAGACTTTTCAACATGGGAGTAATGTCTTAAACTGTCTACGCCTTGATTTTTCCCTGGAAGACTAGTAGTAGTTTCCTAAGCACATCTGATGGCATCCTGTAATCTGTGGATCTTCAGCGTGTTTATGAAAAACAAAAATTGCATCGGCATTGAATACACTAAAAACCATACGGACTTTTTTCCATGGGGGTAATGTCTTAAACTGTCTATGCTTTGATCGTTAACTGGAAGGCCAGTAGCAGTCTCCAAAGCACATCTGAAGGCATTCTGTAATCTGTGGACCTTCAGAGTGTTAATGAAACAAAGAAATTGCATCGGCATTAAACACAATAAGCACAAAGCGTACTTTTCTCCATGGGAGTTCTGTCTTAAAATGTCTACGCTTTGATCGCTCCCTGGAAGACTAGTAGTTGTTTCCGAAGCTCATGTGAAGGCATTCTGTAATCTGTGGACCTTTAGAGTGTTGATGAAACACAATAATTGCATCGGCATTGAACACAGTAAGCACCATGCGGACTTTTCTCCATTGGAGTAATGTCTTAAACTGTCAACACTTTGATCGTTCCCTGGAAGACTAGTGGTAGTTTCCAAAGCTCATCTGGATGCATTCTGTAACCTTTGGACCTTCAGAGTCTTGATGAAACACAGAAATTGCATCGGCATTGAACACAATAAGCGCAAAGCGTACTTTTCTCCATGGGAGTTATGTCTTAAAATGTCTACGCTTTGATCGCTCCCTGGAAGACCAGTAGTAGTTTCCGAAGCACATCTGGATGCATTCTGTAATCTGTGGACCTTCAGAGTGTTAATGAAACAAAGAAATTGCATCGGCATTAAACACAATAAGCACAAAGCGTACTTTTCTCCATGGGAGTTATGTCTTAAAATGTCTACGCTTTGATCGCTCCCTGGAAGACTAGTAGTAGTTTCCGAAGCACAATTGGATGCATTCTGTAATCTGTGGACCTTCAGAGTGTTGATGAAACACAAAAATTGCATCGGCATTGAAAAAAATAAGGACCCTGCGGACTTTTCTCCATGGGAGTAATGTCTTAAACTGTCTAAGCTTTGATCGTACACTGGAAGACTAGTAGTAGTTTCCGAAGCACATCTGGAGGCATTCTGTAATCTGTGGACCTTCAGAGTGTTGATGAAACACAGAATGTTTCATCGGCATTGAACTGAATAAGCACCATGCGTACTTTTCTCCATGGGAGTAATGTCTTAAACTGTCTACGCTTTGATCATTAACTGGAAGGCCAGTAGCAGTCACCGAAGCACATCTGTAGGCATTCCGTAATCTCTGGACCTTCAGAGTTTTGATGAAACACAGAAATTGCATCGGCATTGAACACAAAAAGCACCATGCGGACTTTTCTCCATGGGAGTAATGTTTTAAACTGTCTACTCTTTGATCGTTCACTGGAAGACTAGTAGTAGTTTTCGAAGCACATCTGGAGGCATTCTGTAATCCGTGGACCTTCAGAGTGTTGATGAAACATAAAAATTGCATCGGCATTTAATACAATATGCACCATGCAGACTTTTCAACATGGGAGTAATGTCTTAAACTGTCTACGCTTTGATCGTTCCCCGGAAGACTAGTAGTAGTTTCCGAAGCACATCTGGTGGCATTCTGTAATCTGTGGACCTTCAGAGTGTTGATGAAACACAAAAATTGCATCTGCATTGAATACAATATGCACCATGCGTACTTTTCTCATTGGGAGTAATGTCTTAAACTGTGTACGCTTTGATCGTTCACTGGAAGACTAGTAGTAGTTTTCGAAGCACATCTGGAGGCATTCTGTAATCCGTGGACCTTCACAGTGTTGATGAAAAATAAAAATTGCATCGGCATTTAATACAATATGCACCATGCAGACTTTTCAACATGGGAGTAATGTCTTAAACTGTCTACGCCTTGATTGTTTCCTGGAAGACTAGTAGTAGTTTCCTAAGCACATCTGATGGCATCCTGTAATCTGTGGACCTTCAGAGTGTTTATGAAAAACAAAAATTGCATCGGCATTGAATACACTAAAAACCATACGGACTTTTTTCCATGGGGGTAATGTCTTAAACTGTCTATGATTTGATCGTTAACTGGAAGGCCAGTAGCAGTCTCCGAAGCACATCTGTAGGCATTCCGTAATCTCTGGACCTTCAGAGTGTTGATGAAACACAGAAATTGCATCGGCATTGAACACAAAAAGCACCATGCGGACTTTTCTCCATGGGAGTAATGTTTTAAACTGTCTACGCTTTGATCGTTCCCTGGAAGACTAGTAGTAATTTCCGAAGCCCATCTGGATGCATTCTGTAATCTGTGGACCTTCAGAGTGTTAATGTAACAAAGAAATTGCATCGGCATTAAACACAATAAGCACAAAGCGTACTTTTCTCCATGGGAGTTATGTCTTAAAATGTCTACGCTTTGATCGCTCCCTGGAAGACTAGTAGTAGTTTCCAAAGCACATCTGGATGCATTGTGTTAACTGTGGACCTTCAGAGTCTTGATGAAACACAAAAATTGCATCGGCATTGAACAAAATAAGCACCATGCGGACCTTTCTCCATGGGAGGAATATCTCAAACTGTCTACGCTTTGATCGTTCCCTGGAAGACTAGTAGTAGTTTCCGAAGCTCGTGTGAAGGCATTCTGTAATCTGTGGACCTTCAGAGTGTTGATGAAACACAATAATTGCATCGGCATTGAACACAGTAAGCACCATGCGGACTTTTCTCCATTGGAGTAATGTCTTAAACTGTCTACACTTTGATCGTTCCCTGGAAGACTAGTAGTAGTTTCCAAAGCTCATCTGGATGCATTCTGTAATCTGTGGACCTTCAGAGTCTTGATGAAACACAGAAATTGCATCTTCATTGAACACAATAAGCGCAAAGCGTTTTTTTCTCCATGGGAGTTATGTCTTAAAATGTCTACGCTTTGATCGCTCCCTGGAAGACCAGTAGTAGTTTCCGAAGCACATCTGGATGCATTCTGTAATCTGTGGACCTTCAGAGTGTTAATGAAACAAAGAAATTGCATCGGCATTAAACACAATAAGCACAAAGCGTACTTTTCTCCATGGGAGTTATGTCTTAAAATGTCTACGCTTTGATCGCTCCCTGGAAGACTAGTAGTAGTTTCCGAAGCACAATTGGATGCATTCTGTAATCTGTGGACCTTCAGAGTGTTGATGAAACACAAAAATTGCATCGGCATTGAAAAAAATAAGGACCCTGCGGACTTTTCTCCATGGGAGTAATGTCTTAAACTGTCTAAGCTTTGATCGTACACTGGAAGACTAGTAATAGTTTCCGAAGCACATCTGGAGGCATTCTGTAATCTGTGGACCTTCAGAGTGTTGATGAAACACTGAATTTTTCATCGGCATTGAACTCAATAAGCACCATACGTACTTTTCTCCATGGGAGTAATGTCTTAAACTGTCTACGCTTTGATCGTTAACTGGAAGGCCAGTAGCAGTCACCGAAGCACATCTGTAGGCATTCCGTAATCTCAAGACCTTCAGAGTTTTGATGAAACACAGAAATTGCATCGGCATTGAACACAAAAAGCACCATGCGGACTTTTCTCCATGGGAGTAATGTTTTAAACTGTCTACGCTTTGATCGTTCACTGGAAGACTAGTAGTAGTTTTCGAAGCACATCTGGAGGCATTCTGTAATCCGTGGACCTTCAGAGTGTTGATGAAACATAAAAATTGCATCGGCATTTAATACAATATGCACCATGCAGACTTTTCAACATGGGAGTAATGTCTTAAACTGTCTACGCTTTGATCGTTCCCTGGAAGACTAGTAGTAGTTTCCGAAGCACATCTGGTGGCATTCTGTAATCTGTGGACCTTCAGAGTGTTGATGAAACACAAAAATTGCATCGGCATTGAATACACTAAAAACCATACGGACTTTTTTCCATGGGGGTAATGTCTTATGCTGTCTATGCTTTGATCGTTAACTGGAAGGCCATTAGCAGTCTCCGAGGCACATCTGTAGGCATTCCGTAATCTCTGGGTCTTCAGAGTGTTGATGAAACACAGAAATTGCATCGGCATTGAACACAAAAAGCACCATGCGGACTTTTCTCCATGGGAGTAATTTTTTAAACTGTCTACGCTTTGATCGTTCCCTGGAACACTAGTAGTAATTTCCGAAGCACATCTGGATGCATTCTGTAATCTGTGGACCTTCAGAGTGTTAATGTAACAAAGAAATTGATTCGGCATTAAACACAATAAACACAAAGCGTACTTTTCTCCATGGGAGTTATGTCTTAAAATGTCTACGCTTTGATCGCTCCCTGGAAGACTAGTAGTAGTTTCCGAAGCACATCTGGATGCATTCTGTAATCTGTGGACCTTCAGAGTGTTGATGAAACACAGAATTTTTCATCGGCAGTGAACTCAATAAGCACCATGCGTACTTTTCTCCATGGGAGTAATGTCTTAAAATGTCTACGCTTTGATCGTTCACTGGAAGACTGGTAGTAGTTTTCGAAGCACATCTGGAGACATTCTGTAATCTGTGGACCTTCAGAGTGTTGATGAAACATAAAAATTGCATATGCATTTAATACAATATGCACCATGCAGACTTTTCAACATGGGTGTAATGTCTTAAACTGTCTACGCTTTGAAGGTTCCCTGGAAGACTAGTAGTAGTTTCCTAAGCATATCTGATGGCATTCTTTAATCTGTGGACCTTCAGAGTGTTGATGAGACACAAAAATTGCATCGGCATTGAATACAATAAAAACCATACGGACTTTTTTCCATGGGGGTAATGTCTTAAACTGTCTATGCTTTGATCGTTAACTGGAAGGCCAGTAGCAGTCTCCAAAGCACATCTGTAGGCATTCCGTAATCTTTGGACCTTCAAAGTGTTGATGAAACACTGAAATTGCATCGGCATTGAACACAAAAAGCACCATGCGGACTTTTCTCCATGGGAGTAATGTCTTAAACTGTGTACGCTTTGATCGTTCACTGGAAGACTAGTAGTAGTTTTCGAAGCACATTTGGAGGCATTCTGTAATCCGTGGACCTTCACAGTGTTGATGAAAAATAAAAATTGCATCGGCATTTAATACAATATGCACCATGCAGACTTTTCAACATGGGAGTAATGTCTTAAACTGTCTACGCCTTGATTGTTCCCTGGAAGACTAGTAGTAGTTTCCTAAGCACATCTGATGGCATCCTGTAATCTGTGGACCTTCAGAGTGTTTATGAAAAACAAAAATTGCATCGGCATTGAATACACTAAAAACCATACGGACTTTTTTCCATGGGGGTAATGTCTTAAACTGTCTATGCTTTGATCGTTAACTGGAAGGCCAGTAGCAGCCTCCGAAGCACATCTGTAGACATTCCGTAATCTCTGGACCTTCAGAGTGTTGATGAAACACAGAAATTGCATCGGCATTGAACACAAAAAGCACCATGCGGACTTTTCTCCATGGGAGTAATGTTTTAAACTGTCTACGCTTTGATCGTTCCCTGGAAGACTAGTAGTAATATCCGAAGCCCATCTGGATGCATTCTGTAATCTGTGGACCTTCACAGTGTTAATGTAACAAAGAAATTGCATCGGCATTAAACACAATAAGCACAAAGCGTACTTTTCTCCATGGGAGTTATGTCTTAAAATGTCTACGCTTTGATCGCTCCCTGGAAGACTAGTAGTAGTTTCCAAAGCACATCTGGATGCATTGTGTAATCTGTAGACCTTCAGAGTCTTGATGAAACACATAAATTGCATCGGCATTGAACAAAATAAGCACCATGCGGACCTTTCTCCATGGGAGGAATGTCTCAAACTGTCTACGCTTTGATCGTTCCCTGGAAGACTAGTAGTAGTTTCCGAAGCTCATGTGAAGGCATTCTGTAATCTGTGGACTTTCAGAGTGTTGATGAAACACAATAATTGCATCGGCATTGAACACAGTAAGCACCATGCGGACTTTTCTCCATTGGAGTAATGTCTTAAACTGTCTACACTTTGATCGTTCCCTGGAAGACTAGTAGTAGTTTCCAAAGCTCATCTGGATGCATTCTGTAATCTGTGGACCTTCAGAGTGTTAATGAAACAAAGAAATTGCATCGGCATTAAACACAATAAGCACAAAGCGTACTTTTCTCCATGGGAGTTATGTCTTAAAATGTCTACGCTTTGATTGCTCCATGGAAGACTAGTAGTAGTTTCCGAAGCACAATTGGATGCATTCTGTAATCCGTGGACCTTCAGAGTGTTGATGAAACACAAAAATTGCATCGGCATTGAAAAAAATAAGGACCCTGCGGACTTTTCTCCATGGGAGTAATGTCTTAAACTGTCTAAGCTTTGATCGTACACTGGAAGACTAGTAGTAGTTTCCGAAGCACATCTGGAGGCATTCTGTAATCTGTGGACCTTCAGAGTGTTGATGAAACACAGAATTTTTCATCGGCATTGAACTCAATAAGCACCATGCGTACTTTTCTCCATGGGAGTAATGTCTTAAACTGTCTACGCTTTGATCTTTAACTGGAAGGCCACTAGCAGACACCGAAGCACATCTGTAGGCATTCCGTAATCTCTGGACCTTCAGAGTTTTGATGAAACACAGAAATTGCATCGGCATTGAACACAAAAAGCACCATGCGGACTTTTCTCCATGGGAGTAATGTTTTAAACTGTCTACGCTTTGATCGTTCACTGGAAGACTAGTAGTAGTTTTCGAAGCACATCTGGAGGCATTCTGTAATCCGTGGACCTTCAGAGTGTTGATGAAACATAAAAATTGCATCGGCATTTAATACAATATGCACCATGCAGACTTTTCAACATGGGAGTAATGTCTTAAACTGTCTACGCTTTGATCGTTCCCTGGAAGACTAGAAGTAGTTTCCGAAGCACATCTGGTGGCATTCTGTAATCTGTGGACCTTCAGAGTGTTGATGAAACACAAAAATTGCATCGGCATTGAATACACTAAAAACCATACGGACTTTTTTCCATGGGGGTAATGTCTTAAGCTGTCTATGCTTTGATCGTTAACTTGAAGGCCATTAGCAGTCTCCGAGGCACATCTGTAGGCATTCCGTAATCTCTGGGCCTTCAGAGTGTTGATGAAACACAGAAATTGCATCGGCATTGAACACAAAAAGCACCATGCGGACTTTTCTCCATGGGAGTAATGTCTCAAACTGTCTACGCTTTGATCGTTCCCTGGAAGACTAGTAGTAGTTTCCGAAGCTCATCTGAAGGCATTCTGTAATCTGTAACCCTTCAGAGTGTTGATGAACCACAATAATTGCATCGGCATTGAACACAATAAGCACCATGCGGACTTTTCTCCATGGGAGTAATGTCTTAAACTGTCTACACTTTGATCGTTCCCTGGAAGACTAGTAGTAGTTTCCAAAGCACATCTGGATGCATTGTGTAATCTGTGGACCTTCAGAGTCTTGATGAAACACAAAAATTGCATCGGCATTGAACAAAATAAGCACCATGCGGACCTTTCTCCATCGGAGGAATGTCTCAAACTGTCTACGCTTTGATCGTTCCCTGGAAGACTAGTAGTAGTTTCCGAAGCTCATGTGAAGGCATTCTGTAATCTGTGGACCTTCAGAGTGTTGATAAAAAACAATAATTGCATCGGCATTGAACACAGTAAGCACCATGCGGACTTTTCTCCATTGGAGTAATGTCTTAAACGGTCTACACTTTGATCGTTCCCTGGAAGACTAGTAGTAGTTTCCAAAGCACATCTGGATGCATTGTGTAATCTGTGGACCTTCAGAGTCTTGATGAAACACAGAAATTGCATCGACATTGAACACAATAAGCGCAAAGCGTACTTTTCTCCATGGGAGTTATGTCTTAAAATGTCTACGCTTTGATCGCTCCCTGGAAGACCAGTAGTAGTTTCCGAAGCACATCTGGATGCATTCTGTAATCTGTGGACCTTCAGAGTGTTAATGAAACAAAGAAATTGCATCGGCATTAAACACAATAAGCACAAGGCGTACTTTTCTCCATGGGAGTTATGTCTTAAAATGTCTACGCTTTGATCGCTCCCTGGAAGACTAGTAGTAGTTTCCGAAGCACAATTGGATGCATTCTGTAATCTGTGGACCTTCAGAGTGTTGATGAAACACAAAAATTGCATCGGCATTGAAAAAAATAAGCACCATGCGGACTTTTCTCCATGGGAGTAATGTCTTAAAGTGTCTAAGCTTTGATCGTACACTGGAAGACTAGTAGTAGTTTCCGAAGCACATCTGGAGGCATTCTGTAATCTGTGGACCTTCAGAGTGTTGATGAAACACAGAGTTTTTCATCGGCATTGAACTCAATAAGCACCATGCGTACTTTTCTCCATGGGAGTAATGTCTTAAACTGTCTACGCTTTGATCGTTCACTGGAAGACTAATAGTAGTTTTCGAAGCACATCTGGAGGCATTCTGTAATCTGTGGACCTTCAGAGTGTTGATGAAACATAAAAATTTCATCGGCATTTAATACAATATGCACAATGCAGACTTTTCCACATGTGAGTAATGTCTTAAACTGTCTACGCTTTGATAATTCCCTGGAAGACTAGTAGTAGTTTCCCAATCACATCTGATGGCATTCTGTAATCTGTGGACCTTCAGAGTGTTGATGAAACACAATAATTGCATCGGCATTGAACACAGTAAGCACCATGCGGACTTTTCTCCATTGGAGTAATGTCTTAAACTGTCTACACTTTGATCGTTCCCTGGAAGACTAGTAGTAGTTTCCAAAGCACATCTGGATGCATTCTGTAATCTGTGGACCTTCAGAGTCTTGATGAAACACAGAAATTGCATCGGCATTGAACACAATAAGCGCAAAGCGTACTTTTCTCCATGGGAGTTATGTCTTAAAATGTCTACGCTTTGATCGCACCCTGGAAGACCAGTAGTAGTTTCCGAAGCACATCTGGATGCATTCTGTAATCTGTGGACCTTCAGAGTGTTAATGAAACAAAGAAATTGCATCGGCATTAAACACAATAAGCACAAGCGTACTTTTCTCCATGGGAGTTATGTCTTAAAATGTCTACGCTTTGATCGCTCCCTGGAAGACTAGTAGTAGTTTCCGAAGCACAATTGGATGCATTCTGTAATCTGTGGACCTTCAGAGTGTTGATGAAACACAAAAATTGCATCGGCATTGAAAAAAATATGCACCATGCGGACTTTTCTCCATGGGAGTAATGTCTTAAACTGTCTAAGCTTTGATCGTACACTGGAAGACTAGTAGTAGTTTCCGAAGCACATCTGGAGGCATTCTGTAATCTGTGGACCTTCAGAGTGTAGATGAAACACAGAATTTTTCATCGGCATTGAACTCAATAAGCACCATGCGTACTTTTCTCCATGGGAGTAATGTCTTAAACTGTCTATGCTTTGATCGTTAACTGGAAGGCCAACAGCAGTCTCCAAAGCACATCTGTAGGCATTCCGTAATCTTTGGACCTTCAGAGTGTTGATGAAACACAGAAATTGCATCGGCATTGAACACAAAAAGCACCATGCGGACTTTTCTCCATGGGAGTAATGTCTTAAACTGTGTACGCTTTGATCGTTCACTGGAAGACTAATAGTAGTTTTCGAAGCACATCTGGAGGCATTCTGTAATCCGTGGACCTTCAGAGTGTTGATGAAACATAAAAATTTCATCGGCATTTAATACAATATGCACCATGCAGACTTTTCAACATGGGAGTAATGTCTTAAACTGTCTACGCTTTGATCGTTCCCTGGAAGACTAGTAGTAGTTTCCTAATCACATCTGATGGCATTCTGTAATCTGTGGACCTTCAGAGTGTTGATGAAACACAAAAATTGCATCGGCATTGAATACAATAAAAACCATACGGACTTTTTCCCATGGGGGTAATGTCTTAAACTGTCTATGCTTTGATCGTTAACTGGAAGGCCAGTAGCAGTCTCCAAAGCACATCTGTAGGCATTCCGTAACCTCTGGACCTTCAGAGTGTTGATGAAACACAGAAATTGCATCGGCATTGAACACAAAAAGCACCATGCGGACTTTTCTCCATGGGAGTAATGTCTTAAACTGTCTACGCTTTGATCGTTCACTGGAAGACTAGTAGTAGTTTTCGAAGCACATCTGGAGGCATTCTGTAATCCGTGGACCTTCAGAGTGTTGATGAAACATAAAAATTGCATCGGCATTTAATACAATATGCACCATGCAGACTTTTCAACATGGGAGTAATGGCTTAAACTGTCTACGCTTTGATCGTTCCCTGGAAGACTAGTAGTAATTTCGAAAGCCCATCTGGATGCATTCTGTAATCTGTGGACCTTCAGAGTGTTAATGTAACAAAGAAATTGCATCGGCATTAAACACAATATGCACAAAGCGTACTTTTCTCCATGGGAGTTATGTTTTAAAATGTCTACACTTTGATCGTTCCCTGGAAGACTAGTAGTAGTTTCCAAAGCACATCTGGATGCATTCTGTAATCTGTGGACCTTCAGAGTCTTGATGAGACACAGAAATTGCATCGGCATTGAACACAATAAGCACCATGCGGGCTTTTCTCCATGGGAGTAATGTCTTAAACTGTCTACGCTTTGATCGTTCCCTGGAAGACGAGTAGTAGTTTCCGAACCTCATCTGAAGGCATTCTGTAATCTGTGGACCTTCAGAGTCTTGATGAAACACAGAAATTGCATCGGCATTGAACACAATAAGCACCATGCGGGCTTTTCTCCATGGGAGGAATGTCTCAAACTGTCTACGCTTTGATCGTTCTCTGGAAGACTAGTAGTAGTTTTCGAAGCACATCTGGAGGCATTCTGTAATCTGTGGACCTTCAGAGTGTTGATGAAACACAAAAATTGCATCGGCATTGAACACAAAAAGCACCATGCAGCCTTTTCTCCATGGGAGTAATGTCTTAAACTGTCTACGCTTTGATCGTTCCCTGGAAGACTAGTAGTAATTTCCGAAGCACATCTGGATGCATTCTGTGATCTGTGGACCTTCACAGAGTTAATGAAACAAAGAAATTGCATCGGCATTAAACATAATAAGCGCAAAGCGTACTTTTCTCCATGGGAGTTATGTCTTAAAATGTCTACGCTTTGATCGCTCCCTGGAAGACTAGTAGCAGTTTCCGAAGCACATCTGGATGCATTCTGTAATCTGTGGACCTTCAGAGTGTTGATGAAACACAAAAATGGCATCGGCATTGAACACAATAAGCACCATGCGTAATTTTGTCCATGGGAGGAATGTCTGAAACTGTCTACGCATTGATCGTTCCCTGGAAGACTAGTAGTAGTTTCCGAAGCTCATCTGAAGGCATTCTGTAATCTGTGAACCTTCAGAGTGTTGATGAAGCACAATAATTGCATCGGCATTGAACACAATATGCAGCATGCGGACTTTTCTCCATGGGAGTAATTTCTTAAACAGTCTACACTTTGAACGATCCCTGGAAGTCTAGTCGTAGTTTCCAAAGCACATCTGGATGCATTCTGTAATCTGTGGACCTTCAGAGTCTTGATGAAACACTGAGATTGCATCGGCATTGAACACAATAAGCACCATGCGGGCTTTTCTCCGTGGGAGTAATGTCTTAAACTGTCTACGCTTTGATCGTTCCCTGGAAGACTAGTGGTAGTTTTCGAAGCACATCTGGAGGCATTCTGTAATCTGTGGACCTTCGGAGTGTTGATGAAACACAGAAATTGCATCGGCATTGAACACAATAAGCACCATGCGGACTTTTCTAAATGGGAGTAATGTCTTAAACTTTCTACGCTTTGTTCGTTCATTGGAAGACTAGTAGTAGTTTCCGAAGCACATCTAGATGCATGCTGTAATCTGTGGACCTTCAGAGTGTTTATGAAACACAGAAATTGCATCGGCATTGAAAAGAATAAGCACCATGAGGACTTTTCTCCTTGGGAGTAATGTCTTAAACTGTCTACGCTTTGATCGTTCCCTGGAAGACTAGTAGTACTTTCCGAACCACATCTGGAGGCATTCTGTAATCTGTGGACCTTCAGAGTGTTGATGAAACACAAAAATTGCATCGGCATTGAATACAATAAAAACCATTCGGACTTTTTTCTATGGGGGTAATGTCTTAAACTGTCTATGTTTTGATCGTTAACTGGAAGACTAGTAGTAGTTTCCGAAGCTCATCTGAAGGCATTCTGTAATCTGTGGACCTTCAGAGTGTTAATGAAACAAAGAAATTGCATCGGCATTAAACACAATAAGCACAAAGCGTACTTTTCTCCATGGGAGTTCTGTCTTAAAATGTCTACGCTTTGATCGCTCCCTGGAAGACTAGTAGTTGTTTCCGAAGGACATCTGGATGCATTCTGTAATCGGTGGACTGTCAGAGTGTTGATGAAACACAAAAATTGCATCGGCACTAAATACAATATGCACCATGCGAACTTTTCTCTGTGGGAGTAATGTCTTAAACTGTCTACGCTTTGATCGTTCCCTGAAAGACTAGTAGTAGTTTCCGAAGCACATCTGGAGATATTCTGTAATCTGTGGACCTTCAGAATGATGATGAAACACAAAAATTGCATCGGCATTGAATACAATATGCACCATGCGAACTTTTCTCTGTGGGAGTAATGTCTTAAACTGTCCACGCTTTGATCGTTCCCTGAAAGACTAGTAGTAGTTTCCGAAGCACATCTGGAGGCATTCTGTAATCTTTGGACCTTCAGAGTATTGATGAAACACAAAAATTGCATCGGCATTGAACACAATAAGTACCATGCGGACTTTTCTCAATGGGAGGAATGTCTCAAACTGTCTACGCTTTGATCGTTCCCTGGAAGACTAGTACTAGTTTCTGAAGCTCATCTGAAGGCATTCTGTAATCTGTGGACCTTCAGAGTGTTGATGAAACATAATAATTGCATCGGCATTGACCACATTAAGCACCATGCAGACTTTTCTCCATAGGAGTAATGACTTAAACTGTCTACGCTTTGATCGTTCCCTGGAAGGATAGAAGTAGTTTCCGAAGCACATATGGATGCATTCTGTAATCTGTGGACCTTCAGAGTGTTAATGAAACAAAGAAATTGCATCGGCATTAAACACAATAAGCACAAAGCGTACTTTTCTCCATGGGAGTAATGTCTTAAAATGTCTACGCTTTGATCCCTCCCTGGAAGACTAGTAGTAGTTTCCGAAGAACATCTGGATGCATTCTGTAATCTGTGGACTTTCAGAGTGTTGATGAAACACAAAAATTGCATCGGCATTGAATACAATATGCACCATGCGGACTTTTCTCTTTTGGAGTAACGTCTTAAACTGTCTACGCTTTGATCGTTCCCTGAAAGACTAGTAGTAGTTTCCGAAGCACATCTGGAGGCATTCTGTAATCTGTGGACCTTCAGAGTGTTGATGAAACACAAAAATTGCATCGGCATTGAAAACAATAAGCACCATGCGGACTTTTCTCCATGGGAATAATGTCTTAAACTGTCTAATCTTTGATCGTACACTGGAAGACTAGTAGTAGTTCCCGAAGCACATCTGGATGCATTCTGTATGCTGTGGACTTTCAGAGTGTTGATGAAATACAATAATTGCATCGGCAGTGAACACAATAAGCACCATGCGAACTTCTATCCATAGGAGTAATGTCTTAAACTGTCTACACTTTGATCGTTCCCTGGAAGAATAGTTGTAGTTTCCAAAGCACATCTGGATGCATTCTGTAATCTGTGGACCTTCAGAGTCTTGATGAAACACAGAAATGGCATCGGCATTGAACACAATAAGCACCATGCGGGCTTTTCTCCATGGGAGTAATGTCTTAAACTGTCTACGCTTTGATCGTTCCCTGGAAGACTAGTAGTAGTTTCCGAAGCACATCTGGAGGCATTCTGTAATCTGTGGACCTTCGGAGTGTTGATGAAACACAGAAATTGCATCGGCATTGAACACAATAAACACCATGCGGACTTTTCTCCATGGGAGTAATGTCTTAAACTGTCTACGCTTTGTTCGTTCCCTGGAAGACTAGTAGTAGTTTCCGAAGGACATCTAGATGCACGCTGTGATCTGTGGACCTTCAGGGTGTTGATGAAACACAGAAATTGAATCGGCATTGAACACAATAAGCACAATTTGGACTTTTCTCCAAGGGAGTAATGTGTTAAACTGTCTACGTTTTGATCGTTCCCTGGAAGACTAGTAGTAGTTTCTGAAGCACATATGGATGCATTCTGTAATCTGTGGTGCTTCAGAGTGTTGATGAAACACAAAGATTGCATCGGCATTGAATACAATATGCACCATGCGAACTTTTCTCTGTGGGAGTAATGTCTTAAACTGTCTACGCTTTGATCGTTCCCTGAAAGACTAGTAGTAGTTTTCGAAGCACATCTGGAGGCATTCTGTAATCTGTGGACCTTCAGAGTGTTGATGAAACACAAAAATTGCATCGGCATTGAAAACAATAAGCACCATGCGGACTTTTCTCCACGGGAGTAATGTCTTAAACTGTCTACGCTTTGATCATTCCCTGGAAGACTAGTAGTACTTTCCGAACCACATCTGGAGGCATTCTGTAATCTGTGGACCTTCAGAATGATGATGAAACACAGAAATTGCATCAGCATTGAACACAATAAGCACCATGCGGACTTTTCTCTATTTGAGTAATGTCTTAAACTGACTACGCTTTGATCGTTCCCTGGAAGACTAGTAGTACTTTCCGAAGCACATCTAGATGCATACTGTAATCTGTGGACCTTCAGAGTGTTGATGATACACAGAAATTGAATCGGCATTGAACACATTAAGCACCATGCAGACTTTTCTCCATAGGAGTAATGTCTGAAACTGTCTACGCTTTGATCGTTCCCTGGAAGGATAAAAGTAGTTTCCGAAGCACATATGGATGCATTCTGTAATCTGTGGACCTTCAGAGTGTTAATGAAACAAAGAAATTGCATCGGCATTAAACACAATAAGCACAAAGCGTACTTTTCTCCATGAGACTTATGTCTTAAAATGTCTACGCTTTGATCGCTCCCTGGAAGACTAGTAGTAGTTTCCGAAGTACATCTGGATGCATTCTGTAATCTGTGGACCTTCAGAGTGTTGATGAAACACAAAAATTGCATCGGCATTGAACACAATTAGCACCATGCGTACTTTTCTCCATGGGAGGATTGTCTCAAACTGTATACGCTTTGATCGTTCCCTGGAAGACTAGTAGTAGTTTCCGAAGCTCATCTGAAGGCATTCTGTAATCTGTGGACTTTCAGAGTGTTGATGAAACACAAAAATTGCATCGGCATTTAACACAATAAGCACCATGCGGTCTTTCCTCCATGGGAGGAATGACTCAAACTGTCTACGCTTTGATCGTTCTCTGGAAGACTAGTAGTAGTTTTCGAAGCACATCTGGATGCATTCTGTAATCTGTGGACCTTCAGAGTCTTGATGAAACACAGAAATTGCATCGGCATTGAACACAATAAGCACCATGCGGGCTTTTCTCCATGGGAGTAATATCTTAAACTGTCTACGCTTTGATCGATCCCTGTAAGACTAGTAGTAGTTTCCGAAGGACATCTGGATGCATTCTGCAATCTGTGGACTTTCAGAGTGTTGATGAAACACAATAATTGCATCGGCATTGAATACGATATGCACCATGCGGACTTATCCCTATTGGAGTAACGTCTTAAACTGTCTACGCTTTGATCGTTCCCTGAAAGACTAGTAGTAGTTTCCGAAGCACATCTGGAGGCATTCTGTAATCTGTGGACGTTCAGAGTGTTGATGAAACACAAAAATTGCATCGGCATTGAAAACAATAAGCACCGTGCGGACTTCTATCCATGGGAGTAATGTCTTAAACTGTCTACACTTTCATCGTTCCCTGGAAGACTAGTTGTAGTTTCCAAAGCACATCTGGATGCATTCTGTAATCTGAGGACCTTCAGAGTCTTGATGAAACACAGAAATTGCATCGGCATTGAACACAATAAGCACCATGCGGGCTTTTCTCCATGGGAGTAATGTCTTAAACTGTCTACGCTTTGATCGTTCCCTGGAAGACTAGTAGTAGTTTCCGAAGCACATCTGGAGGCATTCTGTAATCTGTGGACTTTCGGAGTGTTGATGAAACACAGAAATTGCATCGGCATTGAACACAATAAGCACCATGCGGACTTTTCTCCATGGGAGTAATGTCTTAAACTGTCTACGCTTTGATCGTTCCCTGGAAGACTAGTAGTAGTTTCCGAAGCACATCTGGAGGCATTCTTTAATCTGTGGACCTTCAGAGTGTTGATGAAACACAAAAATTGCATCGGCATTGAATACAATAAATACCATGCGGACTTTTTTCCATGGGAGTAATGTCTTAAACTGTCTGTACTTTGATCGTTTCCTGTAAGACCAGTAGCAGTCTCCGAAGCACATCTGTAAGCATTCCGTAATCTGTGGACGTTCAGAGTATTGATGAAACACAAACCTTGCATTGGCGTTGAAAACAATAAGCACCATTCGGACTTTTCTCCATGGGAGTAATGTCTTAAACTGTCGACGCTTTGATCGTTCACTGAAAGACTAGTAGTAGTTTCCGAAGCACATCTTGATGCATTCTGCAATCTGTGGACCTTCAGAGTGTTGATGAAACAAAGAAATTGCATCTCCATTGAACACAATAAGCACCATGCGGACTTTTCTCCATGACACTAATGTCTTAAAGTGTGTCCGCCTTGATCGTTCACTGGAAGACTAGTAGTAGTTTCCGAAGCTCATCTGGAGGCATTCTGTAATCTGTGGACCTTCAGTGTGTTGATGAAACAGAGAAATTGCATCGGCATTGAACAGGATAAGCACCATGCGGACTTTTCTCCATCGGAGTAATGTTTTAAACAGTCTACGCTTTGATCGTTCCCTGGAAGACTAGTAGTAGTTTCCGAAGCACATATGGGTGCAATCTGTAATCTGTGGACCTTCAGAGTGTTGATGAAACACAAAAATTGCAACGGCATTGAACACAATAAGCACCATGGGGACTTTTCTCCATGGGAGTAATGTCTTAAACTGTCTACGCTTTGATCGTTCCCTGGAAGTCTAGTATTACTTTCCGAACCACATCTGGAGGCATTCTGTAATCTGTGGACCTTCAGAGTGTTGAAGAAAGACAGAAATTGAATCGGTATTGAACGCAATAAGCGCCATGCGGACTTTTCTCCATGGGAGGAATGTCTCAAACTGTCTACGATTTTATCACTCCCTGGAAAACTAGTAATAGTTTCCGAAGCACATCTGGATGCATTCTGTAATCTGTGGAATTTCAGAGTGTTGATGAAACACAAAAATTGCATCGGCATTGAACACAATAAGCACCATGCGGACGTTTCTCCATGGGAGGAATGTCTCAAACTGTCTACGCTTTGATCGTTCCCTGGAAGACTAGTAGTAGTTTCCGAAGCTCATCTGAAGGCATTCTGTAATCTGTGTAACTTCAGAGTGTTGATGAAACACAGAAATTGCACCGGCATTGAACACAATAAGCACCATGCGGACTTTTCTCCATGGGGGTAATGTCTTAATCTGTCTACGCTTTGATCGTTCCCTGGAAGAGTAGTAGTAGTTTCCGAAGCACATCTGGATGCATTCTGTAATCTGTGAACCTTCAGAGTGTTCATGAAACACAAAAATTGCATCGGCATTGAACACAATAAGCATCATGCGGACTTTTCTCCATGGGAGGAATGTCTCAAACTGTCTACGCTTTGATCGTTCCCCGAAGACTAGTAGTAGTTTCCGAAGCACATCTGGATGCATTCTGTAATCTGTGGACCTTCAGTGTGTTGATGAAACATAAAAATTGCATCCTTATTGAAGACAATAAGTACCATGCAGAATTTTCTCCATGGGAGTAATGTCTTAAACTGTCTACGCTTTGATCGTACACTGGAAGACTAGTAGTAGTTTCCGATACACATCTGGAGTCAATCTGTAATCTGTGGAACTTCAGAGTGTTGATGAAACACAGAAATTGCACCGGCATTGAACACAATAAGCACCATGCGGACTTTTCTCCATGGGAGTAATGTCTTAATCTGTCTACGCTTTGATCGTTCCCTGGAAGACTAGTAGTAGTTTCCGAAGCACCTCTGGATGCATTCTATAATCTGTGGACCTTCAGACTGTTGATGAAACATAAATATTGCATCGGCATTGAACACAATTAGCACCATCTGGACTTTTCTCCATGGGAGTAATGTCTTAAACTGTCGACACTTTGATCGTTCACTGGAAGACTAGTACTAGTTTCCGAAGCACATCTGGATGCCTTCAGCAATCTGTGGACCTTCAGAGTGTTGATGAAACAAAGAAATTGCATCGGCATTGAACACAATAAGCACCATGCGGAGTTTTGTCCATGGGAGTAATGTCTTAAACTGTCTACGCTTTGATCGTGCACTGGAAGACTAGTAGTAGTTTCCGAAGCTCATCTGGATGCATTCTGTAATCTGCGGAACTTTGGAGTGTTTATGAAACACAGAAATTGCATCGGCATAGAACACAATAAGCACCATGCGGACGTTTCTCCATGGGAGGAATGACTCAAACTGTCTACGCTTTGATCGTTCCCTGAAAGACTAGTAGTAGTTTCCGAAGCTCATCTGAAGGCATTCTGTAATCTGTGGAACTTCAGAGTCTTGATGAAACACAGAAATTGCATCGGCATTGAACACAATAAGCACCATTCGGACTTTTCTCCATGGAGGAATGTCTCAAACTGTCTACGCTTTGATCGTTCCCTGGAAGACTAGTAGTAGCTTTCGAAGCACATCTGGAGGCATTCTGTAATCTGTGGACCTTCAGAGTGTTGATGAAACACAGAAATTGCATCGGCATTGAACACAATAAGCACCATGCGGACTTTTCTCCATGGGAGTAATGTCTTAAACTGTCTATGCTTTGAACGTACACTGGAAGACTAGTAGTAGTTTCCGAAGCACATCTGGAGGCATTCTGTAATCTGTGGAACTTTAGAGTGTTTATGAAACACAGAAATTGCATCGGCATTGAACACAATAACCACCATGAGTACTTTTCTCCATGGGAGTAATGTCTTACAGTGTCTACGCTTTGATCGTTCACTGGAAGACTAGTATTTGTTTCCGAAGCACATCTGGAGGCATTCTGTAATCTGTGGACCTTCATAGTGTTGATGAAACACAGAAGTTGAATGAGCGTTATACACAATAAGCACCATGCAGACGTTTCTCCATGAGAGTAATGTCTTAAACTGTCTACGCTTTGATCGTTCACTGGAAGACTAGTAGTAGTTTCCGAAGCTCATATGGAGGCATTCTGTAATCTGTGGACCTTCAGAGTGTTGATGAAACACAGAAAGTGCATCGGCATTGAACACAATAAGCACCATGCGGACTTTCCTCCATGGGAGTAATGTCTTAAACTGTCTACGCTTTGATCGTAAACTGGAAGACTAGTAGTAGTTTCCGTAGCACATCTGGAGGCATTATGTAATCTGTGGAACTTTAGAGTGTTTATGAAACACAGAAATTGGATCGGCATTGAACACAAGAAGCACCACGAGTACTTTTCTCCATGGGAGTAATGTCTTACACTGTCTACGCTTTGATCGTTCACTGGAAGACAAGTAGTTGTTTCCGAAGCACATCTGGAGGCATTCTGTAATCTGTTTACCTTTAGAGTGTTGATGAAACACAGAAGTTGAATCAGCGTTATACTCAATAAGCACCATGTTAGACGTTTCTCCATGAGAGTAATGTCTTAAACTGTCTACGCTTTGATCGTTCACTGGAAGACTAGTAGTAGTTTCCGAAGCACATCTGGATGCATTCTGTAATCAGTGGACCTTCAGACTGTTGATGAAACATAAATATTGCATCGGCATTGAACACAATAAGCACCATCTGGACTTTTCTCCATGGGAGTATTGTCTTAAACTGTCGAAGCTTTGATCGTTCACTGGAAGACTAGTAGTAGTTTCCGAAGCTCATCTGGATGCATTCTGTAATCTGTGGAACTTTAGAGTATTTATGAAACACAGAAATTGCATCGGCATAGAACACAATAAGCACCATGTGGACGTTTCTCCATGAGAGTAATGTCTTAAACTGTCTACGCTTTGATCGTTCACTGGAAGACTAGTAGTAGTTTCCGAAGCTCATCTGGAGGCATTCTGTAATCTGTGGACCTTCAGAGTGTTGATGAAACACAGAAATTTCATCGACATTGAACACAATAAGCACCATGCGGACTTTTCTCCATGGGAGTAATGTCTTCAACTGTCTACGCTTTGATCGTTCACTGGAAGACTAGTAGTAGTTTACGAAGCACATCTGAAGGCATTCTGTATTCTGTGGACCTTCAGAGTGTTGATCAAACACAGAAATTGAATCTGCATTGAGCACAATAAGCACCATGTGGACTTTCTCCATGAGATTAATGTCTTAAACTGTCTACGCTTTGATCGTTCACTGGAAGGCTAGTAGTAGTTTCCGAAGCACATCTGGAGGTATTCTGTAATCTGTGGAACTTTAGTGTGTTTATGAAACACAGAAATTGCATCGTCATTGAACACAATAAGCACCATGAGGACTTTTCTCCATGGGAGCAATGTCTTACACTGTCTACGCTTTGATCGTTCACTGGAAGACTAGTAGTAGTTTCCGAAGCACATCTGGAGGCATTCTGTAATCTGTGGATCTTCAGAGTGTTCATGAAACACAAAAATTCATCGGCATTGAACACAATAAGCACCATGCGAAATTTTCTCCATGGGAGTAATGTCTTAAACTGTCTACGCTTTGATCGTTCCCAGGAAGACTAGTAGTAGTCTCCGAAGTGCATCTGGATGCATTCTGTAATCTGTGGTCTTTCAGAGTGTTGATGAAACACAAAAATTGCACCGGCATTGAATACAATATGCACCATGCGGACTTTTCTCTATGGGAGTAATGTAAAAAACTGTCTACGCTTTGATCGTTCCCAGAAAGACTAGTAGTGGTTTCTGAAGCACATCTGGAGGCATCCTGTAATCTGTGGACCTTCAGAGACTTGATGAAACACAAAAATTGCATCGGCATTGAATACAATAAGCACCATGCAGACTTTTCTACATGGGAGTAATGTCTTTAACTGTCTACGCTTTGATCGTTCCCTGGAAGACTAGTAGTAGTTTCCGAAGCACATCTGGAGGCATTCTGTAATCTGTGGACGTTCAGAGTGTTGATGAAACACAAAACTTGCATCGGCGTTGAACACAATAAGCACCATGCGGACTTTTCTCTGTGGGAGCAATGTCTTAAACTGTCTACGCTTTGTTCGTTCACTGGAAGACTAGTAGTAGTTTCCGAAGCTCATCTGGAGGCATTCTGTAACCTGTGGACCTTCAGAGTGTTGTTGAAACACAGAAATTGCATCGGCATTGAACACAATAAGAACCATGCGGACTTTTCTCCATGGGAGTAATGTCTTAAACTGTCTACGATTTGATCGATCCCTGAAAGAGTAGTAGTAGTTTCCGCAGCACATCTGGAGGCATTCTGTAACCTGTGGACCTTCAGAGTGTTGTTGAAACACAAAAATTGCATCGGCATTGAACACAATAAGCACCATCTGGACTTTTCTCCATCGGAGTAATGTCTTAAACTGTCGACGCTTTGATCGTTCACTGGAAGACTAGTAGTAGTTTCCGAAGCACATCTGGATGCATTCAGCAATTTGTGGACATTCAGAGTGTTGATGAAACAAAGAAATTGCATCGGCATTGAACACAATAAGCACCATGCGGACATTTCTCCATGACAGTAATGTCTTAAAGTGTCTCCGCCTTGATCGTTCACTGGAAGACTAGTAGTAGTTTCCGAAGCACATCTGGAGGCATTCTGTAATCTGTGGACCTTCAGAGTGTAGATCAAACACAGAAATTGAATCGGCATTGAGCACAATAAGCACCATGTGGACTTTCTCCATGAGAGTAATGTCTTAAACTGTCTACGCTTTGATCGTTCACTGGAAGGCTAGTAGTAGTTTCCGAAGCACATCTGGAGGCATTCTGTAATCTGTGGAACTTTAGAGTGTTTATGAAACACAGAAATTGCATCGGCATTGAACACAATAAGCACCATGAGGACCTTTCTCCATGGGAGTAATGTCTTACACTGTCTACGCTTTGATCGTTCACTGGAAGACTAGTAGTTGTTTCCGAAGCACGTCTGGAGGCATTCTGTAATCAGTGGACCTTCAGAGTGTTGATGAAACACAGAAGTTGAATCAGCGTTGTACACAATAAGCACCATGCGGACGTTTCTCCATGAGAGTAATGTCTTAAACTGTCTACGCTTTGATCGTTCACTGGAAGACAAGTAGTAGTTTCCGAAGCTCATCTGGAGGCATTGTGTAATCAGTGGACCTTCAGAGTGTTGATGAAACACAGAAATTTCATCGGCATTGAACACAATAAGCACCATGCGGACTTTTCTCCATGGGAGTAAAGTCCTCAACTGTCTACGCTTTGATCGTTCACTGGAAGACTAGTAGTAGTTTACGAAGCACATCTGAAGGCATTCTGTATTCTGTGGACCTTCAGAGTGTTGATCAAACACAGAAATTGAATCGGCATTAAGCACAATAAGCACCATGTGGACTTTCTCCATGAGAGTAATGTCTTAAACTGTCTACGCTTTGATCGTTCACTGGAAGGCTAGTAGTAGTTTCCGAAGCACATCTGGAGGCATTCTGTAATTTGTGGAACTTTAGTGTTTTTATGAAACACAGAAATTGCATCGGCATTGAACACAATAAGCACCATGAGGTCTTTTCTCCATGGGAGTAATGTCTTACACTGTCTACGCTTTGATCGTTCACTGGAAGACTAGTAGTTGTTTCCGAAGCACATTTGGAGGCATTCTGTAATCTGTGGACCTTCAGAGTGTTTATGAAACACAGAAGTTGAATCAGCGTTGTACACAATGAGCACCATGCGGACGTTTCTCCAGGAGAGTAATGTCTTAAACTGTCTACGCTTTGATCGTTCACTGGAAGACTAGTAGTAGTTTCCGAAGCTCATCTGGAGGCATTCTGTAATCTGTGGACCTTCAGAGTGTTGTTGAAACACAGAAATTTCATCGGCATTGAACACAATAAGCACCATGCGGACTTTTCTCCATGGGAGTAATGTCTTAAACTGTCTATACTTTGATCGTTCCCTGGAAGACCAGTCGCAGTCTCCGAAGCACATCTGTAAGCATTCCGTAATCTGTGGACCTTCACAGTGTTGATGAAACACAAAACTTGCATTGGCGTTGAACACAATAAGCACCATTCGGACTTTTCTCCATGGGAGTAATGTCTTAAACTGTCTACGCTTTGATCGTTCACTGGAAGACTATTAGCAGTTTACGAAGCACATCTGGAAGCATTCTGTATTCTGTTGACCTTCAGAGTGTTGATCAAACACAGAAATTGAATCGGCATTGAACACAATAAGCACCATGTGGACTTTCTCCATGAGAGTAATGTCTTAAACTGTCTACGCTTTTATCGTACACTGGAAAACTAGTAGTAGTTTCCGAAGCTCATCTGGAGGCATTCTGTAATCTGTGGACCTTCAGAGTGTTGATGAAACACAGAAATTGACTCGGCATTGAACGCAATAAGCACCATGCGGACTTTTCTCCATGGGAGTAATGTCTTAAACTGTCTACGCTTTGATCGTTCACTGGAAGACTAGTAGTAATTTCCGAAGCTCATCTGGAGACATTCTGTTATCTGTGGACCTTCAGAGTGTTGATGAAACAGAGAAAGTGCATCGGCATTGAACACAATAAGCACAATGCGGACTTTTCTCCATGGGACTAATGTCTTAAACTGTCTACGCTTTGATCGTACACTGGAAGACTAGTAGTAGTTTCCGAAGCACATCTGGAGGAATTCTGTAATCTGTTGAACTTTAGAGTGTTTATGAAACACACAAATTGTATCGGCATTGAACACAATAAGCACCATGAGTACCTTTCTCCATGGGAGTAATGTCTTACACTGTCAACGCTTTGATCGTTCACTGGAAGAGTAGTAGTTGTTTCCGAAGCACATCTGGAGGCATTCTGTAATCTGTGGACCTTCAGAGTGTTGATGAAACACAGAAGTTGAATCAGCGTTATACACAATAAGCACCATGCAGACGTTTCTCCATGAGAGTAATGTCTTAAACTGTCTACGCTTTGATCGTTCACTGGAAGACTAGTAGTAGTTCCCGAAGAACATCTGGATGCATTCTGTAATCTGTGAAACTTCAGAGTGTTGATGAAACACAAAAATTGCATCGGCATTGAACACAATAAGCACCATCTGGACTTTTCTCCATCGGAGTAATGTCTTAAACTGTCGACGCTTTGATCGTTCAGTGGAAGACTAGTAGTAGATTCCGAAGCACATCTGGATGAATTCAGCAATTTGTGGACATTCAGAGTGTTGATGAAACAAAGAAATTGCATCGGCATTGAACACAATAAGCACCATGCGGACATTTCTCCATGACAGTAATGTCTTAAAGTGTCTCCGACTTGATCGTTCACTGTAAGACTAGTAGTAGTTTCCGAAGCACATCTGGAGGCATTCTGTAATCTGTGGACCTTCAGAGTGTAGATCAAACACAGAAATTGAATCGGCATTGAGCACAATAAGCACCATGTGGACTTTCTCCATGAGAGTAATGTCTTAAACTGTCTACGCTTTGATCGTTCACTGGAAGGCTAGTAGTAGTTTCCGTAGCACATCTGGAGGCATTCTGTAATCTGTGGAACTTTAGAGTGTTTATGAAACACAGAAATTGCATCGGCATTGAACACAATAAGCACCATGAGGACCTTTCTCCATGGGAGTAATGTCTTACACTGTCTACGCTTTGATCGTTCACTGGAGGACTAGTAGTTGTTTCCGAAGCACATCTGGAGGCATTCTGTAATCTGTGGACCTTCAGAGTGTTGATGAAACACAGAAGTTGAATCAGCGTTGTACACAATAAGCACCATGCGGACGTTTCTCCATGAGAGTAATGTCTTAAACTGTCTACGCTTTGATCGTTCACTGGAAGACAAGTAGTAGTTTCCGAAGCTCATCTGGAGGCATTCTGTTATCTGTGGACCTTCAGAGTGTTGATGAAACACAGAAATTTCATCGGCATTGAACACAATAAGCACCATGCGGACTTTTCTCCATGGGAGTAAAGTCCTCAACTGTCTACGCTTTGATCGTTCACTGGAAGACTAGTAGTAGTTTACGAAGCACATCTGAAGGCATTCTGTATTCTGTGGACCTTCAGAGTGTTGATCAAACACAGAAATTGAATCGGCATTAAGCACAATAAGCACCATGTGGACTTTCTCCATGAGAGTAATGTCTTAAACTGTCTACGCTTTGATCGTTCACTGGAAGGCTAGTAGTAGTTTCCGAAGCACATCTGGAGGCATTCTGTAATTTGTGGAACTTTAGTGTTTTTATGAAACACAGAAATTGCATCGGCATTGAACACAATAAGCACCATGAGGTCTTTTCTCCATGGGAGTAATGTCTTACACTGTCTACGCTTTGATCGTTCACTGGAAGACTAGTAGTTGTTTCCGAAGCACATTTGGAGGCATTCTGTAATCTGTGGACCTTCAGAGTGTTTATGAAACACAGAAGTTGAATCAGCGTTGTACACAATGAGCACCATGCGGACGTTTCTCCAGGAGAGTAATGTCTTAAACTGTCTACGCTTTGATCGTTCACTGGAAGACTAGTAGTAGTTTCCGAAGCTCATCTGGAGGCATTCTGTAATCTGTGGACCTTCAGAGTGTTGTTGAAACACAGAAATTTCATCGGCATTGAACACAATAAGCACCATGCGGACTTTTCTCCATGGGAGTAATGTCTTAAACTGTCTATACTTTGATCGTTCCCTGGAAGACCAGTCGCAGTCTCCGAAGCACATCTGTAAGCATTCCGTAATCTGTGGACCTTCACAGTGTTGATGAAACACAAAACTTGCATTGGCGTTGAACACAATAAGCACCATTCGGACTTTTCTCCATGGGAGTAATGTCTTAAACTGTCTACGCTTTGATCGTTCACTGGAAGACTATTAGCAGTTTACGAAGCACATCTGGAAGCATTCTGTATTCTGTTGACCTTCAGAGTGTTGATCAAACACAGAAATTGAATCGGCATTGAACACAATAAGCACCATGTGGACTTTCTCCATGAGAGTAATGTCTTAAACTGTCTACGCTTTTATCGTACACTGGAAAACTAGTAGTAGTTTCCGAAGCTCATCTGGAGGCATTCTGTAATCTGTGGACCTTCAGAGTGTTGATGAAACACAGAAATTGACTCGGCATTGAACGCAATAAGCACCATGCGGACTTTTCTCCATGGGAGTAATGTCTTAAACTGTCTACGCTTTGATCGTTCACTGGAAGACTAGTAGTAATTTCCGAAGCTCATCTGGAGACATTCTGTTATCTGTGGACCTTCAGAGTGTTGATGAAACAGAGAAAGTGCATCGGCATTGAACACAATAAGCACAATGCGGACTTTTCTCCATGGGACTAATGTCTTAAACTGTCTACGCTTTGATCGTACACTGGAAGACTAGTAGTAGTTTCCGAAGCACATCTGGAGGAATTCTGTAATCTGTTGAACTTTAGAGTGTTTATGAAACACACAAATTGTATCGGCATTGAACACAATAAGCACCATGAGTACCTTTCTCCATGGGAGTAATGTCTTACACTGTCAACGCTTTGATCGTTCACTGGAAGACTAGTAGTTGTTTCCGAAGCACATCTGGAGGCATTCTGTAATCTGTGGACCTTCAGAGTGTTGATGAAACACAGAAGTTGAATCAGCGTTATACACAATAAGCACCATGCAGACGTTTCTCCATGAGAGTAATGTCTTAAACTGTCTACGCTTTGATCGTTCACTGGAAGACTAGTAGTAGTTCCCGAAGAACATCTGGATGCATTCTGTAATCTGTGAAACTTCAGAGTGTTGATGAAACACAAAAATTGCATCGGCATTGAACACAATAAGCACCATCTGGACTTTTCTCCATCGGAGTAATGTCTTAAACTGTCGACGCTTTGATCGTTCACTGGAAGACTAGTAGTAGATTCCGAAGCACATCTGGATGAATTCAGCAATTTGTGGACATTCAGAGTGTTGATGAAACAAAGAAATTGCATCGGCATTGAACACAATAAGCACCATGCGGACATTTCTCCATGACAGTAATGTCTTAAAGTGTCTCCGACTTGATCGTTCACTGTAAGACTAGTAGTAGTTTCCGAAGCACATCTGGAGGCATTCTGTAATCTGTGGACCTTCAGAGTGTAGATCAAACACAGAAATTGAATCGGCATTGAGCACAATAAGCACCATGTGGACTTTCTCCATGAGAGTAATGTCTTAAACTGTCTACGCTTTGATCGTTCACTGGAAGGCTAGTAGTAGTTTCCGTAGCACATCTGGAGGCATTCTGTAATCTGTGGAACTTTAGAGTGTTTATGAAACACAGAAATTGCATCGGCATTGAACACAATAAGCACCATGAGGACCTTTCTCCATGGGAGTAATGTCTTACACTGTCTACGCTTTGATCGTTCACTGGAGGACTAGTAGTTGTTTCCGAAGCACATCTGGAGGCATTCTGTAATCTGTGGACCTTCAGAGTGTTGATGAAACACAGAAGTTGAATCAGCGTTGTACACAATAAGCACCATGCGGACGTTTCTCCATGAGAGTAATGTCTTAAACTGTCTACGCTTTGATCGTTCACTGGAAGACAAGTAGTAGTTTCCGAAGCTCATCTGGAGGCATTCTGTTATCTGTGGACCTTCAGAGTGTTGATGAAACACAGAAATTTCATCGGCATTGAACACAATAAGCACCATGCGGACTTTTCTCCATGGGAGTAAAGTCCTCAACTGTCAACGCTTTGATCGTTCACTGGAAGACTAGTAGTAGTTTACGAAGCACATCTGAAGGCATTCTGTATTCTGTGGACCTTCAGAGTGTTGATCAAACACAGAAATTGAATCGGCATTGAGCACAATAAGCACCATGTGGACTTTCTCCATGAGAGTAATGTCTTAAACTGTCTACGCTTTGATCGTTCACTGGAAGGCTAGTAGTAGTTTCCGAAGCACATCTGGAGGCATTCTGTAATCTGTGGAACTTTAGTGTGTTTATGAAACACAGAAATTGCATCGGCATTGAACACAATAAGCACCATGAGGACTTTTCTCCATGGGAGTAATGTCTTACACTGTCTACGCTTTGATCGTTCACTGGAAGACTAGTAGTTGTTTCCGAAGCACATCTGGAGGCATCCTGTAATCTGTGGACCTTCAGAGTGTTTATGAAACACAGAAGTTGAATCAGCGTTGTACACAATGAGCACCATGCAGCCGTTTCTCCAGGAGAGTAATGTCTTAAACTGTCTACGCTTTGATCGTTCACTGGAAGACTAGTAGTAGTTTCCGAAGCTCATCTGGAGGCATTCTGTAATCTGTGGACCTTCAGAGTGTTGTTGAAACACAGAAATTTCATCGGCATTGAACACAATAAGCACCATGCGGACTTTTCTCCATGGGAGTAATGTCTTAAACTGTCTATACTTTGATCGTTCCCTGGAAGACCAGTCGCAGTCTCCGAAGCACATCTGTAAGCATTCCGTAATCTGTGGACCTTCACAGTGTTGATGAAACACAAAACTTGCATTGGCGTTGAACACAATAAGCACCATTCGGACTTTTCTCCATGGGAGTAATGTCTTAAACTGTCTACGCTTTGATCGTTCACTGGAAGACTATTAGCAGTTTACGAAGCACATCTGGAAGCATTCTGTATTCTGTTGACCTTCAGAGTGTTGATCAAACACAGAAATTGAATCGGCATTAAGCACAATAAGCACCATGTGGACTTTCTCCATGAGAGTAATGTCTTAAACTGTCTACGCTTTGATCGTTCACTGGAAGGCTAGTAGTAGTTTCCGAAGCACATCTGGAGGCATTCTGTAATTTGTGGAACTTTAGTGTTTTTATGAAACACAGAAATTGCATCGGCATTGAACACAATAAGCACCATGAGGTCTTTTCTCCATGGGAGTAATGTCTTACACTGTCTACGCTTTGATCGTTCACTGGAAGACTAGTAGTTGTTTCCGAAGCACATTTGGAGGCATTCTGTAATCTGTGGACCTTCAGAGTGTTTATGAAACACAGAAGTTGAATCAGCGTTGTACACAATGAGCACCATGCGGACGTTTCTCCAGGAGAGTAATGTCTTAAACTGTCTACGCTTTGATCGTTCACTGGAAGACTAGTAGTAGTTTCCGAAGCTCATCTGGAGGCATTCTGTAATCTGTGGACCTTCAGAGTGTTGTTGAAACACAGAAATTTCATCGGCATTGAACACAATAAGCACCATGCGGACTTTTCTCCATGGGAGTAATGTCTTAAACTGTCTATACTTTGATCGTTCCCTGGAAGACCAGTCGCAGTCTCCGAAGCACATCTGTAAGCATTCCGTAATCTGTGGACCTTCACAGTGTTGATGAAACACAAAACTTGCATTGGCGTTGAACACAATAAGCACCATTCGGACTTTTCTCCATGGGAGTAATGTCTTAAACTGTCTACGCTTTGATCGTTCACTGGAAGACTATTAGCAGTTTACGAAGCACATCTGGAAGCATTCTGTATTCTGTTGACCTTCAGAGTGTTGATCAAACACAGAAATTGAATCGGCATTGAACACAATAAGCACCATGTGGACTTTCTCCATGAGAGTAATGTCTTAAACTGTCTACGCTTTTATCGTACACTGGAAAACTAGTAGTAGTTTCCGAAGCTCATCTGGAGGCATTCTGTAATCTGTGGACCTTCAGAGTGTTGATGAAACACAGAAATTGACTCGGCATTGAACGCAATAAGCACCATGCGGACTTTTCTCCATGGGAGTAATGTCTTAAACTGTCTACGCTTTGATCGTTCACTGGAAGACTAGTAGTAATTTCCGAAGCTCATCTGGAGACATTCTGTTATCTGTGGACCTTCAGAGTGTTGATGAAACAGAGAAAGTGCATCGGCATTGAACACAATAAGCACAATGCGGACTTTTCTCCATGGGACTAATGTCTTAAACTGTCTACGCTTTGATCGTACACTGGAAGACTAGTAGTAGTTTCCGAAGCACATCTGGAGGAATTCTGTAATCTGTTGAACTTTAGAGTGTTTATGAAACACACAAATTGTATCGGCATTGAACACAATAAGCACCATGAGTACCTTTCTCCATGGGAGTAATGTCTTACACTGTCAACGCTTTGATCGTTCACTGGAAGACTAGTAGTTGTTTCCGAAGCACATCTGGAGGCATTCTGTAATCTGTGGACCTTCAGAGTGTTGATGAAACACAGAAGTTGAATCAGCGTTATACACAATAAGCACCATGCAGACGTTTCTCCATGAGAGTAATGTCTTAAACTGTCTACGCTTTGATCGTTCACTGGAAGACTAGTAGTAGTTCCCGAAGAACATCTGGATGCATTCTGTAATCTGTGAAACTTCAGAGTGTTGATGAAACACAAAAATTGCATCGGCATTGAACACAATAAGCACCATCTGGACTTTTCTCCATCGGAGTAATGTCTTAAACTGTCGACGCTTTGATCGTTCACTGGAAGACTAGTAGTAGATTCCGAAGCACATCTGGATGAATTCAGCAATTTGTGGACATTCAGAGTGTTGATGAAACAAAGAAATTGCATCGGCATTGAACACAATAAGCACCATGCGGACATTTCTCCATGACAGTAATGTCTTAAAGTGTCTCCGACTTGATCGTTCACTGTAAGACTAGTAGTAGTTTCCGAAGCACATCTGGAGGCATTCTGTAATCTGTGGACCTTCAGAGTGTAGATCAAACACAGAAATTGAATCGGCATTGAGCACAATAAGCACCATGTGGACTTTCTCCATGAGAGTAATGTCTTAAACTGTCTACGCTTTGATCGTTCACTGGAAGGCTAGTAGTAGTTTCCGTAGCACATCTGGAGGCATTCTGTAATCTGTGGAACTTTAGAGTGTTTATGAAACACAGAAATTGCATCGGCATTGAACACAATAAGCACCATGAGGACCTTTCTCCATGGGAGTAATGTCTTACACTGTCTACGCTTTGATCGTTCACTGGAGGACTAGTAGTTGTTTCCGAAGCACATCTGGAGGCATTCTGTAATCTGTGGACCTTCAGAGTGTTGATGAAACACAGAAGTTGAATCAGCGTTGTACACAATAAGCACCATGCGGACGTTTCTCCATGAGAGTAATGTCTTAAACTGTCTACGCTTTGATCGTTCACTGGAAGACAAGTAGTAGTTTCCGAAGCTCATCTGGAGGCATTCTGTTATCTGTGGACCTTCAGAGTGTTGATGAAACACAGAAATTTCATCGGCATTGAACACAATAAGCACCATGCGGACTTTTCTCCATGGGAGTAAAGTCCTCAACTGTCTACGCTTTGATCGTTCACTGGAAGACTAGTAGTAGTTTACGAAGCACATCTGAAGGCATTCTGTATTCTGTGGACCTTCAGAGTGTTGATCAAACACAGAAATTGAATCGGCATTAAGCACAATAAGCACCATGTGGACTTTCTCCATGAGAGTAATGTCTTAAACTGTCTACGCTTTGATCGTTCACTGGAAGGCTAGTAGTAGTTTCCGAAGCACATCTGGAGGCATTCTGTAATTTGTGGAACTTTAGTGTTTTTATGAAACACAGAAATTGCATCGGCATTGAACACAATAAGCACCATTCGGACTTTTCTCCATGGGAGTAATGTCTTAAACTGTCTACGCTTTGATCGTTCACTGGAAGACTATTAGCAGTTTACGAAGCACATCTGGAAGCATTCTGTATTCTGTTGACCTTCAGAGTGTTGATCAAACACAGAAATTGAATCGGCATTAAGCACAATAAGCACCATGTGGACTTTCTCCATGAGAGTAATGTCTTAAACTGTCTACGCTTTGATCGTTCACTGGAAGGCTAGTAGTAGTTTCCGAAGCACATCTGGAGGCATTCTGTAATTTGTGGAACTTTAGTGTTTTTATGAAACACAGAAATTGCATCGGCATTGAACACAATAAGCACCATGAGGTCTTTTCTCCATGGGAGTAATGTCTTACACTGTCTACGCTTTGATCGTTCACTGGAAGACTAGTAGTTGTTTCCGAAGCACATTTGGAGGCATTCTGTAATCTGTGGACCTTCAGAGTGTTTATGAAACACAGAAGTTGAATCAGCGTTGTACACAATGAGCACCATGCGGACGTTTCTCCAGGAGAGTAATGTCTTAAACTGTCTACGCTTTGATCGTTCACTGGAAGACTAGTAGTAGTTTCCGAAGCTCATCTGGAGGCATTCTGTAATCTGTGGACCTTCAGAGTGTTGTTGAAACACAGAAATTTCATCGGCATTGAACACAATAAGCACCATGCGGACTTTTCTCCATGGGAGTAATGTCTTAAACTGTCTATACTTTGATCGTTCCCTGGAAGACCAGTCGCAGTCTCCGAAGCACATCTGTAAGCATTCCGTAATCTGTGGACCTTCACAGTGTTGATGAAACACAAAACTTGCATTGGCGTTGAACACAATAAGCACCATTCGGACTTTTCTCCATGGGAGTAATGTCTTAAACTGTCTACGCTTTGATCGTTCACTGGAAGACTATTAGCAGTTTACGAAGCACATCTGGAAGCATTCTGTATTCTGTTGACCTTCAGAGTGTTGATCAAACACAGAAATTGAATCGGCATTGAACACAATAAGCACCATGTGGACTTTCTCCATGAGAGTAATGTCTTAAACTGTCTACGCTTTTATCGTACACTGGAAAACTAGTAGTAGTTTCCGAAGCTCATCTGGAGGCATTCTGTAATCTGTGGACCTTCAGAGTGTTGATGAAACACAGAAATTGACTCGGCATTGAACGCAATAAGCACCATGCGGACTTTTCTCCATGGGAGTAATGTCTTAAACTGTCTACGCTTTGATCGTTCACTGGAAGACTAGTAGTAATTTCCGAAGCTCATCTGGAGACATTCTGTTATCTGTGGACCTTCAGAGTGTTGATGAAACAGAGAAAGTGCATCGGCATTGAACACAATAAGCACAATGCGAACTTTTCTCCATGGGACTAATGTCTTAAACTGTCTACGCTTTGATCGTACACTGGAAGACTAGTAGTAGTTTCCGAAGCACATCTGGAGGAATTCTGTAATCTGTTGAACTTTAGAGTGTTTATGAAACACACAAATTGTATCGGCATTGAACACAATAAGCACCATGAGTACCTTTCTCCATGGGAGTAATGTCTTACACTGTCAACGCTTTGATCGTTCACTGGAAGACTAGTAGTTGTTTCCGAAGCACATCTGGAGGCATTCTGTAATCTGTGGACCTTCAGAGTGTTGATGAAACACAGAAGTTGAATCAGCGTTATACACAATAAGCACCATGCAGACGTTTCTCCATGAGAGTAATGTCTTAAACTGTCTACGCTTTGATCGTTCACTGGAAGACTAGTAGTAGTTCCCGAAGAACATCTGGATGCATTCTGTAATCTGTGAAACTTCAGAGTGTTGATGAAACACAAAAATTGCATCGGCATTGAACACAATAAGCACCATCTGGACTTTTCTCCATCGGAGTAATGTCTTAAACTGTCGACGCTTTGATCGTTCACTGGAAGACTAGTAGTAGATTCCGAAGCACATCTGGATGAATTCAGCAATTTGTGGACATTCAGAGTGTTGATGAAACAAAGAAATTGCATCGGCATTGAACACAATAAGCACCATGCGGACATTTCTCCATGACAGTAATGTCTTAAAGTGTCTCCGACTTGATCGTTCACTGTAAGACTAGTAGTAGTTTCCGAAGCACATCTGGAGGCATTCTGTAATCTGTGGACCTTCAGAGTGTAGATCAAACACAGAAATTGAATCGGCATTGAGCACAATAAGCACCATGTGGACTTTCTCCATGAGAGTAATGTCTTAAACTGTCTACGCTTTGATCGTTCACTGGAAGGCTAGTAGTAGTTTCCGTAGCACATCTGGAGGCATTCTGTAATCTGTGGAACTTTAGAGTGTTTATGAAACACAGAAATTGCATCGGCATTGAACACAATAAGCACCATGAGGACCTTTCTCCATGGGAGTAATGTCTTACACTGTCTACGCTTTGATCGTTCACTGGAGGACTAGTAGTTGTTTCCGAAGCACATCTGGAGGCATTCTGTAATCTGTGGACCTTCAGAGTGTTGATGAAACACAGAAGTTGAATCAGCGTTGTACACAATAAGCACCATGCGGACGTTTCTCCATGAGAGTAATGTCTTAAACTGTCTACGCTTTGATCGTTCACTGGAAGACAAGTAGTAGTTTCCGAAGCTCATCTGGAGGCATTCTGTTATCTGTGGACCTTCAGAGTGTTGATGAAACACAGAAATTTCATCGGCATTGAACACAATAAGCACCATGCGGACTTTTCTCCATGGGAGTAAAGTCCTCAACTGTCTACGCTTTGATCGTTCACTGGAAGACTAGTAGTAGTTTACGAAGCACATCTGAAGGCATTCTGTATTCTGTGGACCTTCAGAGTGTTGATCAAACACAGAAATTGAATCGGCATTAAGCACAATAAGCACCATGTGGACTTTCTCCATGAGAGTAATGTCTTAAACTGTCTACGCTTTGATCGTTCACTGGAAGGCTAGTAGTAGTTTCCGAAGCACATCTGGAGGCATTCTGTAATTTGTGGAACTTTAGTGTTTTTATGAAACACAGAAATTGCATCGGCATTGAACACAATAAGCACCATGAGGTCTTTTCTCCATGGGAGTAATGTCTTACACTGTCTACGCTTTGATCGTTCACTGGAAGACTAGTAGTTGTTTCCGAAGCACATTTGGAGGCATTCTGTAATCTGTGGACCTTCAGAGTGTTTATGAAACACAGAAGTTGAATCAGCGTTGTACACAATGAGCACCATGCGGACGTTTCTCCAGGAGAGTAATGTCTTAAACTGTCTACGCTTTGATCGTTCACTGGAAGACTAGTAGTAGTTTCCGAAGCTCATCTGGAGGCATTCTGTAATCTGTGGACCTTCAGAGTGTTGTTGAAACACAGAAATTTCATCGGCATTGAACACAATAAGCACCATGCGGACTTTTCTCCATGGGAGTAATGTCTTAAACTGTCTATACTTTGATCGTTCCCTGGAAGACCAGTCGCAGTCTCCGAAGCACATCTGTAAGCATTCCGTAATCTGTGGACCTTCACAGTGTTGATGAAACACAAAACTTGCATTGGCGTTGAACACAATAAGCACCATTCGGACTTTTCTCCATGGGAGTAATGTCTTAAACTGTCTACGCTTTGATCGTTCACTGGAAGACTATTAGCAGTTTACGAAGCACATCTGGAAGCATTCTGTATTCTGTTGACCTTCAGAGTGTTGATCAAACACAGAAATTGAATCGGCATTGAACACAATAAGCACCATGTGGACTTTCTCCATGAGAGTAATGTCTTAAACTGTCTACGCTTTTATCGTACACTGGAAAACTAGTAGTAGTTTCCGAAGCTCATCTGGAGGCATTCTGTAATCTGTGGACCTTCAGAGTGTTGATGAAACACAGAAATTGACTCGGCATTGAACGCAATAAGCACCATGCGGACTTTTCACCATGGGAGTAATGTCTTAAACTGTCTACGCTTTGATCGTTCACTGGAAGACTAGTAGTAATTTCCGAAGCTCATCTGGAGACATTCTGTTATCTGTGGACCTTCAGAGTGTTGATGAAACAGAGAAAGTGCATCGGCATTGAACACAATAAGCACAATGCGGACTTTTCTCCATGGGACTAATGTCTTAAACTGTCTACGCTTTGATCGTACACTGGAAGACTAGTAGTAGTTTCCGAAGCACATCTGGAGGAATTCTGTAATCTGTTGAACTTTAGAGTGTTTATGAAACACACAAATTGTATCGGCATTGAACACAATAAGCACCATGAGTACCTTTCTCCATGGGAGTAATGTCTTACACTGTCAACGCTTTGATCGTTCACTGGAAGACTAGTAGTTGTTTCCGAAGCACATCTGGAGGCATTCTGTAATCTGTGGACCTTCAGAGTGTTGATGAAACACAGAAGTTGAATCAGCGTTATACACAATAAGCACCATGCAGACGTTTCTCCATGAGAGTAATGTCTTAAACTGTCTACGCTTTGATCGTTCACTGGAAGACTAGTAGTAGTTCCCGAAGAACATCTGGATGCATTCTGTAATCTGTGAAACTTCAGAGTGTTGATGAAACACAAAAATTGCATCGGCATTGAACACAATAAGCACCATCTGGACTTTTCTCCATCGGAGTAATGTCTTAAACTGTCGACGCTTTGATCGTTCACTGGAAGACTAGTAGTAGATTCCGAAGCACATCTGGATGAATTCAGCAATTTGTGGACATTCAGAGTGTTGATGAAACAAAGAAATTGCATCGGCATTGAACACAATAAGCACCATGCGGACATTTCTCCATGACAGTAATGTCTTAAAGTGTCTCCGACTTGATCGTTCACTGTAAGACTAGTAGTAGTTTCCGAAGCACATCTGGAGGCATTCTGTAATCTGTGGACCTTCAGAGTGTAGATCAAACACAGAAATTGAATCGGCATTGAGCACAATAAGCACCATGTGGACTTTCTCCATGAGAGTAATGTCTTAAACTGTCTACGCTTTGATCGTTCACTGGAAGGCTAGTAGTAGTTTCCGTAGCACATCTGGAGGCATTCTGTAATCTGTGGAACTTTAGAGTGTTTATGAAACACAGAAATTGCATCGGCATTGAACACAATAAGCACCATGAGGACCTTTCTCCATGGGAGTAATGTCTTACACTGTCTACGCTTTGATCGTTCACTGGAGGACTAGTAGTTGTTTCCGAAGCACATCTGGAGGCATTCTGTAATCTGTGGACCTTCAGAGTGTTGATGAAACACAGAAGTTGAATCAGCGTTGTACACAATAAGCACCATGCGGACGTTTCTCCATGAGAGTAATGTCTTAAACTGTCTACGCTTTGATCGTTCACTGGAAGACAAGTAGTAGTTTCCGAAGCTCATCTGGAGGCATTCTGTTATCTGTGGACCTTCAGAGTGTTGATGAAACACAGAAATTTCATCGGCATTGAACACAATAAGCACCATGCGGACTTTTCTCCATGGGAGTAAAGTCCTCAACTGTCAACGCTTTGATCGTTCACTGGAAGACTAGTAGTAGTTTACGAAGCACATCTGAAGGCATTCTGTATTCTGTGGACCTTCAGAGTGTTGATCAAACACAGAAATTGAATCGGCATTGAGCACAATAAGCACCATGTGGACTTTCTCCATGAGAGTAATGTCTTAAACTGTCTACGCTTTGATCGTTCACTGGAAGGCTAGTAGTAGTTTCCGAAGCACATCTGGAGGCATTCTGTAATCTGTGGAACTTTAGTGTGTTTATGAAACACAGAAATTGCATCGGCATTGAACACAATAAGCACCATGAGGACTTTTCTCCATGGGAGTAATGTCTTACACTGTCTACGCTTTGATCGTTCACTGGAAGACTAGTAGTTGTTTCCGAAGCACATCTGGAGGCATCCTGTAATCTGTGGACCTTCAGAGTGTTTATGAAACACAGAAGTTGAATCAGCGTTGTACACAATGAGCACCATGCAGCCGTTTCTCCAGGAGAGTAATGTCTTAAACTGTCTACGCTTTGATCGTTCACTGGAAGACTAGTAGTAGTTTCCGAAGCTCATCTGGAGGCATTCTGTAATCTGTGGACCTTCAGAGTGTTGTTGAAACACAGAAATTTCATCGGCATTGAACACAATAAGCACCATGCGGACTTTTCTCCATGGGAGTAATGTCTTAAACTGTCTATACTTTGATCGTTCCCTGGAAGACCAGTCGCAGTCTCCGAAGCACATCTGTAAGCATTCCGTAATCTGTGGACCTTCACAGTGTTGATGAAACACAAAACTTGCATTGGCGTTGAACACAATAAGCACCATTCGGACTTTTCTCCATGGGAGTAATGTCTTAAACTGTCTACGCTTTGATCGTTCACTGGAAGACTATTAGCAGTTTACGAAGCACATCTGGAAGCATTCTGTATTCTGTTGACCTTCAGAGTGTTGATCAAACACAGAAATTGAATCGGCATTGAACACAATAAGCACCATGTGGACTTTCTCCATGAGAGTAATGTCTTAAACTGTCTACGCTTTTATCGTACACTGGAAAACTAGTAGTAGTTTCCGAAGCTCATCTGGAGGCATTCTGTAATCTGTGGACCTTCAGAGTGTTGATGAAACACAGAAATTGACTCGGCATTGAACGCAATAAGCACCATGCGGACTTTTCTCCATGGGAGTAATGTCTTAAACTGTCTACGCTTTGATCGTTCACTGGAAGACTAGTAGTAATTTCCGAAGCTCATCTGGAGACATTCTGTTATCTGTGGACCTTCAGAGTGTTGATGAAACAGAGAAAGTGCATCGGCATTGAACACAATAAGCACAATGCGGACTTTTCTCCATGGGACTAATGTCTTAAACTGTCTACGCTTTGATCGTACACTGGAAGACTAGTAGTAGTTTCCGAAGCACATCTGGAGGAATTCTGTAATCTGTTGAACTTTAGAGTGTTTATGAAACACACAAATTGTATCGGCATTGAACACAATAAGCACCATGAGTACCTTTCTCCATGGGAGTAATGTCTTACACTGTCAACGCTTTGATCGTTCACTGGAAGACTAGTAGTTGTTTCCGAAGCACATCTGGAGGCATTCTGTAATCTGTGGACCTTCAGAGTGTTGATGAAACACAGAAGTTGAATCAGCGTTATACACAATAAGCACCATGCAGACGTTTCTCCATGAGAGTAATGTCTTAAACTGTCTACGCTTTGATCGTTCACTGGAAGACTAGTAGTAGTTCCCGAAGAACATCTGGATGCATTCTGTAATCTGTGAAACTTCAGAGTGTTGATGAAACACAAAAATTGCATCGGCATTGAACACAATAAGCACCATCTGGACTTTTCTCCATCGGAGTAATGTCTTAAACTGTCGACGCTTTGATCGTTCACTGGAAGACTAGTAGTAGATTCCGAAGCACATCTGGATGAATTCAGCAATTTGTGGACATTCAGAGTGTTGATGAAACAAAGAAATTGCATCGGCATTGAACACAATAAGCACCATGCGGACATTTCTCCATGACAGTAATGTCTTAAAGTGTCTCCGACTTGATCGTTCACTGTAAGACTAGTAGTAGTTTCCGAAGCACATCTGGAGGCATTCTGTAATCTGTGGACCTTCAGAGTGTAGATCAAACACAGAAATTGAATCGGCATTGAGCACAATAAGCACCATGTGGACTTTCTCCATGAGAGTAATGTCTTAAACTGTCTACGCTTTGATCGTTCACTGGAAGGCTAGTAGTAGTTTCCGTAGCACATCTGGAGGCATTCTGTAATCTGTGGAACTTTAGAGTGTTTATGAAACACAGAAATTGCATCGGCATTGAACACAATAAGCACCATGAGGACCTTTCTCCATGGGAGTAATGTCTTACACTGTCTACGCTTTGATCGTTCACTGGAGGACTAGTAGTTGTTTCCGAAGCACATCTGGAGGCATTCTGTAATCTGTGGACCTTCAGAGTGTTGATGAAACACAGAAGTTGAATCAGCGTTGTACACAATAAGCACCATGCGGACGTTTCTCCATGAGAGTAATGTCTTAAACTGTCTACGCTTTGATCGTTCACTGGAAGACAAGTAGTAGTTTCCGAAGCTCATCTGGAGGCATTCTGTTATCTGTGGACCTTCAGAGTGTTGATGAAACACAGAAATTTCATCGGCATTGAACACAATAAGCACCATGCGGACTTTTCTCCATGGGAGTAAAGTCCTCAACTGTCAACGCTTTGATCGTTCACTGGAAGACTAGTAGTAGTTTACGAAGCACATCTGAAGGCATTCTGTATTCTGTGGACCTTCAGAGTGTTGATCAAACACAGAAATTGAATCGGCATTGAGCACAATAAGCACCATGTGGACTTTCTCCATGAGAGTAATGTCTTAAACTGTCTACGCTTTGATCGTTCACTGGAAGGCTAGTAGTAGTTTCCGAAGCACATCTGGAGGCATTCTGTAATCTGTGGAACTTTAGTGTGTTTATGAAACACAGAAATTGCATCGGCATTGAACACAATAAGCACCATGAGGACTTTTCTCCATGGGAGTAATGTCTTACACTGTCTACGCTTTGATCGTTCACTGGAAGACTAGTAGTTGTTTCCGAAGCACATCTGGAGGCATCCTGTAATCTGTGGACCTTCAGAGTGTTTATGAAACACAGAAGTTGAATCAGCGTTGTACACAATGAGCACCATGCAGCCGTTTCTCCAGGAGAGTAATGTCTTAAACTGTCTACGCTTTGATCGTTCACTGGAAGACTAGTAGTAGTTTCCGAAGCTCATCTGGAGGCATTCTGTAATCTGTGGACCTTCAGAGTGTTGATGAAACACAGAAATTTCATCGGTATTGAACACAATAAGCACCATGCGGACTTTTCTCCATGGGAGTAATGTCTTAAACTGTCTATACTTTGATCGTTCCCTGGAAGACCAGTAGCAGTCTCCGAAGCACATCTGTAAGCATTCCGTAATCTGTGGACCTTCAGAGTGTTGATGAAACACAAAACTTGCATTGGCGTTGAACACAATAAGCACCATTCGGACTTTTCTCCATGGGAGTAATGTCTTAAACTGTCTACGCTTTGATCGTTCACTGGAAGACTATTAGCAGTTTACGAAGCACATCTGGAAGCATTCTGTATTCTGTTGACCTTCAGAGTGTTGATCAAACACAGAAATTGAATCGGCATTGAACACAATAAGCACCATGTGGACTTTCTCCATGAGAGTAATGTCTTAAACTGTCTACGCTTTTATCGTACACTGGAAAACTAGTAGTAGTTTCCGAAGCTCATCTGGAGGCATTCTGTAATCTGTGGACCTTCAGAGTGTTGATGAAACACAGAAATTGACTCGGCATTGAACACAATAAGCACCATGCGGACTTTTCTCCATGGGAGTAATGTCATAAACTGTCTACGCTTTGATCGTTCACTGGAAGACTAGTAGTAATTTCCGAAGCTCATCTGGAGGCATTCTGTAATCTGTGGACCTTCAGAGTGTTGATGAAACACAGAAAGTGCATCGGCATTGAACACAATAAGCACCATGCGGACTTTTCTCCATGGGACTAATGTCTTAAACTGTCTACGCTTTGATCGTACACTGGAAGACTAGTAGTAGTTTCCGAAGCACATCTGGAGGCATTCTGTAATCTGTTGAACTTTACAGTGTTTATGAAACACACAAATTGGATCGGTATTGAACACTATAAGCACCATGAGTACTTTTCTCCATGGGAGTAGTGTCTTACACTGTCAACGCTTTGATCGTTCACTGGAAGACTAGTAGTTGTTTCCGAAGCACATCTGGATGCATTCTGCAATCTGTGGACCTTCAGAGTGTTGATGAAACACAGATGTTGAATCAGCGTTATACACAATAAGCACCATGCAGACGTTTCTCCATGAGAGTAATGTCTTAAACTGTCTACGCTTTGATCGTTCACTGGAAGACTAGTAGTAGTTTCCGAAGCACATCTGGATGCATTCTGTAATCTGTGAAACTTCAGAGTGTTGATGAAACACAAAAATTGCATCGGCATTGAACACAATAAGCACCATCTGGACTTTTCTCCATCGGAGTAATGTCTTAAACTGTCGACGCTTTGATCGTTCACTGGAAGACTAGTAGTAGTTTCCGAAGCACATCTGGATGCATTCAGCAATTTGTGGACATTCAGAGTGTTGATGAAACAAAGAAATTGCATCGGCATTGAACACAATAAGCACCATGCGGACATTTCTCCATGACAGTAATGTCTTAAAGTGTCTCCGCCTTGATCGTTCACTGGAAGGCTAGTAGTAGTTTCCGTAGCACATCTGGAGGCATTCTGTAATCTGTGGAACTTTAGAGTGTTTATGAAACACAGAAATTGCATCGGCATTGAACACAATAAGCACCATGAGGACCTTTCTCCATGGGAGTAATGTCTTACACTGTCTACGCTTTGATCGTTCACTGGAGGACTAGTAGTTGTTTCCGAAGCACATCTGGAGGCATTCTGTAATCTGTGGACCTTCAGAGTGTTGATGAAACACAGAAGTTGAATCAGCGTTGTACACAATAAGCACCATGCGGACGTTTCTCCATGAGAGTAATGTCTTAAACTGTCTACGCTTTGATCGTTCACTGGAAGACAAGTAGTAGTTTCCGAAGCTCATCTGGAGGCATTCTGTTATCTGTGGACCTTCAGAGTGTTGATGAAACACAGAAATTTCATCGGCATTGAACACAATAAGCACCATGCGGACTTTTCTCCATGGGAGTAAAGTCCTCAACTGTCAACGCTTTGATCGTTCACTGGAAGACTAGTAGTAGTTTACGAAGCACATCTGAAGGCATTCTGTATTCTGTGGACCTTCAGAGTGTTGATCAAACACAGAAATTGAATCGGCATTGAGCACAATAAGCACCATGTGGACTTTCTCCATGAGAGTAATGTCTTAAACTGTCTACGCTTTGATCGTTCACTGGAAGGCTAGTAGTAGTTTCCGAAGCACATCTGGAGGCATTCTGTAATCTGTGGAACTTTAGTGTGTTTATGAAACACAGAAATTGCATCGGCATTGAACACAATAAGCACCATGAGGACTTTTCTCCATGGGAGTAATGTCTTACACTGTCTACGCTTTGATCGTTCACTGGAAGACTAGTAGTTGTTTCCGAAGCACATCTGGAGGCATCCTGTAATCTGTGGACCTTCAGAGTGTTTATGAAACACAGAAGTTGAATCAGCGTTGTACACAATGAGCACCATGCAGCCGTTTCTCCAGGAGAGTAATGTCTTAAACTGTCTACGCTTTGATCGTTCACTGGAAGACTAGTAGTAGTTTCCGAAGCTCATCTGGAGGCATTCTGTAATCTGTGGACCTTCAGAGTGTTGATGAAACACAGAAATTTCATCGGTATTGAACACAATAAGCACCATGCGGACTTTTCTCCATGGGAGTAATGTCTTAAACTGTCTATACTTTGATCGTTCCCTGGAAGACCAGTAGCAGTCTCCGAAGCACATCTGTAAGCATTCCGTAATCTGTGGACCTTCAGAGTGTTGATGAAACACAAAACTTGCATTGGCGTTGAACACAATAAGCACCATTCGGACTTTTCTCCATGGGAGTAATGTCTTAAACTGTCTACGCTTTGATCGTTCACTGGAAGACTATTAGCAGTTTACGAAGCACATCTGGAAGCATTCTGTATTCTGTTGACCTTCAGAGTGTTGATCAAACACAGAAATTGAATCGGCATTGAACACAATAAGCACCATGTGGACTTTCTCCATGAGAGTAATGTCTTAAACTGTCTACGCTTTTATCGTACACTGGAAAACTAGTAGTAGTTTCCGAAGCTCATCTGGAGGCATTCTGTAATCTGTGGACCTTCAGAGTGTTGATGAAACACAGAAATTGACTCGGCATTGAACACAATAAGCACCATGCGGACTTTTCTCCATGGGAGTAATGTCATAAACTGTCTACGCTTTGATCGTTCACTGGAAGACTAGTAGTAATTTCCGAAGCTCATCTGGAGGCATTCTGTAATCTGTGGACCTTCAGAGTGTTGATGAAACACAGAAAGTGCATCGGCATTGAACACAATAAGCACCATGCGGACTTTTCTCCATGGGACTAATGTCTTAAACTGTCTACGCTTTGATCGTACACTGGAAGACTAGTAGTAGTTTCCGAAGCACATCTGGAGGCATTCTGTAATCTGTTGAACTTTACAGTGTTTATGAAACACACAAATTGGATCGGTATTGAACACTATAAGCACCATGAGTACTTTTCTCCATGGGAGTAGTGTCTTACACTGTCAACGCTTTGATCGTTCACTGGAAGACTAGTAGTTGTTTCCGAAGCACATCTGGATGCATTCTGTAATCTGTGGACCTTCAGAGTGTTGATGAAACACAGATGTTGAATCAGCGTTATACACAATAAGCACCATGCAGACGTTTCTCCATGAGAGTAATGTCTTAAACTGTCTACGCTTTGATCGTTCACTGGAAGACTAGTAGTAGTTTCCGAAGCACATCTGGATGCATTCTGTAATCTGTGAAACTTCAGAGTGTTGATGAAACACAAAAATTGCATCGGCATTGAACACAATAAGCACCATCTGGACTTTTCTCCATCGGAGTAATGTCTTAAACTGTCGACGCTTTGATCGTTCACTGGAAGACTAGTAGTAGTTTCCGAAGCACATCTGGATGCATTCAGCAATTTGTGGACATTCAGAGTGTTGATGAAACAAAGAAATTGCATCGGCATTGAACACAATAAGCACCATGCGGACATTTCTCCATGACAGTAATGTCTTAAAGTGTCTCCGCCTTGATCGTTCACTGGAAGACTAGTAGTAGTTTCCGAAGCACATCTGGAGGCATTCTGTAATCTGTGGAACTTTAGAGTGTTTATGAAACACAGAAATTGCATCGGCATTGAACACAATAAGCACCATGAGGACCTTTCTCCATGGGAGTAATGTCTTACACTGTCTACGCTTTGATCGTTCACTGGAAGACTAGTAGTTGTTTCCGAAGCACATCTGGAGGCATTCTGTAATCTGTGGACCTTCAGAGTGTTGATGAAACACAGAAGTTGAATCAGCGTTGTACACAATAAGCACCATGCGGACGTTTCTCCATGAGAGTAATGTCTTAAACTGTCTACGCTTTGATCGTTCACTGGAAGACAAGTAGTAGTTTCCGAAGCTCATCTGGAGGCATTCTGTAATCTGTGGACCTTCAGAGTGTTGATGAAACACAGAAATTTCATCGGCATTGAACACAATAAGCACCATGCGGACTTTTCTCCATGGGAGTAAAGTCCTCAACTGTCTACGCTTTGATCGTTCACTGGAAGACTAGTAGTAGTTTACGAAGCACATCTGAAGGCATTCTGTATTCTGTGGACCTTCAGAGTGTTGATCAAACACAGAAATTGAATCGGCATTGAGCACAATAAGCACCATGTGGACTTTCTCCATGAGAGTAATGTCTTAAACTGTCTACGCTTTGATCGTTCACTGGAAGGCTAGTAGTAGTTTCCGAAGCACATCTGGAGGCATTCTGTAATCTGTGGAACTTTAGTGTGTTTATGAAACACAGAAATTGCATCGGCATTGAACACAATAAGCACCATGAGGACTTTTCTCCATGGGAGTAATGTCTTACACTGTCTACGCTTTGATCGTTCACTGGAAGACTAGTAGTTGTTTCCGAAGCACATCTGGAGGCATTCTGTAATCTGTGGAACTTCAGAGTGTTTATGAAACACAGAAGTTGAATCAGCGTTGTACACAATGAGCACCATGCGGCCGTTTCTCCAGGAGAGTAATGTCTTAAACAGTCTACGCTTTGATCGTTCACTGGAAGACTAGTAGTAGTTTCCGAAGCTCATCTGGAGGCATTCTGTAATCTGTGGACCTTCAGAGTGTTGATGAAACACAGAAATTTCATCGGCATTGAACACAATAAGCACCATGCGGACTTTTCTCCATGGGAGTAATGTCTTAAACTGTCTATACTTTGATCGTTCCCTGGAAGACCAGTAGCAGTCTCCGAAGCACATCTGTAAGCATTCCGTAATCTGTGGACCTTCAGAGTGTTGATGAAACACAAAACTTGCATTGGCGTTGAACACAATAAGCACCATTCGGACTTTTCTCCATGGGAGTAATGTCTTAAACTGTCTACGCTTTGATCGTTCACTGGAAGACTATTAGCAGTTTACGAAGCACATCTGGAAGCATTCTATATTCTCTTGACCTTCAGAGTGTTGATCAAACACAGAAATTGAATCGGCATTGAACACAATAAGCACCATGTGGACTTTCTCCATGAGAGTAATGTCTTAAACTGTCTACGCTTTTATCGTACACTGGAAAACTAGTAGTAGTTTCCGAAGCTCATCTGGAGGCATTCTGTAATCTGTGGACCTTCAGAGTGTTGATGAAACACAGAAATTGACTCGGCATTGAACACAATAAGCACCATGCGGACTTTTCTCCATGGGAGTAATGTCATAAACTGTCTACGCTTTGATCGTTCACTGGAAGACTAGTAGTAATTTCCGAAGCTCATCTGGAGGCATTCTGTAATCTGTGGACCCTCAGAGTGTTGATGAAACACAGAAAGTGCATCGGCATTGAACACAATAAGCACCATGCGGACTTTTCTCCATCTGACTAATGTCTTAAACTGTCTACGCTTTGATCGTACACTGGAAGACTAGTAGTAGTTTCCGAAGCACATCTGGAGGCATTCTGTAATCTGTTGAACTTTAGAGTGTTTATGAAACACACAAATTGGATCGGCATTGAACACAATAAGCACCATGAGTACTTTTCTCCATGGGAGTAATGTCTTACACTGTCAACGCTTTGATCGTTCACTGGAAGACTAGTAGTGGTTTCCGAAGCACATCTGGAGGCATTCTGTAATCTGTGGACCTTCAGAGTGTTGATGAAACACAGAAGTTGAATCAGCGTTATACACAATAAGCACCATGCAGACGTTTCTCCATGAGAGTAATGTCTTAAACTGTCTACGCTTTGATCGTTCACTGGAAGACTAGTAGTAGATTCCGAAGCACATCTGGATGCATTCTGTAATCTGTGAAACTTCAGAGTGTTGATGAAACACAAAAATTGCATCGGCATTGAACACAATAAGCACCATCTGGACTTTTCTCCATCGGAGTAATGTCTTAAACTGTCGACGCTTTGATCGTTCACTGGAAGACTAGTAGTAGTTTCCGAAGCACATCTGGATGCATTCAGCAATTTGTGGACATTCAGAGTGTTGATGAAACAAAGAAATTGCATCGGCATTGAACACAATAAGCACCATGCGGACATTTCTCCATGACAGTAATGTCTTAAAGTGTCTCCGCCTTGATCGTTCACTGGAAGACTAGTAGTAGTTTCCGAAGCACATCTGGAGGCATTCTGTAATCTGTGGACCTTCAGAGTGTAGATCAAACACAGAAATTGAATCGGCATTGAGCACAATAAGCACCATGCGGACTTTTCTCCATGGGAGTAATGTCTTCAGCTGTCTACGCTTTGATCGTTCACTGGAAGGCTAGTAGTAGTTTCCGTAGCACATCTGGAGGTATTCTGTAATCTGTGGAACTTTAGAGTGTTTATGAAACACAGAAATTGCATCGGCATTGAACACAATAAGCACCATGAGGACCTTTCTCCATGGGAGTAATGTCTTACACTGTCTACGCTTTGATCGTTCACTGGAAGACTAGTAGTTGTTTCCGAAGCACATCTGGAGGCATTCTGTAATCTGTGGACCTTCAGAGTGTTGATGAAACACAGAAGATGAATCAGCGTTGTACACAATAAGCACCATGCGGACGTTTCTCCATGAGAGTAATGTCTTAAACTGTCTACGCTTTGATCGTTCACTGGAAGACAAGTAGTAATTTCCGAAGCTCATCTGGAGGCATTCTGTAATCTGTGGACCTTCAAAGTGTTGATGAAACACAGAAATTTCATCGGCATTGAACACAATAAGCACCATGCGGACTTTTCTCCATGGGAGTAAAGTCCTCAACTGTCTACGCTTTGATCGTTCACTGGAAGACTAGTAGTAGTTTACGAAGCACATCTGAAGGCATTCTGTATTCTGTGGACCTTCAGAGTGTTGATCAAACACAGAAATTGAATCGGCATTGAGCACAATAAGCACCATGTGGACTTTCTCCATGAGAGTAATGTCTTAAACTGCCTACGCTTTGATCGTTCACTGGAAGGCTAGTAGTAGTTTCCGAAGCACATCTGGAGGCATTCTGTAATCTGTGGAACTTTAGTGTGTTTATGAAACACAGAAATTGCATCGGCATTGAACACAATAAGCACCATGAGGACTTTTCTCCATGGGAGTAATGTCTTACACTGTCTACGCTTTGATCGTTCACTGGAAGACTAGTAGTTGTTTCCGAAGCACATCTGGAGGCATTCTGTAATCTGTGGACATTCAGAGTGTTTATGAAACACAGAAGTTGAATCAGCGTTGTACACAATGAGCACCATGCGGCCGTTTCTCCAGGAGAGTAATGTCTTAAACTGTCTACGCTTTGATCGTTCACTGGAATACTAGTAGTAGTTTCCGAAGCTCATCTGGAGGCATTCTGTAATCTGTGGACCTTCAGAGTGTTGATGAAACACAGAAATTTCATCGGCATTGAACACAATAAGCACCATGCGGACTTTTCTCCATGGGAGTAATGTCTTAAACTGTCTATACTTTGATCGTTCCCTGGAAGACCAGTAGCAGTCTCCGAAGCGCATCTGTAAGCATTCCGTAATCTGTGGACCTTCAGAGTGTTGATGAAACACAAAACTTGCATTGGCGTTGAACACAATAAGCACCATTCGGACTTTTCTCCATGGGAGTAATGTCTTAAACTGTATACGCTTTGATCGTTCACTGGAAGACTAGTAGTAATTTCCGAAGCTCATCTGGAGGCATTCTGTAATCTGTGGACCTTCAGAGTGTTGATGAAACACAGAAAGTGCATCGGCATTGAACACAATAAGCACCATGCGGACTTTTCTCCATGGGACTAATGTCTTAAACTGTCTACGCTTTGATCGTACACTGGAAGACTAGTAGTAGTTTCCGAAGCACATCTGGAGGCATTCTGTAATCTGTTGAACTTTAGAGTGTTTATGAAACACACAAATTGGATCGGCATTGAACACAATAAGCACCATGAGTACTTTTCTCCATGGGAGTAATGTCTTACACTGTCAACGCTTTGATCGTTCACTGGAAGACTAGTAGTTGTTTCCGAAGCACATCTGGAGGCATTGTGTAATCTGTGGACCTTCAGAGTGTTGATGAGACACAGAAGTTGAATCAGCGTTATACACAATAAGCACCATGCAGACGTTTCTCCATGAGAGTAATGTCTTAAACTGTCTACGGTTTGATCGTTCACTGGAAGACTAGTAGTAGTTTCCGAAGCACATCTGGATGCATTCTGTAATCTGTGAACCTTCAGAGTGTTGATGAAACACAAAAATTGCATCGGCATTGAACACAATAAACACCATCTGGACTTTTCTCCATCGGAGTAATGTCTTAAACTGTCGACGCTTTGATCGTTCACTGGAAGACTAGTAGTAGTTTCCGAAGCACATCTGGATGCATTCAGCAATTTGTGGACATTCAGAGTGTTGATGAAACAAAGAAATTGCATCGGCATTGAACACAATAAGCACCATGCGGACATTTCTCCATGACAGAAATGTCTTAAAGTGTCTCCGCCTTGATCGTTCACTGGAAGACTAGTAGTAGTTTCCGAAGCACATCTGGAGGCATTCTGTAATCTGTGGACCTTCAGAGTGTTGATCAAACACAGAAATTGAATCGGCATTGAGCACAATAAGCACCATGTGGACTTTCTCCATGAGAGTAATGTCTTAAACTGTCTACGCTTTGATCGTCCACTGGAAGGCTAGTAGTAGTTTCCGAAGCACATCTGGAGGCATTCTGTAATCTGTGGAACTTTAGAGTGTTTATGAAACACAGAAATTGCATCGGCATTGAACACAATAAGCACCATGAGGACCTTTCTCCATGGGAGTAATGTCTTACACTGTATACGCTTTGATCGTTCACTGGAAGACTAGTAGTTGTTTCCGAAGCACATCTGGAGGCATTCTGTAATCTGTGGAACTTCAGAGTGTTGATGAAACACAGAAGTTGAATCAGCGTTGTACACAATAAGCACCATGCGGACGTTTCTCCATGAGAGTAATGTCTTAAACTGTCTACGCTTTGATCGTTCACTGGAAGACAAGTAGTAGTTTCCGAAGCACATCTGGAGGCATTCTGTAATCTGTGGACCTTCAGAGTGTTGATGAAACACAGAAATTTCATCGGCATTGAACACAATAAGCACCATGCGGACTTTTCTCCATGGGAGTAAAGTCCTCAACTTTCTACGCTTTGATCGTTCACTGGAAGACTAGTAGTAGTTTACGAAGCACATCTGAAGGCATTCTGTATTCTGTGGGCCTTCAGAGTGTTGATCAAACACAGAAATAGAATCGGCATTGAGCACAATAAGCACCATGTGGACTTTCTCCATGAGAGTAATGTCTTAAACTGTCTACGCTTTGATCGTTCACTGGAAGGCTAGTAGTAGTTTCCGAAGCACATCTGGAGGCATTCTGTAATCTGTGGGACTTTAGTGTGTTTATGAAACACAGAAATTGCATCGGCATTGAACACAATAAGCACCATGAGGACTTTTCTCCATGGGAGTAATGTCTTACACTGTCTACGCTTTGATCGTTCACTGGAAGACTAGTAGTTGTTTCCGAAGCACATCTTGAGGCATTCTGTAATCTGTGGACCTTCAGAGTGTTTATGAAACACAGAAGTTGAATCAGCGTTGTACACAATGAGCACCATGCGGACGTTTCTCCAGGAGAGTAATGTCTTAAACTGTCTACGCTTTGATCGTTCACTGGAAGACTAGTAGTAGTTTCCGAAGCTCATCTGGAGGCATTCTGTAATCTGTGGACCTTCAGAGTGTTGATGAAACACAGAAATTTCATCGGCATTGAACACAATAAGCACCATGCGGACTTTTCTCCATGGGAGTAATGTCTCCAACTGTCTACGCTTTGATCGTTCACTGGAAGACTAGTAGTAGTTTCCGAAGCACATCTGGAGGCATTCAGTAATCTGTGGACCTTGAGAGTGTTGATGAAACACAGAAATTGTATCGGCATTGAACACAATAAGCACCTTGCGGAGTTTTCTCCATGGGAGTAAAGTCTTGAACTGTCTACGCTTTGATCGTTCACTGGAAGACTAGTAGTAGTTTCCGAAGCACATCTAAAGGCATTCAGTAATCTGTGGCCCTTGAGGGTGTTGATGAAACACAGAAATTGAATCGGCATTGAACACAATAAGCACCATGTGGACTTTTCTCCATGGGAGTAATGTCTTAAAGTGTCTACGATTTGTTCGTTCCCAGAAAGACTAGTAGTAGTTTCCGAAGCACATCTGGAGGCATTCTGTAATCTGTGGACCTTCAGAGTGTTGACGAAACACAAAAATTGCATCGGCATTGAATACAATAAGCACCATGCTGACTTTTCTACATGGGAGTAATGTCTTTAACTGTCTACGCTTTGATCGATCCCTGGAAGACTAGTAGTAGTTTCCGAAGCACATCTGGAGGCATTCTGTAATCTGTGGACCTTCAGAGTGTTGATGAAACACAAAACTGGCATCGGCGTTGAACACAATAAGCACCATGCGGACTTTTCCCTATGGGAGTAATGTCTTAAACTGTCTACGCTTTGATCGTTCACTGGAAGACTAGTAGTAGTTTCCGAAGCACATCTGGAGGCATTCTGTAATCTGTGGACCTTCAGAGTGTTGATGAAACACAGAAATTTCATCGGCATTGAACACAATAAGCACAATGCGGACTTTTCTGCATGGGAGTAATGTCTTCAACTGTCTACGCTTTGATCGTTCACTGGAAGACTAGTTGTAGTTTCCGAAGCACATCTGGAGGCATTCTGTTATCTGTGGACCTTCAGAGTGTTGATGAAACACAGAAATTGAATCGGCATTGAACACAATAAGCACCATGCGGAGTTTTCTCCATGGGAGTAATGTCTTAACCTGTCTACGCTTTGATCGTGCACTGGAAGACTAGTAGTAGTTTCCGAAGCTCATCTGGATGCATTCTGTAATCTGTGGAACTTTAGAGCGTTTATGAAACACAGAAATTGCATCGGCATAGAACACAATAAGCACCATGACGACTTTTCTCCATGGGAGTAATGTCTTCAACTGTCTACGCTTTGATCGTTCACTGGAAGACTAGTAGTAGTTTCCGAAGCACATCTGGAGGCATTCTGTAATCTGTGCACCTTCAGAGTGTTGATGAAACACAGAACTTGAATCGGCATTGAACACAATAAGCACCATGCGGACTTTTCTCCATGGGAGTAATGTCTTAAACTGTCCACGATTTGATCGTTCCCTGAAAGACTAGTAGTACTTTCCGAAGCACATCTGGAGGCATTCTGTAATCTGTGGACCTTCAGAGTGTTGATGAAACACAAAAATTGCATCGGCATCGAACACAATAAGCTCCATGCGAAATTTTCTCCATGGGAGTAATGTCTTAAACTGTCTACGCTTTGATCGTTCCCTGGAAGACTAGTAGTAGTTTCTGTAGCACAAATGGTTGCATTCTATAATCTGTGGACCTTCAGAGTGTTGTTGAAACACAAAAATTGTATCGGCATTGAATACAATAAATACCATGCGGACTTTTTTCCATGGGAGTAATGTCTTAAACTGTCTATACTTTGATCGTTCCCTGGAAGACCAGTAGCAGTCTCCGAAGTACATCTGTAAGCATTCCGTAATCTGTGGACCTTCAGAGTTTTGATGAAACACAAAACTTGCATTGGCGTTGAACACAATAAGCACCATGCGGACTTTTCTCCTTGGGAGTAATGTCTTAAACTGCCTACGCTTTGATCGTACACTGGAAGACTAGTAGTAGTTTCCGAAGCACATCTGGAGGCATTCTGTAATCTGTGGAACTTAAGAGTGTTTATGAAACACAGAAATTGGATCGGCATTGAACACAATAAGCACCATGAGTATTTTTCTCCATGGGAGTAATGTCTTAAACTGTCTACGCTTTTATCGTACACTGGAAAACTACTAGTAGTTTCCGAAGCTCATCTGGAGGCATTCTGTAATCTGTGGACCTGCAGATGTTGATGAAACACAGAAATTGCATCGGCATTGAACACAATAAGCACCATGCTTACTTTTCTCCACGGGAGTAATGTCTTAAACTGTCTACGCTTAGATCGTTCACTGGAAGACTAGTAGTAATTTCCGAGGCTCATCTGGAGGCATTCTGTAATCTGTGGACCTTCAGAGTGTTGATGAAACACAGAAAGTGCATCGGCATTGAACACAATAAGGACAATGCGGACTTTTCTCCATGGGACTAACGTCTTAAACTGTCTACGCTTTGATCGTACACTGGAAGACTAGTAGTAGTTTCCGAAGCACATCTGGAGGCATTCTGTAATCTGTGGAACTTAAGAGTGTTTATGAAACACAGAAATTGGATCGGCATTGAACACAATAAGCACCATGTGGACTTTCTCCATGAGAGTAATGTCTTAAACTGTCTACGCTTTGATCGTTCACTGGAAGGCTAGTAGTAGTTTCCGAAGCACATCTGGAGGCATTCTGTAATCTGTGGAACTTTAGAGTGTTTATGAAACACAGAAATTGCATCGGCATTGAACACAATAAGCACCATGAGGACTTTTCTCCATGGGGGTAATGTCTTACACTGTCTACGTTTTGGTCGTACACTCGAAGACTAGTAGTAGTTTCCGAAGCATATCTGGAGGCATTCTGTAATCTGTGGACCTTCAGAGTGTTGATGAAACACAAAATTTGCATCGGCATTGAACACAATAAGGGCCATGCGGACTTCTCTCCATGGGAGTAATGTCTTAAACTGTCTACGCTTTGATCGTACACTGGAAGACTAGTAGTAGTTTCTGAAGCACATCTGGATGCATTCTGTAATCTGTGGACCTTCAGAGTGTTGATGAAACACACAAATTGCATCGGCATAGAACACAATAAGCTCCAATTCGGACTCTTCTCCATGGGAGTAATGTCTTACACTGTCTACGCTTTGATCGTTCACTGGAAGACTAGTAGTTGTTTCCGAAGCACATCTGGAGGCATATTGTAATCTGTGGACCTTCAGAGTGTTGATGAAACACAGAAGTTGAATCAGCGTTATACACAATAAGCAACATGCAGACGTTTCTCCATGAGAGTAATGTCTTAAACCGTCTACGCTTTGATCGTTCACTGGAAGACTAGTAGTAGTTTCCGAAGCACATCTGGATGCATTCTGTAATCTGTGGACCTTCAGAGTGTTGATGAAACACAAAAATTGCATCGGCATTGAAGACAATAAGCACCATCTGGACTTTTCTCCATGGAGGTAATGTCTTAAACTGTCGACGCTTTGATCGTTCACTGGAAGACTAGTAGTAGTTTCCGAAGCTCAACTGGATGCATTCAGCAATCTGTGGACCTTCAGAGTGTTGATGAAACAAAGAAATTGCATCGGCATTGATCACAATAAGCACCATGCGGACATTTCTCCATGGGAGTAATTTCTTAAACTGTCTACGCTTTGATCGTTCACTGGAAGACTATTATTAGTTTACGAAGCACATCTGAAGGCATTCTGTATTCTGTGGACCTTCAGAGTGTAGATCAAACACAGAAATTGAATCGGCATTGAGCACAATAAGCACCATGTGGACTTTCTCCATGAGAGTAATGTCTTAAACTGTCTACGCTTTGATCGTTCACTGGAAGGCTAGTAGTAGTTTCCGAAGCACATCTGGAGGCATTCTGTAATCTGTGGAACTTTAGAGTGTTTATGAAACACAGAAATTGCATCGGCATTGAACACAATAAGCACCATGAGGACTTTTCTCCATGGGGGTAATGTCTTACACTGTCCACGCTTTGATCGATCACTGGAAGACTAGTAGTTGTTTCCGAAGCACATCTGGAGGCATTCTGTAATCTGTGGACCTTCAGAGTGTTAATGAAACACAGAAGTTTAATCAGCGTTGTACACAATAAGCACCATGCGGACTTTCTCCATGAGAGTAATGTCTTAAACTGTCTACGCTTTGATCGTTCACTGGAAGACTAGTAGTAGTTTCCGAAGCTCATCTGGAGTCATTCTGTAATCTGTGGACCTTCAGAGTGTTGATGAAACACAGAAATTTCATCGGCATTGAACACAATAAGCACCATGCGGACTTTTCTCCATGGGAGTAACGTCTTCAACTGTCTACGCTTTGATCGTTCACTGGAAGACTAGTAGTAGTTTACGAAGCACATCTGAATGTATTCTGTATTCTGTGGACCTTCAGAGTGTTGATCAAACACAGAAATTGAATCGGCATTGAGCACAATGAGCACCATGTGGACTTGCTCCATGAGAGTAATGTCTTAAACTGTCTACGCTTTGATCGTTCACTGGAAGGCTAGTAGTAGTTTCCGAAGCACGTCTGGAGGCATTCTGTAATCTGTGGAACTTTAGTGTGTTTATGAAACACAGAAATTACATCGGCATTGAACACAATAAGCACCATGAGGACTTTTCTCCATGGGAGTAATGTCTTACAGTGTCTACGCTTTGATCGTTCACTGGAAGACTAGTAGTTGTTTCCGAAGCACACCTTGAGGCATTTTGTAATCTGTGGACCATCTGAGTGTTGATGAAACACAGAAATTTCATCGGCATTGAACACAATAATCACCATGAGGACTGTTCTCCATGGGGGTAATGTCTTCAACTGTTTACGCTTTGATCGTTCACTGGAAGACTAGTAGTAGTTTCCGAAGCACATCTGGAGGCATTCTGTAATATGTGGACCTTCAGAGTGTTGATGAAACACAGAAATTGAATCGGCATTGAACACAATAAGCACCATGCGGAGTTTCCTCCATGGGAGTAATGTCTTGAACTGTCCACGCTTTGATCGTGCACTGGAAGACTAGTAGTAGTTTCCGAAGCTCATCGGGATGCATTCTGTAATCTGTGGAACTTTAGAGTGTTTATGAAACACAGAAATTGCATCGGCATTGAACACAATAAGGACCATGCGGACTTTTTTCCATGGGAGTAATGTCTAAAACTGTCTACGATTTGATCGTTCCCTGAAAGACTAGTAGTAGTTTCCGAAGCACATCTGGAGGCATTCTGCAGTCTGTGGACCTTCAGAGTGTTGATGAAACACAAAAATTGCATCGGCATTGAACACAATAAGCACCATGCGGAGTTTTCTCCATGGGAGTAATGTCTTGAACTGTCTACGCTTTTATCGTGCACTGGAAGACTAGTAGTAGTTTCCGAAGCTCATCTGGATGCAATCTGTAATCTGTGGAACTTTAGAGTGTTTATGAAACACTGAAATTGCATTGGCATTGAACACAATAAGCACCATGCGGACTTTTCTCCATGGGAGTAATGTCTTAAACTGTCTACGATTTGATCGTTCACTGGAAGACTATTAGCAGTTTACGAAGCACATCTGGAGGCATTCTGTATTCTGTGGACCTTCAGAGTGTTGATCAAACACAGAAATTGAATCGCCATTGAACACAATAAGCACCATGTGGACTTTCTCCATGAGAGTAATGTCTTAAACTGCATACGCTTTTATCGTACACTGGAAAACTAGTAGTAGTTTCCGGAGCTCATCTGCAGGCATTCTGTAATCTGTGGACCTTCAGAGTGTTAATGAAACACAGAAATTTCATCGGCATTGAATACAATAAGCACCATGCGGACTTTTCTCCATGGGAGTAATGTCTTCAACTGTCTACGCTTTGATCGTTCACTGGAAGACTAGTAGTAGTTTCCGAAGCACATCTGGAGGCATTCTGTAATCTGTGGACCTTCAGAGTGTTGATGAAACACAGAAATTGAATCGGCATTGAACACAATAAGCACCATGCGGAGTTTTCTCCATGGGAGTAATGTCTTGAACTGTGTACGCTTTTATCGTGCACTGGAAGACTAGTAGTAGTTTCCGAAGCTCATCTGGATGCAATCTGTAATCTGTGGAACTTTAGAGTGTTTATGAAACACTGAAATTGCATTGGCATTGAACACAATAAGCACCATGCGGACTTTTCTCCATGGGAGTAATGTCTTAAACTGTCTACGATTTGATCGATCCCTGAAAGAGTAGTAGTAGTTTCCGCAGCACATCTGGAGGCATTCTGTAATCTGTGGACCTTCAGAGTGTAGACGAAACACAAAATTTGCATCGGCATTGAACACAATAAGCACCATGCGAAATTTTCTCCATGGGAGTAATGTCTTAAACTGTCTACGCTTTGATCGTTCCCTGGAAGACTAGTAGTAGTTTGTGAAGCACATATGGATGCATTCTATAATCTGTGGACCTTCAGAGTGTTGATGAAACACAAAAATTGCATCGGCATTGAATAGAATAAATACCATGCGGACTTTTTTCCATGGGAGTAATGTCTTAAACTGTCTATACTTTGATCGTTCCCTGGAAGACCAGTAGCAGTCTCCGAAGCACATCTGTAAGCATTCCGTAATCTGTGGACCTTCAGAGTGTTGATGAAACACAAAACTTGCATTGGCGTTGAACACTATAAGCACCATGCGGACTTTTCTCCATGGGAGTAATGTCTTAAACTGTCTACGCTTTGATCGTTCTCTGGAAGACTAGTAGTAGTTTCCGAAGCTCATCTGGATGCATTCTATAATCCGAATAACTTTAGAGTGTTTATGAAACACAGAAATTGCATCGGAATAGAACACAATAAGCACCATGAGGACTTTTCTCCATGGGAGTAATGTCTTACACTGTCTACTCTTTGATCGTTCACTGGAAGACTAGTTGTAGTTTCCGAAGCACATCTGGAGGCATTCTGTAATCTGTGGAGCTTCAGAGTGTTGATGAAACACAGAAATTGAATCGGCATTGAACACAATAAGCACCACGCGGACTTTTCTCCATGGGAGTAATGTCTTAAACTGTCTACGCTTTGATCGTTCCCTGGAAGACTAGTAGTAGTTTCTGAAGCACATCTAGATGCATACTGTAATCTGTGGACCTTCAGAGTGTTGATGAAAAACAGAAATTGAATCGGCATTGAACACAATAAGCACCATGCGGACTTTTCTCCATGGGAGTAATGTCTTAAACTGTCTATACTTTGATCGTTCCCTGGAAGACCAGTAGCAGTCTCCGAAGCACATCTGTAAGCATTCCGTAATCTGTGGACCTTCAGAGTGTTGATGGAACACAAATCTTGCATTGGCGTTGAACCCTATAAGCACCATGCGGACTTTTCTCCATGGGAGTAATGTCTTAAACTGTCTACGCTTTGATCGTTCATTGGAAGACTATTAGCAGTTTACGAAGCACATCTGGAGGCATTCTGTATTCTGTGAACCTTCAGAGTGTTGATCAAACACAGAAATTAAATCGGCATTGAACACAATAAGCACCTTGTGGACTTTCTCCATGAGAGTAATGTCTTAAACTGTCTACGCTTTTATCGTACACTCTAAAACTAGTAGTAGTTTCCGAAGGTCATATGGAGGCATTCTGTAATCTGTGGACCTTCAGAGTGTTGATGAAACACAGAAATTGCATCGGCATTGAACACAATAAGCACCATGCGGACTTTTCTCCATGGGAGTAATGTCTTAAACTGTCTACGCTTTGATCGTTCACTGGAAGACTAGTAGTAATTTCCGAAGCTCATCTGGATGCATTCTGTAATCTGTGGACCATCAGAGTGTTGATGAGACACAGAAAGTGGATCGGCATTGAACACAATAAGCACCATGCGGACTTTTCTCCATGGGACTAATGTCTTAAACTGTCTACGCTTTGATTGTTCCCAGAAAGACTAGTAGTAGTTTCCGAAGCACGTCTGGAGGCATTCTGTAATCTGTGGAACTTTAGAGTGTTTATGAAACACAGAAATTGGATCGGCATTGAACACAATAAGCACCATGAGTACTTTTCTCCATGCGAGTAATGTCTTACATTGTCTACGCTTTGATCGTTCACTGGAAGACTAGTAGTTGTTTCCGAAGCACATCTTGAGGCATTCTGTAATCTGTGGACCTTAAGAGTGTTGATGAAACACAGAAGTTGACTCAGCGTTATACACAATAAGCACCATGCAGATGTTTATCCATGAGAGTAATGTCTTAAACTGTGTACGCTTTGATCGTTCACTGGAAGACTAGTAGTAGTTTCCGAAGCACATCTGGATGCATTCTGTAATCTGTGGACCTTCAGAGTGTTGATGAAACACAAAAATTGCATCGGCATTAAACACAATAAGCACCATCTGGCCTTTTCTCCATGGGAGTAATGTCTTAAATTGTCGACGCTTTGATCGTTCACTGGAAGACTAGTAGTAGTTTCCGAAGCACATCTGGATGCATTCAGCAATCTGTGGACCTTCAGAGTGTTGAAGAAACAAAGAAATTGCATCGACATTGAACACAATAAGCACCATGCATACTTTTCTCCATGGGAGTTATGTCTCAAACTGTCGACGCTTTGATCGTTCCCTGGAAGACAAGTAGTAGTTTCCAAAGCACATCTGGATGCACTCTGATATCAGGGAACCTTCAGAGTGTTGATGAAACAAAGAAATTGTATAGGCATTGAACACAATAAGCACCATGCGTACTTTTCTCCATGGGAGTAATGTCTTAAACTGTCTACGCTTTGATCGTTCCCTGGAAGACTAGTAGTTGTTTTCGAAGCACATCTGGATGCATTCTGTAACCTGTGGACCTTCAGAGTGTTGATGAAACACAGTAATTGCATCGGCATTGAACACAATAAGCACCATGCGGACATTTCTCCGTGGGAGTAATGTCTTAAACTGTCTACGCTTTGATCGTACACTGGAAGATTAGTTGTAGTTTCCGCAGTACATCTGGAGGCATTCTGTAATCTGTTGACTATCAGAGTGTTGATGAAACACAAAAATTGCATTGGCATTGAACACAATAAGCACCATGCGGACTTTTCTCCATGGGAGTAATGTCTTAAACTGTCTATACTTTGATCGTTCCCTGGAAGACCAGTAGCAGTCTCCGAAGCACATCTGTAAGCATTCCGTAATCTGTGGACCTTCAGAGTGTTGATGGAACACAAATCTTGCATTGGCGTTGAACACTATAAGCACCATGCGGACTTTTCTCCATGGGAGTAATGTCTTAGACTGTCTACGCTTTGATCGTTCAATGGAAGACTATTAGCAGTTTACGAAGCACATCTGGAGGCATTCTGTATTCTGTGGACCTTCAGAGTGTTGATCAAACACAGAAATTAAATCGGCATTGAACACAATAAGCACCTTGTGGACTTTCTCCTTGAGAGTAATGTCTTAAACTGTCTACGCTTTTATCGTACACTGGAAAACTAGTAGTAGTTTCCGAAGGTCATCTGGAGGCATTCTGTAATCTGTGGACCTTCAGAGTGTTGATGAAACACAGAAATTGCATCGGCATTGAACACAATAAGCACCATGCGGACTTTTCTCCATGGGAGTAATGTCTTAAACTGTCTACGCTTTGATCGTCCCCTGGAAGACTAGTAGTAGTTTCCGAAGCACATCTAGATGCATACTGTAATCTGTGGACCTTCAGAGTGTTGATGAAACACAGAAATTGAATCGGCATTGAACACAATAAGCACCATGCGGACTTTTCTCCATGGGAGTAATGTCTTAAACTGTCTACGCTTTGATCGTACACTGGTAGACTAGTAGTAGCTTCCGAAGCACATCTGGAGGCATTCTGTAATCTGTGGACCTTCAGAGTGTTGATGAAACACAGAAATTGAATCGGCATTGAACACAATAAGCGCCATGGGGACTTTTCTCCATCGGAGTAATGTTTTACACTGTCTACGCTTTGACCGTTCCCTGGAAGACTAGTAGTAGTTTCCGAAGCACATCTAGATGCATACTGTAATCTGTGGACCTTCAGAGTGTTGATGAAACACAAAACTTGCATCGGCGTTGAACACAATAAGCAGCATGCGGACTTTTCTCAATGGGAGTAATGTCTTAAAATGTCTACGCTTTGATCGTTCACTGGAAGACTATTAGTAGTTTACGAAGCACATCTGGAGGCATTCTGTATTCTGTGGACCTTCAGAGTGTTGATCAAACACAGAAATTGAATCGGCATTGAGCACAATAAGCACCATGTGGACATTCTCCATGAGAGTAATGTCTTAAACTGTCTACGCTTTGATCGTTCACTGGAAGACTAGTAGTTGTTTCCGAAGCACATCTGGAGGCATTCTGTAATCTGTGGACCTTCAGAGTGTTGATGAAACACAAAAGTTGAATCAGCGTTGTACACAATAAGCACTATGCGGACGTTTCTCCATGAGAGTAATGTCTTAAACTGCCTATGCTTTGATCGTTCACTGGAAGACTGGTAGTAGTTTCCGAAGCTCATCTGGAGGCATTCTGTGATCTGTGGACCTTCAGAGTGTTGATGAAACACAGAAATTTCATCGGCATTGAACACAATAAGCACCATGCGTACTTTTCTCCATGGGAGTAATGTCCTCAACAGTCTACGCTTTGATCGTTCACTGGTAGACTAGTAGTAGTTTCCGAAGAACATGTGGAGACATTCTGTAATCTGTGGACCTTCAGAGTGTTGATGAAACAAAGAAATTGAATCGGCATTGAACACAATAAGCACCATGCGGAGTTTTCTCCATGGGAGTAATGTCTTAAACTGTCTACGCTTTGATCGTGCACTGGAAGACTAGTAGTAGTTTCCGAAGCTCATCTGGATGCATTCTGTAATCTATGGAACTTTAGAGTGTTTATGAAACACAGAAATTGCATCGGCATAGAACACAACAAGCACCATGAGGATTTTTCTCCATGGGAGTAATGTCTTACACTGTCTACTCTTTGATCGTTCACTGGAAGACTAGTAGTTGTTTCCGAAGCACATCTGGAGGCATTCTGTAATCTGTGGACCTTCAGAGTGTTGATGAAACACAGAAGTTGAATCAGCGTTGTACACAATAAGCACCATGCGGACGTTTGTCCATGAGAGTAATGTCTTAAACTGTTTACGCTTTGATCGTTCACTGGAAGACTAGTAGTAGTTTCCGAAGCTCATCTGGAGGCATTCTGTAATCTGTGGACCTTCAGAGTGTTGATGAAACACAGAAATTTCATCGGCATTGAACACAATAAGCACCATGCGGACTTTTCTCCATGGGAGTAATGTCTTCAACTGTCTACGCTTTGATCGTTCACTGGAAGACTAGTAGTAGTTTCCGAAGCAGATCTAAAGGCATTCTGTATTCTGTGGACCTTCAGAGTGTTGATGAAACACAGAAATTGAATCGGCATTGAACACAATACGCACCATGCGGACTTTTCTCCATGGGAGTAATGTCTTAAACTGTCTACGCTTTGATCGTTCCCTGGAAGACTAGTAGTAGTTTCCGAAGCACATCTAGATGCATACTGTAATCCGTGGACCTTCAGAGTGTTGATGAAACACAAAAATTGAATCGGCATTGAACACAATAAGCACCATGCGGACTTTTCTCCATGGGAGTAATGTCTTAAACAGTCTACGCTTTGATCGTTCACTGGAAGACTATTAGTAGTTTACGAAGCACATCTGGAGGCATTCTGTAATCTGTGGACCTTCAGAGTGTTGATGAAACACAAAACTTGCATCGGCGTTGAACACAATAATTACCATGCGGACTTTTCTCTATGGGAGTGATGTCTTAAACTGTCTACGCTTTGATCGTTCACTGGAAGACTATTAGTAGTTTACGAAACACATCTGGATGCATTCTGTATTCTGTGGACCTTCAGAGTGTTGATCAAACACAGAAATTGAATCGGCATTGAGCACAATAAGCACCATGTGGACTTTCTCCATGAGAGTAATGTCTTAAACTGTCTACGCTTTGATCGTTCACTGGAAGGCTAGTAGTAGTTTCCGAAGCACATCTGCAGGCATTCTGTAATCTGTGGACCTTCAGAGTGTTGATGAAACACAGAAATTTCATTGGCATTGAATACAATAAGCACCATGCGGACTTTTCTCCATGGGAGTAATGTCTTAAACTATCTACGCTTTGATCGTGCACTGGAAGACTAGTAGTAGTTTCCGAAGCACATCTGGAGGCATTCTGTAATCTGTGGACCTTCAGAGTGTTGATGAAACAAAGAAATTGAATCGGCATTGAGCACAATAAGCACCATGCGGAGTTTCTCCATGGGAGTAATGTCTTAAACTGTCTACGCTTTGATCGTGCACTGGAAGACTAGTAGTAGTTTCCGAAGCTCATCTGGATGCATTCTGTAATCTATGGAACTTTAGAGTGTTTATGAAACACAGAAATTGCATCGGCATAGAACACAACAAGCACCATGAGGACTTTTCTCCATGGGAGTAATGTCTTACACTGTCTACTCTTTGATCGTTCACTGGAAGACTAGTAGTTGTTTCCGAAGCACATCTGGAGGCATTCTGTAATCTGTTTACCTTCAGAGTGTTGATGAAACAGAGAAGTTGAATCAGCGTTGTACACAATAAGCACCATGCGGACGTTTGTCCATGAGAGTAATGTCTTAAACTGTTTACGCTTTGATCGTTCACTGGAAGACTAGTAGTAGTTTCCGAAGCTCATCTCTAGGCATTCTGTAATCTGTGGACATTCAGAGTGTTGATGAAACACAGAAATTTCATCGGCATTGAACACAATACTCACCATGCGGACTTTTCTCCATGGGAGTAATGTCTTAAATTGTCTACGCTTTGATCGTTCCCTGGAAGACTAGTAGTAGTTTCCGAAGCACATCTAGATGCATACTGTAATCTGTGGACCTTCAGAGTGTTGATGAAACACAGAAATTGAATCGGCATTGAACACAATAAGCACCATGCGGACTTTTCTCCATGGGAGTAATGTCTTAAACAGTCTACGCTTTGATCGTACACTGGAAGACTAGTAGTAGCTTCCGAAGCACATCTGGAGGCATTCTGTAATCTGTGGACCTTCAGAGTGTTGATGAAACACAGAAATTGAATCGGCATTGAACACAATAAGCGCCATGGGGACTTTTCTCCATCAGAGTAATGTTTTACACTGTCTACGCTTTGACCGTTCCCTGGAAGACTAGTAGTAGTATCCGAAGCACATCTAGCAGCATACTGTAATCTGTGGACCTTCAGAGTGTTGATGAAACACAGAAGTTGAAGCAGCGTTGTACACAATAAGCACCATGCGGACGTTTCTCCATGAGAGTAATGTCTTAAACTGCCTATGCTTTGATCGTTCACTGGAAGACTGGTAGTAGTTTCCGAAGCTCATCTGGAGGCATTCTGTGATCTGTGGACCTTCAGAGTGTTGATGAAACACAGAAATTTCATCGGCATTGAACACAATAAGCACCATGCGGACTTTTCTTCATTGGAGTAATGTCCTCAACTGTCTACGCTTTGATCGTTCACTGGTAGACTAGTAGTAGTTGCCGAAGCACATCAGGAGGCATTCTGTAATGTGTGGACCTTCTGAGTGTTGATGCAACAAAGAAATTGAATCGGCATTGAACACAATAAGCACCATGCGGAGTTTTCTCCATGGGAGTAATGTCTTAAACTGTCTACGCTTTGATCGTGCACTGGAAGACTAGTAGTAGTTTCCGAAGCTCATCTGGATGCATTCTGTAATCTATGGAACTTTAGAGTGTTTATGAAACACAGAAATTGCATCGGCATAGAACACAACAAGCACCATGAGGACTTTTCTCCATGGGAGTAATGTCTTACATTGTCTACTCTTTGATCGTTCACTGGAAGACTAGTAGTTGTTTCCGAAGCACATCTGGAGGCATTCTGTAATCTGTGGACTTTCAGAGTGTTGATGAAACACAGAAGTTGAATCAGCGTTGTACACAATAAGCACCATGCGGACGTTTGTCCATGAGAGTAATGTCTTAAACTGTTTACGCTTTGATCGTTCACTGGAAGACTAGTAGTAGTTTCCGAAGCTCATCTGGAGGCATTCTGTAATCTGTGGACCTTCAGAGTGTTGATGAAACACAGAAATTTCATCGGCATTGAACACAATAAGCACCATGCGGATTTTTTTTCTCCATGGGAGTAATGTCTTCAACTGTCTACGCTTTGATCGTTCACTGGAAGACTAGTAGTAGTTTCCGAAGCAGATCTGAAGGCATTCTGTAATCTGTGGACCTTCAGAGTGTTGATGAAACACAGAAATTGAATCGGCATTGAACACAATACGCACCATGCGGACTTTTCTCCATGGGAGTAATGTCTTAAACTGTCTACGCTTTGATCGTTCCCTGGAAGACTAGTAGTAGTTTCCGAAGCAGATCTAAAGGCATTCTGTAATCTGTGGACCTTCAGAGTGTTGATGAAACACAGAAATTGAATCGGCATTGAACACAATAAGCACCATGCGGACTTTTCGCCATGGGAGTAATGTCTTAAACTGTCTACACTTTGATTGTTCCCAGAAAGACTAGTAGTAGTTTCCGAAGCACATCTGGAGGCATTCTGTAATCTGTGGACCTTCAGAGTGTTGATGAAACACAAAACTTGCATCGGCGTTGAACACAATAAGCACTATGCGGACTTTTCTCTATGGGAGTAATGTCTTAAACTGTCTACGCTTTGATCGTTCACTGGAAGACTATTAGTAGTTTACGAAACACATCTGGAGTCATTCTGTATTCTGTGGACCTTCAGAGTGTTGATCAAACACAGAAATTGAATCGGCATTGAGCACAATAAGCACCATGTGGACTTTCTCCATGGGAGTAATGTCTTAAACTGTCTACGCTTTGATCGTTCCCTGGAAGACTAGTAGTAGTTTCCGAAGCACATCAGTAGGCATTCTGTAATCTGTGGACCTTCAGAGTGTTAATGAAACACAGAAATTGAAACGGCATTGAACACAATAAGCACCATGTTGACTTTTCACCATGGGAGTAATGTCTTAAACTGTCTACGCTTTGATCGTTCCCTGGAAGACTAGTAGTAGTTTCCGAAGCACATCTAGATGCATACTGTAATCTGTGGAAATTCAGAGTGTTGATGAAACACAGAAATTGAATCGGCATTGAACACAATAAGCAACATGCGGACTTTTCTCCATGGGAGTAATGTCTTAAACTGTCTACGATTTGATCGTTCCCTGAAAGACTAGTAGTAGTTTCCGGATCACATCTGGAGGCATTCTGTAATCTGTGGACTTTCAGAGTGTTGATGAAACACAAAAATTGCATCGGCATTGAATACAATATGCACCATGCTGACTTTTCTCCATGGGAGTAATGTCTTAAATTGTCTACGCTTTGATCGTTCCCAGAAAGTCTAGTAGTAGTTTCCGAAGCACATCTGGAGGCATTCTGTAATCTGTGGACCTTCAGAGTGTTGATGAAACACAAAACTTGCATCGGCGTTGAACACAATAAGCACCATGCGGACTTTTCTCTATGGGAGTAATGTCTTAAACTGTCTACGCTTTGATCGTTCACTGGAAGACTATTAGTAGTTTACGAAGCACATCTGGAGGCATTCTGTAATCTGTGAACCTTCAGAGTGTTGATGAAACACAAAACTTGCATCGGCGTTGAACACAATAAGCACCATGCGGACTTTTCTCTATGGGAGTGATGTCTTAAACTGTCTACGCTTTGATCGTTCACTGGAAGACTATTAGTAGTTTACGAAACACATCTGGAGGCATTCTGTATTCTGTGGACCTTCAGAGTGTTGATCAAACACAGAAATTGAATCGGCATTGAGCGCAATAAGCACCATGTGGACTTTTTCCATGAGAGTAATGTCTTAAACTGTCTACGCTTTGATCGTTCACTGGAAGGCTAGTAGTAGTTTCCGAAGCACATCTGGAGGCATTCTGTAATCTGTGGAACTTTAGAATGTTTATGAAACACAGAAATTGCATCGCCATTGAACACAATAAGCACCATGAGGACTTTTCCCCATGGGAGTAATGTCTTACACTGTCTACGCTTTGATCGTTCACTGGATGACTAGTAGTAGTTTCCGAAGCACATCTGGAGGCATTCTGTAATCTGTGAACCTTCAGAGTGTTAATGTAACACAGAAGTTGAATCAGCGTTGTACACAATAAGCACCATGCGGACGTTTCTCCATGAGAGTAATGTCTTAAACTGTCTACGCTTTGATCGTTCACTGGAAGACTAGTAGTAGTTTCCGAAGCTCATCTGGAGGCATTCTGTAATCTGTGGACCTTCAGAGTGTTGATGAAACACAGAAATTTCATCGGCATTGAACACAATAAGCACCATGCGGACTTTCCTCCATGGGAGTAATGTCTTAAACTGTCTACGCTTTGATCGTGCACTGGAAGACTAGTAGTAGTTTCCGAAGCACATCTGGAGGCATTCTGTAATCTGTAGACCTTCAGAGTGTTGATGAAACACAGAAATTGAAACGGCATTGAACACAATAAGCACCATGTTGACTTTTCTCCATGGGAGTAATGTCTTAAACTGTCTACGCTTTGATCGTTCCCTGGAAGACTAGTAGTAGTTTCCGAAGCACATCTAGATGCATACTTTAATCTGTCCAAATTCAGAGTGTTGATGAAACACAGAAATTGAATCGGCATTGAACACAATAAGCACCATGCGGACTTTTCTCCATGGGAGTAATGTCTTAAACTGTCTACGATTTGATCTTTCCCTGAAAGACTAGTAGTACTTTCTGAAGCACATCTGGAGGCATTCTGTAATCTGTGGACCTTCAGAGTGTTGATGAAGCACAGAAATTTTATCGGCATTGAACACAATAAGCACCATGATGACTTTTCTCCATGGGAGTAATGTCTTCAACTATCTACGCTTTGATCGTTCACTGGAAGACTAGTAGTAGTTTCCGAAGCACATCTGGAGGCATTCTGTAATCTGTGGACCTTCAGAGTGTTGATGAAACACAGAAATTGCATCGGCATTGAACACAATACGCACCATGCGACTTTTCTCCATGGGAGTAATGTCTTAAACTGTCTACGCTTTGATCGTTCACTGGAAGACTAGTAGTAGTTTCCGAAGCTCATCTGGATGCATTCTGTAATCTGTGGACCTTCAGAGTGTTGATGAAACACAAAAATTGCATCGGCATTGAACAAAATACGCACCATGCGGACTTTTCTCCATGGGAGTAATGTCTTAAACTGTCGACTCTTTGATCGTTCCCTGGGAGACTAGTAGTTGTTTCCGAAGCACATCTGGATGCATTCTGTAATCTCTGGACCTTCAGAGTGTTGATGAAACACAGACATTGAATCGGCATTGAACACAATAAGCGCCATGCGGACTTTTCTCCATCGGAGTAATGTTTTAAACTGTCTACGCTTTGATCGTTCCTTGGAAGACTAGTAGTAGTTTCCGAAGCACATCCAGATGCATACTGTAACCCGTGGACCTTCAGAGTGTTGATGAAACACAGAAACTGAATCGGCATTGAACACAATATACACCATGCGGACTTTTCTCCATGGGAGTAATGTCTTACACTGTCTACGATTTGATCGCTTCTTGGAAGACTAGCAGTTGTATCCGAAGCACATCTTTATGCATTCTGTAATCTGTGGACCTTCAGAGTGTTGATGAAACAGAAAAATTGCATCGGCATTGAACACAATTAGCACCATGCGGACTTTTCTCCATGGGAGTAATGTCTAAACCTGTCTACGATTTGATCGTTCCCTGGAAGACTAGTATTAGTTTTCGAGGCACATCTGGATTCATTCTGTAATCAGTGGACCTTCAGAGTGTTGATGAGACACTGAAATTGAATCGGCATTGAACACAATAAGCACCATGTGGAGATTTCTCCACAGGAGTAATGTCTAAAAACTGTCTACGCTTTGATCGTTCCCTGGAAGACTAGTAGTAGCTTCCGAAGCACATCTGGAGGCATTCTGTAATCTGTGTAACTTCCGGGTGTTGATGAAACACAGAAATTGCATTGGCATTGAACACAATAAGCACCATGCGGACTTTTCTCCATGGGAGTAGTGTCTTAAACTGTCTACTCTTTGATCGTACACTGGAAGATTAGTTGTAGATTCCGAAGCACATCTGGAGGCATTCTGTAATCTGTGGACCTTCAGAGTGTTGATGAAACACAGAAATTGTATCGGCATTGAACACAATAAGCACCATGCGGACTTTTCTCCATGAGATTAATGTCTTAAACTGTCTACGCTTTGATAGATCACTGGAAGACTAGTAGTAGTTTCCGAAGCACATCCCGAGGCATTATGTAATCTGTGGACCTTCAGAGTGTTGATGAAACACAGAAATTGCATCAGCATTGAACACAATAAGCACCATGCGTACTTTTCTCCATGGGAGTAATGTCTTAAACTGTCTACGCTTTGATCGCTCCCTGGAAGAGTAGTAGTAGTTTCCGAAGCACATCTGGATGCATTCAGTAATCTGTGGAAATTCAGAGTGTTAATGAAACACAAAAATTGCATCGGCATTGAACACATTAAGCACCATGCGGACTTTTCTCCATGGGATAAATGTCTCAAACTGTCTATGCTTTGATCGTTCCCTGGAAGACTAGTAGTAGTTTCCGAAGCAGATCTGAAGGCATTCTGTAATCTGTGGACCTTCAGAGTGTTGATGAAACACAATAATTGCATCAGCATTACACAAAATTAGCACCATGCGGACTTTTCTCCATAGGAGTAATGTCTTAAACTGTCGACGCTTTGATCGTTCACTGGAAGACTAGTAGTAGTTTCCGAATCACATGTGGATGCATTCTGTATGCTGTGGACCTTCAGAGTGTTGACGAAACACAAAAATATCATTGGCATTGAACACAATAAGCACCATGCGGACTTTTCTCCATGGGAGTAATGTCTTAAACTGTCTACACTTCGATCGTTCCCTGGAAGACTAGTAGTACTTTTCAAAGCACATCTGGATGAATTCTGTAATCTGTGGACCTTCAGTGTTGATGAAACACAGAAATTCCATCGGCATTGAATACAATAAGCACCATGCGGACTTTTTTCCATGGGAGTAATGCCTTAAACTGTCTACGCTTTGTTCGTTCCCTGGAAGACTAGTAGTAGTTTCAGAAGCACATCTGGAGGTATTCTGCACTCTGTGTAACTTCAGGGTGTTGATGAAACACAGAAATTGCATTGGCATTGAACACAATAAGCACCATGCGGACTTTTCTCCATGGGAGTAGTTCTTAAACTGTCTACGCTTTGATCGTACACTGGAAGATTAGGTGTAGATTCCGAAGCACATCTGGAGGAATTCTGTAATCTGTGGTCCTTCAGAGTGTTGATGAAACCCAGAAATAGTATCGGCATTGAACACAATAAGCACCATGCGGACTTTTCTCCATGGGAGTAATGTCTTAAACTGTCTACGCTTTGATCGTACACTGGAAGACTAGTAGTAGTTTCCGAAGCACATCTGGAGGCATTCCGTAATCTGTGGATCTTAAGAGGTTTGATGAAACACAGAATTTGGCATCGGCATCGAACACAATAGGCACCAAGCGGACTTTTCTCCATGGGAGTAATGTCTTAGACTGTCTACGCTTTGATCGTTCACTGGAAGACTGGCATTAGTTTCCGATGCACATCTGGAGGAATTCTGTAATCTGTGGACCTTCAGAGTGTTGATTAAACACAGAAATTGCATCGGCATAGAGCACAATAAGCACCATGCATACTTTTCTCCATGTGAGTAATGTCTTAAACTGTCGATGCTTTGATCGTTCACTGGAAGACTAGTAGTAGTTTCCGAATCACATGTGGATGCATTCTGTATGCTGTGGACCTTCAGAGTGTTGATGAAACACAAAAATTGCATCGGCATTGAACACAATAAGCACCATGCGACTTTTCTCCATGGGAGTAATGTCTTAAATTGTCTACACTTCGATCGTTCCCTGGAAGACTAGTAGTACTTTTCAAAGCACATCTGGATGCATTCTGTTATCTGTGGATAGTCAGTGTTGATGAAACACAGAAATTCCATCGGCATTGAATACAATAAGCACCATGCGGACTTTTTTCCATGGGAGTAATGACTTAAACTGTCTACGATTTGATCGGTCCCTGAAAGACTAGTAGTAGTTTCCGAAGCACATCTGGAGGCATTCTGTAATCTGTGGACCTTCAGAGTGTTGATGAAACACAAAAATTGCATCGGCATTGAACACAATAAGCACCATGCGGACTTTTATCTATGGGAGTAATGTCTTAAACTGTCTACGCTTTGATCGTTCCCAGAAAGACTAGTAGTAATTTCCGAAGCACATCTGGAGGCATTCTGTAATCTGTGGACCTTCAGAGTGTTGATGAAACACAAAAATGGCATCGGCATTGAATACAATAAGCACCATGCAGACTTTTCTACATGGGAGTAATGTCTTTAACTGTCTACGCTTTGATCGTTCCCTGGAAGACTAGTAGTAGTTTCCGAAGCAAATCTGGAGGCATTCTGTAATCTGTGGACCTTCAGAGTGTTGATGAAACACAGACATTGAATCGGCATTGAACACAATAAGCGCCATGCGGACTTTTCTCCATCGGAGTAATGTTTTAAACTGTCTACGCTTTGATCGTTCCTTGGAAGACTAGTAGTAGTTTCAGAAGCACATCCAGATGCATACTGTAATCCGTGGACCTTCAGAGTGTTGATGAAACACAGAAACTGAATCGGCATTGAACACAATATACACCATGCGGACTTTTCTCCATGGGAGTAATGTCTTACACTGTCTACGACTTGATCGCTTCTTGGAAGAATAGCAGTTGTATCCGAAGCACATCTTTATGCATTCTGTAATCTGTGGACCTTCAGAGTGTTGATGAAACAGAAAAATTGCATCGGCATTGAACACAATTAGCACCATGCGGACTTTTCTCCATGGGAGTAATGTCTAAAGCTGTCTACGATTTGATCGTTCCCTGGAAGACTAGTATTAGTTTTCGAGGCACATCTGGATTCATTCTGTAATCAGTGGACCTTCAGAGTGTTGATGAGACACTGAAATTGAATCGGCATTGAACACAATAAGCACCATGTGGAGATTTCTCCACAGGAGTAATGTCTAAAAACTGTCTACGCTTTGATCGTTCCCTGGAAGACTAGTAGTAGTTTCCGAAGCACATCCGGAGGCATTCTGTAATCTGTGGACCTTCAGAGTGTTGATGAAACACAAAAATTGCATCGGCATTGAACACAATAAGCACCATGCGGACTTTTATCTATGGGAGTAATGTCTTAAACTGTCTACGCTTTGATCGTTCCCAGAAAGACTAGTAGTAATTTCCGAAGCACATCTGGAGGCATTCTGTAATCTGTGGACCTTCAGAGTGTTGATGAAACACAAAAATGGCATCGGCATTGAATACAATAAGCACCATGCAGACTTTTCTACATGGGAGTAATGTCTTTAACTGTCTACACTTTGATCGTTCCCTGGAAGACTAGTAGTAGTTTCCGAAGCAAATCTGGAGGCATTCTGTTATCTGTGGACCTTCAGAGTGTTGATGAAACACAGATATTGGATCGGCATTGAACACAATAAGCACCATGCGGACTTTTCTCCATGGGAGTAATGTCTTCAGCTGTCTACGCTTTGATCGTTCACTGGAAGACTAGTAGCAGTTTCCGAAGCACATCTGGAGGCATTCTGCAATCTGTGGAACTTTAGAGTGTTTATGAAGCACAGAATTTGCATCGGCATTGAACACAAAAAGCACCATGAGGACTTTTCTACATGGGAGTAATGTCTTACACTGTCTACGCTTTGATCGTTCACTGGAAGACTAGTAGTAGTTTCCGTAGCACATCTGGAGGCATTCTGTAATCTGTGGACCCTCAGAGTGTTGATGAAACACAGAAATTGCATCGGCATTAAACACAATAAGCACCATGCGGACTTTTCTCCATGGGAGTAATGTCTTACACTGTCTACGATTTGATGGTTCCCTGGAAGACTAGTATTAGTTTTCAAAGCACATCTGGATTCATTCTGTAATCAGTGGACCTTCAGAGCGTTGATGCGACACAGAAATTGAATCGGCATTGAACACAATAAGCTCCATGTGGAGATTTCTCCGCAGGAGTAATGTCTTAAACTGTCTACGCTTTGATCGTTCCCTGGAAGACTAGTAGTAGTTTCCGAAGCACATCTGGAGGCATTCTGCAATCTGTGTAACTTCAGGGTGTTGATGAAACACAGAAATTGCATTGGCATTGAACACAATAAGCACCATGCGGACTTTCCTCCATGGGAGTAGTGTCTTAAACTGTCTACGCTTTGATCGTACACTGGAAGATTAGTTGTGGATTCCGAAGCACATCTGGAGGCATTCTGTAATCTGTGGACCTTCAGAGTGTTGATGAAACACAGAAATTGCATCAGCATTGAACACAATAAGCACCATGCGTACATTTCTCCATGGGAGTAATGTCTTAAACTGTCTACGATTTGATCGCTCCTTGGAAGAGTAGTAGTAGTTTCCGAAGCACATCTGGATGCATTCAGCAATCTGTGGACCTTCACAGTGTTGATGAAACACAAAAATTGCATCGGCATTGAACACAATAAGCACCATGCGGACTTTTCTCCATGGGATAAATGTCTCAAACTGTCTCTGCTTTGATCGCTCCCTGGAAGACTAGTAGTAGTTTCCGAAGTAGATCTGAAGTCTTTCTGTAATCTGTGGACCTTCAGAGTGTTGATGATACACAAAAATTGCATCAGCATTACACAAAATTAGCACCATGCGGACTTTTCATCATGGGAGTAATGTCTTAAACTGTCTACACTTCGATCGTTCCCTGGAAGACTAGTAGTACTTTTCAAAGCACATCTGGATGCATTCTGTAATCTGTGGATAGTCAGTGTTGATGAAACACAGAAATTCCATCGGCATTGAATACAATAAGCACCATGCAGACTTTTTTCCATGGGAGTAATGTCTTAAACTGTCTACGATTTGATCGGTCCCTGAAAGACTAGTAGCAGTTTCCGAAGCACATCTGGAGGCATTCTGTAATCTGTGGACCTTCAGAGTGTTGATGAAACACAAAAATTGCATCGGCATTGAACACAATAAGCACCATGCGTACTTTTCTCCATGGGAGTAATGTCTTAAACTGTCTACGCTTTGATCGTTCCCTGGAAGACTGGTAGTAGTCTCAGAAGTACATCTGCATGCATTCTGTAATCTGTGGACTTTCAGAGTGTTGATGAAACACAAAAATTGCATCGGCATTGAATACTATATTCACCATGCGGACTTCTATCTATGGGAGTAATGTCTTAAACTGTCTACGCTTTGATCGTTCCCAGAAAGACTAGTTTTAATTTCCGAAGCACATCTGGAGGCATTCTGTAATCTGTGGACCTTCAGAGTGTTGATGAAAGACAAAAATGACATCGGCATTGAATACAATAAGCACCATGCAGACTTTTCTACATGGGAGTAATGTCTTTAACTGTCTACGCTTTGATCGTTCCCTGGAAGACTAGTAGTAGTTTCCGAAGCACATCTGGAGGCATTCTGTAATCTGTGGACCTTCAGAGTGTTGATGAAACACAGATATTGGATCGGCATTGAACACAATAAGCACCATGCAGACTTTTCTCCATGGGAGTAATGTCTTCAACTGTCTACGCTTTGATCGTTCACTGGAAGACTAGTAGTAGTTTCCGAAGCACATCTGGAGGCATTCTGCAATCTGTGGGACTTTAGAGTGTTTATGAAGCACAGAAATTGCATCGGCATTGAACACAATAAGCACCATGCGGACTTTTCTCCATGGGAGTATTGTCTTAAACTGTCGACGCTTTGATCGTTCCCTGGTAGACTAGTAGTAGTTTCCGAAGCACATCTGGATGCATTCTGCAATCTGTGGACCTTCAGAGTGTTGATGATACAAAGAAATTGCATCGGCATTGAACACAATAAGCACCATGCGGACTTTTCTCCATGACAGTAATGTCTTAAAGTGTCTACGCCTTGATCATTCACTGGAAGGCTAGTAGTAGTTACCGAAGCACATCTGAAGGCATTCTGTAATCTTTGGACCTTCAGAGTGTTGATGAAACACAGAAATTGCATCGGCATTGAAGACAATAAGCACCATGCGGACTTATCTCCATGGGAGTAATGACTTACACTGTCTACGCTTTGATCGTACACTGGAAGACTAGTAGTAGTTTCCGAAACACATCTGGAGGCATTCTGAAATCTGTGGACCTTCAGAGTGTTGATGAAACACAAAAATTGCATCGGCATTGACACAATATGCACCATGCGGACATTTCTCCATGGGAGTAATGTCTTGAACTGTCCACGCTTTGATCGTATACTGGAAGACTATTAGTAGTTTTCGAAGCACATCTGGAGGCATTCTGTAATCTGTTGACCTTCAGAGTGTTGATGAAACACACAATTTTGCATTGGCATTGAACAAAATAAGCACCATGCGGACTTCTCTCCATCGGAGTAATGTCTTAAACTGTCTACGCTTTGATCGGTCCCTGGAAGACTAGTAGTAGTTTTCGAAGCACATCTGCATTCATTCTGTAATCTGTGGACCCTCAGAGTGTTGATGAAACACAGAAATTGAATCGGCATTAAACACAATAAGCACCATGCGGACTTTTCTCCATGGGAGTAATGTCTTAAACTGTCTACGATTTGATCGTTCCCTGAAAGACTAGTAGTAGTTTCCGAAGCACATCTGGAGGCATTCTGTAATCTGTGGACCTTCAGAGTGTTGATGAAACACAAAAATTGCATCGGCATTGAACACAATAAGCACCATGCAAAATTTTCTCCATGGGAGTAATGTCTTAAACTGTCTACGCTTTGATCGTTCCCTGCAAGACTAGTAGTAGTCTCTGAAGTACATCTGGATGCATTCTGTAATCTGTGGACTCTCAGAGTGTTGATGAAACACAAAAATTGCATCGGCATTGAATACAATATGCACCATGCGGACTTTTCTCTATGGAAGTAATGTCTTAAACTGTCTACGCTTTGATCGTTCCCAGAAAGACTAGTAGTAATTTCCGAAGCACATCTGGAGGCATTCTGCAATCAGTGGACCTTCAGAGTGTTGATGAAACAAAGAAATTGCATCGGCATTGAACACAATAAGCACCATGCGGACTTTTCTCCATGGTAGTAATGTCTTAAACTGTCTACACTTCGATCGTTCCCTGGAAGACTAGTAGTACCTTTCAAAGCACATCTGGATGAATTCTGTAATCTGTGGACCTTCAGTGTTGATGAAACACAGAAATTCCATCGGCATTGAATACAATAAGCACCATGCGGACTTTTTTCCATGGGAGTAATGCCTTAAACTGTCTACGCTTTGATCGTTCCCTGGAAGACTAGTAGTAGTTTCAGAAGCACATCTGGAGGTATTCTGCAATCTGTGTAACTTCAGGGTGTTGATGAAACACAGAAATTGCATTGGCATTGAACACAATAAGCACCATGCGGACTTTTCTCCATGGGAGTAATGTCTTACACTGTCTACGCTTTGATCGTTCACTGGAAGACTAGCAGTAGTTTCCGAAGCACATCTGGAGGCATTCTGTAATCTGTGGACCTTCATAGTGTTGATGAAACACAGAAGTTGAATGAGCGTTATACACAATAAGCACCATGCAGACGTTTCTCCATGAGAGTAATGTCTTAAACTGTCTACGCTTTGATCGTACACTGGAAGATTAGGTGTAGATTCCGAAGCACATCTGGAGGCATTCTGTAATCTGTGGACCTTCAGAGTGTTGATGAAACCCAGAAACTGTATCGGCATTGAACACAATAAGCACCATGCGGAATTTTCTCCATGGGAGTAATGTCTTAAACTGTCTACGCTTTGATCGTACACTGGAAGACTAGTAGTAGTTTCCGAAGCACATCTGGAGGCATTCCGTAATCTGTGGATCTTAAGAGGTTTGATGAAACACAGAATTTGGCATCGGCATCGAAAAGAATAGACACCAAGCGGACTTTTCTCCATGGGAGAAACGTCTTAAACTGTCTACGCTTTGATCGTTGACTGGAAGACTGGCATTAGTTTCCGATGCACATCTGGAGGAATTCTGTAATCTGTGGACCTTCAGAGTATTGATTAAACACAGAAATTGCATCGGCATAGAACACAATAAGCACCATGCATACTTTTTTTCATGTGAGTAATGTCTTAAACTGTCGATGCTTTGATCGTTCACTGGAAGACTAGTAGTAGTTTCCGAATCACATGCGGATGCATTCTGTATGCTGTGGACCTTCAGAGTGTTGATGAAACACAAAAATTGCATCGGCATTGAACACAATAAGCACCATGCGGACTTTTCTCCATGGGAGTAATGTCTTAAACTGTCTACACTTCGATCGTTCCCTGGAAGACTAGTAGTACTTTTCAAAGCACATCTGGATGCATTCTGTTATCTGTGGATAGTCAGTGTTGATGAAACACAGAAATTCCATCGGCATTGAATACAATAAGCACCATGCAGACTTTTCTACATGGGAGTAATGTCTTAAACTGTCTACGATTTGATCGGTCCCTGAAAGACTAGTAGTAGTTTCCGAAGCACATCCGGAGGCATTCTGTAATCTGTGGACCTTCAGAGTGTTGATGAAACACAAAAATTGCATCGGCATTGAACACAATAAGCACCATGCGGACTTTTATCTATGGGAGTAATGTCTTAAACTGTCTACGCTTTGATCGTTCCCAGAAAGACTAGTAGTAATTTCCGAAGCACATCTGGAGGCATTCTGTAATCTGTGGACCTTCAGAGTGTTGATGAAACACAAAAATGGCATCGGCATTGAATACAATAAGCACCATGCAGACTTTTCTTCATGGGAGTAATGTCTTTAACTGTCTACACTTTGATCGTTCCCTGGAAGACTAGTAGTAGTTTCCGAAGCAAATCTGGAGGCATTCTGTTATCTGTGGACCTTCAGAGTGTTGATGAAACACAGATATTGGATCGGCATTGAACACAATAAGCACCATGCGGACTTTTCTCCATGGGAGTAATGTCTTCAGCTGTCTACGCTTTGATCGTTCACTGGAAGACTAGTAGTAGTTTCCGAAGCACATCTGGAGGCATTCTGCAATCTGTGGAACTTTAGAGTGTTTATGAAGCACAGAATTTGCATCGGCATTGAACACAAAAAGCACCATGAGGACTTTTCTACATGGGAGTAATGTCTTACACTGTCTACGCTTTGATCGTTCACTGGAAGACTAGTAGTAGTTTCCGTAGCACATCTGGAGGCATTCTGTAATCTGTGGACCCTCAGAGTGTTGATGAAACACAGAAATTGCATCGGCATTAAACACAATAAGCACCATGCGGACTTTTCTCCATGGGAGTAATGTCTTACACTGTCTACGATTTGATGGTTCCCTGGAAGACTAGTATTAGTTTTCAAAGCACATCTGGATTCATTCTGTAATCAGTGGACCTTCAGAGCGTTGATGCGACACAGAAATTGAATCGGCATTGAACACAATAAGCTCCATGAGGAGATTTCTCCACAGGAGTAATGTCTTAAACTGTCTACGCTTTGATCGTTCCCTGGAAGACTAGTAGTAGTTTCCGAAGCACATCTGGAGGCATTCTGCAATCTGTGTAACTTCAGGGTGTTGATGAAACACAGAAATTGCATTGGCATTGAACACAATAAGCACCATGCGGACTTTTCTCCATGGGAGTAGTGTCTTAAACTGTCTACGCTTTGATCGTACACTGGAAGATTAGTTGTGGATTCCGAAGCACATCTGGAGGCATTCTGTAATCTGTGGACCTTCAGAGTGTTGATGAAACACAGAAATTGCATCAGCATTGAACACAATAAGCACCATGCGTACATTTCTCCATGGGAGTAATGTCTTAAACTGTCTACGATTTGATCGCTCCTTGGAAGAGTAGTAGTAGTTTCCGAAGCACATCTGGATGCATTCAGTAATCTGTGGACCTTCACAGTGTTGATGAAACACAAAAATTGCATCGGCATTGAACACAATAAGCACCATGCGGACTTTTCTCCATGGGATAAATGTCTCAAACTGTCTCTGCTTTGATCGCTCCCTGGAAGACTAGTAGTAGTTTCCGAAGTAGATCTGAAGTCTTTCTGTAATCTGTGGACCTTCAGAGTGTTGATGATACACAAAAATTGCATCAGCATTACACAAAATTAGCACCATGCGGACTTTTCATCATGGGAGTAATGTCTTAAACTGTCTACACTTCGATCGTTCCCTGGAAGACTAGTAGTACTTTTCAAAGCACATCTGGATGCATTCTGTAATCTGTGCATAGTCAGTGTTGATGAAACACAGAAATTCCATCGGCATTGAATACAATAAGCACCATGCGGACTTTTTTCCATGGGAGTAATGTCTTAAACTGTCTACGATTTGATCGGTCCCTGAAAGACTAGTGGCAGTTTCCGAAGCACATCTGGAGGCATTCTGTAATCTGTGGACCTTCAGAGTGTTGATGAAACACAAAAATTGCATCGGCATTGAACACAATAAGCACCATGCGTACTTTTCTCCATGGGAGTAATGTCTTAAACTGTCTACGCTTTGATCGTTCCCTGGAAGACTGGTAGTAGTCTCAGAAGTACATCTGCATGCATTCTGTAATCTGTGGACTTTCAGAGTGTTGATGAAACACAAAAATTGCATCGGCATTGAATACTATATTCACCATGCGGACTTCTATCTATGGGAGTAATGTCTTAAACTGTCTACGCTTTGATCGTTCCCAGAAAGACTAGTTTTAATTTCCGAAGCACATCTGGAGGCATTCTGTAATCTGTGGACCTTCAGAGTGTTGATGAAACACAAAAATGACATCGGCATTGAATACAATAAGCACCATGCAGACTTTTCTACATGGGAGTAATGTCTTTAACTGTCTACGCTTTGATCGTTCCCTGGAAGACTAGTAGTAGTTTCCGAAGCACATCTGGAGGCATTCTGTAATCTGTGGACCTTCAGAGTGTTGATGAAACACAGATATTGGATCGGCATTGAACACAATAAGCACCATGCAGACTTTTCTCCATGGGAGTAATGTCTTCAACTGTCTACGCTTTGATCGTTCACTGGAAGACTAGTAGTAGTTTCCGAAGCACATCTGGAGGCATTCTGCAATCTGTGGGACTTTAGAGTGTTTATGAAGCACAGAAATTGCATCGGCATTGAACACAATAAGCACCATGCGGACTTTTCTCCATGGGAGTATTGTCTTAAACTGTCGACGCTTTGATCGTTCCCTGGTAGACTAGTAGTAGTTTCCGAAGCACATCTGGATGCATTCTGCAATCTGTGGACCTTCAGAGTGTTGATGATACAAAGAAATTGCATCGGCATTGAACACAATAAGCACCATGCGGACTTTTCTCCATGACAGTAATGTCTTAAAGTGTCTACGCCTTGATCATTCACTGGAAGGCTAGTAGTAGTTACCGAAGCACATCTGAAGGCATTCTGTAATCTTTGGACCTTCAGAGTGTTGATGAAACACAGAAATTGCATCGGCATTGAAGACAATAAGCACCATGCGGACTTTTCTCCATGGGAGTAATGACTTACACTGTCTACGCTTTGATCGTACACTGGAAGACTAGTAGTAGTTTCCGAAACACATCTGGAGGCATTCTGAAATCTGTGGACCTTCAGAGTGTTGATGAAACACAAAAATTGCATCGGCATTGACACAATATGCACCATGCGGACATTTCTCCATGGGAGTAATGTCTTGAACTGTCCACGCTTTGATCGTATACTGGAAGACTATTAGTAGTTTTCGAAGCACATCTGGAGGCATTCTGTAATCTGTTGACCTTCAGAGTGTTGATGAAACACACAATTTTGCATTGGCATTGAACAAAATAAGCACCATGCGGACTTCTCTCCATCGGAGTAATGTCTTAAACTGTCTACGCTTTGATCGGTCCCTGGAAGACTAGTAGTAGTTTTCGAAGCACATCTGCATTCATTCTGTAATCTGTGGACCCTCAGAGTGTTGATGAAACACAGAAATTGAATCGGCATTAAACACAATAAGCACCATGCGGACTTTTCTCCATGGGAGTAATGTCTTAAACTGTCTACGATTTGATCGTTCCCTGAAAGACTAGTAGTAGTTTCCGAAGCACATCTGGAGGCATTCTGTAATCTGTGGACCTTCAGAGTGTTAATGAAACACAAAAATTGCATCGGCATTGAACACAATAAGCACCATGCAAAATTTTCTCCATGGGAGTAATGTCTTAAACTGTCTACGCTTTGATCGTTCCCTGCAAGACTAGTAGTAGTCTCTGAAGTACATCTGGATGCATTCTGTAATCTGTGGACTCTCAGAGTGTTGATGAAACACAAAAATTGCATCGGCATTGAATACAATATGCACCATGCGGACTTTTCTCTATGGGAGTAATGTCTTAAACTGTCTACGCTTTGATCGTTCCCAGAAAGACTAGTAGTAATTTCCGAAGCACATCTGGAGGCATTCTGCAATCAGTGGACCTTCAGAGTGTTGATGAAACAAAGAAATTGCATCGGCATTGAACACAATAAGCACCATGCGGACTTTTCTACATGGTAGTAATGTCTTAAACTGTCTACGCTTTGATCGTTCCCTGGAAGACTAGTAGTTGTTTCCGAAGCACATCTGGATGCATTCTGTAATCTGTGGACCTTCAGAGTGTTGATGAAACACAGAAATTGCATTGGCATTGAACACAATAAGCACCATGCGGACTTTTCTCCATGGGAGTAGTGTCTTAAACTGTCTACGCTTTGACCGTACACTGGAAGACTAGTAGTAGTTTCCGAAGCACATCTAGATGCATACTGTAATCTGTGGACCTTCAGAGTGTTGATGAAACACAGAAATTGTATCGGCATTGAACACAATAAGCACCATGCGGACTTTTCTCCATGGGAGTAATGTCTTAAACTGTCTACGATTTGATCGTTCCCTGAAAGACTAGTAGTAGTTTCCGAAGCACATCTGGAGGCATTCTGTAATCTGTGGACCTTCAGAGTGTTGATGAAACACAAAAATTGCATCGGCATTGAACACAATGAGCACCATGCGAAATTTTCTCCATGGGAGTAATGTCTTAAACAGTCTACGCTTTGATCGTTCCCTGCAAGACTAGTAGTAGTCTCTGAAGTACATCTGGATGCATTCTGTAATCTGTGGACTTTCAGAGTGTCGATGAAACACAAAAATTGCATCGGCATTGAATACAATATGCACCATGCGGACTTTTCTCTATGGGAGTAATGTCTTAAACTGTCTACGATTTGATCGTTCCCTGAAAGACTGGTAGTAGTCTACGAAGTACATCTGGATGCATTCTGCAATCTGTGGACTTTCAGAGTGTTGATGAAACACAAAAATTGCATCGGCATTGAATACAATATGCCCCATGCGGACTTTTCTAGATGGGAGTAATGTCTTACACTGTCTACGCTTTGATCGTTCACTTAAGACTAGTAGTAGTTTCCCAAGCACATCTGGAGGCATTCTGTAATCTGTGGACCTTCAGAGTGTTGATCAAACACAGAAATTGCATTGGCATTGAACACAATAAGCACCATGCGGACTTTTCTCCATGGGAGTAGTGTCTTAAACTGTCTACGCTTTGATCGTTCCCAGAAAGACTAGTAGTAGTTTCCGAAGCACATCTGGAGGCATTCTGTAATCTGTGGATCTTCAGAGTGTTGATGAAACACAAAACTTGCATCGGCGTTGAACACAATAAGCACCATGCCGACTTTTCTCTATGGGAGTAATGTCTTAAACTGTCTACGCTTTGATCGTTCACTGGAAGACTATTAGTAGTTTACGAAGCACATCTGGAGGCATTCTGTAATCTGTGGACCTTCAGAGTGTTGATGAAACACAAAACTTGCATCGGCATTTAACACAATAAGCACCATGCGGACTTTTCTCTCTGGGAGTGATGTCTTAAACTGTCTACGCTTTGATCGTTCACTGGAAGACTATTAGTAGTTTACGAAACACATCTGGAGGCATTCTGTATTCTGTGGACCTTCAGAGTGTTGATCAAACACAGAAATTGAATCGGCATTGAGCACAATAAGCACCATGTGGACTTTCTCCATGAGAGTAATGTCTTAAACTGTCTACGCTTTGATCGTTCACTGGAAGGCTAGTAGTCGTTTCCGAAGCACATCTGGAGGCATTCTGTAATCTGTGGAACTTTAGAATGTTTAAGAAACACAGAAATTGCATCGGCATTGAACACAATGAGCACCATGAGGACTTTTCTCCATGGGAGTAATGTCTTCAACTGTCTACGCTTTGGTCGTTCACTGGAAGACTATTAGTAGTTTCCGAAGCACATCTGGAGGCATTCTGTAATCTGTGAACCTTCAGAGTGTTGATGTAACACAGAAGTTGAATCAGCGTTGTACACAATAAGCACCAGGCGGACGTTTCTCCATGTGAGTAATGTCTTAAACTGTCTACGCTTTGATCGTTCACTGGAAGACTAGTAGTAGTTTCCGAAGCTCATCTGGAGGCATTCTGTAATCTGTGGACCTTCAGAGTGTTGATGAAACACAGAAATTTCATCGGCATTGAACACAATAAGCACCATGCGGACTTTTCTCCATGGGAGTAATGTCTTAAACTGTCTACGCTTTGATCGTGCACTGGAAGACTAGTAGTAGTTTCCGAAGCACATCTGGAGGCATTCTGTAATCTGTGGACCTTCAGAGTGTTGATGAAACACAGAAATTGAAACGGCATTGAACACAATAAGCACCATGTTGACTTTTCTCCATGGGAGTAATGTCTTAAACTGTCTACGCTTTGATCGTTCCCTGGAAGACTAGTAGTAGTCTCCGAAGTACATCTGGATGCATTCTGTAATATGTGGACTTTCAGAGTGTTGATGAAACACAAAAATTGCATCGGCATTGAATACAATATGCACCATGCGGACTTTTCTCTATGGGAGTAATGTCTTAAACTGACTACGCTTTGATCGTTCCCAGAAAGACTAGTGGTAATTTCCGAAGCACATCTGGAGGCATTCTGTAATCTGTGGACCTTCAGACTGTTGATGAAACACAAAAATTGCATCGGCATTGAATACAATAAGCACCATGCAGACTTTTCTACATGGGAGTAATGTCTTTAACTGTCTACGCTTTGATCGTTCCCTGGAAGACTAGTAGTAGTTTCGGAAGCACATCTGGAGGCATTCTGTAATCTGGGGACCTTCAGAGTGTTGATGAAACACAGAAATTTTATCGGCATTGAACACAATAAGCACCATGATGACTTCTCTCCATGGGAGTAATGTCTTCAACTATCTACGCTTTGATCGTTCACTGGAAGACTAGTAGTAGTTTCCGAAGCACATCTGGAGTAATTCTGTAATCTGTGGACCCTCAGAGTGTTGATGAAACATAAAAATTGCATCGGCATTGAACACAATAAGCACCATGCGGACTTTTCTCCATGGGAGTGATGTCTTAAACTGTCTCTGCTTTGATCGTTCCCTGGAAGACTAGTAGTTGTTTCCGAAGCACATCTGGATGCATTCTGTAATCTGTGGACCTTCAGAGTGTTGATGAAACACAGAAATTGCATTGGCATTGAACACAATAAGCACCATGCGGACTTTTCTCCATGGGAGTAGTGTCTTAAACTATCTACGCTTTGATCGTACACTGGAAGATTAGTTGTAGATTCCGAAGCACATCTGGAGGCATCCTGTATTCTGTGGACCTTCAAAGTGTTGATGAAACACAGAAATTGAAACGGCATTGAACACAATAAGCACCATGTTGACTTTTCTCCATGGGAGTAATGTCTTAAACTGTCTACGCTTTGATCGTTCCCTGGAAGACTAGTAGTAGTTTCCGAAGCACATCTAGATGCATACTGTAATCTGTGGAAATTCAGAGTGTTGATGAAACACAGAAATTGAATCGGCATTGAACACAATAAGCACCATGCGGACTTTTCTTCATGGGAGTAATGTCTTAAACTGTCTACGCTTTGATCGTGCACTGGAAGACTAGTAGTAGTTTCCGAAGCACATCTGGAGGCATTCTGTAATCTGTGGACCTTCAGAGTGTTGATGAAACACAGAAATTGAAACGGCATTGAACACAATAAGCACCATGCTGACTTTTCTCCATGGGAGTAATGTCTTAAACTGTCTACGCTTTGATCGTTCCCTGGAAGACTAGTAGTAGTTTCCGAAGCACATCTGTAATCTGTGGACCTTCAGAGTGTTGATGAAACAGAACAATTGCATCGGCATTGAACACAATAAATACCATGTGAAATTTTCTCCATGGGAGTAATGTCTTAAACTGTCTACGCTTTGATCGTTCCCTGGAAGACTAGTAGTAGTCTCCGAAGTACATCTGGATGCATTCTGTAATCTGTGGACTTTCAGAGTGTTGATGAAACACAAAAATTGCATCGGCATTGAATACAATATGCACCATGCGGACTTTTCTCTATGGGAGTAATGTCTTAAACTGACTACGCTTTGATCGTTCCCAGAAAGACTAGTGGTAATTTCCGAAGCACATCTGGAGGCATTCTGTAATCTGTGGACCTTCAGACTGTTGATGAAAAACAAAAATTGCATAGGCATTGAATACAATAAGCACCATGCAGACTTTTCTACATGGGAGTAATGTCTTTAACTGTCTACGCTTTGATCGTTCCCTGGAAGACTAGTAGGAGGCATTCTGTAATCTGTGGACCTTCAGAGTGTTGATGAAACACAGAAATTTTATCGGCATTGAACACAATAAGCACCATGATGACTTTTCTCCATGGGAGTAATGTCTTAAACTGTCGACTCTTTGATCGTTCCCTGGAAGACTAGTAGTTGTTTCCGAAGCACATCTGGATGCATTCTGTAATCTGTGGACCTTCAGAGTGTTGATTAAATACAGAAATTGCATTGGCATTGAACACAATAAGCACCATGCGGACTTTTCTCCATGGGGGTAGTGTCTTAAACTGTCTACGCTTTGATCGTACACTGGAAGATTAGTTGTAGATTCCGAAGCACATCTGGAGGCATCCTGTAATCTGTGGACCTTCAGAGTGTTGATGAAACACAGACATTGAATCGGCATTGAACACAATAAGCGCCATGCGGACTTTTCTCCATCAGAGTAATGTTTTAAACTGTCTACGCTTTGATCGTTCCTTGGAAGACTAGTAGTAGTTTCCGAAGCACATCCAGATGCATACTGTAATCTGTGGAAATTCAGAGTGTTGATGAAACACAGTAATTGAATCGGCATTGAACACAATAAGCACCATGCGGACTTTTCTCCATGGGAGTAATGTCTTAAACTGTCTACGATTTGATCGTTCCCTGAAAGACTAGTAGTAGTTTCCGAAGCACATCTGGAGGCATTCTGTAATCTGTGGACCTTCAGAGTGTTGATGAAACACAACAATTGCATCGGCATTGAACACAATAAGCACCATGTGAAATTTTCTCCATGGGAGTAATGTCTTAAACTGTCTACGCTTTGATCGTTCCCTGGAAGACTAGTAGTAGTCTCCGAAGTACATCTGGATGCATTCTGTAATCTGTGGACTTTCAGAGTGTTGATGAAACACAAAAATTGCATCGGCATTGAATACAATATGCACCATGCGGACTTTTCTCTATGGGAGTAATGTCTTAAACTGACTACGCTTTGATCGTTCCCAGAAAGACTAGTGGTAATTTCCGAAGCACATCTGGAGGCATTCTGTAATCTGTGGACCTTCAGACTGTTGATGAAACACAAAAATTGCATCGGCATTGAATACAATAAGCACCATGCAGACTTTTCTACATGGGAGTAATGTCTTTAACTGTCTACGCTTTGATCGTTCCCTGGAAGACTAGTAGTAGTTTCCGAAGCACATCTGGAGGCATTCTGTAATCTGTGGACCTTCAGAGTGTTGATGAAACACAGAAATTTTATCGGCATTGAACACAATAAGCACCATGATGACTTTTCTCCATGGGAGTTATGTCTTCAACTATCTACGCTTTGATCGTTCACTGGAAGACTAGTAGTAGTTTCCGAAGCACATCTGGAGGCATTCTGTAATCTGTGGACCTTCAGAGTGTTGATGAAACACAGAAATTGCATCGGCATTGAACACAATAAGCACCATGCGGACTTTTCTCCATGGGAGTAATGTCTTAAACTGTCTACGCTTTGATCTTAAATAGTCTACGATTTGATCGCTCCCTGGAAGAGTAGTAGTAGTTTCCGAAGCACATCTGGATGCATTCAGTAATCTGTGGACCTTCAGAGTGTTGATGAAACACAGAAATTGCATCAGCATTGAACACAATAAGCACCATGCGTACATTTCTCCATGGGAGTAATGTCTCAAACTGTCTCTGCTTTGATCGTTCCCTGGAAGACTAGTAGTAGTTTCCGAAGCAGATCTGAAGGCATTCTGTAATCTGTGGACCTTCAGAGTGTTGATGAAACACAAAAATTGCATCAGCATTACACAAAATTAGCACCATGCGGACTTTTCTCCATGGGAGTAATGTCTTAAACTGTCTACGCTTTGATCGTACACTGGAAGACTAGTAGTAGTTTCCGAAGCACATCTGGAGGCATTCCGTAATCTGTGGATCTTAAGAGGTTTGATGAAACACAGAATTTTGCATCGGCATCGAACACAATAGGCACAAAGCGGACTTTTCTCCATGGGAGAAAAGTCTTAAACTGTCTATGCTTTGATCGTTCACTGGAAGACTGGCATTAGTTTCCGATGCACATCTGGAGGTATTCTGTAATCTGTGGACCTTCAGAGTGTTGATTAAACACAGAAATTGATCGGCATAGAACACAATAAGCACCATGCATACTTTTCTCCATGTGAGTAATGTCTTAAACTGTCGATGCTTTGATCGTTCACTGGAAGACTGGTACTAGTTTCCGAATCACATGTGGATGCATTCTGTATGCTGTGGACCTTCAGAGTGTTGATGAAACACAAAAATTGCATCGGCATTGAACACAATAAGCACCATGCGGACTTTTCTCCATGGGAGTAATGTCCTAAACTGTCTACACTTCGATCGTTCCCTGGAAGACTAGTAGTACTTTTCAAAGCACATCTGGATGCATTCTGTAATCTGTGGATAGTCAGTGTTGATGGAACACAGAAATTCCATCGGCATTGAATACAATAAGCACCATGCGGACTTTTTTCCATGGGAGTAATGTCTTAAACTGACTACGATTTGATCGGTCCCTGAAAGACTAGTAGTAGTTTCCGAAGCACATCTGGAGGCATTCTGTAATCTGTGGACCTTCAGAGTGTTAATGAAACACAAAAATTGCATCGGCATTGAACACAATAAGCACCATGCGTACTTTTCTCCATGGGAGTAATGTCTTAAACTGTCTACGCTTTGATCGTTCCCTGGAAGACTGGTAGTAGTCTCCGAAGTACATCTGCATGCATTCTGTAATCTGCGGATTTTCAGAGTGTTCATGAAACACAAAAATTGCATCGGCATTGAATACAATATGCACCATGCGGACTTTTATCTATGGGAGTAATGTCTTAAACTGTCTACGCTTTGATCGTTCCCAGAAAGACTAGTAGTAATTTCCGAAGCACATCTGGAGGCATTCTGTAATCTGTGGACCTTCAGAGTGTTGATGAAACACAAAAATGGCATCGGCATTGAATACAATAAGCACCATGCAGACTTTTCTACATGGGAGTAATGTCATTAACTGTCTACGCTTTGATCGTTCCCTGGAAGACTAGTAGTAGTTTCCGAAGCACATCTGGAGGCATTCTTTAATCTGTGGACCTTCAGAGTGTTGATGAAACACAGATATTGGATCGGCATTGAACACAATAAGCACCATGCGGACTTTTCTCCATGGGAGTAATGTCTTCAACTATCTACGCTTTGATCGTTCACTGGAAGACTAGTAGTAGTTTCCGAAGCACATCTGGAGGCATTCTGTAATCTGTGGACCTTCAGAGTGTTGATGAAACACAAAAATTGCATCGGCATTGAACACAATAAGCACCATGCGGACTTTTCTCCATGGGAGTAATGTCTTAAACTGTCTACGCTTTGATCGTTCACTGGAAGACTAGTAGTAGTTTCCGAAGCTCATCTGGAGGCATTGTGTAATCTGTGGACCCTCAGAGTGTTGATGAAACACAGAAATTGCATCGGCATTGAACACAATAAGCACCATGCGGACTTTTCTCCATGGGAGTAATGTCTTACACTGTCTACGATTTGATCGTTCCCTGGAAGACTAGTATTAGTTTTCGAGGCACATCTGGATTCATTCAGTAATCAGTGGACCTTCAGAGTGTTGATGCGACACAGAAATTGAATCGGCATTGAACACAATAAGCACCATGTGGAGATTTCTCCACTGGAGTAATGTCTTAAACTGTCTACGCTTTGATCGTTCCCTGGAAGAGTAGTAGTAGTTTCCGAAGCACATCTGGATGCATTCAGTAATCTGTGGACCTTCAGAGTGTTGATGAAACACAGAAATTGCATCAGCATTGAACACAATAAGCACCATGCGTACATTTCTCCATGGGACTAATGTCTCAAATTGTCTCTGCTTTGATCGTTCCCTGGAAGACTAGTAGTAGTTTCCGAAGCAGATCTGAAGGCATTCTGTAATCTGTGGACCTTCAGAGTGTTGATGAAACACAAAAATTGCATCAGCATTACACAAAATTAGCACCATGCGGACTTTTCTCCATGGGAGTAATGTCTTAAACTGTCTACGCTTTGATCGTACACTGGAAGACTAGTAGTAGTTTCCGAAGCACATCTGGAGGCATTCCGTAATCTGTGGATCTTAAGAGGTTTGATGAAACACAGAATTTTGCATCGGCATCGAACACAATAGGCACCAAGCGGACTTTTCTCCATGGGAGATAAGTCTTAAACTGTCTATGCTTTGATCGTTCACTGGAAGACTGGCATTAGTTTCCGATGCACATCTGGAGGTATTCTGAAATCTGTGGACCTTCAGAGTGTTGATTGAACACAGAAATTGCATCGGCATAGAACACAATAAGCACCATGCATACTTTTCTCCATGTGAGTAATGTCTTAAACTGTCGATGCTTTGATCGTTCACTGGAAGACTGGTACTAGTTTCCGAATCACATGTGGATGCATTCTGTATGCTGTGGACCTTCAGAGTGTTGATGAAACACAAAAATTGCATCGGCATTGAACACAATAAGCACCATGCGGACTTTTCTCCATGGGAGTAATGTCCTAAACTGTCTACACTTCGATCGTTCCCTTTAAGACTAGTAGTACTTTTCAAAGCACATCTGGATGCATTCTGTAATCTGTGGATAGTCAGTGTTGATGGAACACAGAAATTCCATCGGCATTGAATACAATAAGCACCATGCGGACTTTTTTCCATGGGAGTAATGTCTTAAACTGTCTACGATTTGATCGGTCCCTGAAAGACTAGTAGTAGTTTCCGAAGCACATCTGGAGGCATTCTGTAATCTGTGGACCTTCAGAGTGTTGATGAAACACAAAAATGGCATCGGCATTGAATACAATAAGCACCATGCAGACTTTTCTACATGGGAGTAATGTCTTTAACTGTCTACGATTTGATCGTTCCCTGGAAGACTAGTATTAGTTTTCAAGGCACATCTGGATTCATTCAGTAATCAGTGGACCTTCAGAGTGTTGATGCGACACAGAAATTGAATCGGCATTGAACACAATAAGCACCATGTGGAGACATCTCCACAGGAGTAATGTCTTAAACTGTCTACGCTTTGATCGTTCCCTGGAAGACTAGTAGTAGTTTCCGAAGCACATCTGGAGGCATTCTGCAATCTGTGTAACTTCAGGGTGTTGATGAAATACAGAAATTGCATTGGCATTGAACACAATAAGCACCATGCGGACTTTTCTCCATGGGAGTAGTGACTTAAACTGTCTACGCTTTGATCGTACACTGGAAGATTAGTTGTAGATTCCGAAGCACATCTGGAGGCATTCTGTAATCTGTGGACCTTCAGAGTGTTGATGAAACACAGAAATTGTATCGGCATTGAACACAATAAGCAACATGCGGACTTTTCTCCATGAGATTAATGTCTTAAACTGTCAACGCTTTGATAGATCACTGGAAGACTAGTAGTAGTTTCCGAAGCAAATCCCGAGGCATTATGTAATCTGTGGACCTTCAGACTGTTGATGAAACACAGAAATTGCATCAGCATTGAACACAATAAGCACCATGCGTACATTTCTCCATGGGAGTAATGTCTTAAACTGTCTACGATTTGATCGCTCCCTGGAAGAGTAGTAGTAGTTTCCGAAGCACATCTGGATGCATTCAGTAATCTGTGGACCTTCAGAGTGTTGATGAAAAACAAAAACTGCATCGGCATTGAACACAATAAGCACCATGCGGACTTTTCTCCATGGGATAAATGTCTCAAACTGTCTCTGCTTTGATCGTTCACTGGAAGACTAGTAGTAGTTTCCGAAGCAGACCTGAAGGCATTCTGTAATCTGTGGACCTTCAGAGTGTTGATGAAACACAAAAATTGCATCAGCATTACACAAAATTAGCACCATGCGGACTTTTCTCCATGGGAGTAATGTCTTAAACTGTCTACGCTTTGATCGTTCACTGGAAGACTGGCATTAGTTTCCGATGCACATCTGGAGGTATTCTGTAATCTGTGGACCTTCAGAGTGTTGATTAAACACAGAAATTGCATCGGCATAGAACACAACTAGCACCATGAGGACTTTTCTCCATGGGTGTAATGTCTTAAACTGTCGTTGCTTTGATCGTTCACTGGAAGACTAGTAGTAGTTTCCGAATCACATGTGGATGCATTCTGTATGCTGTGGACCTTCAGAGTGTTGATGAAACACAAAAATTGCATCGGCATTGAACACAATAAGCTCCATGAGGACTTTTCTACATGGGAGCAATGTCTTACTTTGTCTACGCTTTGATCGTTCACTGGAAGACTAGTAATAGTTTCCGAAGCACATCTGGAGGCATTCTGTAATCTGTGGACCTTCAGAGTGTTGATGAAACACAGAAATTGGATCGGCATTGAACACAATAAGCACCATGCGGAGTTTTCTCCATGGGAGTAATGTCTTAAACTGTCTACGCTTTGATCGTTCACTGGAAGACTAGTAGTAGTTTCCGAAGCTCATCTGGATGCATTCTGTAATCTGTGGACCTTCAGAGTGTTGATGAAACACAAAAATTGCATATGCATTGAACACAATAAGCACCATGCGGACTTTTCTCCATGGGAGTATTGTCTTAAACTGTCGACGCTTTGATCGTTCCCTGGTAGACTAGTAGTAGTTTCCGAAGCACATCTGGATGCATTCTGCAATCTGTGGACCTTCAGAGTGTTGATGATACAAAGAAAATGCATCGGCATTGAACACAATAAGCACCATGCGGACTTTTCTCCATGACAGTAATGTCTTAAAGTGTCTACGCCTTGATCGTTCACTGGAAGACTAGTAGTAGTTACCAAAGCACATCTGAAGGCATTCTGTAATCTTTGGACCTTCAGAGTGTTGATGAAACACAGAAATTGCATCGGCATAGAAGACAATAAGCACCATGCGGACTTTTCTCCATGATAGTAATGACTTAAACTGTCTACGCTTTGATCGTACACTGGAAGATTAGTAGTAGTTTTCGAAGCACATCTGGAGGCACTCTGTAATCTGTTGACCTTCAGAGTGTTGATGAAACACACAATTTTGCATTGGCATTGAACAAAATAAGCACCATGCGGACTTTTCTCCATCGGAGTAATGTCTTAAACTGTCTACGCTTTGATCGGTCCCTGGAAGACTAGTAGTAGTTTTCGAAGCACATCTGCATTCATTCTGTAATCTGTGGACCCTCAGAGTGTTGATGAAACACAGAAATTGAATCGGCATTGAACACAATAAGCATGATGCGGACTTTTCTCCATGGGAGTAATGTCTTAAACTGTCTACGATTTCATCGTTCCCTGAAAGACTAGTAGTAGTTTCCGAAGCACATCTGGAGGCATTCTGTAATCTGTGGACCTTCAGAGTGTTGATGAATCACAAAAATTGCATCGGCATTGAACACAATAAGCACCATGCGAAATTTTCTCAATGGGAGTAATGTCTTAAACTGTCTACGCTTTGATCGTTCCCTGCAAGACTAGTAGTAGTCTCTGAAGTACATCTGGATGCATTCTGTAATCTGTGGACTTTCAGAGTGTTGATGAAACACAAAAATTGCATCGGCATTGAATACAATATGCATCATGCGGACTTTTCTCCATGGGAGTAATGTCTTAAACTGTCTACGCTTTGATCGTTCCCAGAAAGACTAGTAGTAATTTCCGGAGCACATCTGGAGGCATTCTGCAATCAGTGGACCTTCAGAGTGTTGATGAAACAAAGAAATTGCATCGGCATTGAACACAATAAGCACCATGCGGACTTTTCTCCATGGTAGTATTGTCTTAAACTGTCTACGCTTTGGTCGTTCCCTGGAAGACTAGTAGTTGTTTCCGAAGCACATCTGGATGCATTCTGTAATCTGTGGACCTTCAGAGTGTTGATGAAACACAGAAATTGCATTGGCATTGAACACAATAAGCACCATGCGGACTTTTCTCCATGGGAGTAGTGTCTTAAACTGTCTACGCTTTGATCGTACACTGGAAGATAAGTTGTAGATTCCGAAGCACATCCGGAGGCATTCTGTAATATGTGGACCTTCAGAGTGTTGATGAAACACAGAAATTGTATCGGCATTGAACACAATAAGCACCATGCGGACTTTTCTCCATGAGATTAATGTCTTAAACTATCTACGCTTTGATAGATCACTGGAAGACTAGTAGTAGTTTCCGAAACACATCCCGAGGCATTATGTAATCTGTGGACCTTCAGAGTGTTGATGAAACACAGAAATTGCATCAGCATTGAACACAATAAGCACCATGCGTACTTTTTTCCATGGGAGTAATGTCTTAAACTGTCTACGCTTTGATCGCTCCCTGGAAGAGTAGTATTAGTTTCCGAAGCACATCTGGATGCATTCAGTAATCTGTGGACCTTCAGAGTGTTGATGAAACACAAAAATTGCATCGGCATTGAACACAATAAGCACCATGCGGACTTTTCTCCATCGGAGTAATGTCTTAAACTGTCTACGCTTTTGATCGTTCCCTGGAAGACTAGTAGTAGTTTCCGAAGCAGATCTGAAGGCATTCTGTAATCTGTGGACCTTCAGAGTGTTGATGAAACACAAAAATTGCATCAGCATTACACACAATTAGCACCATGCGGACTTTTCTCCATGGGAGTAATGTCTTAAACTGTCTACGCTTTGACCGTACACTGGAAGACTAGTATTAGTTTCTGAAGCACATCTAGATGCATTCTGCAATCTGTGGAACTTTAGAGTGTTTATGAAGCACAGAAATTGCATCGGCATTGAACACAATAAGCACCATGAGGACTTTTCTACATGGGAGTAATGTCTTACTTTGTCTACGCTTTGATCGTTCACTGGAAGACTAGTAGTAGTTTCCGAAGCACATCTGGAGGCATTCTGTAATCTGTGGACCTTCAGAGTGTTGATGAAACACAGAAATTGGATCGGCATTGAACACAATAAGCACCATGCGGAGTTTTCTCCATGGGAGTAATGTCTTAAACTGTCTACGCTTTGATCGTTCACTGGAAGACTAGTAGTAGTTTCCGAAGCTCATCTGGATGCATTCTGTAAGCTGTGGACCTTCAGAGTGTTGATGAAACACAAAAATTGCATATGCATTGAACACAATAAGCACCATGCGGACTTTTCTCCATGGGAGTATTGTCTTAAACTGTCGACGCTTTGATCGTTCCCTGGTAGACTAGTAGTAGTTTCCGAAGCACATCTGGATGCATTCTGCAATATGTGGACCTTCAGTGTGTTGATGATACAAAGAAATTGCATCGGCATTGAACACAATAAGCACCATGCGGACTTTTCTCCATGACAGTAATGTCTTAAAGTGTCTACGCCTTGATCGTTCACTGGAAGACTAGTAGTAGTTACCAAAGCACATCTGAAGGCATTCTGTAGTCTTTGGACCTTCAGAGTGTTGATGAAACACAGAAATTGCATCGTCATTGAAGACAATAAGCACCATGCGGACTTTTCTCCATGGGAGTAATGACTTAAACTGTCTACGCTTTGATCGTACACTGGAAGACTAGTAGTAGTTTTCGAAGCACATCTGGAGGCACTCTGTAATCTGTTGACCTTCAGAGTGTTGATGAAACACACAATTTTGCATTGGCATTGAACAAAATAAGCACCATGCGGACTTTTCTCCATCGGAGTAATGTCTTAAACTGTCTACGCTTTGATCGGTCCCTGGAAGACTAGTAGTAGTTTTCGAACCACATCTGCATTCATTCTGTAATCTGTGGACCCTCAGAGTGTTGATGATACACAGAAATTGAATCGGCATTGAACACAATAAGCACCATGCGGACTTTTCTCCATGGGAGTAATGTCTTAAACTGTCTACGATTTGATCGTTCCCTGAAAGACTAGTAGTAGTTTCCGAAGCACATCTGGAGGCATTCTGTAATCTGTGGACCTTCAGAGTGTTGATGAAACACAAAAATTGCATCGGTATTGAACACAATAAGCACCATGCGAAATTTTCTCCATGATAGTAATGTCTTAAACTGTCTACGCTTTGATCGTTCCCTGCAAGACTAGTAGTAGTCTCTGAAGTACATCTGGATGCATTCTGTAATCTGTGGACTTTCAGAGTGTTGATGAAACACAAAAATTGCATCGGCATTGAATACAATATGCATCATGCGGACTTTTCTCTATGGGAGTAATGTCTTAAACTGTCTACGCTTTGATCGTTCCCAGAAAGACTAGTAGTAATTTCCGAAGCACATCTGGAGGCATTCTGCAATCAGTGGACCTTCAGAGTGTTGATGAAACAAAGAAATTGCATCGGCATTGAACACAATAAGCACCATGCGGACTTTTCTCCATGGTAGTAATGTCTTAAACTGTCTATGCTTTGATCGTTCCCTGGAAGACTAGTAGTTGTTTCCGAAGCACATCTGGATGCATTCTGTAATCTGTGGTTCTTCAGAGTGTTGATGAAACACAGAAATTGATTGGCATTGAACACAATAAGCACCATGCGGACTTTTCTCCATGGGAGTAGTGTCTTAAACTGTCTACGCTTTGATCGTACACTGGAAGATAAGTTGTAGATTCCGAAGCACATCTGGAGGCATTCTGTAATCTGTGGACCTTCAGAGTGTTGATGAAACACAGAAATTGTATCGGCATTGAACACAATAAGCACCATGCGGACTTTTCTCCATGAGATTAATGTCTTAAACTGTCTACGCTTTGATAGATCACTGGAAGACTAGTAGTAGTTTCCGAAGCACATCCCGAGGCATTATGTAATCTGTGGACCTTCAGAGTGTTGATGAAACACAGAAATTGCATCAGCATTGAACACAATAAGCACCATGCGTACTTTTTTCCATGGGAGTAATGTCTTAAACTGTCTACGCTTTGATCGCTCCCTGGAAGTGTAGTATTAGTTTCCGAAGCACATCTGGATGCATTCAGTAATCTGTGGACCTTCAGAGTGTTGATGAAACACAAAAATTGCATCGGCATTGAACACAATAAGCACCATGCGGTCTTTTCTCCATCGGAGTAATGTCTTAAATTGTCTACGCTTTTGATCGTTCCCTGGAAGGCTAGTAGTACTTTCCGAAGCAGATCTGAAGGCATTCTGTAGTCTGTGGACCTTCAGAGTGTTGATGAAACACAAAAATTGCATCAGCATTACACACAATTAGCACCATGCGGACTTATCTCCATGGGAGTAATGTCTTAAACTGTCTACGCTTTGACCGTACACTGGAAGACTAGTAGTAGTTTCTGAAGCACATCTAGATGCATACTGTAATCTGTGGACCTTCAGAGTGTTGATGAAACACAGAAATTGAATCGGCATTGAACACTATAAGCACCATGCGGACTTTTCTCCATGGAAGTAATGTCTTAAACTGTCTACGATTTGATCGATCCCTGGTAGACTAGTAGTAGTTTCCGAAGCACATCTGGAGGCATTCCGTAATCTGTGGACCATCAGAGTGTTGATGAAAAACAAAAATTGCATCGGCATTGAACACAATAAGCACCATGCGTACTTTTCTCCATGGGAGTAATGTCTTAAACTGTCTACGCTTTGATCGTTCCCAGAAAGACTGGTCGTAGTCTCCGAAGTACATCTGGATGCATTCTGCAATCTGTGGACTTTCAGAGTGTTGATGAAACACAAAAATTGCATCGGCATTGAATACAATATGCACCATGCGGACTTTTATCTATGGGAGTAATGTCTTAAACTGTCTACGCTTCGATCGTTCCCAGAAAGACTAGTAGTAATTTCCGAAGCACATCTGGAGGCATTCTGTAATCTGTGGACCTTCAGAGTGTTGATGAAACACAAAAATGGCATCGGCATTGAATACAATAAGCACCATGCAGACTTTTCTACATGGGAGTAATGTCTTACACTGTCTACGCTTTGATCGTTCAATGGAAGACTAGTAGTAGTTTCCCAAGCACATCTGGAAACAATCTGTAATCTGTGGACCTTCAGAGTGTTGATGAAACACAAAAATGGCATCGGCATTGAATACAATAAGCACCATGCAGACTTTTCTACATGGGAGTAATGTCTTACACTGTCTACGCTTTGATCGTTCACTGGAAGAGTAGTAGTAGTTTCCAAAGCACATCTGGAGGCATTCTGTAATCTGTGGACCTTCAGAGTGTTGATGAAACACAGAAATTGGATCGGCATTGAACACAATAAGCACCATGCGGAGTTTTCTCCATGGGAGGAATGTCTTAAACTGTCTACGCTTTGTTCGTTCACTGGAAGACTAGTAGTAGTTTCCGAAGCTCATCTGGATGCATTCTGTAATCTGTGGACCTTCAGAGTTTTGATGAAACACAAAAATTGCATCGGCATTGATCACAATAAGCACCATGCGGACTTTTCTCCATGGGAGTAATGTCTTAAACTGTCGACGCTTTGATCGTTCCCTGGTAGATTAGTAGTAGTTTCCGAAGCACATCTGGATGCATTCTGCAATCTGTGGACCTTCAGAGTGTTGATGATACAAAGAAATTGCATCGGCATTGAACACAATAAGCACCATGCGGACTTTTCTCCATGACAGTAATGTCTTAAAGTGTCTACGCCTTGATCGTTCACTGGAAGACTAGTAGCAGTTACCGAAGCACATCTGAAATCATTCTGTAATCTTTGGACCTTCAGAGTGTTGATGAAACACAGAAATTGCATCGGCATTGAAGACAATAAGCACCATGCGGACTTTTCTCCATGGGAGTAATGACTTAAACTGTCTACGCTTTGATCGTACACTGGAAGACTAGTAGTAGTTTCCGAAGCACATCTGGAGGCATTCTGAAATCTGTGGACCTTCAGAGTGTTGATAAAACACAAAAATTGCATCGGCATTGACACAATAAGCACCATGCGGACTTTTCTCCATGGGAGTAATGTCTTGAACTGTCCACGCATTGATCGTATACTGGAAGACTAGTAGTAGTTTTCGAAGCACATCTGGAGGCATTCTGTAATCTGTTGACCTTCAGAGTGTTGATGAAACACGCAATTTTGCATCGGCATTGAACACAATAAGCACCATGCGGACTTTTCTCCATCGGAGTAATGTCTTAAACTGTCTACGCTTTGATCGGTCCCTGGAAGACTAGTAGTAGTTTTCGAACCACATCTGCATTCATTCTGTAATCTGTGGACCCTCAGAGTGTTGATGAAACACAGAAATTGAATCGGCATTGAACACAATAAGCACCATGCGGACTTTTCTCCATGGGAGTAATGTCTTAAACTGTCTACGATTTGATCGTCCCCTGAAAGACTAGTAGTAGTTTCCGAAGCACATCTGGAGGCATTCTGTAATCTGTGGACCTTCAGAGTGTTGATGAAACACAAAAATTGCATCGGCATTGAACACAATAAGCACCATGCGAAATTTTCTCCATGGGAGTAATGTCTTAAACTGTCTACGCTTTGATCGTTCCCAGAAAGACTGGTAGTAGTCTCCGAAGTACATCTGGATGCATTCTGCAATCTGTGGACTTTCAGAGTGTTGATGAAACACAAAAATTGCATCGGCATTGAATACAATATGCACCATGCGGACTTTTATCTATGGGAGTAATGTCTTAAACTGTCTACGCTTTGATCGTTCCCGGAAAGACTAGTAGTAATTTCCGAAGCACATCTGGAGGCATTCTTTAATCTGTGGACCTTCAGAGTGTTGATGAAACACAAAAATGGCATCGGCATTGAATAAAATAAGCACCATGCAGACTTTTCTACATGGGAGTAATGTCTTACACTGTCTACGCTTTGATCGTTCACTGGAAGACTAGTAGTAGTTTCCCAAGCACATCTGGAGGCATTCTGTAATCTGTGGACCTTCAGAGTGTTGATGAAACACAGAAATTGCATCGGCATTGAAGACAATAAGCACCATGCGGACTTTTCTCCATGGGAGTAATGTCTTCAACTGTCTACGCTTTGATCGTTCACTGGAAGACTAGTAGTAGTTTCCGAAGCACATCTAAAGGCATTCTGCAATCTGTGGAACTTTAGAGTGTTTATGAAACACAGAAATTGCATCGGCATTGAACACAATAAGCACCATGAGGACTTTTCTACATGGGAGTAATGTCTTACACTGTCTACGCTTTGATCGTTCACTGGAAGACTAGTAGTAGTTTCCGAAGCACATCTGGAGGCATTCTGCAATCTGTGGACCTTCAGAGTGTTGATGAAACACAGAAACTGGATCGGCATTGAACACAATAAGCACCATGCGGAGTTTTCTCCATGGGAGGAATGTCTTAAACTGTCTACGCTTTGATCGTTCACTGGAAGACTAGTAGTAGTTTCCGAAGCTCATCTGGATGCATTCTGTAATCTGTGGACCTTCAGAGTGTTGATGAAACACAAAAATTGCATCGGCATTGAACACAATAAGCACCATGCGGACTTTTCTCCATGACAGTAATGTCTTAAAGTGTCTACGCCTTGATCGTTCACTGGAAGACTAGTAGTAGTTACCGAAGCACATCTGAAGGCATTCTGTAATCTTTGGACCTTCAGAGTGTTGATGAAACACAGAAATTGCATCGGCATTGAAGACAATAAGCACCATGCGGACTTTTCTCCATGGGAGTAATGACTTAAACTGTCTACGCTTTGATCGTACACTGGAAGACTAGTAGTAGTTTCCGAAGCACATCTGGAGGCATTCTGAAATCTGTGGACCTTCAGAGTGTTGATAAAACACAAAAATTGCATCGGCATTGACACAATAAGCACCATGCGAAATTTTCTCCATGGGAGTAATGTCTTAAACTGTCTACGCTTTGATCGTTCCCTGGAAGACTAGTAGTAATTTCTGAAGTACATCTGGATGCATTCTGTAATCTGTGGACTTTCAGAGTGTTGATGAAACACAAAAATTGCATCGGCATTGAATACAATATGCACCATGCGGACTTTTCTCGATGGGAGTAATGTCTTAAACTGTCTACGCTTTGATCGTTCCCAGAAAGACCAGTAGTAATTTCCGAAGCACATCTGGAGGCATTCTGCAATCAGTGGACCTTCAGAGTGTTGATGAAACAAAGAAATTGCATCGGCATTGAACACAATAAGCACCATGCGGACTTTTCTACATGGTAGTAATGTCTTAAACTGTCTACGCTTTGATCGTTCCCTGGAAGACTAGTAGTTGTTTCCGAAGCACATCTGGATGCATTCTGTAATCTGTGGACCTTCAGAGTGTTGATGAAACACAGAAATTGCATTGGCATTGAACACAATAAGCACCATGCGGACTTTTCTCCATGGAGTAGTGTCTTAAACTGTCTACGCTTTGATCGTACACTGGAAGATATGTTGTAGATTCCGAACACATCTGGAGGCACTCTGTAATCTGTGGACCATCAGAGTGTTGATGAAACACAGAAATTGTATCGGCATTGAACACAATAAGCACCATGCGGACTTTTCTCCATGAGATTAATGTCTTAAACTGTCTACGCTTTGATAGATCACTGGAAGACTAGTAGTAGTTTCCGAAGCACATCCCGAGGCATTATGTAATCTGTGGACCTTCAGAGTGTAGATGAAACACAGAAATTGCATCAGCATTGAACACAATAAGCACCATGCGTACTTTTTTCCATGGGAGTAATGTCTTAAACTGTCTACGCTTTGACCGTACACTGGAAGACTAGTAGTAGTTTCCGAAGCACATCTAGATGCATACTGTAATCTGTGGACCTTCAGATTGTTGATGAAACACAGAAATTGAATCGGCATTGAACACAATAAGCACCATGCGGACTTTTCTCCATCGGAGTAATGTCTTAAACTGTCTACGATTTGATCGGTCCCTGGAAGACTAGTAGTAGTTTCCGAAGCTCATCTGGAGGCATTCTGTAATCTGTGGACCTTCAGACTGTTGATGAAACACAAAAATTGCATCGGCATTGCACACAATAAGCACCATGCGTACTTTTCTCCATGGGAGTAATGTCTTAAACTGTCTACGATTTGATCGCTCCCTGGAAGACTGGTAGTAGTCTCCGAAGTACAACTGTATGCATTCTGTAATCTGTGGACTTTCAGAGGGATGATGAAACACAAAAATTGCATCGGCATTGAATACAATATGCATCATGCGGACTTTTATCTATGGGAGTAATGTCTTAAACTGTCTACGCTTTGATCGTTCCCAGAAAGACTAGTAGTAATTTCCGAAGCACATCTGGAGGCATTCTGTAATCTGTGGACCTTCAGAGTGTTGATGAAACACAGAACTTGCATCGGCATTGAACACAATAAGCACCATGCGGACTTTTCTCCATGGGAGTAATGTCTTAAACTGTCTACGCTTTGATCGTTCCCTGGAAGACTAGTAGTAGTTTCCGAAGCACATCTAGATGCATACTGTAATCTGTGGACCTTCAGAGTGTTGATGAAACACAGAAATTGAATCGGCATTGAACACAATAAGCACCATGCGGACTTTTCTCCATGGGAGTAATGTCTTAAACTGTCTACGATTTGATCGGTCCCTGGAAGACTAGTAGTAGTTTCCAAAGCTCATCTGGAAGCATTCTGTAATCTGTGGACCTTCAGAGTGTTGATGAAACATAAAAATTGCATCGGCATTGAAGACAATAAGAACCATGCGGACTTTTCTCCATGGGAGTAATGACTTAAATTGTCTACGCTTTGATCGTACACTGGAAGACTAGTAGTAGTTTCCGAAGCACATCTGGAGGCATTCTGAAACCTGTGGACCTTCAGAGTGCTGATAAAACACAAAAATTGCATCGGCATTGAACACAATGAGCACCATGCGGACTTTTCTCCATGGGAGTAAGGTCTTGAACTGTCTACGCTTTGATCGTATACTGGAACACTAGTAGTAGTTTCCGAAGCACATCTGGAGGCATTCTGTAATCTGTGGACCTTCAGAGTGTTGATGAAACACACAATTTTCCATCGGCATTGAACACAATAAGCACTATGCGGACTTTTCTCCATGGGAGTAATGACTTAAACTGTCTACGCTTTGATCGTACACTGGAAGACTAGTAGAAGTTTCCGAAGCACATCTGGAGGCATTCTGAAATCTGTGGACCTTCAGAGTGTTGATGAAACACAAAAATTGCATCGGCATTGACACAATAAGCAACATGCGGACTCTTCTCCATGGGAGTAATATCTTGAACTGTCCACACTTTGATCGTATACTGGAAGACTAGTAGTAGTTTCCGAAGCACATCTGGAGGCATTCTGTAATCTGTTGACCTTCAGAGTGTTGATGAAACACACAATTTTGCATCGGCATTGAACACAATAAGCACCATGCGGACTTTTCTCCATCGGAGTAATGTCTTAAACTGTCTACGCTTTGATCGTTCCCTGGAAGACTAGTAGTAGTTTTGGAAGCACATCTGCATCATTCTGTAATCTGTAGACCCTCATAGTGTTAATGAAACACAGAAATTGAATCGGCATCGAACACAACAAGCACCATGCGGACTTTTCTCCATGGGAGTAATGTCTTAAACTGTCTACGATTTGATCGTTCCCTGAAAGACTAGTAGTAGTTTCCGAAGCACATCTGGAGGCATTCTGTAATCTGTGGACCTTCAGAGTGTTGATGAAACACAAAAATTGCATCGGCATTTAATACAATAAACACCATCCAGACTTTTCTACATGGGAGTAATGTCTTTAACTGTCTACGCTCTGATCGTTCCCTGGAAGACTAGTAGTAGTTTCCGAAGCACATCTGGAAGCATTCTGTAATCTGTGGACCTTCAGAGTGTTGATGAAACACAAAACTTGCATCGGCGTTGAACACAATAAGCACCATGCTGACTTTTCTCTATGGGAGTAAGGTCTTAAACTGTCTACGCTTTGATTGTTCACTGGAAGACTATTAGTAGTTTACGAAGCACATCTGGAGGCATTCTGTAGTCTGTGGACCTACGGAGTGTTGATCAAACACAGAAATTGAATCGGCATTGAGCACAATAAGCACCATGAGGACTTTCTCCATGAGAGTAATGTCTTAAACTGTCTACGTTTTGATCGTTCACTGGAAGGCTAGTAGTAGTTTCCGAAGCACATCTGGAGGCATTCTGCAATCTGTGGAACTTTAGAGTGTTTAAGAAACACAGAAATTGCATCGGCATTGAACACAATAAGCACCATGAGGACTTTTCTCCATGGGAGTAATGTCTTCAACTGTCTACGCTTTGATCGTATACTGGAACACTAGTAGTAGTTTCCGAAGCACATCTGGAGGCATTCTATAATCTGTGGACCTTCAGAGTGTTGATGAAACACAGAAATTTCATCGGCATTGAACACAATATGCACCATGCGGACTTGTCTCTATGGGAGTAATGTCTTAAACTGTCGACGCTTTGATCGTTCCCTGGTAGACTAGTAGTAGTTTCTGAAGCACATCTGGAGGCATTCTGTAATCTGTGGACCTTCAGAGTGTTGATGAAACACAGAAATTGCATCGGCATTGAACACAATAAGCACCATGCGGACTTTTCTCCATGGGAGTAATGTCTTAAACTGTCTACGCTTTGATCGTTCCCTGGAAGACTAGTAGTAGTTTCCGAAGCACATCTAGATGCATACTGTAATCTGTGGACCTTTAGAGTGTTGATGAAACACAGAAATTGAATCGGCATTGAACACAATAAGCACCATGCGGACTTTTCTCCATGGGAGTAATGTCTTAAACTGTCTACGATTTGATCGGTCCCTGGAAGACTAGTAGTAGTTTCCAAAGCTCATCTGGAAGCATTCTGTAATCTGTGGACCTTCAGAGTGTTGATGAAACATAAAAATTGCATCGGCATTGAACACAATAAGCACCATGCGTACTTTTCTCCATGGGAGTAATGTCTTAAACTGTCTACGCTTTGATCGTTCACTGGAAGACTGGTAGTAGTCTCCGAAGTACATCTGGATGCATTCTGTAATCTGTGGACTTTCAGAGTGCTGATGAAACACAAAAATTGCATCGGCATTGAATACAATATGCACCATGCGGACTTTTATCTATTGGAGTAATGTCTTAAACTGTCTACGCTTTGATCGTTCCCAGAAAGACTAGTAGTAATTTCCGAAGCACATCTGGAGGCATTCTGAAATCTGAGGACCTTCAGAGTGTTGATGAAACACAGAAATTGCATCGGCATTGAACACAATAAGCACCATGCGGACTTTTCTCCATGACAGTAATGTCTTAAAGTGTCTACGCCTTGATCGTTCACTGGAAGACTAGTAGTAGTTACCGAAGCACATCTGAAGGCATTCTGTAATCTTTGGACCTTCAGAGTGCTGATTAAACACCGAAATTGCATCGGCATTGAAGACAATAAGAACCATGCGGACTTCTCTCCATGGGAGTAATGACTTAAATTGTCTACGCTTTGATCGTACACTGGAAGACTAGTAGTAGTTTCCGAAGCACATCTGGAGGCATTCTGAAACCTGTGGACCTTCAGAGTGCTGATAAAACACAAAAATTGCATCGGCATTGAACACAATAAGCACCATGCGGACTTTTCTCCATGGGAGTAATGTCTTGAACTGTCTACGCTTTGATCGTATACTGGAACACTAGTAGTAGTTTCCGAAGCACATCTGGAGGCATTCTGTAATCTGTGGACCTTCAGAGTGTTGATGAAACACACAATTTTCCATCGGCATTGAACACAATAAGCACCATGCGGACTTTTCTCCATGGGAGTAATGACTTAAACTGTCTACGCTTTGATCGTACACTGGAAGACTAGTAGAGTTTCCGAAGCACATCTGGAGGCATTCTGAAATCTGTGGACCTTCAGAGTGTTGATGAAACACAAAAATTGCATCGGCATTGAAGACAATAAGCACCATGCGGACTTTTCTCCATGGGAGTAATGTCTTAAACTGTCTACGATTAGATCGTTCCCTGAAAGACTAGTAGTAGTTTCCGAAGCACATCTGGAGGCATTCTGTAATCTGTGGACCTTCAGAGTGTTGATGAAACACAAAAATTGCATCGGCATTTAATACAATAAACATCATCCAGACTTTTCTACATGGGAGTAATGTCTTTAACTGTCTACGCTCTGATCGTTCCCTGGAAGACTAGTAGTAGTTTCCGAAGCACATCTGGAAGCATTCTGTAATCTGTGGACCTTCAGAGTGTTGATGAAACACAAAACTTGCATCGGCGTTGAACACAATAAGCACCATGCTGACTTTTCTCTATGGGAGTAAGGTCTTAAACTGTCTACGCTTTGATTGTTCACTGGAAGACTATTAGTAGTTTACGAAGCACATCTGGAGGCATTCTGTAGTCTGTGGACCTACGGAGTGTTGATCAAACACAGAAATTGAATCGGCATTGAGCACAATAAGCACCATGAGGACTTTCTCCATGAGAGTAATGTCTTAAACTGTCTACGTTTTGATCGTTCACTGGAAGGCTAGTAGTAGTTTCCGAAGCACATCTGGAGGCATTCTGCAATCTGTGGAACTTTAGAGTGTTTAAGAAACACAGAAATTGCATCGGCATTGAACACAATAAGCACCATGAGGACTTTTCTCCATGGGAGTAATGTCTTCAACTGTCTACGCTTTGATCGTATACTGGAACACTAGTAGTAGTTTCCGAAGCACATCTGGAGGCATTCTATAATCTGTGGACCTTCAGAGTGTTGATGAAACACAGAAATTTCATCGGCATTGAACACAATATGCACCATGCGGACTTGTCTCTATGGGAGTAATGTCTTAAACTGTCTACGCTTTGATCGTTCCCAGAAAGACTAGTAGTAATTTCCGAAGCACATCTGGTGGCATTCTGTAATCTGTGGACCTTCAGAGTGTTGATGAAACAGAAAAATTGCATCGGCATTGAATACAATAAGCACCATGCAGACTTATCTACATGGGAGTAATGTCTTTAACTGTCTACGCTTTGATCGTTCCCTGGAAGACTAGTAGTAGCTTCCGAAGCTCATCTGGATGCATTCTGTAATCTGTGGAGCTTCAGAGTGTTGATGAAACACAAAAATTGCATCGGCATTGAACACAATAAGCACCATGCGGACTTTTCTCCATGGGAGTAATGTCTTAAACTGTCGACGCTTTGATCGTTCCCTGGTAGACTAGTAGTAGTTTCCGAAGCACATCTGAATGCATTCTGCAATCTGTGGACCTTCAGAGTGTTGATGAAACAAAGAAATTGCATCTGCATTGAACACAATAATCACCATGCGGACTTTTCTCCATGACAGTAATGTCTTAAAGTGTCTACGCCCTGATCGTTCACTGGAAGACTAGTAGTAGTTACCGAAGCACATCTGAAGGCATTCTGTAATCTTTGGACCTTCAGAGTGTTGATGAAACACAGAAATTGCATCGGCATTGAAGACAATAAGCACCATGCGGAATTTTCTCCATGGGAGTAATGACTTAAACTGTCTACGCTTTGATCGTACCCTGGAAGACTAGTAGTAGCTTCCGAAGCTCATCTGGATGCATTCTGTAATCTGTGGAACTACAGAGTGTTGATGAAACACAAAAATTGCATCGGCATTGAATACAATAAGCACCATGCAGACTTATCTACATGAGAGTAATGTCTTAAACTGTCTAAGCTTTGATCGTTCCCTGGAAGACTGGTAGTAGTCTCCGAAGTACATCTGGATGCATTCTGTAATCTGTGGACTTACAGAGTGTTGATGAAACACAAAAATAGCATCGGCATTGAATACAATATGCATCATGCGGACTTTTATCTATGGGAGTAATGTCTTAAACTGTCTACGCTTTGGTCGTTCCCAGAAAGACTAGTAGTAATTTCCGAAGCAAATCTGGAGGCATTCTGTAATCTGAGGACCTTCAGAGTGTTGATGAAACACAAAAATTGCATCGGCATTGAATACAATAAGCACCATGCAGACTTTTCTACATGGGAGTAATGTCTTTAACTGTCTACGCTTTGATCGTTCCCTGGAAGACTAGTAGTAGTTTCCGAAGCACATCTGGAGGCATTCTGTAATCTGTGGACCTTCAGAGTGTTGATGAAACACATTAATTGCATCGGCATTGAACACAATAAGCATCATGCGATTTTTTCTCCATGGGAGTAATGTCTTAAACTGTCTACGCTTTGATCGTTCCCTGGAAGACTAGTAGTAGTTTCCGAAGCACATCTAGATGCATACTGTAATCTGTGGACCTTCCGAGTGTTGATGAAACACAGAAATTGAATCGGCATTGAACACAATAAGCACCATGCGGACTTTTCTCCATGGGAGTAATGTCTTAAACTGTCTACGATTTGATCGGTCCCTGTAAGACTAGTAGTAGTTTCCAAAGCTCATCTGGAAGCATTCTGTAATCTGTGGACCTTCAGAGTGTTGATGAAACACAAAAATTGCATCGGCATTGAACACAATAAGCACCATGCGAAATTTTCTCCATGGGAGTAATGTCTTAAACTGTCTACGCTTTGATCGTTCCCTGGAAGACTAGTAGTAATTTCTGAAGTACATCTGGATGCATTCTGTAATCTGTGGAATTTCAGAGTGTTGATGAAACACAAAAATTGCATCGGCATTGAATACCATATGCACCATGCGGACTTTTCTCTATGGGAGTAATGTCTTAAACTGTCTACGCTTTGATCGTTCCCAGAAAGACTAGTAGTAATTTCCGAAGCACATCTGGAGGCATTCTGCAATCAGTGGACCTTCAGAGTGTTGATGAAACAAAGAAATTGCATCGGCATTGAACACAATAAGCACCATGCGGACTTTTCTCCATGGGAGTAATGTCTTAAACTGTCTATGCTTTGGTCGTTCCCAGAAAGACTAGTAGTAATTTCCGAAGCACATCTGGAGGCATTCTGTAATCTGAGGACCTTCAGAGTGTTGATGAAACACAAAAATTGCATCGGCATTGAATACAATAAGCACCATGCAGACTTTTCTACATGGGAGTAATGTCTTTAACTGTATACGCTTTGATCGTTCCCTGGAAGACTAGTAGCAGTTTCCGAAGCACATCTGGAGGCATTCTGTAATCTGTGGACCTTCAGAGTGTTGATGAAACACATTAATTGCATCGGCATTGAACACAATAAGCATCATGCGCACTTTTCTCCATGGGAGTAATGTCTTAAACTGTCTACGCTTTGATCGTTCCCTGGAAGACTAGTAGTAGTTTCCGAAGCACATCTAGATGCATACTGTAATCTGTGGACCTTCAGAGTGTTGATGAAACACAGAAATTTAATCGGCATTGAACACAATAAGCACCATGCGGACTTTTCTCCATGACAGTAATGTCTTAAAGTGTCTACGCCTTGATCGTTCACTGGAAGACTAGTAGTAGTTACCGAAGCACATCTGAAGGCATTCTGTAATCTTTGGACCTTCAGAGTGTTGATGAAACACAGAAATTGCATCGGCATTGAAGACAATAAGAACCATGCGGACTTTTCTCCATGGGAGTAATGACTTAAACTGTCTACGTTTTGATCGTACACTGGAAGACTAGTAGTAGTTTCCGAAGCACATCTGGAGGCATTTTGAAACCTGTGGACCTTCAGAGTGCTGATGAAACACAAAAATTGCATCGGCATTGAACACAATAAGCACCATGCGGACTTTTCTCCATGGGAGTAAGGTCTTGAACTGTCTACGCTTTGATCGTATACTAGAACACTAGTAGTAGTTTTCGAAGCACATCTGGAGGCATTCTGTAATCTGTGGACCTTCAGAGTGTTGATGAAACACAGAAATTTCATCGGCATTGAACACAATATGCACCATGCGGACTTGTCTCTATGGGAGTAATGTCTTAAACTGTCTACGCTTTGATCGTTCCCAGAAAGACTAGTAGTAATTTCCGAAGCACATCTGGTGGCATTCTGTAATCTGTGGACCTTCAGAGTGTTGATGAAACAGAAAAATTGCATCGGCATTGAATACAATAAGCACCATGCAGACTTTTCTACATGGGAGTAATGTCTTTAACTGTCTACGCTTTGATCGTTCCCTGGAAGACTAGTAGTAGTTTCCGAAGCACATCTGGAGGCATTCTGTAATCTGTGGACCTTCAGAGTGTTGATGAAACACATTAATTGCATCGGCATTGAACACAATAAGCATCATGCGCACTTTTCTCCATGGGAGTAATGTCTTAAACTGTCTACGCTTTGATCGTTCCCTGGAAGACTAGTAGTAGTTTCCGAAGCACATCTAGATGCATTCTGTAATCTGTGGACCTTCCGAGTGTTGATGAAACACAGAAATTGAATCGGCATTGAACACAATAAGCACCATGCTGACTTTTCTCTATGGGAGTAAGGTCTTAAACTGTCTACGCTTTGATTGTTCACTGGAAGACTATTAGTAGTTTACGAAGCACATCTGGAGGCATTCTGTAGTCTGTGGACCTACGGAGTGTTGATCAAACACAGAAATTGAATCGGCATTGAGCACAATAAGCACCATGAGGACTTTCTCCATGAGAGTAATGTCTTAAACTGTCTACGTTTTGATCGTTCACTGGAAGGCTAGTAGTAGTTTCCGAAGCACATCTGGAGGCATTCTGCAATCTGTGGAACTTTAGAGTGTTTAAGAAACACAGAAATTGCATCGGCATTGAACACAATAAGCACCATGAGGACTTTTCTCCATGGGAGTAATGTCTTCAACTGTCTACGCTTTGATCGTATACTGGAACACTAGTAGTAGTTTCCGAAGCACATCTGGAGGCATTCTATAATCTGTGGACCTTCAGAGTGTTGATGAAACACAGAAATTTCATCGGCATTGAACACAATATGCACCATGCGGACTTGTCTCTATGGGAGTAATGTCTTAAACTGTCTACGCTTTGATCGTTCCCAGAAAGACTAGTAGTAATTTCCGAAGCACATCTGGTGGCATTCTGTAATCTGTGGACCTTCAGAGTGTTGATGAAACAGAAAAATTGCATCGGCATTGAATACAATAAGCACCATGCAGACTTATCTACATGGGAGTAATGTCTTTAACTGTCTACGCTTTGATCGTTCCCTGGAAGACTAGTAGTAGCTTCCGAAGCTCATCTGGATGCATTCTGTAATCTGTGGAGCTTCAGAGTGTTGATGAAACACAAAAATTGCATCGGCATTGAACACAATAAGCACCATGCGGACTTTTCTCCATGGGAGTAATGTCTTAAACTGTCGACGCTTTGATCGTTCCCTGGTAGACTAGTAGTAGTTTCCGAAGCACATCTGAATGCATTCTGCAATCTGTGGACCTTCAGAGTGTTGATGAAACAAAGAAATTGCATCTGCATTGAACACAATAATCACCATGCGGACTTTTCTCCATGACAGTAATGTCTTAAAGTGTCTACGCCCTGATCGTTCACTGGAAGACTAGTAGTAGTTACCGAAGCACATCTGAAGGCATTCTGTAATCTTTGGACCTTCAGAGTGTTGATGAAACACAGAAATTGCATCGGCATTGAAGACAATAAGCACCATGCGGAATTTTCTCCATGGGAGTAATGACTTAAACTGTCTACGCTTTGATCGTACCCTGGAAGACTAGTAGTAGCTTCCGAAGCTCATCTGGATGCATTCTGTAATCTGTGGAACTACAGAGTGTTGATGAAACACAAAAATTGCATCGGCATTGAATACAATAAGCACCATGCAGACTTATCTACATGAGAGTAATGTCTTAAACTGTCTACGCTTTGATCGTTCCCTGGAAGACTGGTAGTAGTCTCCGAAGTACATCTGGATGCATTCTGTAATCTGTGGACTTACAGAGTGTTGATGAAACACAAAAATTGCATCGGCATTGAATACAATATGCATCATGCGGACTTTTATCTATGGGAGTAATGTCTTAAACTGTCTACGCTTTGGTCGTTCCCAGAAAGACTAGTAGTAATTTCCGAAGCAAATCTGGAGGCATTCTGTAATCTGAGGACCTTCAGAGTGTTGATGAAACACAAAAATTGCATCGGCATTGAATACAATAAGCACCATGCAGACTTTTCTACATGGGAGTAATGTCTTTAACTGTCTACGCTTTGATCGTTCCCTGGAAGACTAGTAGTAGTTTCCGAAGCACATCTGGAGGCATTCTGTAATCTGTGGACCTTCAGAGTGTTGATGAAACACATTAATTGCATCGGCATTGAACACAATAAGCATCATGCGCACTTTTCTCCATGGGAGTAATGTCTTAAACTGTCTACGCTTTGATCGTTCCCTGGAAGACTAGTAGTAGTTTCCGAAGCACATCTAGATGCATACTGTAATCTGTGGACCTTCCGAGTGTTGATGAAACACAGAAATTGAATCGGCATTGAACACAATAAGCACCATGCGGACTTTTCTCCATGGGAGTAATGTCTTAAACTGTCTACGATTTGATCGGTCCCTGTAAGACTAGTAGTAGTTTCCAAAGCTCATCTGGAAGCATTCTGTAATCTGTGGACCTTCAGAGTGTTGATGAAACACAAAAATTGCATCGGCATTGAACACAATAAGCACCATGCGAAATTTTCTCCATGGGAGTAATGTCTTAAACTGTCTACGCTTTGATCGTTCCCTGGAAGACTAGTAGTAATTTCTGAAGTACATCTGGATGCATTCTGTAATCTGTGGAATTTCAGAGTGTTGATGAAACACAAAAATTGCATCGGCATTGAATACAATATGCACCATGCGGACTTTTCTCTATGGGAGTAATGTCTTAAACTGTCTACGCTTTGATCGTTCCCAGAAAGACTAGTAGTAATTTCCGAAGCACATCTGGAGGCATTCTGCAATCAGTGGACCTTCAGAGTGTTGATGAAACAAAGAAATTGCATCGGCATTGAACACAATAAGCACCATGCGGACTTTTCTCCATGGGAGTAATGTCTTAAACTGTCTACGCTTTGGTCGTTCCCAGAAAGACTAGTAGTAATTTCCGAAGCACATCTGGAGGCATTCTGTAATCTGAGGACCTTCAGAGTGTTGATGAAACACAAAAATTGCATCGGCATTGAATACAATAAGCACCATGCAGACTTTTCTACATGGGAGTAATGTCTTTAACTGTATACGCTTTGATCGTTCCCTGGAAGACTAGTAGCAGTTTCCGAAGCACATCTGGAGGCATTCTGTAATCTGTGGACCTTCAGAGTGTTGATGAAACACATTAATTGCATCGGCATTGAACACAATAAGCATCATGCGCACTTTTCTCCATGGGAGTAATGTCTTAAACTGTCTACGCTTTGATCGTTCCCTGGAAGACTAGTAGTAGTTTCCGAAGCACATCTAGATGCATACTGTAATCTGTGGACCTTCAGAGTGTTGATGAAACACAGAAATTTAATCGGCATTGAACACAATAAGCACCATGCGGACTTTTCTCCATGACAGTAATGTCTTAAAGTGTCTACGCCTTGATCGTTCACTGGAAGACTAGTAGTAGTTACCGAAGCACATCTGAAGGCATTCTGTAATCTTTGGACCTTCAGAGTGTTGATGAAACACAGAAATTGCATCGGCATTGAAGACAATAAGAACCATGCGGACTTTTCTCCATGGGAGTAATGACTTAAACTGTCTACGTTTTGATCGTACACTGGAAGACTAGTAGTAGTTTCCGAAGCACATCTGGAGGCATTTTGAAACCTGTGGACCTTCAGAGTGTTGATGAAACACAAAAATTTCATCGGCATTGAACACAATAAGCACCATGCGGACTTTTCTCCATGGGAGTAAGGTCTTGAACTGTCTACGCTTTGATCGTATACTAGAACACTAGTAGTAGTTTTCGAAGCACATCTGGAGGCATTCTGTAATCTGTGGACCTTCAGAGTGTTGATGAAACACACAATTTTGCATCGGCATTGAACACAATAAGCACCATGCGGAATTTTCTCCATGGGAGTAATGACTTAAACTGTCTACGCTTTGATCGTACACTGGAAGACTAGTAGCAGTTTCCGAAGCACATCTGGAGGCATTCTGAAATCTGTGGACCTTCAGAGCGTTGATGAAACACAAAAATTGCATCGGCATTGACACAATAAGCAACATGCGGACTCTTCTCCATGGGAGTAATGTCTTGAACTGTCCACACTTTGATCGTATACTGGAAGACTAGTAGTAGTTTCCGAAGCACATCTGGAGGCATTCTGTAATCTGTTGACCTTCAGAGTGTTGCTGAAACACACAATTTTGCATCGGCATTGAACACAATAAGCACCATGCGGACTTTTCTCCATGGGAGTAATGTCTTAAACTGTCGACGCTTTGATCGTTCCCTGGTATACTAGTAGTAGTTTCCGAAGCACATCTGAATGCATTCTGCAATCTGTGGACCTTCAGAGTGTTGATGAAACAAAGAAATTGCATCTGCATTGAACACAATAATCACCATGCGGACTTTTCTCCATGACAGTAATGTCTTAAAGTGTCTACGCCCTGATCGTTCACTGGAAGACTAGTAGTAGTTACCGAAGCACATCTGAAGGCATTCTGTAATCTTTGGACCTTCAGAGTGTTGATGAAACACAGAAATTGCATCGGCATTGAAGACAATAAGCACCATGCGGACTTTTCTCCATGGGAGTAATGACTTAAACTGTCTACGCTTAGATCGTACCCTGGAAGACTAGTAGTAGCTTCCGAAGCTCATCTGGATGCATTCTGTAATCTGTGGAGCTTCAGAGTGTTGATGAAACACAAAAATTGCATCGGCATTGAATACAATAAGCACCATGCATACTTATCTACATGAGAGTAATGTCTTAAACTGTCTACGCTTTGATCGTTCCCTGGAAGACTGGTAGTAGTCTCCGAATTACATCTGGATGCATTCTGTAATCTGTGGACTTACAGAGTGTTGATGAAACACAAAAATTGCATCAGCATTGAATACAATATGCATCATGCGGACTTTTATCTATGGGAGTAATGTCTTAAACTGTCTTCGCTTTGATCGTTCCCAGAAAGACTAGTAGTAATTTCCGAAGCACATCTGGAGGCATTCTGTAATCTGAGGACCTTCAGAGTGTTGATGAAACACAAAAATTGCATCGGCATTGAATACAATATGCACCATGCGGACTTTTATTCATTGGAGTAATGTCTTAAATTGTCTACGCTTTGATCGTTCCCAGAAAGACTAGTAGTAATTTCCGAAGCGCATCTGGAGGCATTCTGAAATCAGAGGACCTTCAGCGTGTTGATGAAACACAGAAATTGCATCGGCATTGAATGCAATAAGCACCATGCAGTCTTTTATACATGGGAGTAATGTCTTTAACTGACTACGCTTTGATCGTTCCCTGGAAGACTAGTAGTAGTTTCCGAAGCACATCTGGATGCATTCTGCAATCTGTGGACCTTCAGAGTGTTGATGAAACAAAGAAATTGCATCGGCATTGAACACAATAAGCACCATGCGGACTTTTCTCCATGACAGTATTGTCTTAAAGTGTCTACGCCTTGATCGTTCACTGGAAGACTAGTAGTAGTTACCGAAGCACATCTGAAGGCATTCTGTAATCTTTGGACCTTCAGAGTGTTGATGAAACACAGAAATTGCATCGGCATTGAAGACAATAAGAACCATGCGGACTTTTCTCCATGGGAGTAATGACTTAAACTGTCTACGCTTTGATCGTACACTGGAAGACTAGTAGCAGTCTCCGAAGCACATCTGGAGGCATTCTGAAATCTGTGGACCTTCAGAGCGTTGATGAAACACAAAAATTGCATCGGCATTGACACAATAAGCAACATGCGGACTCTTCTCCATGGGAGTAATGTCTTGAACTGTCCACACTTTGATCGTATACCGGAAGACTAGTAGTAGTTTCCGAAGCACATCTGGAGGCATTCTGTAATCTGTTTACCCTCAGAGTGTTGCTGAAACACACAATTTTGCATCGGCATTGAACACAATAAGCACCATGCGGACTTTTCTCCATCGGAGTAATGTTTTAAACTGTCTACGCTTTGATCGTTCCCTGGAAGACTAGTAGTAGTTTTCGAAGCACATCTGCATTCATTCTGTAATCTGTGGACCATCAGAGTGTTGATGAAACAGAGAAATTGAATCGGCATTGAACACAATAATCACCATGCGGACTTTTCTCCATGACAGTAATGTCTTAAAGTGTCTACGCCCTGATCGTTCACTGGAAGACTAGTAGTAGTTACCGAAGCACATCTGAAGGCATTCTGTAATCTTTGGACCTTCAGAGTGTTGATGAAACACAGAAATTGCATCGGCATTGAAGACAATAAGCACCATGCGGACGTTTCTCCATGGGAGTAATGACTTAAACTGTCTACGCTTTGATCGTACACTGGAAGACTAGTAGTAGTTTCCGAAGCACATCTGGAGGCATTCTGAAACCTGTGGACCTTCAGAGTGCTGATGAAACACAAAAATTGCATCGGCATTGAACACAATAAGCACCATGCGGACTTTTCTCCATGGGAGTAATGTCTTGAACTGTCTACGCTTTGATCGTATACTGGAACACTAGTAGTAGTTTCCGAAGCACATCTGGAATCATTCTGTATGCTGTGGACCTTCAGAGTGTTGATGAAACACACAATTTTGCATCGGCATTGAACACAATAAGCACCAGGCGGACTTTTCTCCATGGGAGTAATGACTTAAACTGTCTACGCTTTGATCGTACACTGGAAGACTAGTAGTAGTTTCCGAAGCACATCTGGAGGCATTCTGAAATCTGTGGACCTTCAGAGTGTTGATGAAACACAAAAATTGCATCGGCATTGACACAATAAGCAACATGCGGACTTTTCTCCATGGAAGTGATGTCTTGAACTGTCCACACTTTGATCGTATACTGGAAGACTAGTAGTAGTTTCCGAAGCACATCTGTAGGTATTCTGTAATCTGTTGACCTTCAGAGTGTTGATGAAACACACAATTTTGCATCGGCATTGAACACAATAAGCACCATGTGGACTTTTCTCCATCGGAGTAATGTTTTAAACTGTCTACGCTTTGATCGTTCCCTGGAAGACTAGTAGTAGTTTTCGAAGCACATCTGCATTCATTCTGTAATCTGTGGACCCTCAGAGTGTTGATGAAACACAGAAATTGAATCGGCATTGAACACAATAAGCAACATGCGGACTTTTCTCCATGGGAGTAATGTCTTAAACTGTCTACGATTTGATCGTTCCCTGAAAGACTAGTAGTAGTTTCCGAAGCACATCTGGAGGCATTCTGTAATCTGTGGACCTTCAGAGTGTTGATGAAACACAAAAATTGCAACGGCATTGAACACAATAAGCACCATGCGGACTTTTCTCCTTGGGAGTAATGTCTTAAACTGTCGATGCTTTGATCGTTCCCTGGAAGACTAGTAGTAGTTTTCGAAGCACATCTGCATTCATTCTGTAATCTGTGGACATTCAGAGTGTTGATGAAACACAAAAATTGCATCGGTATTGAACACAATAAGCACCATGCGGACTTTTCTCCATGGGAGTAATGTCTTAAACTGTCGACTCTTTGATCGTTCCCTGGAAGACAAGTAGTAGATTCCGAAGCACATCTGGATGCACTCTGCAATCAGTGGACCTTCAGAGTGTTGATGAATTAAAGAAATTGCATCGGCATTGAACACAATAAGCACCATGCGGACTTTTCTCAATGGGAGTAGTGTCTTAATCTGTCTACGCTTTGATCGTGCACTGGAAGATTAGTTGTAGATTCCGAAGCACATCTGGAGGCATTCTGTAATTTGTGGACCTTCAGAATGTTGATGAAACACAAAAACTGCATTGTCATTGAACACAATAAGCACCATGCGGACTTTTCTGAATGGGAGTAATGTCTTAAACTGTCTACGCTTTGATCGTACACTGGAAGACTAGTAGTAGTTTCCGAAGCACATCTGGAGGCATTCTGTAATCTGTGGACCTTCAGAGTGTTGATGAAACACAGAAATTGAATCGGCATTGAACACAATAAGCGCCATGCGGACTTTTCTCCATCGGAGTAATGTTTTAAACTGTCTACGCTTTGATCGTTCCCTGGATGACTAGTAGTAGTTTCCGAAGCTTATCCAGATGCATACTGTAATCCGTGGACCTTCAGAGTGTTGATGAAACACAGAAACTGAATCGGCATTGAACACAATAAGCACCACGCGGACTTTTCTCCATGGGAGTAATGTCTTAAAATGTCTACGATTTGATCGCTCCCTGGAAGACTAGCAGTTGTATCCGAAGCACATCTGGATGCATACTGTAATCGGTGGACCTTCAGATTGTTGATGAAACACGAAAATTGCATCGACATTGAACAAATAAGCACCATGCGGACTTTTCTCCATGGGAGTAATGTCTCAAACTGTCTACGCTTTGATCGTTTCCCGAAGACTAGTAGTAGTTTCCGAAGCACATCTGAAGGCATTCTGTAATCTGTGGACTTTCAGAGTGTTGATGAAACACTAACATTGCATCGGCATTGAACACAATTAGCACCATTCGGACTTTTCTCCATGGGAGTAATGTCTTAAACTGTCTACGCTTTGATCGTACACTGGAAGACTAGTTGTAGTTTCCGAAGAACATCTGGAGGCATTACGTAATTTGTGGATCTTCAGATTTTTGATGAAACACAGAATTTTGCATCGGCATTGAACACAATAGGCACCATGCGGACTTTTCTCCATGGGAAAAATGTCTTAATCTGTCTACGCTTTGATCGTTCACTGGAGGACTTGTAGTAGTTTCCGAAGCACATCTGGAGGCATTCTGTAATCTGTGGACCTTCAGAGTGTTGATGAAACACAGAAATTGCATCGGCATTGAACACAATAAGCACCATGCGTTCTTTTCTCAATGGGAGTGATGTCTTAAACTGTCGACGCTTTGATCGTTCACTGGAAGACTAGTAGTAGTTTCCGAATCACATGTGGATGCATTCTGTATGCTGTGGACCTTCAGAGTGTTAATGAAACACAAAAATTGCATCGGCAGTGAACACAATAAGCACCATGCGGACTTTTCTCCATGGGAGTAATGTCTTAAACTGTCTACACTTTGATCGTTCCCTGGAAGACTAGTAGTACTTTCCAAAGCACATCTGGATGCATTCTGTAATCTATGGACCTTCAGTGTTGATGAAACACAGAAATTCCATCGGCATTGAATACAATAAGCACCATGCGGACTTTTTTCCATGGGAGTAATGTCTTAAACTGTCTACGCTTTGATCGTTCCCTGGAAGATTAGTAGTGGTTTCCGAAGCACATCTGGAGGCATTCTGTAATCTGTGTAACTTCAGAGTGTTGATGAAACACAGAAATTGCACCGGCATTGAACACAATAGGCAACATGCGGACTTTTCTCCATGGGAGTAATGTCTTAATCTGTCTACGCTTTGATCGTTCCCTGAAAGACTAGTAGTAGTTTCCGAAGCACATCTGGATGCATTCTGTAATCTGTGGACCTTCAGAGTGTTAATGAAACACAAAAATTGCATCGGCATTGAACACAATAAGCATCATGCGGACTTTTCCCCATGGGAGGAAAGTCTCAAACTGTCTACGCTTTGATCGTTCCCCGAAGAGTTGTAGTAGTTTTCGAAGCACATCTGGATGCATTCTATAATCTGTGTAACTTCAGAGTGTTGATGAAACACAAAAATTGCATCGGCATTGAACACAATAAGCATCATGCGGACTTTTCCCCATGGGAGGAAAGTCTCAAACTGTCTACGCTTTGATCGTTCCCCGAAGACTAGTAGTAGTTTCCGAAGCACATCTGGATGCATTCTGTAATCTGTGGACCTTCAGAGTATTGATGAAACATAAAAATTGCATCGGTATTGAAGACAATATGCACCATGCGGACTTTTCTCCATGGGAGTAATGTCTTAAACTGTCTACGCTTTGATCGTACACTGGAAGACTAGTAGTAGTTTCCGAAACACATGTGGAGGCAATCTGTAATCTGTGGACCTTCAGAGTGTTGATGAAACACAGAAATTGAATCGGCATTAAACACAATAAACGCCATGCGGACTTTTCTCCATCGGAGTAATGTTTTAAACTGTCTACGTTTTGATCGTTCCCTGGAAGACTAGTAGTAGTTTCCGAAGCACATCCAGATGCATACTGTAATCCGTGGAACTTCAGAGTGTTGATGAAACACAGAAACTAAATCGGCATTGCACACAATAAGCACCATGCGGACTTTTCTCCATGGGAGGAATGTCTTAAACTGTTTACGATTTGATCGCTCCCTGGAAGAGTAGTAGTTGTTTCCGAAGCACCTCTGGAGGCATTCTGTAATCTGTGGACCTTCAGAGTGTTGTTGAAACACAAAAATTGCATCAGCATTACACACAATAAGCACCATGCGGATTTTCTCCATGGGAGTAATGTTTTAAACTGTCTACGCTTTGATCGTACACTGGAAGACTAGTAGTAGTTTCCGAAGCACATCTGGAGGCATACCGTAATCTGTGGATCTTCAGAGGTTTGATGAAACACAGAATTTTGCATCGGCATTGAACACAATAGGCACCATGCGGACTTTTCTCCATGGGAGAAAAGTCTTAAACTGTCTACGCTTTGATCGTTCACTGGAAGACTGGTAGTAGTTTCCGAAGCACATCTGGAGGCATTCTGTAATCTGTGGACCTTCAGAGTGTTGATGAAACACAGAAATTGCATCGGCATTGAACACAATAAGCACCATGCGTTCTTTTCTCCTTGGGAGTAATGTCTTAAACTGTCGACGCTTTGATCGTTCACTGGAAGACTAGTAGTCGTTTCCGAATCACATGTGGATGCATTCTGTATGCTGTGGACCTTCAGAGTGTTGATGAAACACAAAAATTGGTTCGGCAATGAACACAATAAGCACCATGCGGACTTTTCTCCATGGGAGTAATGTCTTAAACTGTCTACACTTTAATCGTTCCCTGGAAGACTAGTAGTACTTTCCAAAGCACATCTGGATGCATTCTGTAATCTGTGGACCTTCAGTGTTGATGAAACACAGAAATTCCATCGGCATTGAATACAATAAGCACCATGCGGACTTTTTTCCATGGGAGTAATGTCTTTAACTGTCTACGCTTTGATCGTTCCCTGGAAGACTAGTAGTAGTTTCCGAAGCACATCTGGAGGCATTCTGTAATCTGTGTAACTTCAGAGTGTTGATGAAACACAAAAATTGCATCGGCATTGAACACAATAAGCATCATGCGGACTTTTCCCCTTGGGAGGAAAGTCTCAAACTGTCTACGCTTTGATCGTTCCCCGAAGACTAGTAGTAGTTTCCGAAGCACATCTGGATGCATTCTGTAATCTGTGGACCTTCAGAGTATTGACGAAACATAAAAATTGCATCGGTATTGAAGACAATATGCACCATGCGGACTTTTCTCCATGGGAGTAATGTCTTAAACTGTCTACGCTTTGATCGTACACTGGAAGACTAGTAGTAGTTTCCGAAACACATCTGGAGGCAATCTGTAATCTGTGGACCTTCAGAGTGTTGATGAAACATAGAAATTGAATCGGCATTGAACACAATAAGCGCCATGCGGACTTTTCTCCATCGGAGTAATGTTTTAAACTGTCTACGCTTTGATCGTTCCCTGGAAGTCTAGTAGTAGTTTCCGAAGCACATCCAGATGCATACTGTAATCTGTGGAACTTCAGAGTGTTGATGAAACACAGAAGCTGAATCGGATTTGAACACAATAAGCACCATGCGGACTTTTCTCCATGGGAGTAATGTCTTAAACTGTATACGATTTGATCGCTCCCTGGAAGACTAGTAGTTGTTTCTGAAGCACCTCTGGATGCATTCTGTGATCTGTGGACCGTCAGAGTGTTGATGAAACACAAAAATTGCATGGGCATTGAACACAAAAAGCATCATGCGAACTTTTCCCCATGGGAGGAAAGTCTCAAACTGTCTACGCTTTGATCGTTCCCCGAAGACTAGTAGTAGTTTCCGAAGCACATCTGGATGCATTCTGTAATCTGTGGACCTTCACAGTGTTGATGAAACGTAAAAATTGCATCGGTATTGAAGACAATAAGCACCATGCGGACTTTTCTCCATGGAGTAATGTCTTAAACTGTCTACGCTTTGATCGTACACTGGAAGACTAGTAGTAGTTTCCGAAACACATCTGGAGGCAATCTGTAATCTGTGGACCTTCAGAGTGTTGATGAAACACAGAAACTGAATCGTCATTGAACACAATAAGCACCATGCGGACTTTTCTCCATGGGAGTAATGTCTTAAACTGTTTACGATTTGATCGCTCCCTGGAAGTCTAGTAGTTGTTTCTGAAGCACCTCTGGATGCATTCTGTTATCTGTGGACCTTCCGAGTGTTGATGAAACACAAAAATTGCATCGGCATTGAACACAATAAGCACCATACGGACTTTTCTCCATGGGAGTAATGTCTTGAACTGTCTACGCTTTGATCGTTCTCTGGAAGACTAGTAGTTGTTTCCGAAGCACATCTGGAGGCATACTGTAATCTGTGGTCCTTCAGAGTGTTGATGAAACACAGAAGCTGAATCAACGTTGTACACAATAAGCACCATGCGGACGTTTCTCCATGAGAGTAATGTCTTAAACTGTCTACGTTTTGATCGATCACATGAAGACTAGTAGTAGTTTCCGAAGCTCATCTGGAGGCATCTGTAATCTGTGGACCTTCAGAGTGTTGATGAAACACAGAAATTTCATCGGCATTGAACACAATAAGCACCATGATGACTTTTCTCCATGGGAGTAATGTCTTCAACTATCTACGCTTTGATCGTTCACTGGAAGACAGGTAGTAGTTTCCGAAGCACATCTATAGGCATTCTGTAACCTGTGGACCTCCAGAGTGTTGATGAAACACAGAAATTGCATCGGCATTGAACACAATAAGCACCATGCAGACTTTTCTCCATGGGAGTAATGTCTTAAACTGTCTACGCTTTGATCGTTCACTGGAAGAGTAGTAGTAGTTTCCGAAGCTCATCTGGATGAATTCTGTAATCTGTGGACCTTCAGAGTGTTGATGAAACAAAGAAATTGAATCGGCATTGAACACAATAAGCACCATGCGGACTTTTCTCCATGACAGTAATGTCTTAAAGTGTCTACGACTTGATCGTTCACTGGAAGACTAGTAGTAGTTTCCGAAGCACGTCTGAAGGCATTCTGTATTCTGCGGACCTTCAGAGTGTTGATGAAACACAGAAATTGCATCGGCATTGAAGACAATAAGCTCCATGCGGACTTTTCTCCATGGGAGTAATGACTTAAACAGTCTACGCTTTGATCGTACACTGGAAGAGTAGTAGAAGTTTCCAAAGCACATCTAGAGGCATTCTGTAATCTGTGGACCTTCAGAGTGTTGATGAAACACAGAAATTGAATCCGGATTGAGCACAATAAGCACCATGTGGACTTTCTCCATGAGAGTAATGTCTTAAATTGTCTACGCTTTGATCGTTCACTGGAAGGCTAGTAGTAGTTTCCGAAGCACATCTGGAGGCATTCTGCAATCTGTGGAACTTTAGAGTGTTTATGAAACACATTATATACATCGGCATTGAACACAATAAGCACCATGCGGACTTTTCTCCATGGGAGTAATGTCTTACACTGTCTACGCTTTGATCGTTCACTGGAAGACTAGTAGTTGTTTCCGAAGCACATCTGGAGGCATTCTGTAATCTGTGGTCCTTCAGAGTGTTGATGAAACACAGAAATTGAATCGGCATTGAATACCATAAGCACCATGCGGACGTTTCTCCATGAGAGTAATATCTTAAACTGTCTACGTTTTGATCGTTCACATGAAGACTAGTAGTAGTTTCCGAAGCTCATCTGGAGGCATCTGTAATCTGTGGACCTTCAGAGTGTTGATGGAACACAGAAATTTCATCGGCATTGAACACAATAAGCACCATGATGAATTTTCTCCATGGGAGTAATGTCTTCAACTATCTACGCTTTGATCGTTCACTGGAAGACTAGTAGTAGTTTCCGAAGCACATCTATTGGCATTTTGTAACCTGTGGACCTTCAGAGTGTTGATGAAACACAGAAATTGCATCGGCATTGAACACAATAAGCACCATGCGGACTTTTCTCCATCGGAGTAATGTCTTAAACTGTCTACGCTTTGATCGTTCACTGGAAGACTAGTAGTAGTTTCCGAAGCTCATGTGGATGAATTCTGTAATCTGTGGACCTTCAGAGTTTTGATGAAACACAAAAATTGCATCGGCATTGAACACAATAAGCACCATGCGGACTATTCTCCATGGGAGTAATGTCTTAAACTGTCTACGATTTGATCGTTCCGTGGAAGACTAGTAGTTGTTTCCGAAGCACATCTGGATACAATCTGTAATCTGTAGACCTTCAGAGTGTTGATGAAACACAGAAATTGCATTGGCATTGAATACAATAAGCACGATGCGGACTTTTCTCCATGGGAGTAGTGTCTTAAACTGTCTACGCTTTGATCGTACACTGGAAGATTAGTTGTAGATTCCGAAGCACATCTGGAGGCATTCTGTAATCTGTTTACCTTCAGAATGTTGATGAAACACAAAAATTGCATTGGCATTGAACACAATAAGCGCCATGCGGAGTTTTCTCCATCGGAGTAATGTTTTAAACTGTCTACGCTTTGATCGTTCCCTTGAAGACTAGTAATAGTTTCCGAAGCACATCCAGTTGCATACTGTAATCCGCGGACCTTCAGAGTGTTGATGAAACACAGAGGCTGAATCGGCATTGAACTCAATAAGCACCATGCGGACTTTTCTCCATGGGAGTAATGTCTTAAACTGTCTACGATTTGATCGCTCCCTGCAAGACTAGCTGTTGTATCTGAAGCACATCTTTATGCATTCTGTAATCTGTGGACCTTCAGAGTGTTGATGAAACACAAAAATTGCATCAGCATTACACACAATAAGCACCATGCGGACTTTTCTCCACGGGAGTAATGTCTTAAACTGTCTACGCTTTGATCGTACACTGGAAGACTAGTAGTAGCTTCCGAAGCACATCTGGAGGCATTCCGTAATCTGTGGATCTTCAGAGGTTTGATGAAACACAGAATTCTGCATCGGCATTGAACACAATAGCACCATGCGGACTTTTCTCCATGGGAGAAAAGTCTTAAACTGTCTACGCTTTGATCGTTCAATGGAAGACTGGTAGTAGTTTCCGAAGCACATCTGGAGGCAATCTGTAATCTGTGGACCTTCAGAGTGTTGATGAAACACAGAAATTGCATCGGCATTGAACACAATAAGCACCATGCGTACTTTTCTTCAAGGGAGTAATGTCTTAAACTGTCGACGCTTTGATCGTTCACTGGAAGACTAGTAGTAGTTTCCGAATCACATGTGGATGCATTCTGTATGCTGTGGACCTTCAGAGTGTTGATGAAACACAAAAATTGCATCGGCATTGAACACAATAAGCACCATGCGGACTTTTCTCCATGGGAGTAAAGTCTTAAACTGTCTACACTTTGATCGGTCCTGGAAGACTAGTAGTACTTTCCAAAGCACACCTGGATGCATTCTGTAATCTGTGGACCTTCAGTGTTGATGAAACACAGTAATTCCATCGGCATTGAATACAATAAGCACCATGCGGACTTTTTCCATGGGAGTATTGTCTTAAACTGTCTATGTTTGATCGTTCCCTGGAAGACTAGTAGTGGTTTCCGAAGCACATCTGGAGGCATTATGTAATCTGTGGAACTTCAGAGTGTTGATGAAACACAGAAATTGAATCGGCATTGAATACAATAAGCACCATGCGGACTTTTCTCCATGGGAGTAATGTCTTAAACTTTCTACTCTTTGATCGTTCACTGGAAGACTAGTAGTTGTTTCCGAAGCACATCTGGAGGCATTCTGTAATCTGTGGACCTTCAGAGTGTTGATGAAACACAGAAATTGCATCTGCATTGAACACAATAAGCACCATGCGGACTTTTCCCCATAATAGTAATGTCTCCAACTACCTACGCTTTGATCGCTCACTGGAAGACTAGTAGTAGTTTCCGAAGCACATCTGGATGCATTCTGTAATCTGTGGACCTTCAGAGTGTTAATGAAACACAAAAATTGCATCGGCATTGAACACAATAAGCATCATGCGGACTTTTCTCCATGGGAGGAATGTCTCAAACTGTCTGCGCTTCGATCGTTCCCCGAATACTAGTAGTAGTTTCCGAAGCACATCTGGATGCATTCTGTAATCTGTGGACCTTCAGAGTGTTGATGAAACATAATAATTGCATCGGTATTGAAGACAATAAGCACCATGCGGACTTTTCTCCATGGGAGTAATGTCTTAAACTCTCTACGCTTTGATCGTACACTGGAAGACTAGTAGTAGTTTCCGAAATACATCTGGAGGCAATCTGTAATCTGTGGACCTTCAGAGTGTTGATGAAACACAGAAATTGAATCAGCATTGAACACAATAAGCACCATGCGGACTTTTCTCCGTGGGAGTAGTGTCTTAAACTGTCTACGATTTGATCGTACACTGGAAGATTTGTTGTAGATTCCGAAGCACATCTGGAGGCATTCTGTAATCTGTGGACCTTCAGAGTGTTGATGAAACACAGAAATTGCATCGGCATTGAACACAATAAGCACCATGCGTACTTTTCTCCATGGGAGTAATGTCTTAAACTTTCGACGCTTTGATCGTTCACTGGAAGACTAGTAGTAGTTTCCGAATCACATGTGGATGCATTCTGTATGCTGTGGACCTTCAGAGTGTTGATGAAACACAAAAATTGCATCGGCATTGAACACAATAAGCACCATGCGGACTTTTCTCCATGGGAGTACAGTCTTAAACTGTCTACACTTTGATCGTTCCCTGGAAGACTAGTAGTACTTTCCAAAGCACACCTGGATGCATTCTGTAATCTGTGGACCTTCAGTGTTGATGAAACACAGAAATTCCATCGGCATTGAATACAATAAGCACCATGCGGACTTTTTTCCATGGGAGTAATGTCTTAAACTGTCTACGCTTTGATCGTTCCCTGGAAGACTAGTAGTAGTTTCCGAAGCACATCTGGAGGCATTCTGTAATCTGTGTTATTTCAGAGTGTTGATGAAACACAGAAATTGCACCGGCATTGAACACAATAAGCACCATGCGGTCTTTTCTCCATGGGAGTAATGTCTTAATCTGTCTACGCTTTGATCGTTCCCTGGAAGATTAGTAGTAGTTTCCAAAGCACATCTGGATGCATTCTGTAATCTGTGGACCTTCAGAGTGTTAATGAAACACAAAAATTGCATCGGCATTGAACACAATAATCATCATGCGGACTTTTCTCCATGGGAGGAATATCTCAAACTGTCTACGCTTTGATCGTTCCCCGAAGACTAGTAGTAGTTTCCGAAGCACATCTGGATGCATTCTGTAATCTGTGGACCTTCAGTGTGTTGATGAAACATAAAAATTGCATCGGTATTGAAGACAATAAGCACCATGCAGACTTTTCTCCATGGGAGTAATGTCTTAAACTGTCTACGCTTTGATCGTACACTGGAAGACTAGTAGTAGTTTCCGAAACACATCTGGAGGCAATCTGTAATCTGAGGACCTTCAGAGTGTTGATGAAACACAGAAATTGAATCAGCATTGAATACCATAAGCACCATGCGGACTTTTCTCCATGGGAGTAATGTCTTAAACTGTGTATGTTTGATCGTTCCCTGGAAGACTAGTAGTAGTTTCCGAAGCACATCTGGAGGCATTATGTAATCTGTGGAACTTCAGAGTGTTGATGAAACACAGAAATTGAATCGGCATTGAATACAATAAGCACCATGCGGACTTTTCTCCATGGTAGTAATGTCTTAAACTGTCTATGTTTGATCGTTCCCTTGCAGACTAGTAGTAGTTGCCGAAGCACCACTGGAGGCATTATGTAATCTGTTTAACTTCAGAGTGTTGATGAAACACAGAAATTGCATCGACATTGAACACAATAAGCACCATGTGGACTTTTCTCCATGGGAGTAATATCTTAAACTGTCTACGCTTTGATCGTTCACTGGAAGACTGGTAGTAGTTTCCGAAGCACATCTGGAGGCATTCTGTAATCTGTGGACCTTCAAAGAGTTGATGAAACACAGAAATTGCATCGGCATTGAACACAATAAGCACCATGCGGATTTTTCTCCATGGGAGTAATGTCTTATACTGTCTACGCTTTGATCGTTCACTTGAAGACTAGTAGTAGTTTCCCAAGCACATCTGGAGGCATTCTGTAATCTGTGGACCTTCGAAGTGTTGATGAAACACAGAAATTGAATCGGTATTGAACACAATAAGAACCATGCGGACTTTTCTCCATGAGAGTAATGTCTTAAACTGTCTACGCTTTGATCGTTCCCTGGAAGACTAGTAGTAGTTTCCGAAGCACATCTGGATGCATTCTGTAATCTGTGGACCTTCAGAGTGTTAATGAAACACAAAAATTGCATCGGCATTGAACACAATAAGAATCATGCGGACTTTTCTCCATGAGAGTAATGTCTTAAACTGTCTACGCTTTGATCGTTCAATGGAAGACTAGTAGTAGTTTCCGAAGCACATCTGGATGCATTCTGTAATCTGTGGACCTTCAGAGTGTTAATGAAACACAAAAATTGCATCGGCATTGAACACAATAAGCACCATGCGGACTTTTCAATATGGGATAAATGTCTCAAACTGTCTACGCTTTGATCGTTCCCTGGAAGACTAGTAGTAGTTTCCGAAGCAGATCTGAAGACATTCTGTAATGTGTTGACCTTCAGAGTGTTGATGAAACACAGAAGTTGAATCAGCGTTATACACAATAAGCACCATGCGTACTTTTCTCCATGGGAGTAATATCTTTAACTGTCGACGCTTTGATCGTTCACTGGAAGACTAGTAGTTGTTTCCGAAGCACATGTGGATGCATTCTGTATGCTTTGGAGCTTCAGAGTGTTGATGAAACACAAAAATTGCATCGGCATTGAACACAATAAGTACCATGCGGACTTTTCTCCATGTGAGTAATGTCTTAAACTGTCTACACTTTGATCGTTCCCTGGTGGACTAGTAGTACTTTCCAAAGCACATCTCGATGCATTCTGTAATCTGTGGACCTTCAGAGTGTTGATGAAACACAGAAATTGAATCGGCATTGAATACAATAAGCACCATGCGGACTTTTCTCCATGGGAATAATGTCTTATACTGTCTACGCTTTGATCGTACACTTGAAGACTAGTAGTAGCTTCCGAAGCACATCTGGAGGCATTCTGTAATCTGTGGACCTTCAGAGTGTTGATGAAACACAGAAATTGAATCGGCATTGAACACAATAAGCACCATGCGGACTTTTCTTCATGAGAGTAATGTCTTAAACTGTCTACGTTTTGATCGTTCACTGGAAGACTAGTAGTAGTTTCCGAAGCTTATCTGGAGGCATTCTGTAATCTGTGGACCTTCAGAGTGTTGATGAAACACAGAAATTGCATCGGCATTGAACACAATAAGCACCATGCGTACTTTTCTACATGGGAGTAATGTCTTAAAGTGTCTACGATTTGATCGCTCCCTGAAAGACTAGAGGCAGTTTCCGAAGCACATCTGGATGCATTCTCTAATCTGTGGACCTTCAGAGTGTTGATGAAACACAATAATTGCATCGGCATTGAACACAATAAGCCCCATACGGACTTTTCTCGATGGGAGTAATGTCTTAAACTGTCTATGTTTTGATCGTTCCCTGGAAGACTAGTAGTAGTTTCCGAAGCACATCTGGAGGCATTATGTAATCTGTGGAACTTCAGAGTGTTGATGAATCACAGAAATTGCATTGACAATGAACACAATAAGCACCATGTGGACTTTTCTCCATGGGAGTAATATCTTAAACCGTCTACGCTTTGATCTTTCCCCGAAGACTAGTAGTAGTTTCCGAAGCACATCTGAAGGCATTCTGTAATCTGTGGACCTTCAGAGGGTTGATGAAATACAAAAGTTGCATCGGCATTGAACACAATAAGCACCATGCGGACTTTTCTCCATGGGAGTAATGTCTTAAACTGTCTACGCTTTGATCGTACACTGGAAGACTAGTAGTAGTTTCCGAAGCACATCTGGAGGCATTCTGTAATCTGTGGACCTTCAGAGTGTTGATGAAACACAGAAATTGAATCGGCATTGAATACAATAAGAACAATGCGGAGTTTTCTCCACGGGAGTAACGTCTTAAACTGTCTACGTTTTGACCGTGCACTGGAAGACTAGTAGTAGTTTCCGAATCACATGTGGATGCATTCTGTATGCTGTGGACCTTCAGAGTGTTGATGAAACACAAAAATTGCATCGGCATTGAACACAATAAGCACCATGCGGACTTTTCTCCATGGGAGTAAAGTCTTAAACTGTCTACACTTTGATCGTTCCCTGGAAGACTAGTAGTACTTTCCAAAGCACACCTGGATGCATTCTGTAATCTGTGGACCTTCAGTGTTGATGAAACACAGAAATTCCATCGGCATTGAATACAATAAGCACCATAGGGACTTTTTTCCATGGGAGTAATGTCTTAAACTGTCTACGCTTTGATCGTTCCCTGGAAGACTAGTAGTAGTTTCCGAAGCACATCTGGAGGCATTCTGTAATCTGTGGACCTTCAGAGTGTTGATGAAACACAGAAATTGCATCGGCATTGAACACAATAAGCACCATGCGTACTTTTCTCCATGGGAGTAATGTCTTAAACTGTCGACGCTTTGATCGTTCACTGGAAGACTAGTAGTAGTTTCCGAATCACATGTGGATGCATTCTGTATGCTGTGGACCTTCAGAGTGTTGATGAAACACAAAAATTGCATCGGCATTGAACACAATAAGCACCATGCGGACTTTTCTCCATGGGAGTACAGTCTTAAACTGTCTACACTTTGATCGTTCCCTGGAAGACTAGTAGTACTTTCCAAAGCACACCTGGATGCATTCTGTAATCTGTGGACCTTCAGTGTTGGTGAAACACAGAAATTCCATCGGCATTGAATACAATAAGCACCATGCGGACTTTTTTCCATGGGAGTAATGTCTTAAACTGTCTACGCTTTGATCGTTCCCTGGAAGACTAGTAGTAGTTTCCGAAGCACATCTGGAGGCATTCTGTAATCTGTGTAATTTCAGAGTGTTGATGAAACACAGAAATTGCACCGGCATTGAACACAATAAGCACCATGCGGTCTTTTCTCCATGGGAGTAATGTCTTAATCTGTCTACGCTTTGATCGTTCCCTGGAAGATTAGTAGTAGTTTCCAAAGCACATCTGGATGCATTCTGTAATCTGTGGACCTTCAGAGTGTTAATGAAACACAAAAATTGCATCGGCATTGAACACAATAAGCATCATGCGGACTTTTCTCCATGGGAGGAATATCTCAAACTGTCTACGCTTTGATCGTTCCCCGAAGACTAGTAGTAGTTTCCGAAGCACATCTGGATGCATTCTGTAATCTGTGGACCTTCAGTGTGTTGATGAAACATAAAAATTGCATCGGTATTGAAGACAATAAGCACCATGCAGACTTTTCTCCATGGGAGTAATGTCTTAAACTGTCTACGCTTTGATCGTACACTGGAAGACTAGTAGTAGTTTCCGAAACACATCTGGAGGCAATCTGTAATCTGAGGACCTTCAGAGTGTTGATGAAACACAGAAATTGAATCGGCATTGAATACCATAAGCACCATGCGGACTTTTCTCCATGGGAGTAATGTCTCAAACTGTCTATGTTTGATCGTTCCCTGGAAGACTAGTAGTAGTTTCCGAAGCACATCTGGAGGCATTATGTAATCTGTGGAACTTCAGAGTGTTGATGAAACACAGAAATTGAATCGGCATTGAATACAATAAGCACCATGCGGACTTTTCTCCATGGTAGTAATGTCTTAAACTGTCTATGTTTGATCGTTCCCTTGCAGACTAGTAGTAGTTGCCGAAGCACCACTGGAGGCATTATGTAATCTGTTTAACTTCAGAGTGTTGATGAAACACAGAAATTGCATCGACATTGAACACAATAAGCACCATGTGGACTTTTCTCCATGGGAGTAATATCTTAAACTGTCTACGCTTTGATCGTTCACTGGAAGACTGGTAGTAGTTTCCGAAGCACATCTGGAGGCATTCTGTAATCTGTGGACCTTCAAAGTGTTGATGAAACACAGAAATTGCATCGGCATTGAACACAATAAGCACCATGCGGACTTTTCTCCATGGGAGTAATGTCTTATACTGTCTACGCTTTGATCGTTCACTTGAAGACTAGTAGTAGTTTCCCAAGCACATCTGGAGGCATTCTGTAATCTGTGGACCTTCGAAGTGTTGATGAAACACAGAAATTGAATCGGTATTGAACACAATAAGAACCATGCGGACTTTCCTCCATGAGAGTAATGTCTTAAACTGTCTACGCTTTGATCGTTCCCTGGAAGACTAGTAGTAGTTTCCGAAGCACATCTGGATGCATTCTGTAATCTGTGGACCTTCAGAGTGTTAATGAAACACAAAAATTGCATCGGCATTGAACACAATAAGAATCATGCGGACTTTTCTCCATGAGAGTAATGTCTTAAACTGTCTACGCTTTGATCGTTCAATGGAAGACTAGTAGTAGTTTCCGAAGCACATCTGGATGCATTCTGTAATCTGTGGACCTTCAGAGTGTTAATGAAACACAAAAATTGCATCGGCATTGAACACAATAAGCACCATGCGGACTATTCAATATGGGATAAACGTCTCAAACTGTCTACGCTTTGATCGTTCCCTGGAAGACTAGTAGTAGTTTCCGAAGCAGATCTGAAGACATTCTGTAATGTGTTGACATTCAGAGTGTTGATGAAACACAGAAGTTGAATCAGCGTTATACACAATAAGCACCATGCGTACTTTTCTCCATGGAAGTAATATCTTTAACTGTCGACGCTTTGATCGTTCACTGGAAGACTAGTAGTTGTTTCCGAAGCACATGTGGATGCATTCTGTATGCTTTGGAGCTTCAGAGTGTTGATGAAACACAAAAATTGCATCGGCATTGAACACAATAAGTACCATGCGGACTTTTCTCCATGTGAGTAATGTCTTAAACTGTCTACACTTTGATCGTTCCCAGGAGGACTAGTAGTACTTTCCAAAGCACATCTCGATGCATTCTGTAATCTGTGGACCTTCAGAGTGTTGATGAAACACAGAAATTGAATCGGCATTGAATACAATAAGCACCATGCGGACTTTTCTCCATGGGAATAATGTCTTATACTGTCTACGCTTTGATCGTACACTTGAAGACTAGTAGTAGTTTCCGAAGCACATCTGGAGGCATTCTGTAATCTGTGGACCTTCAGAGTGTTGATGAAACACAGAAATTGAATCGGCATTGAACACAATAAGCACCATGCGGACTTTTCTCCATGAGAGTAATGTCTTAAACTGTCTACGTTTTGATCGTTCACTGGAAGACTAGCAGTAGTTTCCGAAGCTTATCTGGAGGCATTCTGTAATCTGTGGACCTTCAGAGTGTTGATGAAACACAGAAATTGCATCGGCATTGAACACAATAAGCACCATGCGTACTTTTCTACATGGGAGTAATGTCTTAAAGTGTCTACGATTTGATCGCTCCCTGAAAGACTAGTAGCAGTTTCCGAAGCACATCTGGATGCATTCTCTAATCTGTGGACCTTCAGAGTGTTGATGAAACACAATAATTGCATCGGCATTGAACACAATAAGCCCCATACGGACTTTTCTCGATGGGAGTAATGTCTTAAACTGTCTATGTTTTGATCGTTCCCTGGAAGACTAGTAGTAGTTTCCGAAGCACATCTGGAGGCATTATGTAATCTGTGGAACTTCAGAGTGTTGATGAATCACAGAAATTGCATTGACAATGAACACAATAAGCACCATGTGGACTTTTCTCCATGGGAGTAATATCTTAAACCGTCTACGCTTTGATCTTTCCCCGAAGACTAGTAGTAGTTTCCGAAGCACATCTGAAGGCATTCTGTAATCTGTGGACCTTCAGAGGGTTGATGAAATACAAAAGTTGCATAGGCATTGAACACAATAAGCACCATGCGGACTTTTCTCCATGGGAGTAATGTCTTAAACTGTCTACGCTTTGATCGTACACTGGAAGACTAGTAGTAGTTTCCGAAGCACATCTGGAGGCATTCTGTAATCTGTGGACCTTCAGAGTGTTGATGAAACACAGAAATTGAATCGGCATTGAATACAATAAGAACAATGCGGAGTTTTCTCCACGGGAGTAACGTCTTAAACTGTCTACGTTTTGACCGTGCACTGGAAGACTAGTAGTAGTTTCCGAATCACATGTGGATGCATTCTGTGTGCTGTGGACCTTCAGAGTGTTGATGAAACACAAAAATTGCATCGGCATTGAACACAATAAGCCCCATGCGGACTTTTCTCCATGGGAGTAAAGTCTTAAACTGTCTACACTTTGATCGTTCCCTGGAAGACTAGTAGTACTTTCCAAAGCACACCTGGATGCATTCTGTAATCTGTGGACCTTCAGTGTTGATGAAACACAGAAATTCCATCGGCATTGAATACAATAAGCACCATGCGGACTTTTTTCCATGGGAGTAATGTCTTAAACTGTCTACGCTTTGATCGTTCCCTGGAAGACTAGTAGTAGTGTCCGAAGCACATCTGGAGGCATTCTGTAATCTGTGTAACTTCAGAGTGTTGATGAAACACAGAAATTGCACCGGCATTGAACACAATAAGCACCATGCGGTCTTTTCTCCATGGGAGTAATTTCTTAATCTGTTTACGCTTTGATCGTTCCCTGGAAGATTAGTAGTAGTTTCCAAAGCACATCTGGATGCATTCTGTAATCTGTGGACCGTCAGAGTGTTAATGAAACACAAAAATTGCATCGGCATTGAACACAATAAGCATCATGCGGACTTTTCTCCATGGGAGGAATATCTCAAACTGTCTACGCTTTGATCGTTCCCCGAAGACTAGTAGTAGTTTCCGAAGCACATCTGGATGCATTCTGTAATCTGTGGACCTTCAGTGTGTTGATGAAACATAAAAATTGCATCGGTATTGAAGACAATAAGCACCATGCAGACTTTTCTCCATGGGAGTAATGTCTTAAACTGTCTACGCTTTGATCGTACACTGGAAGACTAGTAGTAGTTTCCGAAACACATCTGGAGGCAATCTGTAATCTGAGGACCTTCATAGTGTTGATGAAACACAGAAATTGAATCGGCATTGAATACCATAAGCACCATGCGGACTTTTCTCCATGGGAGTAATGTCTTAAACTGTCTATGTTTGATCGTTCCCTGGAAGACTAGTAGTAGTTTCTGAAGCACATCTGGAGGCATTATGTAATCTGTGGATCTTCAGAGTGTTGATGAAACACAGAAATTGAATCGGCATTGAATACAATAAGCACCATGCGGACTTTTCTCCATGGTAGTAATGTCTTAAACTGTCTATGTTTGATCGTTCCCTTGCAGACTAGTAGTAGTTGCCGAAGCACCACTGGAGGCATTATGTAATCTGTTTAACTTCAGAGTGTTGATGAAACACAGAAATTGCATCGACATTGAACACAATAAGCACCATGTGGACTTTTCTCCATGGGAGTAATATCTTAAACTGTCTACGCTTTGATCGTTCACTGGAAGACTGGTAGTAGTTTCCGAAGCACATCTGGAGGCATTCTGTAATCTATGGACCTTCAAAGTGTTGATGAAACACAGAAATTGCATCGGCATTGAACACAATAAGCACCATGCGGACTTTTCTCCATGGGAGTAATGTCTTATACTGTCTACGCTTTGATCGTTCACTTGAAGACTAGTAGTAGTTTCCCAAGCACATCTGGAGGCATTCTGTAATCTGTGGACCTTCGAAGTGTTGATGAAACACAGAAATTGAATCGGCATTGAACACAATAAGAACCATGCGGACTTTTCTCCATGAGAGTAACGTCTTAAACTGTCTACGCTTTGATCGTTCCCTGGAAGACTAGTAGTTGTTTCCGAAGCACATGTGGATGCATTCTGTATGCTTTGGAGCTTCAGAGTGTTGATGAAACACAGAAATTGAATCGGCATTGAATACAATAAGCACCACGCGGACTTTTCTCCATGGGAGTAATGTCTTATACTGTCTACGCTTTGATCGTACACTTGAAGACTAGTAGTAGTTTCCGAAGCACATCTGGAGGCATTCTGTAATCTGTGGACCTTCAGAGTGTTGATGAAACACAGAAATTGAATCGGCATTGAACACAATAAGCACCATGCGGACTTTTCTCCATGAGAGTAATGTCTTAAACTGCCTACGCTTTGATCGTTCACTGGAAGACTAGTAGTACTTTCCGAAGCTTATCTGGAGGCATTCTGTAATCTGTGGACCTTCAGAGTGTTGATGAAACACAGAAATTGCATCGGCATTGAACACAATAAGCACCATGCGTACTTTTCTACATGGGAGTAATGTCTTAAAGTGTCTACGATTTGATCGCTCCCTGAAAGACTAGTAGCAGTTTCCGAAGCACATCTGGATGCATTCTCTAATCTGTGGACCTTCAGAGTGTTGATGAAACACAATAATTGCATCGGCATTGAACACAATAAGCCCCATACGGACTTTTCTCGATGGGAGTAATGTCTTAAACTGTCTATGTTTTGATCGTTCCCTGGAAGACTAGTAGTAGTTTCCGAAGCACATCCAGATGCATACTGTAATCCGTGGACCTTCAGAGTGTTGATGAAACAGAGAAACTGAATCGGCATTGAACACAATAAGCACCACGCGGACTTTTCTCCATGGGAGTAATGTCTTAAAATGTCTACGATTTGATCGCTCCCTGGAAGACTAGCAGTTGTATCCGAAGCACATCTGGATGCATACTGTAATCGGTGGACCTTCAGATTGTTGATGAAACACGAAAATTGCATCGACATTGAACAAATAAGCACCATGCGGACTTTTCTCCATGGGAGTAATGTCTCAAACTGTCTACGCTTTGATCGTTCCCCGAAGACTAGTAGTAGTTTCCGAAGCACATCTGAAGGCATTCTGTAATCTGTGGGCTTTCAGAGTGTTGATGAAACACTAACATTGCATCGGCATTGAACACAATTAGCACCATTCGGACTTTTCTCCATGGGAGTAATGTCTAAAGCTGTCTACGCTTTGATCGTTCACTGGAAGAGTAGTAGAAGTTTCCAAAGCACATCTGGAGGCATTCTGTAATCTGTGGACCTTCAGAGTGTTGATGAAACACAGAAATTGTATCGGCATTGAACACAATAAGCACCATGCGGACTTTTCTCCATGAGATTAATGTCTTAAACTGTCTTCGCTTTGATAGATCACTGGAAGACTAGTAGTAGTTTCCGAAGCACATCTGGAGGCATTATGTAATCTGTGGACCTTCAGAGTGTTGATGAAACACACAAATTGCATCAGCATTGAACACAATAAGCACCATGCGTACTTTTCTCCATGGGAGTAATGTCAAACTGTCTACGCTTTGATCGCTCCCTGGAAGAGTAGTAGTAGTTTCCGAAGCACATCTCGATGCATTCTGTAATCTGTGGACCTTCAGAGTGTTGATGAAACACAAAAAATGCATCGGCATAGAACACAATAAGCACCATGCGGACTTTTCTCCATGGGATAAATGTCTCAAACTGTCTACGCTTTGATCGTTCCCTGGAAGACTAGTAGTGGTTTCCGAAGCAGATCTGAAGGCGTTCTGTAATCTGTAGACGTTCAGAGTGTTGATGAAACACAAAATTGCATCAGCATTACACACAATAAGCACCATGCCGGATTTCCTCCATGGGAGTAAAGTCTTAAACTGTCTACGCTTTGATCGTACACTGGAAGACTAGTTGTAGTTTCCGAAGAACATCTGGAGGCATTACGTAATTTGTGGATCTTCAGATTTTTTATGAAACACAGAATTTTGCATCGGCATTGAACACAATAGGCACCATGCGGACTTTTCTCCATGGGAAAAATGTCTTAATCTGTCTACGCTTTGATCGTTCACTGGAGGACTTGTAGTAGTTTCCGAAGCACATCTGGAGGCATTCTGTAATCTGTGGACCTTCAGAGTGTTGATGAAACACAGAAATTGCATCGGCATTGAACACAATAAGCACCATGCGTTCTTTTCTCAATGGGAGTGATGTCTTAAACTGTCGACGCTTTGATCGTTCACTGGATGACTAGTAGTAGTTTTCGAATCACATGTGGATGCATTCTGTATGCTGTGGACCTTCAGAGTGTTGATGAAACACAAAAATTGCATCGGCAGTGAACACAATAAGCACCATGCGGACTTTTCTCCATGGGAGTAATGTCTTAAACTGTCTACACTTTGATCGTTCCCTGGAAGACTAGTAGTACTTTCCAAAGCACATCTGGATGCATTCTGTAATCTGTGGACCTTCAGTGTTGATGAAACACAGAAATTCCATCGGCATTGAATACAATAAGCACCATGCGGACTTTTTTCCATGGGAGTAATGTCTTAAACTGTCTACGCTTTGATCGTTCCCTGGAAGATTAGTAGTGGTTTCCGAAGCACATCTGGTGGCATTCTGTAATCTGTGTAACTTCAGAGTGTTGATGAAACACAGAAATTGCACCGGCATTGAACACAATAGGCAACATGCGGATTTTTCTCCATGGGAGTAATGTCTTAATCTGTCTACGCTTTGATCGTTCCCTGGAAGACTAGTAGTAGTTTCCGAAGCACATCTGGATATATTCTGTAATCTGTGGACCTTCAGAGTGTTAATGAAACACAAAAATTGCATCGGCATTGAACACAATAATCATCATGCGGACTTTTCCCCATGGGAGGAAAGTCTCAAACTGTCTACGCTTTGATCGTTCCCCGAAGAGTTGTAGTAGTTTCCGAAGGACATCTGGATGCATTCTATAATCTGTGTAACTTCAGAGTGTTGATGAAACACAAAAATTGCATCGGCATTGAACACAATAAGCATCATGCGGACTTTTCCCCATGGGAGGAAAGTCTCAAACTGTCTACGCTTTGATCGTTCCCCGAAGACTAGTAGTAGTTTCCGAAGCACATCTGGATGCATTCTGTAATCTGTGGACTTCAGAGTATTGATGAAACATAAAAATTGCATCGGTATTGAAGACAATATGCACCATGCGGACTTTTCTCCATGGGAGTAATGTCTTAAACTGTCTACGCTTTGATCGTACACTGGAAGACTAGTAGTAGTTTCCGAAACACATGTGGAGGCAATCTGTAATCTGTGGACCTTCAGAGTGTTGATGAAACACAGAAATTGAATCGGCATTAAACACAATAAGCGCCATGCGGACTTTTCTCCATCGGAGTAATGTTTTAAACTGTCTACGTTTTGATCGTTCCCTGGAAGACTAGTAGTAGTTTCCGAAGCACATCCAGATGCATACTGTAATCCGTGGAACTTCAGAGTGTTGATGAAACACAGAAACTAAATCGGCATTGCACACAATAAGCACCATGCGGACTTTTCTCCATGGGAGGAATGTCTTAAACTGTTTACGATTTGATCGCTCCCTGGAAGAGTAGTAGTTGTTTCCGAAGCACCTCTGGATGCATTCTGTAATCTGTGGACCTTCAGAGTGTTGTTGAAACACAAAAATTGCATCAGCATTACACACAATAAGCACCATGCGGATTTTCTCCATGGGAGTAATGTTTTAAACTGTCTACGCTTTGATCGTACACTGGAAGACTAGTAGTAGTTTCCGAAGCACATCTGGAGGCATACCGTAATCTGTGGATCTTCAGAGGTTTGATGAAACACAGAATTTTGCATCGGCATTGAACACAATAGGCACCATGCGGACTTTTCTCCATGGGAGAAAAGTCTTAAACTGTCTACGCTTTGATCGTTCACTGGAAGACTGGTAGTAGTTTCCGAAGCACATCTGGAGGCATTCTGTAATCTGTGGACCTTCAGAGTGTTGATGAAACACAGAAATTGCATCGGCATTGAACACAATAAGCACCATGCGTTCTTTTCTCCTTGGGAGTAATGTCTTAAACTGTCGACGCTTTGATCGTTCACTGGAAGACTAGTAGTAGTTTCCGAATCACATGTGGATGCATTCTGTATGCTGTGGACCTTCAAAGTGTTGATGAAACACAAAAATTGCATCGGCAATGAACACAATAAGCACCATGCGGACTTTTCTCCATGTGAGTAATGTCTTAAACTGTCTACACTTTGATCGTTCCCTGGAGGACTAGTAGTACTTTCCAAAGCACATCTCGATGCATTCTGTAATCTGTGGACCTTCAGAGTGTTGATGAAACACAGAAATTGAATCGGCATTGAATACAATAAGCATCATGCGGACTTTTCTCCATGGGAGTAATGTCTTATACTGTCTACGCTTTGATCGTACACTTGAAGACTAGTAGTAGTTTCCGAAGCACATCTGGAGGCATTCTGTAATCTGTGGACCTTCAGAGTGTTGATGAAACACAGAAATTGAATCGGCATTGAACACAATAAGCACCATGCGGACTTTTCTCCATGAGAGTAATGTCTTAAACTGTCTACGATATGATCGTTCACTGGAAGACTAGTAGTAGTTTCCGAAGCTTATCTGGAGGCATTCTGTAATCTGTGGACCTTCAGAGTGTTGATGAAACACAGAAATTGCATCGGCATTGAACACAATAAGCACCATGCGTACTTTTCTACATGGGAGTAATGTCTTAAACTGTCTACGATTTGATCGCTCCCTGAAAGACTAGTAGCAGTTTCCGAAGCACATCTGGATGCAATCTCTAATCTGTGGACCTTCAGAGTGTTGATGAAACACAATAATTGCATCGGCATTGAACACAATAAGCCCCATACGGACTTTTCTCGATGGGAGTAATGTCTTAAACTGTCTACGATTTGATCGTTCCCTGGAAGACTAGTAGTAGTTTGCGAAGCACATCTGGAGGCATTATGTAATCTGTGGAACTTCAGAGTGTTGATGAATCACAGAAATTGCATTGACAATGAACACAATAAGCACCATGTGGACTTTTCTCCATGGGAGTAATATCTTAAACTGTCTACGCTTTGATCTTTCCCCGAAGACTAGTAGTAGTTCCCGAAGCACATCTGAAGGCATTCTGTAATCTGTGGACCTTCAGAGGGTTGATGAAATACAAAAGTTGCATCGGCATTGAACACAATAAGCACCATGCGTACTTTTCTACATGGGAGTAATGTCTTAAAGTGTCTACGATTTGATCGCTCCCTGAAAGACTAGTAGCAGTTTCCGAAGCACATCTGGATGCACTCAGTAATCTGTGGACCTTCAGAGTGTTAATGAAACACAAAAATTGCATCGGCATTGAACACAATAAGCACCATGCGGACTTTTCAATATGGGATAAATGTCTCAAACTGTCTACGCTTTGATCGTTCCCTGGAAGACTAGTAGTAGTTTCCGAAGCAGATCTGAAGACATTCTGTAATGTGTTGACCTTCAGAGTGTTGATGAAACACAGAAGTTGAATCAGCGTTATACACAATAAGCACCATGCGTACTTTTCTCCATGGGAGTAATGTCTTTAACTGTCGACGCTTTGATCGTTCACTGGAAGACTAGTAGTAGTTTCCGAATCACATGTGGATGCATTCTGTATGCTGTGGACCTTCAAAGTGTTGATGAAACACAAAAATTGCATCGGCAATGAACACAATAAGCACCATGCGGACTTTTCTCCATGTGAGTAATGTCTTAAACTGTCTACACTTTGATCGTTCCCTGGAGGACTAGTAGTACTTTCCAAAGCACATCTCGATGCATTCTGTAATCTGTGGACCTTCAGAGTGTTGATGAAACACAGAAATTGAATCGGCATTGAATACAATAAGCATCATGCGGACTTTTCTCCATGGGAGTAATGTCTTATACTGTCTACGCTTTGATCGTACACTTGAAGACTAGTAGTAGTTTCCGAAGCACATCTGGAGGCATTCTGTAATCTGTGGACCTTCAGAGTGTTGATGAAACACAGAAATTGAATCGGCATTGAACACAATAAGCACCATGCGGACTTTTCTCCATGAGAGTAATGTCTTAAACTGTCTACGGTTTGATCGTTCACTGGAAGACTAGTAGTAGTTTCCGAAGCTTATCTGGAGGCATTCTGTAATCTGTGGACCTTCAGAGTGTTGATGAAACACAGAAATTGCATCGGCATTGAACACAATAAGCACCATGCGTACTTTTCTACATGGGAGTAATGTCTTAAACTGTCTACGATTTGATCGCTCCCTGAAAGACTAGTAGCAGTTTCCGAAGCACATCTGGATGCAATCTCTAATCTGTGGACCTTCAGAGTGTTGATGAAACACAATAATTGCATCGGCATTGAACACAATAAGCCCCATACGGACTTTTCTCGATGGGAGTAATGTCTTAAACTGTCTACGATTTGATCGTTCACTGGAAGACTAGTAGTTGTTTCCGAAGCACATGTGGATGCATTCTGTATGCTTTGGAGCTTCAGAGTGTTGATGAAACACAAAAATTGCATCGGCATTGAACACAATAAGCACCATGCGGTCTTTTCTCCATGTGAGTAATGTCTTAAACTGTCTACACTTTGATCGTTCCCTGGAGGACTAGTAGTACTTTCCAAAGCACATCTCGATGCATTCTGTAATCTGTGGACCTTCAGAGTGTTGATGAAACACAGAAATTGAATCGGCATTGAATACAAAAAAGCACCACGCGGACTTTTCTCCATGGGAGTAATGTCTTATACTGTCTACGCTTTGATCGTACACTTGAAGACTAGTAGTAGTTTCCGAAGTACATCTGGAGGCATTCTGTAATCTGTGGACCTTCAGAGTGTTGATGAAACACAGAAATTGCATCGGCATTGAACACAATAAGCACCATGCGTACTTTTCTACATGGGAGTAATGTCTTAAAGTGTCTACGATTTGATCGCTCCCTGAAAGACTAGTAGCAGTTTCCGAAGCACATCTGGATGCATTCTCTAATCTGTGGACCTTCAGAGTGTTGATGAAACACAATAATTGCATCGGCATTGAACACAATAAGCCCCATACGGACTTTTCTCGATGGGAGTAATGTCTTAAACTGTCTATGTTTTGATCGTTCCCTGGAAGACTAGTAGTAGTTTCCGAAGCACATCCAGATGCATACTGTAATCCGTGGACCTTCAGAGTGTTGATGAAACAGAGAAACTGAATCGGCATTGAACACAATAAGCACCACGCGGACTTTTCTCCATGGGAGTAATGTCTTAAAATGTCTACGATTTGATCGCTCCCTGGAAGACTAGCAGTTGTATCCGAAGCACATCTGGATGCATACTGTAATCGGTGGACCTTCAGATTGTTGATGAAACACGAAAATTGCATCGACATTGAACAAATAAGCACCATGCGGACTTTTCTCCATGGGAGTAATGTCTCAAACTGTCTACGCTTTGATCGTTCCCCGAAGACTAGTAGTAGTTTCCGAAGCACATCTGAAGGCATTCTGTAATCTGTGGACTTTCAGAGTGTTGATGAAACACTAACATTGCATCGGCATTGAACACAATTAGCACCATTCGGACTTTTCTCCATGGGAGTAATGTCTAAAGCTGTCTACGCTTTGATCGTTCACTGGAAGAGTAGTAGAAGTTTCCAAAGCACATCTGGAGGCATTCTGTAATCTGTGGACCTTCAGAGTGTTGATGAAACACAGAAATTGTATCGGCATTGAACACAATAAGCAGCATGCGGACTTTTCTCCATGAGATTAATGTCTTAAACTGTCTTCGCTTTGATAGATCACTGGAAGACTAGTAGTAGTTTCCGAAGCACATCTGGAGGCATTATGTAATCTGTGGACCTTCAGAGTGTTGATGAAACACACAAATTGCATCAGCATTGAACACAATAAGCACCATGCGTACTTTTCTCCATGGGAGTAATGTCAAACTGTCTACGCTTTGATCGCTCCCTGGAAGAGTAGTAGTAGTTTCCGAAGCACATCTCGATGCATTCTGTAATCTGTGGACCTTCAGAGTGTTGATGAAACACAAAAAATGCATCGGCATAGAACACAATAAGCACCATGCGGACTTTTCTCCATGGGATAAATGTCTCAAACTGTCTACGCTTTGATCGTTCCCTGGAAGACTAGTAGTGGTTTCCGAAGCAGATCTGAAGGCGTTCTGTAATCTGTAGACGTTCAGAGTGTTGATGAAACACAAAATTGCATCAGCATTACACACAATAAGTACCATGCCGGATTTTCTCCATGGGAGTAAAGTCTTAAACTGTCTACGCTTTGATCGTACACTGGAAGACTAGTTGTAGTTTCCGAAGAACATCTGGAGGCATTACGTAATTTGTGGATCTTCAGATTTTTGATGAAACACAGAATTTTGCATCGGCATTGAACACAATAGGCACCATGCGGACTTTTCTCCATGGGAAAAATGTCTTAATCTGTCTACGCTTTGATCGTTCACTGGAGGACTTGTAGTAGTTTCCGAAGCACATCTGGAGGCATTCTGTAATCTGTGGACCTTCAGAGTGTTGATGAAACACAGAAATTGCATCGGCATTGAACACAATAAGCACCATGCGTTCTTTTCTCAATGGGAGTGATGTCTTAAACTGTCTACGCTTTGATCGTTCCCTGGAAGATTAGTAGTGGTTTCCGAAGCACATCTGGAGGCATTCTGTAATCTGTGTAACTTCAGAGTGTTGATGAAACACAGAAATTGCACCGGCATTGAACACAATAGGCAACATGCGGACTTTTCTCCATGGGAGTAATGTCTTAATCTGTCTACGCTTTGATCGTTCCCTGGAAGACTAGTAGTAGTTTCCGAAGCACATCTGGATGCATTCTGTAATCTGTGGACCTTCAGAGTGTTAATGAAACACAAAAATTGCATCGGCATTGAACACAATAATCATCATGCGGACTTTTCCCCATGGGAGGAAAGTCTCAAACTGTCTACGCTTTGATCGTTCCCCGAAGAGTTGTAGTAGTTTCCGAAGCACATCTGGATGCATTCTATAATCTGTGTAACTTCAGAGTGTTGATGAAACACAAAAATTGCATCGGCATTAAACACAATAAGCATCATGCGGACTTTTCCCCATGGGAGGAAAGTCTCAAACTGTCTACGCTTTGATCGTTCCCCGAAGACTAGTAGTAGTTTCCGAAGCACATCTGGATGCATTCTGTAATCTGTGGACCTTCAGAGTATTGATGAAACATAAAAATTGCATCGGTATTGAAGACAATATGCACCATGCGGACTTTTCTCCATGGGAGTAATGTCTTAAACTGTCTACGCTTTGATCGTACACTGGAAGACTAGTAGTAGTTTCCGAAACACATGTGGAGGCAATCTGTAATCTGTGGCCCTTCAGAGTGTTGATGAAACACAGAAATTGAATCGGCATTAAACACAATAAGCGCCATGCGGACTTTTCTCCATCGGAGTAATGTTTTAAACTGTCTACGTTTTGATCGTTCCCTGGAAGACTAGTAGTAGTTTCCGAAGCACATCCAGATGCATACTGTAATCCGTGGAACTTCAGAGTGTTGATGAAACACAGAAACTAAATCGGCATTGCACACAATAAGCACCATGCGGACTTTTCTCCATGGGAGGAATGTCTTAAACTGTTTACGATTTGATCGCTCCCTGGAAGAGTAGTAGTTGTTTCCGAAGCACCTCTGGATGCATTCTGTAATCTGTGGACCTTCAGAGTGTTGTTGAAACACAAAAATTGCATCAGCATTACACACAATAAGCACCATGCGGATTTTCTCCATGGGACTAATGTTTTAAACTGTCTACGCTTTGATCGTACACTGGAAGACTAGTAGTAGTTTCCGAAGCACATCTGGAGGCATACCGTAATCTGTGGATCTTCAGAGGTTTGATGAAACACAGAATTTTGCATCGGCATTGAACACAATAGGCACCATGCGGACTTTTCTCCATGGGAGAAAAATCTTAAACTGTCTACGCTTTGATCGTTCACTGGAAGACTGGTAGTAGTTTCCGAAGCACATCTGGAGGCATTCTGTAATCTGTGGACCTTCAGAGTGTTGATGAAACACAGAAATTGCATCGGCATTGAACACAATAAGCACCATGCGTTCTTTTCTCCTTGGGAGTAATGTCTTAAACTGTCGACGCTTTGATCGTTCACTGGAAGACTAGTAGTAGTTTCCGAATCACATGTGGATGCATTCTGTATGCTGTGGACCTTCAAAGTGTTGATGAAACACAAAAATTGCATCGGCAATGAACACAATAAGCACCATGCGGACTTTTCTCCATGTGAGTAATGTCTTAAACTGTCTACACTTTGATCGTTCCCTGGAGGACTAGTAGTACTTTCCAAAGCACATCTCGATGCATTCTGTAATCTGTGGACCTTCAGAGTGTTGATGAAACACAGAAATTGAATCGGCATTGAATACAATAAGCATCATGCGGACTTTTCTCCATGGGAGTAATGTCTTATACTGTCTACGCTTTGTTCGTACACTTGAAGACTAGTAGTAGTTTCCGAAGCACATCTGGAGGCATTCTGTAATCTGTGGACCTTCAGAGTGTTGATGAAACACAGAAATTGAATCGGCATTGAACACAATAAGCACCATGCGGACTTTTCTCCATGAGAGTAATGTCTTAAACTGTCTACGCTTTGATCGTTCACTGGAAGACTAGTAGTAGTTTCCGAAGCTTATCTGGAGGCATTCTGTAATCTGTGGACCTTCAGAGTGTTGATGAAACACAGAAATTGCATCGGCATTGAACACAATAAGCACCATGCGTACTTTTCTACATGGGAGTAATGTCTTAAAGTGTCTACGATTTGATCGCTCCCTGAAAGACTAGTAGCAGTTTCCGAAGCACATCTGGATGCATTCTCTAATCTGTGGACCTTCAGAGTGTTGATGAAACACAATAATTGCACCGGCATTGAACACAATAAGCCCCATACGGACTTTTCTCGATGGGAGTAATGTCTTAAACTGTCTACGATTTGATCGTTCCCTGGAAGACTAGTAGTAGTTTGCGAAGCATATCTGGAGGCATTATGTAATCTGTGGAACTTCAGAGTGTTGATGAATCACAGAAATTGCATTGACAATGAACACAATAAGCACCATGTGGACTTTTCTCCATGGGAGTAATATCTTAAACTGTCTACGCTTTGATCTTTCCCCGAAGACTAGTAGTAGTTCCCGAAGCACATCTGAAGGCATTCTGTAATCTGTGGACCTTCAGAGGGTTGATGAAATACAAAAGTTGCATCGGCATTGAACACAATAAGCACCATGCGTACTTTTCTACATGGGAGTAATGTCTTAAAGTGTCTACGATTTGATCGCTCCCTGAAAGACTTGTAGCAGTTTCCGAAGCACATCTGGATGCACTCTGTAATCTGTGGAACTTCAGAGTGTTAATGAAACACAAAAATTGCATCGGCATTGAACACAATAAGCACCATGCGGACTTTTCAATATGGGATAAATGTCTCAAACTGTCTACGCTTTGATCGTTCCCTGGAAGACTAGTAGTAGTTTCCGAAGCAGATCTGAAGACATTCTGTAATGTGTTGACCTTCAGAGTGTTGATGAAACACAGAAGTTGAATCAGCGTTATACACAATAAGCACCATGCGTACTTTTCTCCATGGGAGTAATGTCTTTAACTGTCGACGCTTTGATCGTTCACTGGAAGACTAGTAGTTGTTTCCGAAGCACATGTGGATGCATTCTGTATGCTTTGGAGCTTCAGAGTGTTGATGAAACACAAAAATTGCATCGGCATTGAACACACTAAGCACCATGCGGTCTTTTCTCCATGTGAGTAATGTCTTAAACTGTCTACACTTTGATCGTTCCCTGGAGGACTAGTAGTACTTTCCAAAGCACATCTCGATGCATTCTGTAATCTGTGGACCTTCAGAGTGTTGATGAAACACAGAAATTGAATCGGCATTGAATACAATAAGCACCATGCGGACTTTTCTCCATGGGAGTAATGTCTTATACTGTCTACGCTTTGATCGTACACTTGAAGACTAGTAGTAGTTTCCGAAGCACATCTGGAGGCATTCTGTAATCTGTGGACCTTCAGAGTGTTGATGAAACACAGAAATTGAATCGGCATTGAACACAATAAGCACCATGCGGACTTTTCTCCATGAGAGTAATGTCTTAAACTGCCTACGCTTTGATCGTTCACTGGAAGACTAGTAGTAGTTTCCGAAGCACATCTGGATGCATTCTCTAATCTGTGGACCTTCAGAGTGTTGATGAAACACAGAAATTGAATCGGCATTGAATACAATAAGCACCATGCGGACTTTTCTCCATGGGAGTAATGTCTTATACTGTCTACGCTTTGATCGTACACTTGAAGACTAGTAGTAGTTTCCGAAGCACATCTGGAGGCATTCTGTAATCTGTGGACCTTCAGAGTGTTGATGAAACACAGAAATTGAATCGGCATTGAACACAATAAGCACCATGCGGACTTTTCTCCATGAGAGTAATGTCTTAAACTGCCTACGCTTTGATCGTTCACTGGAAGACTAGTAGTAGTTTCCGAAGCTTATCTGGAGGCATTCTGTAATCTGTGGACCTTCAGAGTGTTGATGAAACACAGAAATTGCATCGGAATTGAACACAATAAGCACCATGCGTACTTTTCTACATGGGAGTAATGTCTTAAAGTGTCTACGATTTGATCGCTCCCTGAAAGACTAGTAGCAGTTTCCGAAGCACATCTGGATGCATTCTTTAATCTGTGGACCTTCAGAGTGTTGATGAAACACAATAATTGCATCGGCATTGAACACAATAAGCCCCATACGGACTTTTCTCGATGGGAGTAATGTCTTAAACTGTCTATGTTTTGATCGTTCCCTGGAAGACTAGTAGTAGTTTCCGAAGCACATCCAGATGCATACTGTAATCCGTGGACCTTCAGAGTGTTGATGAAACACAGAAACTGAATCGGCATTGAACACAATAAGCAGCACGCGGACTTTTCTCCATGGGAGTAATGTCTTAAAATGTCTACGATTTGATCGCTCCCTGGAAGACTAGCAGTTGTATCCGAAGCACATCTGGATGCATACTGTAATCGGTGGACCTTCAGATTGTTGATGAAACACGAAAATTGCATCGACATTGAACAAATAAGCACCATGCGGACTTTTCTCCATGGGAGTAATGTCTCAAACTGTCTACGCTTTGATCGTTCCCCGAAGACTAGTAGTAGTTTCCGAAGCACATCTGAAGGCATTCTGTAATCTGTGGACTTTCAGAGTGTTGATGAAACACTAACATTGCATCGGCATTGAACACAATTAGCACCATTCGGACTTTTCTCCATGGGAGTAATGTCTAAAGCTGTCTTCGCTTTGATAGATCACTGGAAGACTAGTAGTAGTTTCCGAAGCACATCTGGAGGCATTATGTAATCTGTGGACCTTCAGAGTGTTGATGAAACACACAAATTGCATCAGCATTGAACACAATAAGCACCATGCGTACTTTTCTCCATGGGAGTAATGTCAAACTGTCTACGCTTTGATCTCTCCCTGGAAGAGTAGTAGTAGTTTCCGAAGCACATCTCGATGCATTCTGTAATCTGTGGACCTTCAGAGTGTTGATGAAACACAAAAAATGCATCGGCATAGAACACAATAAGCACCATGCGGACTTTTCTCCATGGGATAAATGTCTCAAACTGTCTACGCTTTGATCGTTCCCTGGAAGACTAGTAGTGGTTTCCGAAGCAGATCTGAAGGCGTTCTGTAATCTGTAGACGTTCAGAGTGTTGATGAAACACAAAATTGCATCAGCATTACACACAATAAGCACCATGCCGGATTTTCTCCATGGGAGTAAAGTCTTAAACTGTCTATGCTTTGATCGTACACTGGAAGACTAGTTGTAGTTTCCGAAGAACATCTGGAGGCATTAAGTAATTTGTGGATCTTCAGATTTTTGATGAAACACAGAATTTTGCATCGGCATTGAACACAATAGGCACCATGCGGACTTTTCTCCATGGGAAAAATGTCTTAATCTGTCTACGCTTTGATCGTTCACTGGAGGACTTGTAGTAGTTTCCGAAGCACATCTGGAGGCATTCTGTAATCTGTGGACCTTCAGAGTGTTGATGAAACACAGAAATTGCATCGGCATTGAACACAATAAGCACCATGCGTTCTTTTCTCAATGGGAGTGATGTCTTAAACTGTCGACGCTTTGATCGTTCACTGGAAGACTAGTAGTAGTTTCCGAATCACATGTGGATGCATTCTGTATGCTGTGGACCTTCAGAGTGTTGATGAAACACAAAAATTGCATCGGCAGTGAACACAATAAGCACCATGCGGACTTTTCTCCATGGGAGTAATGTCTTAAACTGTCTACACTTTGATCGTTCCCTGGAAGACTAGTAGTACTTTCCAAAGCACATCTGGATGCATTCTGTAATCTGTGGACCTTCAGTGTTGATGAAACACAGAAATTCCATCGGCATTGAATACAATAAGCTCCATGCGGACTTTTTTCCATGGGAGTAATGTCTTAAACTGTCTACGCTTTGATCGTTCCCTGGAAGATTAGTAGTGGTTTCCGAAGCACATCTGGAGGCATTCTGTAATCTGTGTAACTTCAGAGTGTTGATGAAACACAGAAATTGCACCGGCATTGAACACAATAGGCAACATGCGTACTTTTCTCCATGGGAGTAATGTCTTAATCTGTCTACGCTTTGATCGTTCCCTGGAAGACTAGTAGTAGTTTCCGAAGCACATCTGGATGCATTCTGTAATCTGTGGACCTTCAGAGTGTTAATGAAACACAAAAATTGCATCGGCATTGAACACATTAAGCATCATGCGGACTTTTCCCCATGGGAGGAAAGTCTCAAACTGTCTACGCTTTGATCGTTCCCCGAAGAGTTGTAGTAGTTTCCGAAGCACATCTGGATGCATTCTATAATCTGTGTAACTTCAGAGTGTTGATGAAACACAAAAATTGCATCGGCATTGAACACAATAAGCATCATGCGGACTTTTCCCCATGGGAGGAAAGTCTCAAACTGTCTACGCTTTGATCGTTCCCCGAAGACTAGTAGTAGTTTCCGAAGCACATCTGGATGCATTCTGTAATCTGTGGACCTTCAGAGTATTGATGAAACATAAAAATTGCATCGGTATTGAAGACAATATGCACCATGCGGACTTTTCTCCATGGGAGTAATGTCTTAAACTGTCTACGCTTTGATCGTACACTGGAAGACTAGTAGTAGTTTCCGAAACACATGTGGAGGCAATCTGTAATCTATGGACCTTCAGAGTGTTGATGAAACACAGAAATTGAATCGGCATTAAACACAATAAGCGCCATGCGGACTTTTCTCCATCGGAGTAATGTTTTAAACTGTCTACGTTTTGATCGTTCCCTGGATGACTAGTAGTAGTTTCCGAAGCACATCCAGATGCATACTGTAATCCGTGGAACTTCAGAGTGTTGATGAAACACAGAAACTAAATCGGCATTGCACACAATAAGCACCATGCGGACTTTTCTCCATGGGAGGAATGTCTTAAACTGTTTACGATTTGATCGCTCCCTGGAAGAGTAGTAGTTGTTTCCGAAGCACCTCTGGATGCATTCTGTAATCTGTGGACCTTCAGAGTGTTGTTGAAACACAAAAATTGCATCAGCATTACACACAATAAGCACCATGCGGATTTTCTCCATGGGAGTAATGTTTTAAACTGTCTACGCTTTGATCGTACACTGGAAGACTAGTAGTAGTTTCCGAAGCACATCTGGAGGCATACCGTAATCTGTGGATCTTCAGAGGTTTGATGAAACACAGAATTTTGCATCGGCATTGAACACAATAGGCACCATGCGGACTTTTCTCCATGGGAGAAAAGTCTTAAACTGTCTACGCTTTGATCTTTCACTGGAAGACTGGTAGTTGTTTCCAAAGCACATCTGGAGGCATTCTGTAATCTGTGGACCTTCAGAGTGTTGATGAAACACAGAAATTGCATCGGCATTGAACACAATAAGCACCATGCGTGCTTTTCTCCTTGGGAGTAATGTCTTAAACTGTCGACGCTTTGATCGTTCACTGGAAGACTAGTAGTAGTTTCCGAATCACATGTGGATGCATTCTGTATGCTGTGGACCTTCAGAGTGTTGATGAAACACAAAAATTGCATCGGCAATGAACACAATAAGCACCATGCGGACTTTTCTCCATGGGAGTAATGTCTTAAACTAACTACACTTTAATCGTTCCCTGGAAGACTAGTAGTACTTTCCAAAGCACATCTTGATGCATTCTGTAATCTGTGGACCTTCAGTGTTGATGAAACACAGAAATTCCATCGGCATTGAACACAATAAGCACCATGCGGACTTTTTTCCATGGGAGTAATGTCTTTAACTGTCTACGCTTTGATCGTTCCCTGGAAGACTAGTAGTAGTTTCCGAAGCACATCTGGAGGCATTCTGTAATCTGTGTAACTTCAGAGTGTTGATGAAACACAAAAATTGCATCGGCATTGACCACAATAAGCATCATGCGGACTTTTCCCCTTGGGAGGAAAGTCTCAAACTGTTTACGCTTTGATCGTTCCCCGAAGACTAGTAGTAGTTTCCGAAGCACATCTGGATGCATTCTGTAATCTGTGGATCTTCAGAGTATTGACGAAACATAAAAATTGCATCGGTATTGAAGACAATATGCACCATGCGGACTTTTCTCCATGGGAGTAATGTCTTAAACTGTCTACGCTTTGATCGTACACTGGAAGACTAGTAGTAGTTTCCGAAACACATCTGGAGGCAATCTGTAATCTGTGGACCTTCAGAGTGTTGATGAAACACAGAAAATGAATCGGCATTGAACACAATAAGCGCCATGCGGACTTTTCTCCATCGGAGTAATGTTTTAAACTGTCTACGCTTTGATCGTTCCCTGGAAGTCTAGTAGTAGTTTCCGAAGCACATCCAGATGCATACTGTAATCTGTGGAACTTCAGAGTGTTGATGAAACACAGAAGCTGAATCGGATTTGAACACAATAAGCACCATGCGGACTTTTCTCCATGGGAGTAATGTCTTAAACTGTATACGATTTGATCGCTCCCTGGAAGACTAGTAGTTGTTTCTGAAGCACCTCTGGATGCATTCTGTGATCTGTGGACCGTCAGAGTGTTGATGAAACACAAAAATTGCATCGGCATTGAACACAAAAAGCATCATGCGAACTTTTCCCCATGGGAGGAAAGTCTCAAACTGTCTACGCTTTGATCGTTCCCCGAAGACTAGTAGTAGTTTCCGAAGCACATCTGGATGCATTCTGTAATCTGTGGACCTTCAGAGTGTTGATGAAACACAAAAATTGCATCGGCATTGAACACAATAAGCACCATGCGGACTTTTCTCCATGGGAGGAATGTCTCAAACTGTCTACGCTTTGATCGTTCTCCGAAGACTAGTAGTAGTTTCCGAAGCACATCTGAAGGCATTCTGTAATCTGTGGACCTTCAGAGTGTTGATGAAACACAAAAATTGCATCGGCATTGAACACAATAAGCACCATGCGGACTTTTCTCCATGGGAGTAATGTCTTGAACTGTCTACGCTTTGATCGTTCACTGGAAGACTAGTAGTTGTTTCCGAAGCACATCTGGAGGCATACTGTAATCTGTGGTCCTTCAGAGTGTTGATGAAACACAGAAGCTGAATCAACGTTGTACACAATAAGCACCATGCGGACGTTTCTCCATGAGAGTAATGTCTTAAACTGTCTACGTTTTGATCGATCACATGAAGACTAGTAGTAGTTTCCGAAGCTCATCTGGAGGCATCTGTAATCTGTGGACCTTCAGAGTGTTGATGAAACACAGAAATTTCATCGGCATTGAACACAATAAGCACCATGATGACTTTTCTCCATGGGAGTAATGTCTTCAACTATCTACGCTTTGATCGTTCACTGGAAGACAGGTAGTAGTTTCCGAAGCACATCTATAGGCATTCTGTAACCTGTGGACCTCCAGAGTGTTGATGAAACACAGAAATTGCATCGGCATTGAAGACAATAAGCTCCATGCGGACTTTTTTCCATGGGAGTAATGTCTTAAACTGTCTACGCTTTGATCGTTCCCTGGAAGATTAGTAGTGGTTTCCGAAGCACATCTGGAGGCATTCTGTAATCTGTGTAACTTCAGAGTATTGATGAAACACAGAAATTGCACCGGCATTGAACACAATAGGCAACATGCGGACTTTTCTCCATGGGAGTAATGTCTTAATCTGTCTACGCTTTGATCGTTCCCTGGAAGACTAGTAGTAGTTTCCGAAGCACATCTGGATGCATTCTGTAATCTGTGGACCTTCAGAGTGTTAGTGAAACACAAAAATTGCATCGGCATTGAACACAATAAGCATCATGCGGACTTTTCCCCATGGGAGGAAAGTCTCAAACTGTCTACGCTTTGATCGTTCCCCGAAGAGTTGTAGTAGTTTCCGAAGCACATCTGGATGCATTCTATAATCTGTGTAACTTCAGAGTGTTGATGAAACACAAAAATTGCATCGGCATTGAACACAATAAGCATCATGCGGACTTTTCCCCATGGGAGGAAAGTCTCAAACTGTCTACGCTTTGATCGTTCCCCGAAGACTAGTAGTAGTTTCCGAAGCACATCTGGATGCATTCTGTAATCTGTGGACCTTCAGAGTATTGATGAAACATAAAAATTGCATCGGTATTGAAGACAATATGCACCATGCGGACTTTTCTCCATGGGAATAATGTCTTAAACTGTCTACGCTTTGATCGTACACTGGAAGACTAGTAGTAGTTTCCGAAACACATGTGGAGGCAATCTGTAATCTATGGACCTTCAGAGTATTGATGAAACACAGAAATTGAATCGGCATTAAACACAATAAGCGCCATGCGGACTTTTCTCCATCGGAGTAATGTTTTAAACTGTCTACGTTTTGATCGTTCCCTGGAAGACTAGTAGTAGTTTCCGAAGCACATCCAGATGCATACTGTAATCCGTGGAACTTCAGAGTGTTGATGAAACACAGAAACTAAATCGGCATTGCACACAATAAGCACCATGCGGACTTTTCTCCATGGGAGGAATGTCTTAAACTGTTTACGATTTGATCGCTCCCTGGAAGAGTAGTAGTTGTTTCCGAAGCACCTCTGGATGCATTCTGTAATCTGTGGACCTTCAGAGTGTTGTTGAAACACAAAAATTGCATCAGCATTACACACAATAAGCACCATGCGGATTTTCTCCATGGGAGTAATGTTTTAAACTGTCTACGCTTTGATCGTACACTGGAAGACTAGTAGTAGTTTCCGAAGCACATCTGGAGGCATACCGTAATCTGTGGATCTTCAGAGGTTTGATGAAACACAGAATTTTGCATCGGCATTGAACACAATAGGCACCATGCGGACTTTTCTCCATGGGAGAAAAGTCTTAAACTGTCTACGCTTTGATCGTTCACTGGAAGACTGGTAGTAGTTTCCGAAGCACATCTGGAGGCATTCTGTAATCTTTGGACCTTCAGAGTGTTGATGAAACACAGAAATTGCATCGGCATTGAACACAATAAGCACCATGCGTGCTTTTCTCCTTGGGAGTAATGTCTTAAACTGTCGACGCTTTGATCGTTCACTGGAAGACTAGTAGTAGTTTCCGAATCACATGTGGATGCATTCTGTATGCTGTGGACCTTCAGAGTGTTGATGAAACACAAAAATTGCATCGGCAATGAACACAATAAGCACCATGCGGACTTTTCTCCATGGGAGTAATGTCTTAAACTAACTACACTTTAATCGTTCCCTGGAAGACTAGTAGTACTTTCCAAAGCACATCTTGATGCATTCTGTAATCTGTGGACCTTCAGTGTTGATGAAACACAGAAATTCCATCGGCATTGAATACAATAAGCACCATGCGGACTTTTTTCCATGGGAGTAATGTCTTTAACTGTCTACGCTTTGATCGTTCCCTGGAAGACTAGTAGTAGTTTCCGAAGCACATCTGGAGGCATTCTGTAATCTGTGTAACTTCAGAGTGTTGATGAAACACAAAAATTGCATCGGCATTGAACACAATAAGCATCATGCGGACTTTTCCCCATGGGAGGAAAGTCTCAAACTGTCTACGCTTTGATCGTTCCCCGAAGACTAGTAGTAGTTTCCGAAGCACATCTGGATGCATTCTGTAATCTGTGGACCTTCAGAGTATTGACGAAACATAAAAATTGCATCGGTATTGAAGACAATATGCACCATGCGGACTTTTCTCCATGGGAGTAATGTCTTAAACTGTCTACGCTTTGATCGTACACTGGAAGACTAGTAGTAGTTTCCGAAACACATCTGGAGGCAATCTGTAATCTGTGGACCTTCAGAGTGTTGATGAAACACAGAAATTGAATCGGCATTGAACACAATAAGCGCCATGCGGACTTTTCTCCATCGGAGTAATGTTTTAAACTGTCTACGCTTTGATCGTTCCCTGGAAGTCTAGTAGTAGTTTCCGAAGCACATCCAGATGCATACTGTAATCTGTGGAACTTCAGAGTGTTGATGAAACACAGAAGCTGAATCGGATTTGAACACAATAAGCACCATGCGGACTTTTCTCCATGGGAGGAATGTCTCAAACTGTGTACGCTTTGATCGTTCTCCGAAGACTAGTAGTAGTTTCCGAAGCACATCTGAAGGCATTCTGTAATCTGTGGACCTTCAGAGTGTTGATGAAACACAAAAATTGCATCGGCATTGAACACAATAAGCACCATGCGGACTTTTCTCCATGGGAGTAATGTCTTGAACTGTCTACGCTTTGATCGTTCACTGGAAGACTAGTAGTTGTTTCCGAAGCACATCTGGAGGCATACTGTAATCTGTGGTCCTTCAGAGTGTTGATGAAACACAGAAGCTGAATCAACGTTGTACACAATAAGCACCATGCGGACGTTTCTCCATGAGAGTAATGTCTTAAACTGTCTACGTTTTGATCGATCACATGAAGACTAGTAGTAGTTTCCGAAGCTCATCTGGAGGCATCTGTAATCTGTGGACCTTCAGAGTGTTGATGAAACACAGAAATTTCATCGGCATTGAACACAATAAGCACCATGATGACTTTTCTCCATGGGAGTAATGTCTTCAACTATCTACGCTTTGATCGTTCACTGGAAGACAGGTAGTAGTTTCCGAAGCACATCTATAGGCATTCTGTAACCTGTGGACCTCCAGAGTGTTGATGAAACACAGAAATTGCATCGGCATTGAACACAATAAGCACCATGCGGACTTTTCTCCATGGGAGTAATGTTTTAAACTGTCTACGCTTTGATCGTTCACTGGAAGAGTAGTAGTAGTTTCCGAAGCTCATCTGGATGAATTCTGTAATCTGTGGACCTTCAGAGTGTTGATGAAACAAAGAAATTGAATCGGCATTGAACACAATAAGCACCATGCGGACTTTTCTCCATGACAGTAATGTCTTAAAGTGTCTACGACTTGATCGTTCACTGGAAGACTAGTAGTAGTTTCCGAAGCACGTCTGAAGGCATTCTGTATTCTGCGGACCTTCAGAGTGTTGATGAAACACAGAAATTGCATCGGCATTGAAGACAATAAGCTCCATGCGGACTTTTCTCCATGGGAGTAATGACTTAAACAGTCTACGCTTTGATCGTACACTGGAAGAATAGTAGAAGTTTCCAAAGCACATCTAGAGGCATTCTGTAAACTGTGGACCTTCAGAGTGTTGATGAAACACTGAAATTGAATCGGCATTGAGCACAATAAGCACCATGTGGACTTTCTCCATGAGAGTAATGTCTTAAATTGTCTACGCTTTGATCGTTCACTGGAAGGCTAGTAGTAGTTTCCGAAGCACATCTGGAGGCATTCTGCAATCTGTGGAACTTTAGAGTGTTTATGAAACACATTATATACATCGGCATTGAACACAATAAGCACCATGCGGACTTTTCTCCATGGGAGTAATGTCTTCAACTATCTACGCTTTGATCGTTCACTGGAAGACTAGTAGTAGTTTCCGAAGCACATCTATTGGCATTCTGTAACCTGTGGACCTTCAGAGTGTTGATGAAACACAGAAATTGCATCGGCATTGAACACAATAAGCACCATGCGGACTTTTCTCCATCGGAGTAATGTCTTAAACTGTCTACGCTTTGATCGTTCACTGGAAGACTAGTAGTAGTTTCCGAAGCTCATGTGGATGCATTCTGTAATCTGTGGACCTTCAGAGTTTTGATGAAACACAAAAATTGCATCGGCATTGAACACAATAAGCACCATGCGGACTATTCTCCATGGGAGTAATGTCTTAAACTGTCTACGATTTGATCGTTCCGTGGAAGACTAGTAGTTGTTTCCGAAGCACATCTGGATACAATCTGTAATCTGTAGACCTTCAGAGTGTTGATGAAACACAGAAATTGCATTGGCATTGAATACAATAAGCACGATGCGGACTTTTCTCGATAGGAGTAGTGTCTTAAACTGTCTACGCTTTGATCGTACACTGGAAGATTAGTTGTAGATTCCGAAGCACATCTGGAGGCATTCTGTAATCTGTTTACTTTCAGAATGTTGATGAAACACAAAAATTGCATTGGCATTGAACACAATAAGCGCCATGCGGAGTTTTCTCCATCGGAGTAATGTTTTAAACTGTCTACGCTTTGATCGTTCCCTTGAAGACTAGTAATAGTTTCCGAAGCACATCCAGTTGCATACTGTAATCCGCGGACCTTCAGAGTGTTGATGAAACACAGAGGCTGAATCGGCATTGAACTCAATAAGCACCATGCGGACTTTTCTCCATGGGAGTAATGTCTTAAACTGTCTACGATTTGATCGCTCCCTGGAAGACTAGCAGTTGTATCTGAAGCACATCTTTATGCATTCTGTAATCTGTGGACCTTCAGAGTGTTGATGAAACACAAAAATTGCATCAGCATTACACACAATAAGCACCATGCGGACTTTTCTCCATGGGAGTAATGTCTTAAACTGTCTACGCTTTGATCGTACACTGGAAGACTAGTAGTAGTTTCCGAAGCACATCTGAAGGCATTCCGTAATCTGTGGATCTTCAGAGGTTTGATGAAACACAGAATTCTGAATCGGCATTGAACACAATAGCACCATGCGGACTTTTCTCCATGGGAGAAAAGTCTTAAACTGTCTACGCTTTGATCGTTCAATGGAAGACTGGTAGTAGTTTCCGAAGCACATCTGGAGGCAATCTGTAATCTGTGGACCTTCAGAGTGTTGATGAAACACAGAAATTGCATCGGCATTGAACACAATAAGCACCATGCGTACTTTTCTTCAAGGGAGTAATGTCTTAAACTGTCGACGCTTTGATCGTTCACTGGAAGACTAGTAGTAGTTTCCGAATCACATGTGGATGCATTCTGTATGCTGTGGACCTTCAGAGTGTTGATGAAACACAAAAATTGCATCGGCATTGAACACAATAAGCACCATGCGGACTTTTCTCCATGGGAGTAAAGTCTTAAACTGTCTACACTTTGATCGGTCCTGGAAGACTAGTAGTACTTTCCAAAGCACACCTGGATGCATTCTGTAATCTGTGGACCTTCAGTGTTGATGAAACACAGAAATTCCATCGGCATTGAATACAATAAGCACCATGCGGACTTTTTCCATGGGAGTATTGTCTAAAACTGTCTATGTTTGATCGTTCCCTGGAAGACTAGTAGTGGTTTCCGAAGCACATCTGGAGGCATTATGTAATCTGTGGAACTTCAGAGTGTTGATGAAACACAGAAATTGAATCGGCATTGAATACAATAAGCACCATGCGGACTTTTCTCCATGGGAGTAATGTCTTAAACTTTCTACTCTTTGATCGTTCACTGGAAGACTAGTAGTTGTTTCCGAAGCACATCTGGAGGCATTCTGTAATCTGTGGACCTTCAGAGTGTTGATGAAACACAGAAATTGCATCTGCATTGAACACAATAAGCACCATGCGACTTTTCTCCATGGGAGTAATGTCTTATACTGTCTACGCTTTGATCGTACACTTGAAGACTAGTAGTAGTTTCCGAAGCACATCTGGAGGCATTCTGTAATCTGTGGAACTTCGAAGTGTTGATGAAACACAGAAATTGAATCGGCATTGAACACAATAAGCACCTTGCGGACTTTTCTCCATGAGAGTAATGTCTTAAACTGTCTACGGTTTGATCGTTCCCTGGAAGACTAGTAGTAGTTTCCGAAGCACATCTGGATGCATTCTGTAATCTGTGGACCTTCAGAGTGTTAATGAAACACAAAAATTGCATCGGCATTGAACACAATAAGCATCATGCGGACTTTTCTCCATGGGAGGAATGTCTCAAACTGTCTGCGCTTTGATCGTTCCCCGAATACTAGTAGTAGTTTCCGAAGCACATCTGGATGCATTCTGTAATCTGTGGACCTTCAGAGTGTTGATGAAACATAATAATTGCATCGGTATTGAAGACAATAAGCACCATGCGGACTTTTCTCCATGGGAGTAATGTCTTAAACTCTCTACGCTTTGATCGTACACTGGAAGACTAGTAGTAGTTTCCGAAATACATCTGGAGGCAATCTGTAATCTGTGGACCTTCAGAGTGTTGACGAAACACAGAAATTGAATCTGCGGTGAACACAATAAGCGCCATGCGGACTTTTCTCCATCGGAGTAGTGTTTTAAACTGTTTACGGTTTGATCGTTCCCTGGAAGACTAGTAGTAGTTTCCGAAGCACATCCAGATGCACACTGTAATCCGTGGAACTTCAGAGTGTTGATGAAACACAGAAATTGCATCAGCATTGAACACAATAAGCACCATGCGGACTTTTCTCCATGGGAGTAGTGTCTTGAACTGTCTACGCTTTGATCGTATACTGGAACACTAGTGGTAGTTTCCGAAGCACATCTGGATGCACTCTGCAATCAGTGGACCTTCAGAGTGTTGATGAAACAAAGAAATTGCATCGGCATTGAACAGAATAAGCACCATGCGGACTTTTCTCCATGGTAATAATGTCTTAAACTGTCTACGCTTTGATCGTTCCGTGGAAGACTAGTAGTTGTTTCCGAAGTACATCTGGATGCATTCTGTAATCTGTAGACCTTCAGAGTGTTGATGAAACACAGAAATTGCATTGGCATTGAACACAATAAGCACCATGCGGACTTTTCTCCGTGGGAGTAGTGTCTTAAACTGTCTACGATTTGATCGTACACTGGAAGATTTGTTGTAGATTCCGAAGCACATCTGGAGGCATTCTGTAATCTGTGGACCTTCAGAGTGTTGATGAAACACAGAAATTGCATCGGCATTGAACACAATAAGCACCATGCGGACTTTTTTCCATGGGAGTAATGTCTTAAACTGTCTACGCTTTGATCGTTCCCTGGAAGACTAGTAGTAGTTTCCGAATCACATGTGGATGCATTCTGTATGCTGTGGACCTTCAGAGTGTTGATGAAACACAAAAATTGCATCGGCATTGAACACAATAAGCACCATGCGGACTTTTCTCCATGGGAGTAAAGTCTTAAACTGTCTACACTTTGATCGTTCCCTGGAAGACTAGTAGTACTTTCCAAAGCACACCTGGATGCATTCTGTAATCTGTGGACCTTCAGTGTTGATGAAACACAGAAATTCCATCGGCATTGAATACAATAAGCACCATGCGGACTTTTTTCCATGGGAGTAATGTCTTAAACTGTCTACGCTTTGATCGTTCCCTGGAAGACTAGTAGTAGTTTCCGAAGCACATCTGGAGGCATTCTGTAATCTGTGTAATTTCAGAGTGTTGATGAAACACAGAAATTGCACCGGCATTGAACACAATAAGCACCATGCGGTCCTTTCTCCATGGGAGTAATGTCTTAATCTGTCTACGCTTTGATCGTTCCCTGGAAGATTAGTAGTAGTTTCCAAAGCACATCTGGATGCATTCTGTAATCTGTGGACCTTCAGAGTGTTAATGAAACACAAAAATTGCATCGGCATTGAACACAATAAGCATCATGCGGACTTTTCTCCATGGGAGGAATATCTCAAACTGTCTACGCTTTGATCGTTCCCCGAAGACTAGTAGTAGTTTCCGAAGCACATCTGGATGCATTCTGTAATCTGTGGACCTTCAGTGTGTTGATGAAACATAAAAATTGCATCGGTATTGAAGACAATAAGCACCATGCAGACTTTTCTCCATGGGAGTAATGTCTTAAACTGTCTACGCTTTGATCGTACACTGGAAGACTAGTAGTAGTTTCCGAAACACATCTGGAGGCAATCTGTAATCTGAGGACCTTCAGAGTGTTGATGAAACACAGAAATTGAATCGGCATTGAATACCATAAGCACCATGCGGACTTTTCTCCATGGGAGTAATGTCTTAAACTGTCTATGTTTGATCGTTCCCTGGAAGACTAGTAGTAGTTTCCGAAGCACATCTGGAGGCATTATGTAATCTGTGGAACTTCAGAGTGTTGATGAAACACAGAAATTGAATCGGCATTGAATACAATAAGCACCATGCGGACTTTTCTCCATGGTAGTAATGTCTTAAACTGTCTATGTTTGATCGTTCCCTTGCAGACTAGTAGTAGTTGCCGAAGCACCACTGGAGGCATTATGTAATCTGTTTAACTTCAGAGTGTTGATGAAACACAGAAATTGCATCGACATTGAACACAATAAGCACCATGTGGACTTTTCTCCATGGGAGTAATATCTTACACTGTCTACGCTTTGATCGTTCACTGGAAGACTGGTAGTAGTTTCCGAAGCACATCTGGAGGCATTCTGTAATCTGTGGACCTTCAAAGTGTTGATGAAACACAGAAATTGCATCGGCATTGAACACAATAAGCACCATGCGGACTTTTCTCCATGGGAGTAATGTCTTATACTGTCAACGCTTTGATCGTTCACTTGAAGACTAGTAGTAGTTTCCCAAGCACATCTGGAGGCATTCTGTAATCTGTGGACCTTCGAAGTGTTGATGAAACACAGAAATTGAATCGGTATTGAACACAATAAGAACCATGCGGACTTTTCTCCATGAGAGTAATGTCTTAAACTGTCTACGCTTTGATCGTTCCCTGGAAGACTAGTAGTAGTTTCCGAAGCACATCTGGATGCATTCTGTAATCTGTGGACCTTCAGAGTGTTAATGAAACACAAAAATTGCATCGGCATTGAACACAATAAGAATCATGCGGACTTTTCTCCATGAGAGTAATGTCTTAAACTGTCTACGCTTTGATCGTTCAATGGAAGACTAGTAGTAGTTTCCGAAGCACATCTGGATGCATTCTGTAATCTGTGGACCTTCAGAGTGTTAATGAAACACAAAAATTGCATCGGCATTGAACACAATAAGCACCATGCGGACTTTTCAATATGGGATAAATGTCTCAAACTGTCTACGCTTTGATCGTTCCCTGGAAGACTAGTAGTAGTTTCCGAAGCAGATCTGAAGACATTCTGTAATGTGTTGACCTTCAGAGTGTTGATGAAACACAGAAGTTGAATCAGCGTTATACACAATAAGCACCATGCGTACTTTTCTCCATGGGACTAATATCTTTAACTGTCGACGCTTTGATCGTTCACTGGAAGACTAGTAGTTGTTTCCGAAGCACATGTGGATGCATTCTGTATGCTTTGGAGCTTCAGAGTGTTGATGAAACACAAAAATTGCATCGGCATTGAACACAATAAGTACCATGCGGACTTTTCTCCATGTGAGTAATGTCTTAAACTGTCTACACTTTGATCGTTCCCTGGAGGACTAGTAGTACTTTCCAAAGCACATCTCGATGCATTCTGTAATCTGTGGACCTTCAGAGTGTTGATGAAACACAGAAATTGAATCGGCATTGAATACAATAAGCACCATGCGGACTTTTCTCCATGGGAATAATGTCTTATACTGTCTACGCTTTGATCGTACACTTGAAGACTAGTAGTAGTTTCCGAAGCACTTCTGGAGGCATTCTGTAATCTGTGGACCTTCAGAGTGTTGATGAAACACAGAAATTGAATCGGCATTGAACACAATAAGCACCATGCGGACTTTTCTCCATGAGAGTAATGTCTTAAACTGTCTACGTATTGATCGTTCACTGGAAGACTAGTAGTAGTTTCCGAAACTTATCTGGAGGCATTCTGTAATCTGTGGACCTTCAGAGTGTTGATGAAACACAGAAATTGCATCGGCATTGAACACAATAAGCACCATGCCTACTTTTCTACATGGGAGTAATGTCTTAAAGTGTCTACGATTTGATCGCTCCCTGAAAGACTAGTAGCAGTTTCCGAAGCACATCTGGATGCATTCTCTAATCTGTGGACCTTCAGAGTGTTGATGAAACACAATAATTGCATCGGCATTGAACACAATAAGCCCCATACGGACTTTTCTCGATGGGAGTAATGTCTTAAACTGTCTATGTTTTGATCGTTCCCTGGAAGACTAGTAGTAGTTTCCGAAGCACATCTGGAGGCATTATGTAATCTGTGGAACTTCAGAGTGTTGATGAATCACAGAAATTGCATTGACAATGAACACAATAAGCACCATGTGGACTTTTCTCCATGGGAGTAATATCTTAAACCGTCTACGCTTTGATCTTTCCCCGAAGACTAGTAGTAGTTTCCGAAGCACATCTGAAGGCATTCTGTAATCTGTGTACCTTCAGAGGGTTGATGAAATACAAAAGTTGCATCGGCATTGAACACAATAAGCACCATGCGGACTTTTCTCCATGGGAGTAATGTCTTAAACTGTCTACGCTTTGATCGTACACTGGAAGACTAGTAGTAGTTTCCGAAGCACATCTGGAGGCATTCTGTAATCTGTGGACCTTCAGAGTGTTGATGAAACACAGAAATTGAATCGGCATTGAATACAATAAGAACAATGCGGAGTTTTCTCCACGGGAGTAACGTCTTAAACTGTCTACGTTTTGACCGTGCACTGGAAGACTAGTAGTAGTTTCCGAATCACATGTGGATGCATTCTGTATGCTGTGGACCTTCAGAGTGTTGATGAAACACAAAAATTGCATCGGCATTGAACACAATAAGCACCATGCGGACTTTTCTCCATGGGAGTAAAGTCTTAAACTGTCTACACTTTGATCGTTCCCTGGAAGACTAGTAGTACTTTCCAAAGCACACCTGGATGCATTCTGTAATCTGTGGACCTTCAGTGTTGATGAAACACAGAAATTCCATCGGCATTGAATACAATAAGCACCATGCGGACTTTTTTCCATGGGAGTAATGTCTTAAACTGTCTACGCTTTGATCGTTCCCTGGAAGACTAGTAGTAGTTTCCGAAGCACATCTGGAGGCATTCTGTAATCTGTGTAACTTCAGAGTGTTGATGAAACACAGAAATTGCACCGGCATTGAACACAATAAGCACCATGCGGTCTTTTCTCCATGGGAGTAATGTCTTAATCTGTCTACGCTTTGATCGTTCCCTGGAAGATTAGTAGTAGTTTCCAAAGCACATCTGGATGCATTCTGTAATCTGTGGACCTTCAGAGTGTTAATGAAACACAAAAATTGCATCGGCATTGAACACAATAAGCATCATGCGGACTTTTCTCCATGGGAGGAATATCTCAAACTGTCTACGCTTTGATCGTTCCACGAAGACTAGTAGTAGTTTCCGAAGCACATCTGGATGCATTCTGTAATCTGTGGACCTTCAGTGTGTTGATGAAACATAAAAATTGCATCGGTATTGAAGACAATAAGCACCATGCAGACTTTTCTCCATGGGAGTAATGTCTTAAACAGTCTACGCTTTGATCGTACACTGGAAGACTACTAGTAGTTTCCGAAACACATCTGGAGGCAATCTGTAATCTGAGGACCTTCATAGTGTTGATGAAACACAGAAATTGAATCGGCATTGAATACCAAAAGCACCATGCGGACTTTTCTCCATGGGAGTAATGTCTTAAACTGTCTATGTTTGATCGTTCACTGGAAGACTAGTAGTAGTTTCTGAAGCACATCTGGAGGCATTATGTAATCTCTGGAACTTCAGAGTGTTGATGAAACACAGAAATTGAATCGGCATTGAATACAATAAGCACCATGCGGACTTTTCTCCATGGTAGTAATGTCTTAAACTGTCTATGTTTGATCGTTCCCTTGCAGACTAGTAGTAGTTGCCGAAGCACCACTGGAGGCATTATGTAATCTGTGGACCTTCAGAGTGTTAATGAAACACAAAAATTGCATCGGCATTGAACACAATAAGCACCATGCGGACTTTTCAATATGGGATAAATGTCTCAAACTGTCTACGCTTTGATCGTTCCCTGGAAGACTAGTAGTAGTTTCCGAAGCAGATCTGAAGACATTCTGTAATGTGTTGACCTTCAGAGTGTTGATGAAACATAGAAGTTGAATCAGCGTTATACACAATAAGCACCATGCGTACTTTTCTCCATGGGAGTAATGTCTTTAACTGTCGACGCTTTGATCGTTCACTGGAAGACTAGTAGTTGTTTCCGAAGCACATGTGGATGCATTCTGTATGCTTTGGAGCTTCAGAGTGTTGATGAAACACAAAAATTGCATCGGCATTGAACACAATAAGCATCATGCGGACTTTTCTCCATGGGAGGAATATCTCAAACTGTCTACGCTTTGATCGTTTCCCGAAAACTAGTAGTAGTTTCCGAAGCACATCTGGATGCATTCTGTAATCTGTGGACCTTCAAAGTGTTGATGAAACACAGAAATTGCATCGGCATTGAACACAATAAGCACCATGCGGATTTTTCTCCATGGGAGTAATGTCTTATACTGTCTACGCTTTGATCGTTCACTTGAAGACTAGTAGTAGTTTCCCAAGCACATCTGGAGGCATTCTGTAATCTGTGGACCTTCGAAGTGTTGATGAAACACAGAAATTGCATCGGCATTGAACACAATAAGCACCATGCGTACTTTTCTCCATGGGAGTAATGTCTTAAACTGTCGACGCTTTGATCGTTCACTGGAAGACTAGTAGTAGTTTCCGAATCACATGTGGATGCATTCTGTATGCTGTGGACCTTCAGAGTGTTGATGAAACACAAAAATTGCATCGGCATTGAACACAATAAGCACCATGCGGACTTTTCTCCATGGGAGTAAAGTCTTAAACTGTCTACACTTTGATCGTTCCCTGGAAGACTAGTAGTACTTTCCAAAGCACACCTGGATGCATTCTGTAATCTGTGGACCTTCAGTGTTGATGAAACACAGAAATTCCATCGGCATTGAATACAATAAGCACCATGCGGACTTTTTTCCATGGGAGTAATGTCTTAAACTGTCTACGCTTTGATCGTTCCCTGGAAGACTAGTAGTAGTTTCCGAAGCACATCTGGAGGCATTCTGTAATCTGTGTAATTTCAGAGTGTTGATGAAACACAGAAATTGCACCGGCATTGAACACAATAAGCACCATGCGGTCCTTTCTCCATGGGAGTAATGTCTTAATCTGTCTACGCTTTGATCGTTCCCTGGAAGATTAGTAGTAGTTTCCAAAGCACATCTGGATGCATTCTGTAATCTGTGGACCTTCAGAGTGTTAATGAAACACAAAAATTGCATCGGCATTGAACACAATAAGCATCATGCGGACTTTTCTCCATGGGAGGAATATCTCAAACTGTCTACGCTTTGATCGTTCCCCGAAGACTAGTAGTAGTTTCCGAAGCACATCTGGATGCATTCTGTAATCTGTGGACCTTCAGTGTGTTGATGAAACATAAAAATTGCATCGGTATTGAAGACAATAAGCACCATGCAGACTTTTCTCCATGGGAGTAATGTCTTAAACTGTCTACGCTTTGATCGTACACTGGAAGACTAGTAGTAGTTTCCGAAACACATCTGGAGGCAATCTGTAATCTGAGGACCTTCAGAGTGTTGATGAAACACAGAAATTGAATCGGCATTGAATACCATAAGCACCATGCGGACTTTTCTCCATGGGAGTAATGTCTTAAACTGTCTATGTTTGATCGTTCCCTGGAAGACTAGTAGTAGTTTCCGAAGCACATCTGGAGGCATTATGTAATCTGTGGAACTTCAGAGTGTTGATGAAACACAGAAATTGAATCGGCATTGAATACAATAAGCACCATGCGGACTTTTCTCCATGGTAGTAATGTCTTAAACTGTCTATGTTTGATCGTTCCCTTGCAGACTAGTAGTAGTTGCCGAAGCACCACTGGAGGCATTATGTAATCTGTTTAACTTCAGAGTGTTGATGAAACACAGAAATTGCATCGACATTGAACACAATAAGCACCATGTGGACTTTTCTCCATGGGAGTAATATCTTAAACTGTCTACGCTTTGATCGTTCACTGGAAGACTGGTAGTAGTTTCCGAAGCACATCTGGAGGCATTCTGTAATCTGTGGACCTTCAAAGTGTTGATGAAACACAGAAATTGCATCGGCATTGAACACAATAAGCACCATGCGGACTTTTCTCCATGGGAGTAATGTCTTATACTGTCTACGCTTTGATCGTTCACTTGAAGACTAGTAGTAGTTTCCCAAGCACATCTGGAGGCATTCTGTAATCTGTGGACCTTCGAAGTGTTGATGAAACACAGAAATTGAATCGGTATTGAACACAATAAGAACCATGCGGACTTTTCTCCATGAGAGTAATGTCTTAAACTGTCTACGCTTTGATCGTTCCCTGGAAGACTAGTAGTAGTTTCCGAAGCACATTTGGATGCATTCTGTAATCTGTGGACCTTCAGAGTGTTAATGAAACACAAAAATTGCATCGGCATTGAACACAATAAGAATCATGCGGACATTTCTCCATGAGAGTAATGTCTTAAACTGTCTACGCTTTGATCGTTCAATGGAAGACTAGTAGTAGTTTCCGAAGCACATCTGGATGCATTCTGTAATCTGTGGACCTTCAGAGTGTTAATGAAACACAAAAATTGCATCGGCATTGAACACAATAAGCACCATGCGGACTTTTCAATATGGGATAAATGTCTCAAACTGTCTACGCTTTGATCGTTCCCTGGAAGACTAGTAGTAGTATCCGAAGCAGATCTGAAGACATTCTGTAATGTGTTGACCTTCAGAGTGTTGATGAAACACAGAAGTTGAATCAGCGTTATACACAATAAGCACCATGCGTACTTTTCTCCATGGGAGTAATATCTTTAACTGTCGACGCTTTGATCGTTCACTGGAAGACTAGTAGTTGTTTCCGAAGCACATGTGGATGCATTCTGTATGCTTTGGAGCTTCAGAGTGTTGATGAAACACAAAAATTGCATCGGCATTGAACACAATAAGTACCATGCGGACTTTTCTCCATGTGAGTAATGTCTTAAACTGTCTACACTTTGATCGTTCCCTGGAGGACTAGTAGTACTTTCCAAAGCACATCTCGATGCATTCTGTAATCTGTGGACCTTCAGAGTGTTGATGAAACACAGAAATTGAATCGGCATTGAATACAATAAGCACCATGCGGACTTTTCTCCATGGGAATAATGTCTTATACTGTCTGCGCTTTGATCGTACACTTGAAGACTAGTAGTAGTTTCCGAAGCACATCTGGAGGCTTTCTGTAATCTGTGGACCTTCAGAGTGTTGATGAAACACAGAAATTGAATCGGCATTGAACACAATAAGCACCATGCGGACTTTTCTCCATGAGAGTAATGTCTTAAACTGTCTACGATTTGATCGCTCCCTGAAAGACTAGTAGCAGTTTCCGAAGCACATCTGGATGCATTCTCTAATCTGTGGACCTTCAGAGTGTTGATGAAACACAATAATTGCATCGGCATTGAACACAATAAGCCCCATACGGACTTTTCTCGATGGGAGTAATGTCTTACACTGTCTATGTTTTGATCGTTCCCTGGAAGACTAGTAGTAGTTTCCGAAGCACATCTGGAGGCATTATGTAATCTGTGGAACTTCAGAGTGTTGATGAATCACAGAAATTGCATTGACAATGAACACAATAAGCACCATGTGGACTTTTCTCCATGGGAGTAATATCTTAAACCGTCTACGCTTTGATCTTTCCCCGAAGACTAGTAGTAGTTTCCGAAGCACATCTGAAGGCATTCTGTAATCTGTGGACCTTCAGAGGGTTGATGAAATACAAAAGTTGCATCGGCATTGAACACAATAAGCACCATGCGGACTTTTCTCCATGGGAGTAATGTCTTAAACTGTCTACGCTTTGATCGTACACTGGAAGACTAGTAGTAGTTTCCGAAGCACATCTGGAGGCATTCTGTAATCTGTGGACCTTCAGAGTGTTGATGAAACACAGAAATTGAATCGGCATTGAATACAATAAGAACAATGCGGAGTTTTCTCCACGGGAGTAACGTCTTAAACTGTCTACGTTTTGACCGTGCACTGGAAGACTAGTAGTAGTTTCCGAATCACATGTGGATGCATTCTGTATGCTGTGGACATTCAGAGTGTTGATGAAACACAAAAATTGCATCGGCATTGAACACAATAAGCACCATGCGGACTTTTCTCCATGGGAGTAAAGTCTTAAACTGTCTACACTTTGATCGTTCCCTGGAAGACTAGTAGTACTTTCCAAAGCACACCTGGATGCATTCTGTAATCTGTGGACCTTCAGTGTTGATGAAACACAGAAATTCCATCGGCATTGAATACAATAAGCACCATGCGGACTTTTTTCCATGGGAGTAATGTCTTAAACTGTCTACGCTTTGATCGTTCCCTGGAAGACTAGTAGTAGTTTCCGAAGCACATCTGGAGGCATTCTGTAATCTGTGTAACTTCAGAGTGTTGATGAAACACAGAAATTGCACCGGCATTGAACACAATAAGCACCATGCGGTCTTTTCTCCATGGGAGTAATGTCTTAATCTGTCTACGCTTTGATCGTTCCCTGGAAGATTAGTAGTAGTTTCCAAAGCACATCTGGATGCATTCTGTAATCTGTGGACCTTCAGAGTGTTAATGAAACACAAAAATTGCATCGGCATTGAACACAATAAGCATCATGCGGACTTTTCTCCATGGGAGGAATATCTCAAACTGTCTACGCTTTGATCGTTCCCCGAAGACTAGTAGTAGTTTCCGAAGCACATCTGGATGCATTCTGTAATCTGTGGACCTTCAGTGTGTTGATGAAACATAAAAATTGCATCGGTATTGAAGACAATAAGCACCATGCAGACTTTTCTCCATGGGAGTAATGTCTTAAACTGTCTACGCTTTGATCGTACACTGGAAGACTAGTAGTAGTTTCCGAAACACATCTGGAGGCAATCTGTAATCTGAGGACCTTCATAGTGTTGATGAAACACAGAAATTGAATCGGCATTGAATACCATAAGCACCATGCGGACTTTTCTCCATGGGAGTAATGTCTTAAACTGTCTATGTTTGATCGTTCACTGGAAGACTAGTAGTAGTTTCTGAAGCACATCTGGAGGCATTATGTAATCTCTGGAACTTCAGAGTGTTGATGAAACACAGAAATTGAATCGGCATTGAATACAATAAGCACCATGCGGACTTTTCTCCATGGTAGTAATGTCTTAAACTGTCTATGTTTGATCGTTCCCTTGCAGACTAGTAGTAGTTGCCGAAGCACCACTGGAGGCATTATGTAATCTGTGGACCTTCAGAGTGTTAATGAAACAAAAAATTGCATCGGCATTGAACACAATAAGCACCATGCGGACTTTTTAATATGGGATAAATGTCTCAAACTGTCTACGCTTTGATCGTTCCCTGGAAGACTAGTAGTAGTTTCCGAAGCATATCTGAAGACATTCTGTAATGTGTTGACCTTCAGAGTGTTGATGAAACATAGAAGTTGAATCAGCGTTATACACAATAAGCACCATGCGTACTTTTCTCCATGGGAGTAATGTCTTTAACTGTCGACGCTTTGATCGTTCACTGGAAGACTAGTAGTTGTTTCCGAAGCACATGTGGATGCATTCTGTATGCTTTGGAGCTTCAGAGTGTTGATGAAACACAAAAATTGCATCGGCATTGAACACAATAAGCATCATGCGGACTTTTCTCCATGGGAGGAATATCTCAAACTGTCTACGCTTTGATCGTTCCCCGAAGACTAGTAGTTGTTTCCGAAGCACATCTGGATGCATTCTGTAATCTGTGGACCTTCAAAGTGTTGATGAAACACAGAAATTGCATCGGCATTGAACACAATAAGCACCATGCGGACTTTTCTCCATGGGAGTAATGTCTTATACTGTCTACGCTTTGATCGTTCACTTGAAGACTAGTAGTAGTTTCCCAAGCACATCTGGAGGCATTCTGTAATCTGTGGACCTTCGAAGTGTTGATGAAACACAGAAATTGAATCGGCATTGAACACAATATGAACCATGCGGACTTTTCTCCATGAGAGTAACGTCTTAAACTGTCTACGCTTTGATCGTTCCCTGGAAGACTAGTAGTAGTCTCCGAAGCACATCTGGATGCATTCTGTAATCTGTGGACCTTCAGAGTGTTAATGAAACACAAAAATTGCATCGGCATTGAACACAATAAGAACCATGCGGACTTTTCTCCATGAGAGTAATGTCTTAAACTGTCTACGCTTTGATCGTTCCCTGGAAGACTAGTAGTAGTTTCCGAAGCACATCTGGATGCATTCTGTAATCTGTGGACCTTCAGAGTGTTAATGAAACTCAAAAATTGCATCGGCATTGAACACAATAAGCACCATGCGGACTTTTCAATATGGGATAAATGTCTCAAACTGTCTACGCTTTGATCGTTCCCTGGAAGACTAGTAGTAGTTTCCGAAGCAGATCTGAAGACATTCTGTAATGTGTTGACCTTCAGAGTGTTGATGAAACATAGAAGTTGAATTAGCGTTATACACAATAAGCACCATGCGTACCTTTCTCCATGGGAGTAATGTCTTTAACTGTCGACGCTTTGATCGTTCACTGGAAGACTAGTAGTTGTTTCCGAAGCACATGTGGATGCATTCTGTATGCTTTGGAGCTTCAGAGTGTTGATGAAACACAAAAATTGCATCGGCATTGAACACAATAAGCACCATGCGGACTTTTCTCCATGTGAGTAATGTCTTAAACTGTCTACACTTTGATCGTTCCCTGGAGGACTAGTAGTACTTTCCAAAGCACATCTCGATGCATTCTGTAATCTGTGGACCTTCAGAGTGTTGATGAAACACAGAAATTGAATCGGCATTGAATACAATAAGCATCATGCGGACTTTTCTCCATGGGAGTAATGTCTTATACTGTCTACGCTTTGATCGTACACTTGAAGACTAGTAGTAGTTTCCGAAGCACATCTGGAGGCATTCTGTAATCTGTGGACCTTCAGAGTGTTGATGAAACACAGAAATTGAATCGGCATTGAACACAATAAGCACCATGTGGACTTTTCTCCATGAGAGTAATGTCTTAAACTGTCTACGCTTTGATCGTTCACTGGAAGACTAGTAGTAGTTTCCGAAGCTTATCTGGAGGCATTCTGTAATCTGTGGACCTTCAGAGTGTTGATGAAACACAGAAATTGCATCGGCATTGAACACAATAAGCACCATGCGTACTTTTCTACATGGGAGTAATGTCTTAAAGTGTCTACGATTTGATCGCTCCCTGAAAGACTAGTAGCAGTTTCCGAAGCACATCTGGATGCATTCTCTAATCTGTGGACCTTCAGAGTGTTGATGAAACACAATAATTGCATCGGCATTGAACACAATAAGCCCCATACGGACTTTTCTCGATGGGAGTAATGTCTTAAACTGTCTATGTTTTGATCGTTCCCTGGAAGACTAGTAGTAGTTTGCGAAGCACATCTGGAGGCATTATGTAATCTGTGGAACTTCAGAGTGTTGATGAATCACAGAAATTGCATTGACAATGAACACAATAAGCACCATGTGGACTTTTCTCCATGGGAGTAATATCTTAAACTGTCTACGCTTTGATCTTTCCCCGAAGACTAGTAGTAGTTCCCGAAGCACATCTGAAGGCATTCTGTAATCTGTGGACCTTCAGAGGGTTGATGAAATACAAAAGTTGCATCGGCATTGAACACAATAAGCACCATGCGTACTTTTCTACATGGGAGTAATGTCTTAAAGTTTCTACGATTTGATCGCTCCCTGAAAGACTAGTAGCAGTTTCCGAAGCACATCTGGATGCACTCTGTAATCTGTGGACCTTCAGAGTGTTAATGAAACACAAAAATTGCATCGGCATTGAACACAATAAGCACCATGCGGACTTTTCAATATGGGATAAATGTCTCAAACTGTCTACGCTTTGATCGTTCCCTGGAAGACTAGTAGTAGTTTCCGAAGCAGATCTGAAGACATTCTGTAATGTGTTGACCTTCAGAGTGTTGATGAAACACAGAAGTTGAATCAGCGTTATACACAATAAGCACCATGCATACTTTTCTCCATGGGAGTAATGTCTTTAACTGTCGACGCTTTGATCGTTCACTGGAAGACTAGTAGTTGTTTCCGAAGCACATGTGGATGCATTCTGTATGCTTTGGAGCTTCAGAGTGTTGATGAAACACAAAAATAGCATCGGCATTGAACACAATAAGCACCATGCGGTCTTTTCTCCATGTGAGTAATGTCTTAAACTGTCTACACTTTGATCGTTCCCTGGAGGACTAGTAGTACTTTCCAAAGCACATCTCGATGCATTCTGTAATCTGTGGACCTTCAGAGTGTTGATGAAACACAGAAATTGAATCGGCATTGAATACAATAAGCACCATGCGGACTTTTCTCCATGGGAGTAATGTCTTATACTGTCTACGCTTTGATCGTACACTTGAAGACTAGTAGTAGTTTCCGAAGCACATCTGGAGGCATTCTGTAATCTGTGGACCTTCAGAGTGTTGATGAAACACAGAAATTGATTCGGCATTGAACACAATAAGCACCATGCGGACTTTTCTCCATGAGAGTAATGTCTTAAACTGCCTACGCTTTGATCGTTCACTGGAAGACTAGTAGTAGTTTCCAAAGATTATCTGGAGGCATTCTGTAATCTGTGGACCTTCAGAGTGTTGATGAAACACAGAAATTGCATCGGCATTGAACACAATAAGCACCATGCGTACTTTTCTACATGGGAGTAATGTCTTAAAGTGTCTACGATTTGATCGCTCCCTGAAAGACTAGTAGCAGTTTCCGAAGCACATCTGGATGCATTCTCTAATCTGTGGACCTTCAGAGTGTTGATGAAACACAATAATTGCATCGGCATTGAACACAATAAGCCCCATACGGACTTTTCTCGATGGGAGTAATGTCTTAAACTGTCTATGTTTTGATCGTTCCCTGGAAGACTAGTAGTAGTTTCCGAAGCACATCTGGAGGCATTATGTAATCTGTGGAACTTCAGAGTGTTGATGAATCACAGAAATTGCATTGACAATGAACACAATAAGCACCATGTGGACTTTTCTCCATGGGAGTAATATCTTAAACTGTCTACGCTTTGATCTTTCCCCGAAGACTAGTAGTAGTTCCCGAAGCACATCTGAAGGCATTCTGTAATCTGTGGACCTTCAGAGGGTTGATGAAATACAAAAGTTGCATCGGCATTGAACACAATAAGCACCATGCGGACTTTTCTCCATGGGAGTAATGTCTTAAACTGTCTACGCTTTGATCGTACACTGGAAGACTAGTAGTAGTTTCCGAAGCACATCTGGAGGCATTCTGTAATCTGTGGACCATCAGAGTGTTGATGAAACACAGAAATTGAATCGGCATTGAATACAATAAGAACAATGCGGAGTTTTCTCCACGGGAGTAACGTCTTAAACTGTCTACGTTTTGACCGTGCACTGGAAGCCTAGTAGAAGTTTCCGAAACACATCTGGATGCATTCTGTAATCTGTCGACATTCACAGTGTTGATGAAACACAAAAATTGGATCGGCATTGAACACAATAAGCATCATGCGGACTTTTCTCCATGGGAGTAATGTTTAGACTGTAGACGCTTTGATCGTTCACTGGAAGACTAGTAGTAGTTTCCGAAGCTCATCTGGAGGCATTCTATAATCTGTGGACATAAAGAGTGTTGATGAAACACATAAATTGCATCGGCATTGAACACAATAAGCACCATGCGGACTTTTCTCCATGAGAGTAATGTCTCCAACTGTCTACGCTTTGATCGTTAACAGGAAGACTAGTAGTAGTTTCTGAAGCATATCTGGATGCATTCTGTAATCTGTGGACCTTCTCAGTGTTGATGGAACACAGAAATTGAATCGGCATTGAATACAATAAGCACCATGCGGACTTTTCTACATGGGAGTAATGTCTTAAAGTGTCTACGATTTGATCGCTCCCTGGAAGACTAGCAGTTGTATCCGAAGCACATCTTAATGCATTCTGTAATCTGTGGACCTTCAGAGTGTTGATGAAATACAAAAATTACATCGGCATTGAATACAATTAGCACCATGCGGACTTTTCTCCATGGGAGTAATGTCTAAAGCTGTCTACGCTTTGATCGTTCACTGGAAGAGTAGTAGAAGTTTCCAAAGCACATCTGGAAGCATTCTGTAATCTGTGGACCTTCAGAGTGTTGATGAAGAACAGAAATTGACTCGGCATTGAGCACAATATGCACCATGTGGACTTTCTCCATGAGAGTAATGTCTTAAACTGTCTACGCTTTGATCGTTCACTGGAAGGCTAGTAGTAGTTTCCGAAGCACATCTGGAGGCATTCTGCAATCTGTGGAACTTTAGAGTGTTTATGAAACACATTAATTTCATCGGCATTGAACACAATAAGCACCATGAGGACTTTTCTCCATGGGAGTAATGTCTTACACTGTCTACGCTTTGATCGTTCACTGGAAGACTAGTAGTTGTTTCCGAAGCACATCTGGAGGCATTCTGTAATCTGTGGACCATCAGAGTGTTGATGAAACACAGAAGCTGAATCATCGTTGTACACAATAAGCACCATGCGGACGTTTCTCCATGAGAGTAATGTCTTAAACTGTCTACGTTTTGATCGTTCACATGAAGACTAGTAGTAGTTTCCGAAGCTCATCTGGAGGCATCTGTAATCTGTGGACCTTCAGAGTGTTGATTAAACACAGAAATTTCATCGGCATTGAACACAATAAACACCATGATGACTTTTCTCCATGGGAGTAATGTCTTCAACTATCTACGCTTTGATCGTTCACTGGAAGACTAGTAGTAGTTTCCGAAGCACATCTATTGGCATTCTGTAACCTGTGGACCTTCAGAGTGTTGATGAAACACAGAAATTGCATCGGCATTGAACACAATAAGCACCATGCGGACTTTTCTCCATGGGAGTAATGTCTTAAACTGTCTACGCTTTGATCGTTCACTGGAAGACTAGTAGTAGTTTCCGAAGCTCATGTGGATGCATTCTGTAATCTGTAGACCTTCAGAGTGTTGATGAAACACAGAAATTGCATTGGCATTGAACACAATAAGCACCATGCGGACTTTTCTCCATGGGAGTAGTGTCTTAAACTGTCTACGCTTTGATCGTACACTGGAAGATTAGTTGTAGATTCCGAAGCACATCTGGAGGCATTCTGTAATCTGTGAACCTTCAGAATGTTGATGAAACACAAAAATTGCATTGGCGTTGAACCCAATAAGCGCCATGCGGACTTTTCTCCATCGGAGTAATGTTTTAAACTGTCTACCCTTTGATCGTTCCCTGGAAGACTAGTAATAGTTTCCGAAGCACATCCAGTTGCATACTGAAATCCGTGGACCTTCAGAGTAATGATGAAACACAGAAACTGAATCGGCATTGAACTCAATAAGCACCATGCGGACTTTTCTCCATGGGAGTAATGTCTTAAACTGTCTACGCTTTGATCGTACACTGGAAGACTAGTAGTAGTTTCCGAAGCACATCTGGATGCATTCTGTAATCTGTGGACCTTCAGAGTGTTGATGAAACACAAAAATTGCATCAGCATTACACACAATAAGCACCATGCGGACTTTTCTTAATGGGAGTAATGTCTTAAACTGTCTACGCTTTGATCGTACACTGGAAGACTAGTAGTAGTTTCCGAAGCACATCTGGAGGCATTCCGTAATCTGTGGATCTTCAGAGGTTTGATGAAACACAGAATTCTGCATCGGCATTGAACACAATAGGCACCATGCGGACTTTTCTCCATGGGAGAAAAGTCTTAAACTGTCTACGCTTTGATCGTTCACTGGAAGACTGGTAGTAGTTTTCGAAGCACATCTGGAGGCATTCTGTAATCTGTGGACCTTCAGAGTGTTGATGAAACAGAGAAATTGCATCGACATTGAACACAATAAGCACCATGCGTACTTTTCTCCATGGGAGTAATGTCTTAAACTGTCGACGCTTTGATCTTTCACTGGAAGACTAGTAGTAGTTTCCCAATCACATGTGGATGCATTCTGTATGCTGTGGATCTTCAGAGTGTTGATGAAACACAAAAATTGCATCGGCATTGAACACAATAAGCACCATGCGGATTTTCTCCATGGGAGTAAACTCTTAAACTGTCTACACTTTGATCGTTCCCTGGAAGACTAGTAGTACTTTCCAAAGCACACCTGGATGCATTCTGTAATCTGTGGACCTTCAGTGTTGATGAAACACAGAAATTCCATCGGCATTGAATACAATAAGCACCATGCGGACTTTTTTCCATGGGAGTAATGTCTTAAACTGTTTACGCTTTGATCGTTCCCCGAAGACTAGTAGTAGTTTCCGAAGCACATCTGGATGCATTCTGTAATCTGTGGACCTTCAGTGTGTTGATGAAACATAAAAATTGCACCGGTATTGGAGACAATAAGCACCAAGCAGACTTTTCTCCATGGGAGTAATGTCTTAAACTGTCTACGATTTGATCGTACACTGGAAGACTAGTAGTAGTTTCCGAAACACATCTGGAGGCAAACTGTAATCTGTGGACCTTCAGAGTGTTGATGAAACACAGAAATTGAATCGGCATTGAATACCATTAGCACCATGCGGACTTTTCTCCATGGAAGTAATGTCTTAAACTGTCTATGTTTGATCGTTCCCTGGAAGTCTAGTAGTAGTTTCCGAAGCACATCTGGAGGCATTATGTAATCTGTGGAACTTCAGAGTGATGATGAAACACAGAAATTGAATCGGCATTGAATACAATAAGCACCATGCGGACTTTTCTCCATGGGAGAAATGTCTTAAGCTTTCTACGCTTTGATCGTTCACTGGAAGACTAGTAGTAGTTTCCGAAGCACATCTGGAGGCATTCTGTAATCTGTGGACCTTCAGAGTGTTGATGAAACACAGAAATTGCATCGGCATTGAACACAATAAGCACCATGCGTACATTTCTCCATGGGAGGAATGTCTCAAACTGTCTCCGCTTTGATCGTTCCCCGAAGACTAGTAGTAGTTTCCGAAGCACATCTGGATGCATTCTGTAATCTGTGAACCTTCAGAGTGTTGATGAAACATAAAAATTGCATCGGTATTGAAGACAATAAGCACCATGCGGACTTTTCTCCATGGGAGTAATGTCTTAAACTGTCTACGCTTTGATCGTACACTGGAAGACTAGTAGTAGTTTCCGAAACACATCTGGAGGCAATCTGTAATCTGTGGACCTTCAGAGTGTTGATGAAACACAGAAATTGAATCTGCAGTGAACACAATAAGCGCCATGCGGACTTTTCTCCATCGTAGTAATGTTTTTAACTGTTTACGGTTTGATCGTTCCCTGGAAGACTAGTAGTAGTTTTCGAAGCACATCCAGATGCATACTGTAATCCGTGGAACTTCAGAGTGTTGATGAAACACAGAAATTGCATCAGCATTGAACACAATAAGCACCATGCGGACTTTTCTCCATGGGAGTAGTGTCTTAAACTGTCTACGCTTTGATCGTACACTGGAAGATTAGTTGTAGATTCCGAAGCACATCTGGAGGCATTCTGTAATCTGTGGACCTTCAGAATGTTGATGAAACACAAAAATTGCATTGGCATTGAACACAATAAGCTCCATGCGGACTTTTCCCCATCGGAGTAATGTTTTAAAATGTCCACGCTTTGATCGTTCCCTGGAAGACTAGTAGTAGTTTCCGAAGCACATCCAGTTGCATACTGTAATCTGTGGACCTTCAGAGTGTTGATGAAACACAGAAACTGAATCGGCATTGAACTCAATAAGCCCCATGCGGACTTTTCTCCATGGGAGTAATGTCTTCAACTGTCTACGATTTGATCGCTCCCTGGTAGACTAGCAGTTGTATCCGAAGCACATCTGGATGCATTCTGTAATCTGTGGACCTTCAGAGTGTTGATGAAACATAAAAATTGCATCGGTATTGAAGACAATAAGCACCATGCGGACTTTTCTCCATGGGAGTAATGTCTTAAACTGTCTACGCTTTGATCGTACACTGGAAGACTAGTAGTAGTTTCCAAAACACATCTGGAGGCAATCTGTAATCTGTGGACCTTCAGAGTGTTGATGAAACACAGAAATTGAATCTGTATTGAACACAATAAGCGCCATGCGGACTTTTCTCCATCGGAGTAATGTTTTAAACTGTTTACGGTTTGATCGTTCCCTGGAAGACTAGTAGTAGTTTCCGAAGCACATCCAGATGCATACTGTAATCCGTGGAACTTCAGAGTATTGATGAAACACAGAAATTGCATCAGCATTGAACACAATAAGCACCATGCGGACTTTTCTCCATGGGAGTAATGTCTTAAACTGTCTACGCTTTGATCCCTCCCTGGAAGACTAGTAGTAGTTTCCGAAGCACATGTGGATGCATTCTGTATGCTTTGGAGCTTCAGAGTGTTGATGAAACACAAAAATTGCATCGGCATTGAACACAATAAGCACCATGCGGACTTTTCTCCATGTGAGTAATGTCTTAAACTGTCTACATTTTGATCGTTCACTGGAAGACTAGTAGTACTTTCCAAGGCACATCTCGATGCATTCTGTAATCTGTGGACCTTCAGTGTGTTGATGAAACACAGAAATTGAATCGGCATTGAATTCAATAAGCACCATGCGGGCTTTTCTCCATGGGAGTAATGTCTTATACTGTCTACGCTTTGATCGTACACTTGTAGACTAGTAGTAGTTTCCGAAGTACATCTGGAGGCATTCTGTAATCTGTGGACCTTCAGAGTGTTGATGAAACACAGAAATTGAATCGGCATTGAACACAATAAGCACCATGCGGACTTTTCTCCATGAGAGTAATGTCTTAAACTGTCTACGCTTTGATCGTTCACTGGAAGACTAGTAGTAGTTTCCGAAGCTTATCTGGAGGCATTCTGTAATCTGTGGACCTTCAGAGTGTTGATGAAACACAGAAATTGCATCGGCATTGAACACAATAAGCACCATGCGTACTTTTCTACATGGGAGTAATGTCTTAAAGTGTCTACGATTTGATCGCTCCCTAAAAGACTAGTAGCAGTTTCCGAAGCACATCTGGATGCATTCTCTAATCTGTGGACCTTCAGAGTGTTGATGAAACACAGAAATTGCATCGGCATTGAACACAAAAAGCACCATGCTTACTTTTCTCCATGGGAGTAATGTCTTAAACTGTCTACGCTTTGATCGTTCACTGGAAGACTAGTAGTAATTTCCGAGGCTCATCTGGAGGCATTCTGTAATCTGTGGACCTTCAGAGTGTTGATGAAACACAGAAAGTGCATCGGCATTGAACAGAATAAGCACCATGCTGACTTTCCTCCATGGGACTAATGTCTTAAACTGTCTACGCTTTGATCGTACACTGGAAGACTAGTAGTAGTTTCCGAAGCACATCTGGAGGCATTCTGTAATCTGTGGAACTTAAGAGTGTTTATGAAATACAAAAGTTGCATCGGCATTGAACACAATAAGCACCATGCGGACTTTTCTCCATGGGAGTAATGTCTTAAACTGTCTACGCTTTGATCGTACACTGGAAGACTAGTAGTAGTTTCCGAAGCACATCTGGAGGCATTCTGTAATCTGTGGACCTTCAGAGTGTTGATGAAACACAGAAATTGAATCGGCATTGAATACAATAGGCACAATGCGGAGATTTCTCCACGGGAGTAACGTCTTAAACTGTATACGTTTTGACCGTGCACTGGAAGACTAGTAGTTGTTTCCGAAACACATCTGGATGCATTCTGTAATCTGGCGACATTCACAGTGTTGATGAAACACAGAAATTGAATCGGCATTGAATACAATAAGCACCATGCGGACTTTTCTCCATGGGAGTAATGTATTAAAGTGTCTATGTTTGATCGTTCCCTGGAAGACTAGTAGTAGTTTCCGAAGCATATCTGGAGGCATTATGTAATCTGTGGAACTTCAGAGTGTTGATGAAACAAAGAAATTGCATCGGCATTGAACACAATAAGCACCATGCTGATTATTCTCCATGGGAGTAATGTCTTAAACTGTCTATGTTTGATCGTTCCCTGGAAGACTAGTAGTAGTTTCCGAAGCACATCTGGAGGCATTCTGTAATTTGTGGACCTTCAGAGTGTTGATGAAACACAGAAATTGAATCGGCATTGAATACAATAAGCACAATGCGGAGTTTTATAAACGGGAGTAACGTCTTAAACTGTCTACGTTTTGACCGTGCACTGGAAGACTAGTTGTAGTTTCCGAAGCACATCTGGAGGCATTATGTAATCTGTGGAACTTCAGAGTGTTGATGAAACAAAGAAATTGCGTCGGCATTGAACACAATAAGCACCATGCGGACTTTTCTCCATAGGAGTAATGTCTTAAACTGTCTATGTTTGATCGTTCCCTGGAAGACTAGTAGTAGTTTCCGAAGCACATCTTTAGGCATTATGTAATCTGTGGAACTTCAGAGTGTTGATGAAACACAGAAATTGCATCGACATTGAACACAATAAGCACCATGTGGACTTTTCTCCATGGGAGTAATATCTTAAACTGTGTACGCTTTCATCGTTCACTGGAAGACTAGTAGTAGTTTCCGAAGCACATCTGGAGGCATTCTATAATCTGTGGACCTTCAGAGTGTTGATGAAACACAGAAATTGCATCGGCATTGAACACAATAAGCACCATGCGTACTTTTCTCCATGGGAGTAATGTCTTAAACTGTCTACGATTTGATCGCTCCCTGGAAGACTAATAGTTGTTTCCGAAGCACATGTGGATGCATTCTGTAATCTGTGGACCTTCAGAGTGTTGATGAAACACATAAATTGCATCGGCATTGAACACAATAAGCAACATGCGGACTTTTCTCCATGGGAGTAATGTCTTAAAATGTCTATGCTTTGATCGTTCCCTGGAAGACTAGTAGTATTTTCCGAAGCACATCTGGAGGCATTCTGTAGTCTGTGGACCTTCAGAGTGTTGATGGAACACAGAAATTGCATCGGCATTGAACACAATAAGCACCATGCGGACTTTTCTCCATGGGAGTAATGCCTCAAACAGTCCACGCTTCGATCGTACACTGGAAGTCTAGTAGTACATTCCGAAGCACATCTGGATGCATTCTGTAAACTGTGCACCTTCAGAGGGTTGATAAAAAACAGAAATTGCATCGGCATTGAACACAATAAGCACCATGCAGACTTTTCTCCATGGGAGTCATGTCACAAACAGTCTACGCTTTGATCGTACACTGGAAGACTAGTAGTAGTTTCCGAAGCACATCTGGAGGCATTCTGTAATCTGTGGACCTTCAGAGTGTTGATGAAACACAGAATTTTGCATCGGCATTGAACACAATAAGCACCATGCCTACTTTTCTCCATGGGAGTAATGTATTAACCTGACTACGCTTTGATCGTGCACTGGAAGAGTAGTAGAAGTTTCCAAAGCACATCTGAAGGCATTCTGTAATCTGTGACCTTCAGAGTGTTGACGAAACACAGAAATTGTATCGGCATATAACACAATAAGCACCATGCGCACTTTTCTCCATGAGAGTAATGTCTCAAACCGTCTACGCTTTGATCGATCACTGGAAGACTAGTGGTAGTTTCCGAAGCACATCTGGATGCATTATGTAATCTGTGGACCTTCAGAGTGTTGATGAAACACAGAAATTGCATCAGGAATGAACATAATAAACACCATGCGTACTTTTATCCATGGGAGTAATGTCTCAAACCGTCTACGCTTTGATCGCTCCCTGGAAGACTAGTAGTAGTTTCCGAAGCGCATCTGAATGCATTCTGTAATCTGTGGACCTTCAGAGTGTTGTTGAAGCACAAAAATTGCATCGGCATTGAACACAATAAACACCATGCGGACTTTTCTCCATGGGATAAATGTCTCAAACTTTCTACGCTTTGATCGTTCCCTGGAAGACTAGTATTAGTTTCCGAAGCAGATATGAAGGCATTCTGTAATCTGTGGACCTTCAGAGTGTTGATGAAACACAAAAACTGCATCGGCATTACACACAATAAGCACCATGCGGACTTTTCTCCATGGGAGTAATGTCTTAAACTGTCTACGCATTGATCGTACACTGGAAGACTAGTAGTAGTTTCCGAAGCACATCTGGAGGCATTTTGGAATCTGTGGATTTTCAGAGTGTTGATGAAACACAGAATTTTGCATCGGCATTGAACACAATAGGCACCATGCGGACTTTTCTCCATGGGAGAAAAGTCTTAAACTGTCTACGCTTTGATCGTTCACCGGAAGACTGGTAGTAGTTTCCGAAGCACATCTGGAGGCATTCTGTAATCTGTGGACCTTCAGAGTGTTGATGAAACACAGAAATTGCATCGCCATTTGACACAATAAGCACCATGCGTACTTTCCTCCATTTGAGTAATGTCTTAAACTGTCGACGCTTTGATCGTTCACTGGAAGACTAGTAGTAGTTTCCGAATCACATGTGGATGCATTCTGTATGCTGTGGACCTTCAGAGTGTTGATGAACCACAAAAATTGCATCGGCATTGAACACAATAAGCACCATGCGGACTTTTCGCCATGGGAGTAATGTCTTAAACTGTCTACACTTTGATCGTTCCCTGGAAGACTAGTAGTACTTTGAAAAGCACATCTATATGCATTCTGTAATCTGTGGACCTTCAGAGTGTTGATGAAACACAAAAATTGCATCGTTATTGAAGACAATAAGCACCATGCGGACTTTTCTCCATGGGAGTAATGTCTTAATGTGTCTACGCTTTGATCGTTCCCTGGAAGACTAGTAGTAGTTTCCGAAGCACATTTGGATGCATTCTGCATCAGTGGACCATCAGAGTGTTGATGAAACAAAGAAATTGCATCGGCATTGAACACAATATGCACCATGCGGACTTTTCTCCATGGGGGTAATGTCTTAAACTGTCTACGCTTTGATCGTTCCCTGGAAGACTAGTAGTAGTTTCCGAAGCACATCTGGATGCATACTGTAATCTGTTTACCTTCACAGTGTTGATGAAACACATAGATTGCATCGGCATTGAACACAATAAGCACCATGCTTACTTTTTTAAATGGGAGTAATGTCTTAAACTGTCTACGCTTTGATCGTACACTGGAAGACTAGTAGTAGTTTCCGAAGCACATCTGGAGGCATTCTGCAATCTGTGGACCTTCAGAGTGTTGATGAAACACAAAAATTGCATCGGCATTGAACACAATAAGCACCATGCGGACTTTTCTCCATGGGAGTAATGTCTTAAACTGTCTACGCTTTGATCGTACACTGGAAGACTAGTAGCAGTTCCCGAAGCACATCTGGAGGCATTCTGTAATCTGTGGACCTTCAGAGAGTTGATGAAACACAGAAATTGAATCGGCATTGAACACTATAAGCAAAATGCGGACTTTTCTCCATGAGAGTAATGTCTTAAACTGTCTACGCTTTGATCGTTCAGTGGAAGCCTAGTAGTAGTTTCCGAACCACATCTGGAGGCATTCTGTAATCTGTGGACCTTCAGAGTGTTGATGAAACACAGAAATTGCATCTCAATTGAACACAATAAGCTCCATGCGTACTTTTCTCCATGGGAGTAATGTCTTAAACTGACTACGATTTGATCGCTCCCTGGAAGACTAGTAGTTGTCTCCGAAGCACATCTGGATGCATTCTGTAATCTGTGGACCTTCAGAGTGTTAATGAAACACAAAAATTGCATCGGCATTGAACACAATAAGCATCATGCGGACTTTTCTCCATGGGAGGAATGTCTCAAACTGTCTACGCTTTGATCGTTCCCCGAAGACTAGTAGTAGTTTCTGAAGCACATCTGGATGCATTCTGTTCTGTGGACCTTCAGAGTGTTGATGAAACACAAAAATTGCATCGGTATTGAAGACAATAAGCACCATGCGGACTTTTCTCCATGGGAGGAATGTCTTAAACTGTCTACGCTTTGATCGTACACTGGAAGACTAGTAGTAGTTTCCGAAACACATCTGGAGGCAATCTGTAATCTGTGGACCTTCAGAGTGTTGATGAAACACAGAAATTGAATCGGCATTGAATACGATAAGCACTATGCGGACTTTTCCCCATGGGTGTAATGTCTTAAACTGTCTATGTTTGATCGTTCCCTGGAAGACTAGTAGTAGTTTCCGAAGCACATCTGGAGGCATTATGTAATCCGTGGAACTTCAGAGTGTTGATGAAACACAGAAATTGAATCTGCATTGAATACAATAAGCACCACGCGGACTTTTCTCCATGGGAGTAATGTCTTAAACTGTGTATGTTTGATCGTTCCCTGGAAGACTAGTAGTAGTTTCCGAAGCACATCTGGAGCCATTATGTAATCTGTGGAACTTCAGAGTGTTGATGAAACACAGAAGTTGCATCGACATTGAACACAATAAGCACCATGTGGACTTTTCTCCATGGGAGTAATATCTTAAACTGTCTACGTTTTGATCGTTCACTGGAAGACTAGTAGTAGTTTCCGAAGCACATCTGGAGGCATTCTGTAGTCTTTGGACCTTCAGAGTGTTGATAAAACACAGAAATTGCATCGGCATTGAACACAATAAGCTCCATGCGTACTTTCCTCCATGGGAGTAATGTCTTAAACTGTCTACGATTTGATCGCTCCCTGGAAGACTAGTAGTTGTTTCCGAAGCACATCTGGATGCATTCTGTAATATGTGGACCTTCAGAGTGTTGATGAAACACAAAAATTGCATCGGCATTGAACATAATAAGCACCATGCGGGCTTTTCTCCATGGGAGTAATGTCTTAAACTGTCTATGCTTTGATCGTTGCCTGAAAGACTAGTAGCAGTTTCCGAAGCACATCTGGATGCATTATGTAATCTTTGGATCTTAAGAATGTTGATGGAATACAGAAATTGCATCGACATTGAACACAATAAGCACCATGTGGACTTTTCTCCATGGGAGTAATGTCTTAAACTGTCTACGAGTTGATCGTTCCCTGGAAGACTAGTAGTAGTTTTCGAAGCACATCTGGATTCATTCTGTAATCTGTGGACCTTCAGAGTGTTGATGAAACACAAAAATTGCATCGGCATTGAACACAATAAACACCATGCGGACTTTTCTCCATGGGATAAATGTCTCAAACTTTCTACGCTTTGATCGTTCCCTGGAAGACTAGTATTAGTTTCCGAAGCAGATATGAAGGCATTCTGTAATCTGTGGACCTTCAGAGTGTTAATGAACACAAAAATTGCATCGGCATTACACACAATAAGCACCATGCGGACTTTTCTCCATGGGAGTAATGTCTTAAACTGTCTACGCATTGATCGTACACTGGAAGACTAGTAGTAGTTTCCGAAGCACATCTGGAGGCATTTTGGAATCTGTGGATTTTCAGAGTGTTGATGAAATACAGAATTTTGCATCGGCATTGAACACAATAGGCACCATGCGGACTTTTCTCCATGGGAGAAAAGTCTTATACTGTCTACGCTTTGATCGTTCACCGGGAGACTGGTAGTAGTTTCCGAAGCACATCTGGAGGCATTCTGTAATCTGTGGACCTTCAGAGTGTTGATGAAACACAGAAATTGCATCGCCATTTAACACAATAAGCACCATGCGTACTTTCCTCCATTTGAGTAATGTCTTAAACTGTCGACGCTTTGATCGTTCACTGGAAGACTAGTAGTAGTTTCCGAAACACATCTGGACCCAATCTGTAATCTGTGGACCTTCAGAGTGTTGATGAAACACAGAAATTGAATCGGCAATGAATACGATAAGCACTATGCGGACTTTTCTCCATGGGAGTAATGTCTTAAACTGTCTATGTTTGATCGTTCCCTGGAAGACTAGTAGTAGTTTCCGAAGCACATCTGGAGGCATTATGTAATCCGTGGAACTTCAGAGTGTTGATGAAACACAGAAATTGAATCTGCATTGAATACAATAAGCACCACGCGGACTTTTCTCCATGGGAGTAATGTCTTAAACTGTGTATGTTTGATCGTTCCCTGGAAGACTAGTAGTAGTTTCCGAAGCACATCTGGAGCCATTATGTAATCTGTGGAACTTCAGAGTGTTGATGAAACACAGAAGTTGCATCGACATTGAACACAATAAGCACCATGTGGACTTTTCTCCATGGGAGTAATATCTTAAACTGTCTACGCTTTGATCGTTCACTGGAAGACTAGTAGTAGTTTCCGAAGCACATCTGGAGGCATTCTATAGTCTGTGGACCTTCAGAGTGTTGATAAAACACAGAAATTGCATCGGCATTGAACACAATAAGCACCATGCGTACTTTCCTCCATAGGAGTAATGTCTTAAACTGTCTACGATTTGATCGCTCCCTGGAAGACTAGTAGTTGTTTCCGAAGCACATCTGGATGCATTCTGTAATATGTGGACCTTCAGAGTGTTGATGAAACACAAAAATTGCATCGGCATTGAACATAATAAGCACCATGCGGACTTTTCGCCATGGGAGTAATGTCTTAAACTGTCTACACTTTGATCGTTCCCTGGAAGACTAGTAGTACTTTGAAAAACACATCTATATGCATTCTGTAATCTTTGGACCTTCAGAGTGTTGATGAAACACAGAAATTCCATCGGCATTGAATACAATAAGCACCATACGGACTTTTATCCATCGGAGTAATGTCTTTAACTGTCTACGCTTTGATCGTTCCCTGGAAGACTAATATTAGTTTCCGAAGCACATCCGTAGGCATTCTGTAATCTGTGTAACTTCAGAGTGTTGATGAAACACAGATATTGCACCGGCATTGAACACAATAAGCACCATACGGACTTTTTTCCATCGGAGTAATGTCTTAAACTGTCTACGCTTTGATCGTTCCCTGGAAGACTAGTAGTAGTTTCCGAAGCACATCTGGATGCATTCTGTAATCTGTTTACCTTCAGAGTGTTGATGAAACATAGAGATTGCATCGGCATTGAACACAATAAGCACCATGCGGACTTTTTTAAATGGGAGTAATGTCTTAAACTGTCTGCGCTTTGATCGTACACTGGAAGACTAGTAGCAGTTTCCGAAGCACATCTGGAGGCATTCTGTAATCTGTGGACCTTCAGAGTGTTGATGAAACACAGAAATTGAATCGGCATTGAACACTATAAGCAAAATGCGGACTTTTCTCCATGAGAGTAATGTCTTAAACTGTCTACCCTTTGATCGTTCATTGGAAGACTAGTAGTACTTTTCGAAGCACATCTGGAGGCAATCTGTAATCTGTGGACCTACAGAGTGTTGATGAAACACAGAAATTGAATCGGCAATGAATACGATAAGCACTATGCGGACTTTTCTCCATGGGAGTAATGTCTTAAAATGTCTATGTTTCATCGTTCCCTGGAAGACTAGTAGTAGTTTCCGAAGCACATCTGGAGGCATTATGTAATCCGTGGAACTTCAGAGTGTTGATGAAACATAGAAATTGAATCTGCATTGAATACAATAAGCACCATGCGGACTTTTCTCCATGGGAGTAATGTCTTAAACTGTGTATGTTTGATCGTTCCCTGGAAGACTAGTAGTAGTTTCCGAAGCACATCTGGAGCCATTATGTAATCTGTGGAACTTCAGAGTGTTGATGAAACACAGAAGTTGCATCGACATTGAACACAATAAGCACCATGTGGACTTTTCTCCATGGGAGTAATATCTTAAACTGTCTACGCTTTGATCGTACACTGGAAGACTAGTAGTAGTTTCCGAAGCACATCTGGATGCATTCTGTAATATGTGGACCTTCAGAGTGTTGATGAAACAATAAAATTGCATCGGCATTGAACACAATAAGAACCATGCGGACTTTTCTCCATGGGAGTAATGTCTCAAACTGTCTATGCTTTGATCGTTCCCTGCAATACTAGTAGCAGTTTCCGAAGAACATCTGGAGGCATTATGTAATCTTTGGGTCTTCAGAGTGTTGATGGAACACAGAAATTGCATCGACATTGAACACAATAAGCACCATGTGGACTTTTCTCCATGGGAGTAATGTCTTAAACTGTCTACGAGTTGATCGTTCCCTGGAAGACTAGTAGTAGTTTTCGAAGCACATCTGGATTCATTTTGTAATCTGTGGACCCTCACAGTGTTGATGAAACACAGAAATTGCATCGGCATTGAACACAATAAGCACCATGCGAACTTTTCTCCATGGGAGTAATGTCTTAAACTGTCTACGCTTTGATCGTTCACTGGAAGACTAGTAGTAGTTTCCAAAGCTCATCTGGAGGCATTCTGTAATCTGTAGACGTTCAGAGTGTTGATGGAACACATAAATTGCATCGGCATTGAACACAATAAGCACCATGCGGACTTTTCTCCATGAGAGACTAATGTCTAAAAATGTCTACGCTTTGAATGTTCACTGGAGGACTAGTAGTAGTTTCCGAAGCACATCTGGATGCATTCTCCTTCAGTGGACCTTCAGAGTGTTGATGAAACAAAGAAATTGCATCGGCATTGAACACAATATGCACCATGCGGCCTTTTCTCCATGGGAGTAATGTCTTAAACTGTCTACGAGTTGATCGTTCCCTGGAAGACTAGTAGTAGTTTTCGAAGCACATCTGGATTCATTCTGTAATCTGTGGACCTTCAGAGTGTTGATGAAACACAAAAATTGCATCGGCATTGAACACAATAAACACCATGCGGACTTTTCTCCATGGGATAAATGTCTCAAACTTTCTACGCTTTGATCGTTCCCTGGAAGACTAGTATTAGTTTCCGAAGCAGATATGAAGGCATTCTGTAATCTGTGGACCTTCAGAGTGTTAATGAACACAAAAATTGCATCGGCATTACACACAATAAGCACCATGCGGACTTTTCTCCATGGGAGTAATGTCTTAAACTGTCTACGCATTGATCGTACACTGGAAGACTAGTAGTAGTTTCCGAAGCACATCTGGAGGCATTTTGGAATCTGTGGATTTTCAGAGTGTTGATGAAATACAGAATTTTGCATCGGCATTGAACACAATAGGCACCATGCGGACTTTTCTCCATGGGAGAAAAGTCTTATACTGTCTACGCTTTGATCGTTCACCGGGAGACTGGTAGTAGTTTCCGAAGCACATCTGGAGGCATTCTGTAATCTGTGGACCTTCAGAGTGTTGATGAAACACAGAAATTGCATCGCCATTTAACACAATAAGCACCATGCGTACTTTCCTCCATTTGAGTAATGTCTTAAACTGTCGACGCTTTGATCGTTCACTGGAAGACTAGTAGTAGTTTCCGAAACACATCTGGACCCAATCTGTAATCTGTGGACCTTCAGAGTGTTGATGAAACACAGAAATTGAATCGGCAATGAATACGATAAGCACTATGCGGACTTTTCTCCATGGGAGTAATGTCTTAAACTGTCTATGTTTGATCGTTCCCTGGAAGACTAGTAGTAGTTTCCGAAGCACATCTGGAGGCATTATGTAATCCGTGGAACTTCAGAGTGTTGATGAAACACAGAAATTGAATCTGCATTGAATACAATAAGCACCACGCGGACTTTTCTCCATGGGAGTAATGTCTTAAACTGTGTATGTTTGATCGTTCCCTGGAAGACTAGTAGTAGTTTCCGAAGCACATCTGGAGCCATTATGTAATCTGTGGAACTTCAGAGTGTTGATGAAACACAGAAGTTGCATCGACATTGAACACAATAAGCACCATGTGGACTTTTCTCCATGGGAGTAATATCTTAAACTGTCTACGCTTTGATCGTTCACTGGAAGACTAGTAGTAGTTTCCGAAGCACATCTGGAGGCATTCTATAGTCTGTGGACCTTCAGAGTGTTGATAAAACACAGAAATTGCATCGGCATTGAACACAATAAGCACCATGCGTACTCTCCTCCATAGGAGTAATGTCTTAAACTGTCTACGATTTGATCGCTCCCTGGAAGACTAGTAGTTGTTTCCGAAGCACATCTGGATGCATTCTGTAATATGTGGACCTTCAGAGTGTTGATGAAACACAAAAATTGCATCGGCATTGAACATAATAAGCACCATGCGGACTTTTCGCCATGGGAGTAATGTCTTAAACTGTCTACACTTTGATCGTTCCCTGGAAGACTAGTAGTACTTTGAAAAACACATCTATATGCATTCTGTAATCTTTGGACCTTCAGAGTGTTGATGAAACACAGAAATTCCATCGGCATTGAATACAATAAGCACCATACGGACTTTTATCCATCGGAGTAATGTCTTTAACTGTCTACGCTTTGATCGTTCCCTGGAAGACTAATATTAGTTTCCGAAGCACATCCGTAGGCATTCTGTAATCTGTGTAACTTCAGAGTGTTGATGAAACACAGATATTGCACCGGCATTGAACACAATAAGCACCATACGGACTTTTTTCCATCGGAGTAATGTCTTAAACTGTCTACGCTTTGATCGTTCCCTGGAAGACTAGTAGTAGTTTCCGAAGCACATCTGGATGCATTCTGTAATCTGTTTACCTTCAGAGTGTTGATGAAACATAGAGATTGCATCGGCATTGAACACAATAAGCACCATGCGGACTTTTTTAAATGGGAGTAATGTCTTAAACTGTCTGCGCTTTGATCGTACACTGGAAGACTAGTAGTAGTTTCCGAAGCACATCTGGAGGCATTCTGCAATCTGTGGACCTTCAGAGTGTTGATGAAACACAAAAATTGCATCGGCATTGAACACAATAAACACCATGCGGACTTTTCTCCATGGGAGTAATGTCTTAAACTGTCTACGCTTTGATCGTACACTGGAAGACTAGTAGCAGTTTCCGAAGCACATCTGGAGGCATTCTGTAATCTGTGGACCTTCAGAGTGTTGATGAAACACAGAAATTGAATCGGCATTGAACACTATAAGCAAAATGCGGACTTTTCTCCATGAGAGTAATGTCTTAAACTGTCTACCCTTTGATCGTTCATTGGAAGACTAGTAGTACTTTTCGAAGCACATCTGGAGGCAATCTGTAATCTGTGGACCTACAGAGTGTTGATGAAACACAGAAATTGAATCGGCAATGAATACGATAAGCACTATGCGGACTTTTCTCCATGGGAGTAATGTCTTAAAATGTCTATGTTTCATCGTTCCCTGGAAGACTAGTAGTAGTTTCCGAAGCACATCTGGAGGCATTATGTAATCCGTGGAACTTCAGAGTGTTGATGAAACATAGAAATTGAATCTGCATTGAATACAATAAGCACCATGCGGACTTTTCTCCATGGGAGTAATGTCTTAAACTGTGTATGTTTGATCGTTCCCTGGAAGACTAGTAGTAGTTTCCGAAGCACATCTGGAGCCATTATGTAATCTGTGGAACTTCAGAGTGTTGATGAAACACAGAAGTTGCATCGACATTGAACACAATAAGCACCATGTGGACTTTTCTCCATGGGAGTAATATCTTAAACTGTCTACGCTTTGATCGTACACTGGAAGACTAGTAGTAGTTTCCGAAGCACATCTGGATGCATTCTGTAATATGTGGACCTTCAGAGTGTTGATGAAACAATAAAATTGCATCGGCATTGAACACAATAAGAACCATGCGGACTTTTCTCCATGGGAGTAATGTCTCAAACTGTCTATGCTTTGATCGTTCCCTGCAATACTAGTAGCAGTTTCCGAAGAACATCTGGAGGCATTATGTAATCTTTGGGTCTTCAGAGTGTTGATGGAACACAGAAATTGCATCGACATTGAACACAATAAGCACCATGTGGACTTTTCTCCATGGGAGTAATGTCTTAAACTGTCTACGAGTTGATCGTTCCCTGGAAGACTAGTAGTAGTTTTCGAAGCACATCTGGATTCATTTTGTAATCTGTGGACCCTCACAGTGTTGATGAAACACAGAAATTGCATCGGCATTGAACACAATAAGCACCATGCGAACTTTTCTCCATGGGAGTAATGTCTTAAACTGTCTACGCTTTGATCGTTCACTGGAAGACTAGTAGTAGTTTCCAAAGCTCATCTGGAGGCATTCTGTAATCTGTAGACGTTCAGAGTGTTGATGGAACACATAAATTGCATCGGCATTGAACACAATAAGCACCATGCGGACTTTTCTCCATGAGAGACTAATGTCTAAAAATGTCTACGCTTTGAATGTTCACTGGAGGACTAGTAGTAGTTTCCGAAGCACATCTGGATGCATTCTCCTTCAGTGGACCTTCAGAGTGTTGATGAAACAAAGAAATTGCATCGGCATTGAACACAATATGCACCATGCGGCCTTTTCTCCATGGGAGTAATGTCTTAAACTGTCTACGATTTGATCGCTCCCTGGAAGACTAGTAGTTGTTTCCGAAGCACATCTGGATGCATTCTGTAATCTGTGGACCTTCAGAGTGTTAATGAAACACAAAAATTGCATCGGCATTGAACACAATAAGCATCATGCGGACTTTTCTCCATGGGAGGAATGTCTCAAACTGTCTACGCTTCGATCGTACACTGGAAGACTAGTAGTAGTTTCCGAAACACATCTGGAGGCAATCTGTAATCTGTGGACCTTCAGAGTGTTGATGAAACACAGAAATTGAATAGGCAATGAATACGATAAGCACAATGCGGACTTTTCTCTATGGGAGTAATGTCTTAAAATGTCTATGTTTGATCGTTCCCTGGAAGACTAGTAGTGGTTTCCGAAGCACATCTGGAGGCATTATGTAATCCGTGGAACTTCAGAGTGTTGATGAAACATAGAAATTGAATCTGCATTGAATACAATAAGCACCATGCGGACTTTTCTCCATGGGAGTAATGTCTTAAACTGTGTATGTTTGATCGTCCCCTGGAAGACTAGTAGTAGTTTCCGAAGCACATATGGAGGCATTATGTAATCTGTGGAACTTCAGAGTGTTGATGAAACACAGAAATTGCATCGACATTGAACACAATAAGCACCATGTGGACTTTTCTCCATGGGAGTAATATCTTAAACTGTCTACGCTTTGATCGTTCACTGGAAGACTAGTAGTAGTTTCCGAAGCACATCTGGAGGCATTCTGAAGTCTGTGGACCTTCAGAGTGTTGATAAAACACAGAAATTGCATCGGCATTGAACACAATAAGCACCATGCGTACTTTTCACCATGGGAGTAATGTCTTAAACTGTCTACGATTTGATCGCTCCCTGGAAGACTAAAGTTGTTTCCAAAGCACATCTGGATGCATTCTGTAATATGTGGACCTTCAGAGTGTTGATGAAACACAAAAATTGCATCGGCATTGAACATAATAAGCACCATGCGGACTTTTCTCCATGGGAGTAATGTCTTAAACTGTCTACGATTTGATCGCTCCCTGGAAGACTAGTAGTTGTTTCCGAAGCACATCTGGATGCATTCTGTAATATGTGGACCTTCAGCGTGTTGATGAAACACAGAAATTGAATTGGCATTGAACACAATAAGCACCATTCGGAGTTTTCTCCTAGGAGTAATGTCTTAATCTGTCTACACTTTGATCGTACACTGGAGGACTAGTAGTAGTTTCCGAAGCACATCTGGATGCATTATGCAATCTGTGGACCTTCAGAGTGTTGATGAAACAAAGAAATTGCATCGGCATTGAACACAATAAGCACCATGCGGACATTTCTCCATGGGAGTAATGTCTTAAACTGTCTATTCTTTGATCGTTCCCTGGAAGACTAGTAGCAGTTTCCGAAGCACATCTGGAGGCATTATGTAATCTGTGGATCTTCAGAGTGTTGATGGAACACAGAAATTGCATCGACATTGAACACAATAAGCACCATGTGGTCTTCTCTCCATGAGAGTAATGTCTTAAACTGTCTACGAGTTGATCTTTCCCCGAAGACTAGTAGTAGTTACCGAAGCACATCTGAAGGCATTCTGTAATCTGTGGACCTTCAGAGGGCTGATGAAACACAAAAATTGCATCGGCTTTGAACGCAATAAGCACCATGCGGACTTTTCTCAATGGGAGTAATGTCTTAAACTGTCTACGCTTTGATCGCACACTGGAAGACTAGTAGTAGTTTCCGAAGCACATCTGGTGGCATTCTGTAATCTGTGGAACTTCAGAGTGTTGATGAAACACAGAAATTGCATCGACATTGAACACAATATGCACCATGTGGACTTTTCTCCATGGGAGTAATATCTTAAACTGTCTACGCTTTGATCGTTCACTGGAAGACTAGTAGTAGTTTCCGAAGCACATCTGGAGGCATTCTGTAGTCTGTGGACCTTCAGAGTGTTGATAAAACACAGAAATTGCATCGGCATTGAACACAATAAGCACCATGCGTACTTTTGTCCATGGGAGTAATGTCTTAAACTGTCTACGATTTGATCGCTCCCTGGAAGACTAGTAGTTGTTTCCGAAGCACATCTGGATGCATTCTGTAATATGTGGACCTTCAGAGTGTTGATGAAGCACAAAATTTGCATGGGCATTGAACACAATAAGCACCATGCGAACTTTTCTCCATGGGAGTAATGTCTTAAACTGTTTATGTTTTGATCGTTCTTTGGAAGACTAGTAGCAGTTTCCGAAACACATCTCTAGGCATTATGTAATCTGTGGAACTTCAGAGTGTTGATAAGACACAGAAATTGTATCGACATTGAACACAATAAGCACCATGTGGTCTTCTCTCCATGAGAGTAATGTCTTAAACTGTCTACGAGTTGATCGTTCACCGAAGACTAGTAGTAGTTACCGAAGCACATCTGAAGGCATTCTGTAATCTGTGGACCTTCAGAGGGCTGATGAAACACAAAAATTGCATCGGCTTTGAACGCAATAAGCACCATGCGGACTTTTCTCAATGGGAGTAATGTCTTAAACTGTCTACGCTTTGATCGCACACTGGAAGACTAGTAGTAGTTTCCGAAGCACATCTGGTGGCATTCTGTAATCTGTGGACCTTCAGAGTGTTGATGAAACACAGAAATTGAATTGGCATTGAACACAATAAGCACCATTCGGAGTTTTCTCCTAGGAGTAATGTCTTAATCTGTCTACACTTTGATCGTACACTGGAGGACTAGTAGTAGTTTCCGAAGCACATCTGGATGCATTATGCAATCTGTGGACCTTCAGAGTGTTGATGAAACAAAGAAATTGCATCGGCATTGAACACAATAAGCACCATGCGGACTTTTCTCCATGGGAGTAATGTCTTAAACTGTCTATTCTTTGATCGTTCCCTGGAAGACTAGTAGCAGTTTCCGAAGCACATCTGGAGGCATTATGTAATCTGTGGATCTTCAGAGTGTTGATGGAACACAGAAATTGCATCGACATTGAACACAATAAGCACCATGTGGACTTTTCTCCATGGGAGTAATGTCTTAAACTGTCTACGAGTTGATCGTTCCCCGAAGGCTATTAGTAGTTTCCGAAGAACATCTGAAGGCATTCTGTAATCTGTGGACATTCAGAGGGTTGATGAAACACAGAAATTGCATCGGCATTGAACACAATAATCACCATGAGTACTTTTCTCCATGGGAGTAAGGTCTTAAACAGTCGACGCTTTGATCGTTCAGTGGGAGACTAGTAGTAGTTTCCGAAGCACATGTGGATGCATTTTGTATGCTGTGGACCTTCAGAGTGTTGATGAATCACAAAAATTGCATCGGTATTGAACACAATAAGCACCATGCGGACTTGTCTCCATGGGAGTAATGTCTTAAACTGTCTACACTTTGATTGTTCCCTGCAAGACTAGTAGTACTTTCCAAAGCACATCTGGATGCATTCTGTAATCTGTGGACCTTCAGAGTGCAGATAAAACACAGAAATTCCATCGGCATTGAATACAATAATCACCATGCGGACTTTTTTCCATGGGAGTAATGTCTTAAACTGTCTACGCTTTGATTGTTCCCTGGAAGACTAGTAGTAGTTTCCGCAGCACATCTGGAGGCATTCTGTAATCTGTGTAACATCAGAGTGTTGATGAAACACAGAAATTGCACCGGCATTGAACACAATAAGCACCATGCGGACTTTTCTCCATGGGAGTAATGTCTTAATCTGCCTACGCTTTGATCGTTCCCTGGAAGACTAGTAGTAGTTTCCGAAGCACATCTGGAGGCATTCTGTAATCTGTGTACCTTCAGGGTGTTGATGAAGCACAGAAACTGCCTCGGCAGTGAACACAATAAGCACCATGCGGACTTTTCTCCATGGGAGTAATGTCTTAAACTGACTACGCTTTGATCGTTACCTGGAAGACTAGTAGTAGTTTCCGAAGCACATCTGGAGGCATTATGTAATCTGTGGAACTTCAGAGTGTTGATGGGACACAGAAATTATATCGACATTGAACACAATAAGCACCATGTGGACTTTTCTCCATGGGAGTAATGTCATAAACTGTCTACGCTTTGATCGTTCACTGGAAGACTAGTAGTAGTTTCCGAAGCAGATCTGGATGCATTCTGCATCAGTATACCTTCAGAGTGTTGATCAAACAAAGAAATTGCATCGGCATTGAACACAAGATGCACCATGCGTACTTTTCTCCATGGGAGTAATGTCTTTAACTGTCTACGCTTTGATCGTTACCTGGAAGACTAGTAGTAGTTTCCGAAGCACATCTGGAGGCATTATGTAACATGTGGAACTTCAGAGTGTTAATGAAACACAGAAATTGCATCGACATTGAACACAATAAGCACCATGTCGACTTTTCTCCATGGGAGTAATATCTTAAACTGTCTACGCTTTGATCGTTCACTGGAAGACTAGTAGTAGTTTCCGAAGCACATCTGGAGGCATTCTGTAGTCTGTGGACCTTCAGAGTGTTGATAAAACACAGAAATTGCATCGGCATTGAACACAATAAGCACCATGCGTACTTTTGTCCATGGGAGTAATGTATTATACTGTCTACGAATTGATCGCTCCCTGGAAGACTAGTAGTTGTTTCCAAAGCACATCTGGATGCATTCTATAATATGTGGATCTTCAGAGTGTTGATGAAACACAAAAATTGCATCGGCATTGAACACAATAAGCACCATGCGGACTTTTCTCCATGGGAATAATGTCTTAAATTGTCTATGCTTTGATCGTTCCCTGGAAGACTAGTAGCAGTTTCCGAAGCACATCTGGAGGCATTATGTAATCTGTGGAACTTCAGAGTGTTGATGGGACACAGAAATTATATCGACATTGAACACAATAAGCACCATGTGGACTTTTCTCCATGGGAGTAATGTCATAAACTGTCTACGAGTTGATCGTTCCCCGAAGACTAGTAGTAGTTACCGAAGCACATCTGAAGGCATTCTGTAATCTGTGGACCTTCAGAGGGCTGAAGAAACACAAAAATTGCATCGGCTTTGAACGCAATAAGCACCATTCGGACTTTTCTCCATGGGAGTAATGTCTTAAACTGTCTACGACTTGATCGCACACTGGAAGACTAGTAGTAGTTTCCGAAGCACATCTGGAGGCATTCTGTAATCTGTGGACCTTCAGAGTGTTGATGAAACACAGAAATTGAATTGGCATTGAACACAATAAGCATTATTCGGAGTTTTCTCCTAGGAGTAATGTCTTAATCTGTCTACACTTTGATCGTACACTGGAGGACTAGTAGTAGTTTCCGAAGCATATCTGGATCCATTCTGTAGTCTGTGGAGCTTCAGGGTGTTGATGAAACACAAAATTTGCATCGTCATTGAACACAATAAGCACCATGCGGACTTTTCTCCATGGGAGTAATGTCTTAAACTGTCTACACTTTGATCGTTCCCTGGAAGACTAGTTGTACTTTCCAAAGCACATCTGTATGCATTCTGCAATTTGTGGACCCTCACAGTGTTGATGAAACACAGAAATTGCATCGGCATTGAACACAATAAGCACCATGCGGACTTTTCTAAATGGGAGTAATGTCTCAAACTGTATTCGTTTTAATCGTTCACTGGAAGACTAGTAGTAGTTTCCAAAGCTCATCTGGAGGCATTCTGTAATCTGTAGACCTTCAGAGTGTTGATGAAACACATAAATTGCATCGGCATTGAAGAAAATAAGCACCATGCGGACTTTTCCCCATAATAGTAATGTCTCCAACTACCTACGCTTTGATCGCTCACTGGAAGACTAGTAGTAGTTTCCGAAGCACATCTGGAGGCATTCTGCATCAGTGGACCTTCAGAGTGTTGATGAAACAAATAAATTGCATCGGCATTGAACACAATATGCACCATGCGGACTTTTCTCCGTGGGAGTAGTGTCTTAAACTGTCTACGCTTTGATCGTTCCCTGGAAGACTAGTAGTAGTTTCCGAAGCACATCTGGATGCATTCTGTACTCTGTGGACCTTCAGAGTGTTGATGAAACACAGAGATTGCATCGGCATTGAACACAATAAGCACCATGCGGACTTTTTTATAATGGAGTAATGTCTTAAACTGTCTACGCTTTGATCGTACACTGGAAGACTAGTAGTGGTTTCCGAAGCACATCTGGAGGCATTCTGTAATCTGTGGACCTTCAGAGTGTTGATGAAACACAGAAATTACAACGGCATTGAACAATATAAGCACCATGCGGACTTTTCCCCATGAGAGTAATGTCTCCAACTGCCTACGCTTTGATCGTTCACTGGAAGTCTAGTAGCAGATTCCGAAGCACATCTGGAGGCATTCTGCATCAGTGGACCTACAGAGTGTTGATGAAACAAAAAAATTGCATCGGCATTGAACACAATATGCACCATGCGGACTTTTCTCCGTGGGAGTAGTGTCTTAAACTGTCTTCGCTTTGATCGTTCCCTGGAAGACAAGTAGTAGTTTCCGAAGCACATCTGGATGCATTCTGTACTCTGTGGACCTTCAGAGTGTTGATGAAACACAGAGATTGCATCGGCATTGAACACAATAAGCACCATGCGGACTTTTTTAAATGGGAGTAATGTCATAAACTGTCTACGCTTTGATCGTACAGTGGAAGACTAGTAGTAGTTTCCGAAGCACATCTGGAGGCATTCTGTATTCTGTGGACCTTCAGAGTGTTGATGAAACACAAAAATTGCATAGGCATTGAACAGAATAAGCACCATGCGGACTTTTCTCCATGGGAGTAATGTCTTAAACTGTCTACGCTTTGATCGTACACTGGAAGACTAGTAGTAGTTTCCGAAGCACGTCTGGTGGCTTTCTGTAAACTGTGGACCTTCAGAGTGTTGATGAAACACAGAAATTGCATCGGCATTGAACACAATAAGCACCATGCGTACTTTTCTCCATGGGAGTAATGTCTTAAACTGTCTACGATTTGATCGCTTCCTGGAAGACTAGTAGCTGTTTCCGAAGCACATCTGGATGCATTCAGTAATCTGTGGACCTTCAGAGTGTTAATGAAACACAAAAATGGCAAGGCATTGAACACAATAAGCATCATGCGGACTTTTCTCCATGGGAGGAATGTCTCAAACTGTCTACGCTTTGATCGTTCCCCGAAGACTAGTAGTAGTTTCCGAAGCACATCTGGATGCATTCTGTAATCTGTAGACCTTCAGAGTGTTGATGAAACACAAAAATTGCATCGGTATTGAAGACAATAAGCACCCTGCGGACTTTTCTCCATGGGAGTAATGTCTTAAACTGTCTACGCTTTGTTCGCACACTGGAAGACTAGTAGTAGTTTCCGAAGCATATCTGGATCCATTCTGTAGTCTGTGGACCTTCAGGGTGTTGATGAAACACAAAATTTGCATCGTCATTGAACACAATAAGCACCATGCGGACTTTTCTCCATGGGAGTAATGTCTTAAACTGTCGACGCTTTGATAGTTCCCTGGAAGACTAGTAGTAGTTTTCGAAGCACATCTGGAGGCATTCAGTAATCTGTGGACCCTCAGAGTGTTGATGAAACACAGAAGTTGCATCGGCAATGAACACAATAACCACCATGCGGACTTTACTCCATGGGAGTAATGTCTTAAACTGTCGACGCTTTGATCGTTCCCTGGTAGACTAGTAGTAGTTTCCGAAGCACATCTGGAGGCATTCTGCATCAGTGGACCTTCAGAGTGTTGATGAAACAAAGAAATTGCATCGGCATTGAACACAATATGCACCATGCGGACTTTTCTCCGTGGGAGTAGTGTCTTAAACTGTCTACGCTTTGATCGTTCCCTGGAAGACTAGTAGTAGTTTCCGAAGCACATCTGGATGCATTCTGTAATCTGTGGACCCTCACAGTGTTGATGAAACACAGAAATTGCATCGGCATTGAACACAATAAGCACCATGCGAACTTTTCTCCATGGGAGTAATGTCATAAACTGTCTACGCTTTGATCGTTCACTGGGAGACTAGTAGTAGTTTCCGAAGCACATATGGAGGCATTATGTAATCTGTGGAACTTCAGAGTGTTGATGAAACACAGAAATTGCATCGACATTGAACACAATATGCACCATGTGGACTTTTCTCCATGGGAGTAATATCTTAAACTGTCTACGCTTTGATCGTTCACTGGAAGACTAGTAGTAGTTTCCGAAGCACATCTGGAGGCATTCTGTAGTCTGTGGACCTTCAGAGTGTTGATAAAACACAGAAATTGCATCGGCATTGAACACAATAAGCACCATGCGTACTTTTGTCCATGGGAGTAATGTCTTAAACTGTCTACGATTTGATCGCTCCCTGGAAGACTAGTAGTTGTTTCCGAAGCACATCTGGATGCATTCTGTAATATGTGGACCTTCAGAGTGTTGATGAAGCACAAAATTTGCATCGGCATTGAACACAATAAGCACCATGCGAACTTTTCTCCATGGGAGTAATGTCTTAAACTGTTTATGTTTTGATCGTTCATTGGAAGACTAGTAGCAGTTTCCGAAACACATCTGGAGGCATTATGTAATCTGTGTAACATCAGAGTGTTGATGAAACACAGAAATTGCACCGGCATTGAACACAATAAGCACCATGCGGACTTTTCTCCATGGGAGTAATGTCTTAATCTGCCTACGCTTTGATCGTTCCCTGGAAGACTAGTAGTAGTTTCCGAAGCACATCTGGAGGCATTCTGTAATCTGTGTACCTTCAGGGTGTTGATGAAGCACAGAAACTGCCTTGGCAGTGAACACAATAAGCACCATGCGGACTTTTCTCCATGGGAGTAATGTCTTAAACTGACTACGCTTTGATCGTTCACTGGAAGACTAGTAGTAGTTTCCAAAGCTCATCTGGAAGCATTCTGTAATCTGTAGACGTTCAGAGTGTTGATGAAACACATAAATTGCATCGGCATTGAACACAACAAGCACCATGCGGACTTTTCTCCATAAGAGTAATGTCTCCAACTGTCTACGATTTGATCGTTCACTGGAAGACTAGTAGTAGTTTCCGAAGCAGATCTGGATGCATTCTGCATCAGTATACCTTCAGAGTGTTGATAAAACAAAGAAATTGCATCGGCATTGAACACAAGATGCACCATGCGTACTTTTCTCCATGGGAGTAATGTCTTTAACTGTCTACGCTTTGATCGTTACCTGGAAGACTAGTAGTAGTTTCCGAAGCACATCTGGAGGCATTATGTAACATGTGGAACTTCAGAGTGTTAATGAAACACAGAAATTGCATCAACATTGAACACAATAAGCACCATGTCGACTTTTCTCCATGGGAGTAATATCTTAAACTGTCTACGCTTTGATCGTTCACTGGAAGACTAGTAGTAGTTTCCGAAGCACATCTGGAGGCATTCTGTAGTCTGTGGACCTTCAGAGTGTTGATAAAACACAGAAATTGCATCGGCATTGAACACAATAAGCACCATGCGTACTTTTGTCCATGGGAGTAATGTATTATACTGTCTACGAATTGATCGCTCCCTGGAAGACTAGTAGTTGTTTCCAAAGCACATCTGGATGCATTCTGTAATATGTGGATCTTCAGAGTGTTGATGAAACACAAAAATTGCATCGGCATTGAACACAATAAGCACCATGCGGACTTTTCTCCATGGGAGTAATGTCTTAAATTGTCTATGCTTTGATCGTTCCCTGGAAGACTAGTAGCAGTTTCCGAAGCACATCTGGAGGCATTATGTAATCTGTGGAACTTCAGAGTGTTGATGGGACACAGAAATTATATCGACATTGAACACAATAAGCACCATGTGGACTTTTCTCCATGGGAGTAATGTCATAAACTGTCTACGAGTTGATCGTTCCCCGAAGACTAGTAGTAGTTACCGAAGCACATCTGAAGGCATTCTGTAATCTGTGGACCTTCAGAGGGATGAAGAAACACAAAAATTGCATCGGCTTTGAACGCAATAAGCACCATTCGGACTTTTCTCCATGGGAGTAATGTCTTAAACTGTCTACGACTTGATCGCACACTGGAAGACTAGTAGTAGTTTCCGAAGCACAGCTGGAGGCATTCTGTAATCTGTGGACCTTCAGAGTGTTGATGAAACACAGAAATTGAATTGGCATTGGACACAATAAGCACCATTCGGAGTTTTCTCCTAGGAGTAATGTCTTAATCTGTCTACACTTTGATCGTACACTGGAGGACTAGTAGTAGTTTCCGAAGCATATCTGGATCCATTCTGTAGTCTGTGGAGCTTCAGGGTGTTGATGAAACACAAAATTTGCATCGTCATTGAACACAATAAGCACCATGCGGACTTTTCTCCATGGGAGTAATGTCTTAAACTGTCTACACTTTGATCGTTCCCTGGAAGACTAGTTGTACTTTCCAAAGCACATCTGTATGCATTCTGCAATTTGTGGACCCTCACAGTGTTGATGAAACACAGAAATTGCATCGGCATTGAACACAATAAGCACCATGCGGACTTTTCTAAATGGGAGTAATGTCTCAAACTGTATTCGTTTTAATCGTTCACTGGAAGACTAGTAGTAGTTTCCAAAGCTCATCTGGAGGCATTCTGTAATCTGTAGACCTTCAGAGTGTTGATGAAACACATAAATTGCATCGGCATTGAAGAAAATAAGCACCATGCGGACTTTTCCCCATAATAGTAATGTCTCCAACTACCTACGCTTTGATCGCTCACTGGAAGACTAGTAGTAGTTTCCGAAGCACATCTGGAGGCATTCTGCATCAGTGGACCTTCAGAGTGTTGATGAAACACAGAAATTGCATCGGCATTGAACACAATATGCACCATGCTGACTTTTCTCCATGGGAGTAGTGTCTTAAACGGTCTACGCTTTGATCGTTCCCTGGAAGACTAGTAGTAGTTTCCGAAGCACATCTGGATGCATTCTGTACTCTGTGGACCTTCAGAGTGTTGATGAAACACAGAGATTGCATCGGCATTGAACACAATAAGCACCATGCGGACTTTTTTATAATGGAGTAATGTCTTAAACTGTCTACGCTTTGATCGTACACTGGAAGACTAGTAGTAGTTTCCGAAGCACATCTGGAGGCATTCTGTAATCTGTGGACCTTCAGAGTGTTGATGAAACACAGAAATTGAATCGGCATTGAACACAATAAGCACCATGCGGACTTTTCTCCATGAGGGTAATGTTAAAAACTGTGTACGCTTTGATCGTTCACTGGAAGACTAGTAGTAGTTTCCGAAGCACATCTGGAGGCATTCTGCATCAGTGGACCTTCAGAGTGTTGATGAAACAAAGAAATTGCATCGGCATTGAACACAATATGCACCATGCGGACTTTTCTCCGTGGGAGAAGTGTCTTAAACTGTCTTCGCTTTGATCGTTCCCTGGAAGACTAGTAGTAGTTTCCGAAGCACATCTGGATGCATTCTGTACTCTGTGGACCTTCAGAGTGTTGATGAAACACAGAGATTGCATCGGCATTGAACACAATAAGCACCATGCGGACTTTTTTAAATGGGAGTAATGTCATAAACTGTCTACGCTTTGATCGTACAGTGGAAGACTAGTAGTAGTTTCCGAAGCACATCTGGAGGCATTCTGTAATCTGTGGACCTTCAGAGTGTTGATGAAACACAAAAATTGCATAGACATTGAACAGAATAAGCACCATGCGGACTTTTCTCCATGGGAGTAATGTCTTAAACTGTCTACGCTTTGATCGTACACTGGAAGACTAGTAGTAGTTTCCGAAGCACATCTGGTGGCTTTCTGTAAACTGTGGACCTTCAGAGTGTTGATGAAACACAGAAATTGAATCGGCATTGAACACAATAAGCAAAATGCGGAATTTTCTCCATGACAGTAATGTCTTAAACTGTCTACGCTTTGATCGTTCACTGGAAGACTAGTGGTAGTTTCCGAAGCACATCTGGAGGCATTCTGTAATCTGTGGACCTTCAGAGTGTTGATGAAACACAGAAATTGCATCGGCATTGAACACAATAAGCACCATGCGTAATTTTCTCCATGGGAGTAATGTCTTAAACTGTCTACGATTTGATCGCTTCCTGGAAGACTAGTAGCTGTTTCCGAAGCACATCTGGATGCATTCTGTAATCTGTGGACCTTCAGAGTGTTAATGAAACACAAAAATGGCATCGGCATTGAACACAATAAGCATCATGCGGACTTTTCTCCATGGGAGGAATGTCTCAAACTGTCTACGCTTTGATCGTTCCCCGAAGACTAGTAGTAGTTTCCGAAGCACATCTGGATGCATTCTGTAATCTGTAGACCTTCAGAGTGTTGATGAAACACAAAAATTGCATCGGTATTGAAGACAATAAGCACCCTGCGGACTTTTCTCCATGGGAGTAATGTCTTAAACTGTCTACGCTTTGTTCGCACACTGGAAGACTAGTAGTAGTTTCCGAAGCACATCTGGATGCATTCTGTACTCTGTGGACCTTCAGAGTGTTGATGAAACACAGAGATTGCATCGGCATTGAACACAATAAGCACCATGCGGACTTTTTTAAATGGGAGTAATGTCTTAAACTGTCTACGCTTTGATCGTACACTGGAAAACTAGTAGTAGTTTCCGAAGCACATCTGGAGGCATTCTGTAATCTGTGGACCTTCAGAGTGTTGATGAAACACAAAAATTGCATCGGCATTGAACAGAATAAGCACCATGCGGACTTTTCTCCATGGGAGTAATGTCTTAAACTGTCGACGCTTTGATCGTACACTTGAAGACTAGTAGTAGTTTCCGAAGCACATCTGGAGGCATTCTGTAATCTGTGGACCTTCAGAGTGTTGAAGAAACACAGAAATTGAATCGGCATTGAACACAATAAGCAAAATGCGGAATTTTCTCCATGAGAGTAATGTCTTAAACTGTCTACGCTTTGATCGTTCACTGGAAGACTAGTAGTAGTTTCCGAAGCACATCTGGAGGCATTCTGTAATCTGTGGACCTTCAGAGTGTTGATGAAACACAGAAATTGCATCGGCATTGAACACAATAAGCACCATGCGTACTTTTCTCCATGGGAGTAATGTCTTAAACTGTCTTCGATTTGATCGCTTCCTGGAAGACTAGTAGATGTTTCCGAAGCACATCTGGATGTGTTCTGTAATCTGTAGACCTTCAGAGTGTTGATGAAACACATAAATTGCATCGGCATTGAACACAATAAGCACCATGCGGAATTTTCCGCATGAGAGTAATGTCTCCAACTGCCTACGATTTGATCGTTCACTGGAAGACTAGTAGCAGTTTCCGTAGCACATCTGGAGGCATTCTGCATCAGTGGACCTTCAGAGTGTTGATGAAACAAAGAAATTGCATCGGCATTGAACACAATATGCAAAATGCGGACTTTTCTCCGTGGGAGTAGTGTCTTAAACTGTCTTCGCTTTGATCGTTCCCTGGAAGACTAGTAGTAGTTTCCGAAGCACATCTGGATGCATTCTGTAATCTGAGGACCTTCAGAGTGTTGATGAAACACAGAAATTGCATCGGCATTGAACACAATAAGCACCATGCGTACTTTTCTCCATGGGAGTAATGTCTTAAACTGTCTTCGATTTGATCGCTTCCTGGAAGACTAGTAGCTGTTTCCGAAGCACATCTGGATGTGTTCTGTAATCTGTAGACCTTCAGAGTGTTGATGAAACACATAAATTGCATCGGCATTGAACACAATAAGCACCATGCGGACTTTTCCGCATGAGAGTAATGTCTCCAACTGCCTACGATTTGATCGTTCACTGGAAGACTAGTAGCAGTTTCCGTAGCACATCTGGAGGCATTCTGCATCAGTGGACCTTCAGAGTGTTGATGAAACAAAGAAATTGCATCGGCATTGAACACAATATGCAAAGTGCGGACTTTTCTCCGTGGGAGTAGTGTCTTAAACTGTCTTCGCTTTGATCGTTCCCTGGAAGACTAGTAGTACTTTCCGAAGCACATCTGGATGCATTCTGTACTCTGTGGACCTTCAGAGTGTTAATGAAACACAAAAATTGCACCGGCATTGAACACAATAAGCATCATGCGGACTTTTCTCCATGGGAGGAATGTCTCAAACTGTCTACGCTTTGATCGTTCCCCGAAGACTAGTAGTAGTTTCCGAATCACATCTGGATGCATTCTGTAATCTGTAGACCTTCAGAGTGTTGATGAAACACAAAAATTGCATCGGTATTGAAGACAATAAGCACCATGCGGACTTTTCTCCTTGGGAGTAGTGTCTTAAACTGTCTATGTTTGATCGTTCAGTTGAAGACTAGTAGTAGTTTCCGAAGCACATCTGTAGGCATTATGTAATGTGTGGAACTTCAGAGTGTTGATGAAACACAGAAATTGCATCGACATTGAACACAATAAGCGCCATGTGGACTTTTCTCCATGGGAGTAATATCTTAAACTTTCTACGCTTTGATCGTTCACTGGAAGACTAGTAGTAGTTTCCGAAGCACATCTGGAGGCATTCTGTAGTCTGTGGACCTTCAGAGTGTTGTTGAAACACAGAAATTGCATCGGCATTGAACACAATAAGCACCATGCGTACTTTTCTCCATGGGAGTAATGTCTTAAACTGTCTACGATTTGATCGCTTCCTGGAAGACTAGTAGTAGTTTCCGAAGCACATCTGGTGGCTTTCTGTAATCCGTGGACCTTCAGAGTGTTGATGAAACACAGAAATTGAATCGGCATTGAACACAATAAGCAAAATGAGTAATTTTCTCCATGAGAGTAATGTCTTAAACTGTCTACGCTTAGATCGTTCACTGGAAGACTAGTAGTAGTTTCCGAAGCACATCTGGCGGCATTCTGTAATCTGTGGACCTTCAGAGTGTTGTTGAAACACAGAAATTGCATCGGCATTGAACACAATAAGCACCATGCGTACTTTTCTCCATGGGAGTAATATCTTAAACTGTCTACGATTTGATCGCTTCCTGGAAGACTAGTAGCTGTTTCCGAAGCACATCTAGATGCATTCTGTAATCTGTGGACCTTCAGAGTGTTAATGAAACACAAAAATTGCATCGGCATTGAACACAATAAGCAACATGCGGACTTTTCTCCAAGGGAGTAGTGTCTTAAACTGTCTATGTTCGATCGTTCCCTTGAAGACTAGTAGTAGTTTCCGAAGCACATCTGTAGGCATTATGTAATCTGTGGAACTTCAGAGTGTTGATGAAACACAGAAATTGCATCGACATTGAACACAATAAGCGCCATGAGGACTTTTCTCCATGGGAGTAATATCTTAAACTGTCTACGCTTTGATCGTTCACTGGAAGACTAGCAGTAGTTTCCGCAGCACATCTGGAGGCATTCTGTAGTCTGTGGACCTTCAGAGTGTTGATGAAACACAAAAATTGCATCGGCTTTCAACACAATAAGCACCACGCGGACTTTTCTACATGGGAGTAATGTCTTAAACTGTCTACGTTTTGATCGTTCACTGGAAGACTAGTAGTAGTTTCCGAAGCACATCTGGAGGCATTCTCTAATCTGTGGACCTTCAGAGTGTTGATGAAACACAGAAATTGCATCGGCATTGTTCACAATAAGCACCATGCGTACTTTTCTCCATGGGAGTCAGGTCTTAAACTGACTACGCTTTGATCGTTCATTGGAAGACTAGTAGTGGTTTTCGAAGCACATCAGGATTCATTCTGTAATCTGTGGACCCTCAGAGAGTTGATGACATACAGAAATTGAATCGGCATTGAACACATTAAGCTCCATGCGGACTTCTCTCCATTGGAGTAATGTCTTAAACTGTCTACGCTTTGATCGATTACTGGAAGACTAGTAGTAGTTTTCGAAGCAAATCTGGAGGCATTCTGTAATCTGTGGACCTTCAGAGTGTTGATTAAACACAGAAATTGAATCGGCATTGAACACAATAAGCACCATGCGGACTTTTCTCCATGAGAGTAATGTCTCCAACTGTCTACGCTTTGATCGTACACTGGAAGACTAGTAGTAGTTTCCGAAGCACATCTGGAGGCATTCTGTAATCTGTGGACTTTCAGAGTGTTGATGAAACACAGAAATTGAATCGGCATTGAATACAATAAGAACAATGCGCAGTTTTCTCCACGGGAGTAACGTCTTAAACTGTCTACGTTTTGACCGTGCACTGGAAGACTAGTAGTAGTTTCCGAATCACATGTGGATGCATTCTGTATGCTGTGGACCTTCAGAGTGTTGATGAAACACAAAAATTGCATCGGCATTGAACACAATAAGCACCATGCGGACTTTTCTCCATGGGAGTAAGGTCTTAAACTGACTACGCTTTGATCGCTCCCTGGAAGACTAGTAGTTGTTTCCGAAGCACATCTGGATGAATTCTGTAATCTGTAGACCTTCAGAGTGTTGATGAAACACAAAAATTGCATCGGCATTGAACACAATAAGCACCATGCGGACTTTTCTCCATGGGAGTAATGTCTTAAACTGTCTATGCTTTGATCGTTCCCTGGAAGACTAGTAGTAGTTTCCGAAGCACATCTGGAGGCATTCTGTACTCTGTGGACCTTCAGAGTGTTGATGAAACACAGAGACTGCATCGGCATTGAACACAATAAGCACCATGCGGACTTTTTTAAATGGGAGTAATGTCTTAAACTGTCTACGCTTTGATCGTACACTGGAAGACTAGTAATAGTTTCCGAAGCACATCTGGAGGCATTCTGTAATCTGTGGACCTTCAGAGTGTTGATGAAACACAAAAATTGCATCGGCATTGAACACAACAAGCACCATGCGAAATTTTCTCCATGGGAGTAACGTCTTAAACTGTCTACGCTTTGATCGTACACTGGAAGACTAGTAGTAGTTTCCGAAGCACATCTGGAGGCATTCTGTAATCTGTGGACCTTCAGAGTGTTGATGAAACACAGAAATTGAATCGGCATTGAATACAATAAGCAAAATGCGGACTTTTCTCCATGAGAGTAATGTCTTAAACTGTCGACGCTTTGATCGTTCACTGGAATACTAGTAGTAGTTTCCGAAGCACATCTGGAGGCATTCTGTAATCTGTGGACCTTCAGAGTGTTGATGAAACACAGAAATTGAATCGGCAGTGGATACAATAAGCAAAATGCGGACTTTTCTCCATGAGAGTAATGTCTTAAACTGTCGACGCTTTGATCGTTCACTGGAATACTAGTAGTAGTTTCCGAAGCACATCTGGAGCCATTCTGTAATCTGTGGACCTTCAGAGTGTTGATGAAACACAGAAATTGCATCGGCATTGAACACAATAAGCACCATGCGTACTTTTCTCCATGGGAGTAATGTCTTATACTGTCTACGATTTGATCGCTCCCTGGAAGACTAGTAGTTGTTTCCGAAGCACATCTGGATGCATTCTGTAGTCTGTGGACCTTCAGAGTGTTAATGAAACACAAAAATTGCATCGGTATTGAAGACAATAAGCACCCTGCTGACTTTTCTCCATGGTAGGAATATCTTAAAGTGTCTACGCTTTGATCGTACACTGGAAGACTAGTAGTAGTTTCCGAAACACATCAGGAGGCAATCTGTAAACTGTGGACCCTCAGAGTGTTGATGAAACACAGAAATTGAATCGGCATTGAATACAATAAGCACCATGCGGACTTTTGTCCATGGGAGTAATGTCTTAAACTGTCTATGTTTGATCGTTCCCTGGAAGACTAGTAGTAGTTTCCGAAGCACATCTGGAGGCATTATGTAATCTGTGGAACTTCAGAGTGTTGATGAAACTCAGAAATTGAATCGACATTGAACACAATAAGCACCTTGTGGACTTTTCTCAATGGGAGTAATGTCTTAAACTGTCTACGAGTTGATCGTTCCCCGAAGACTAGTAGTAGCTTCCGAAGCACATCTGAAGGCATTCTGTAATCTGTGGACCTTCAGAGTGTTGATGAAACACAGAAATTGAATCGGCATTGAATACAATAAGCACCATGCGGACTTTTCTCCATGGGAGTAATGTCTTAAACTGTCTATGTTTGATCGTTCCCTGGAAGACTAGCAGTAGTTTCCGAAGCACATCTGGAGGCATTATGTAATCTGTGGAACTTCAGAGTGTTGATGAAACACAGAAATTGAATCGGCATTGAACACAATAAGCACCATGCGGACTTTTCTCCATGAGAGTAATGTCTCCAACTGTCTACGCTTTGATCGATAACAGGAAGACTAGTAGTAGTTTCTGAAGCACATCTGGATGCATTCTGTAATCTGTGGACCTTCAGAGTGTTGATGAAACACAGGAATTGAATCGGCATTGAACACAATAAGCACCATGCGGTCTTTTCTCCATGAGAGTAATGTCTCCAACTGTCTACGCTTTGATCGATAACAGGAAGACTAGTAGTAGTTTCTGAAGCACATCTGGATGCATTCTGTAATCTGTGGACCTTCAGAGTGTTGATGAAACACAGAAATTGAATCGGCATTGAATACAATAAGCACCATGCGGACTTTTCTCCATGGGAGTAATGTCTTTAACTGTCTATGTTTGATCGATCCCTGGAAGACTAGTAGTAGTTTCCGAAACACATCTGGAGGCAATATGTAATCTGTGGAACTTCAGAGTGTTGATGAAACAAAGAAATTGCATCGGCATTGAACGCAATAAACACCACGCGGACTTTTCTCAATGACAGTAATGTCTTAAACTGTCTATGTTTGATCGTACACTGGAAGACTAGTAGTAGTTTCCGAAGCACATCTGGAGGCATTCTGTAATCTGTGGACCTTCAGAGTTTTGATGAAACACAGAAATTAAATCGGCATATAACACAATAAGCACCATGCGGACTTTTCTCCATGAGAGTAATGTCTTAAACTGTGTACGCTTTGATCGTTCACTGGAAGACTAGTAGTAGATTCCGATGCACATCTGGAGACATTCTGTAATCTGTGGACCTTCAGAGTGTTGATGATACACAGAAATTGCATCGGCATTGAACCCAATAAGCACCATGCGAACTTTTCCCCATAGGAGTAATGTCTTAAACTGTCTACGAGTTGATCGCTCCCTGGAAGACTAGTAGTTGTTTCCGAAGCACATCTGGATGAATTCTGTAATCTGTAGACCTTCAGAGTGTTGATGAAACACAAAAATTGCTTCGGCATTGAACACAATAAGCACCATGCGGACTTTTCTCCATGGGAGTAATGTCTTAAACTGTCTATGCTTTGATCGTTCCCTGGAAGACTAGTAGTAGTTTCCGAAGCACATCTGGAGGCATTCTGTACTCTGTGGACCTTCAGAGTGTTGATGAAACACAGAGACTGCATCGGCATTGAACACAATAAGCACCATGCGGACTTTTTTAAATGGGAGTAATGTCTTAAACTGTCTACGCTTTGATCGTACACTGGAAGACTAGTAATAGTTTCCGAAGCACATCTGGAGGCATTCTGTAATCTGTGGACCTTCAGAGTGTTGATGAAACACAAAAATTGCATCGGCATTGAACACAATAAGCACCATGCGAAATTTTCTCCATGGGAGTAACGTCTTAAACTGTCTACGCTTTGATCGTACACTGGAAGACTAGTAGTAGTTTCCGAAGCACATCTGGAGGCATTCTGTAATCTGTGGACCTTCAGAGTGTTGATGAAACACAGAAATTGAATCGGCATTGAATACAATAAGCAAAATGCGGACTTTTCTCCATGAGAGTAATGTCTTAAACTGTCGACGCTTTGATCGTTCACTGGAATACTAGTAGTAGTTTCCGAAGCATATCTGGAGGCATTCTGTAATCTGTGGACCTTCAGAGTGTTGATGAAACACAGAAATTGAATCGGCATTGAATACAATAAGCAAAATGCGGACTTTTCTCCATGAGAGTAATGTCTTAAACTGTCGACGCTTTGATCGTTCACTGGAATACTAGTAGTAGTTTCCGAAGCACATCTGGAGCCATTCTGTAATCTGTGGACCTTCAGAGTGTTGATAAAACACAGAAATTGCATCGGCATTGAACACAATAAGCACCATGCGTACTTTTCTCCATGGGAGTAATGTCTTATACTGTCTACGATTTGATCGCTCCCTGGAAGACTAGTAGTTGTTTCCGAAGCACATCTGGATGCATTCTGTAGTCTGTGGACCTTCAGAGTGTTAATGAAACACAAAAATTGCATCGGCATTGAACACAATAAGCATCGTGCGAAATTTTCTCCATGGGAGGAATGTCTCAAACTGTCTACGCTTTGATCGTTCCCCGAAGACTAGTAGTAGTTTCCGAAGCACATCTGGATGCATTCTGTAATCTGTGGACCTTCAGAGTGTTGATGAAACACAAAAATTGCATCGGTATTGAATACAATAAGCACCCTGCTGACTTTTCTCCATGGTAGGAATGTCTTAAAGTGTCTACGCTTTGATCGTACACTGGAAGACTAGTAGTAGTTTCCGAAACACATCAGGAGGCAATCTGTAAACTGTGGACCCTCAGAGTGTTGATGAAACACAGAAATTGAATCGGCATTGAATACAATAAGCACCATGCGGACTTTTGTCCATGGGAGTAATGTCTTAAACTGTCTATGTTTGATCGTTCCCTGGAAGACTAGTAGTAGTTTCCGAAGCACATCTGGAGGCATTATGTAATCTGTGGAACTTCAGAGTGTTGATGAAACTCAGAAATTGAATCGACATTGAACACAATAAGCACCTTGTGGACTTTTCTCAATGGGAGTAATGTCTTAAACTGTCTACGAGTTGATCGTTCCCCGAAGACTAGTAGTAGCTTCCGAAGCACATCTGAAGGCATTCTGTAATCTGTGGACCTTCAGAGTGTTGATGAAACACAGAAATTGAATCGGCATTGAATACAATAAGCACCATGCGGACTTTTCTATATGGGAGTAATGTCTTAAACTGTCTATGTTTGATCGTTCCCTGGAAGACTAGCAGTAGTTTCCGAAGCACATCTGGAGGCATTATGTAATCTGTAGAACTTCAGAGTGTTGATGAAACACAGAAATTGAATCGGCATTGAACACAATAAGCACCATGCGGACTTTTCTCCATGAGAGTAATGTCTCCAACTGTCTACCCTTTGATCGATAACAGGAAGACTAGTAGTAGTTTCTGAAGCACATCTGGATGCATTCTGTAATCTGTGGACCTTCAGAGTGTTGATGAAACACAGAAATTGAATCGGCATTGAATACAATAAGCACCATGCGGATTTTTCTCCATGGGAGTAATGTCTTAAACTGTCTACGCTTTGATCGTACACTGGAAGACTAGTAGTAGTTTCCGAAACACATCTGGAGGCATTCTGTAATCTGTGGACCTTCAGAGTGTTGATGAAACACAGAAATTGAATCGGCATATAACACAATAAGCACCATGCGGACTTTTCTCCATGAGAGTAATGTCTTAAACTGTGTACGCTTTGATCGTTCACTGGAAGACTAGTAGTAGTTTCCGAAGCACATCTGGAGGCATTCTGTAATCTGTGGACCTTCAGAGTGTTGATGAAACACAGAAATTGCATCGGCATTGAACCCAATAAGCACCATGCGAACTTTTCTCCATGGGAGTAATGTCTTAAACTGTCTACGATTTGATCGCTCCCTGGAAGACTAGTAGTTGTTTCCGAAGCACATCTGGATGCATTCTGTAATCTGTGGTCCTTCAGAGTGTTGATGAAACACAGAAATTGAATCGGCATTGAACACAATAAGCACCATGCGGACTTTTCTCCATGGGAGTAATGTCTTAAACTGTCTATGCTTTGATCGTTCCCTGGAAGACTAGTAGTAGTTTCCGAAGCACATCTGGAGGCATTCTGTACTCTGTGGACCTTCAGAGTGTTGAGGAAACACAGAGATTGCATCGGCATTGAACACAATAAGCACCATGCGGTTTTTTTTAAATGGGAGTAATGTCTTAAACTGTCTATGCTTTGATCGTACACTGGAAGACTAGTAATAGTTTACGAAGCACATCTGGAGGCATTCTGTAATCTGTGGACCTTCAGAGTGTTGATGAAACACAAAAATTGCATCGGCATTGAACAGAATAAGCGCCATGCGTACTTTTCTCCATGGGAGTAATGTCTTAAACTGTCTACGCTTTGATCGTACACTGGAAGACTAGTAGTAGTTTCCGAAGCACATCTGGACTCATTCTGTAATTTGTGGACCTTCAGAGTGTTGATGAAACACAGAAATTGAATCGGCATTGATACAATAAGCAAAATGCGGACCTTTCTCCATGAGAGTAATGTCTTAAACTTTCGACGCCTTGATCGTTCACTGGAAGACTAGTAGTAGTTTCCGAAGCACATCTGGAGGCATTCTGTAATCTGTGGACCTTCAGAGTGTTGATGAAACACAGAAATTGCATCGGCATTGAACACAATAAGCACCATGCGTACTTTTCTCCATGGGAGTAATGTCTTAAACTGTCTACGATTTGATCGCTCCCTGGAAGACTAGTAGTTGTTTCCGAAGCACATCTGTATGCATTCTGTACTCTGTGGACCTTCAGAGTGTTAATGAAACACAAAAATTGCATCGGCATTGAACACAATAAGCATCATGCGGACTTTTCTCCATGGGAGGAATGTCTCAAACTGTCTACGCTTTGATCGTTCCCCGAAGACTAGTAGTAGTTTCCGCAGCACATCTGGATGCATTCTGTAATCTGTGGACCTTCAGAGTGTTGATGAAACACAAACATTTTATCGGTATTGAAGACAATAAGCACCCTGCGGACTTTTCTCCATGGTAGGAATGTCTTAAAGTGTCTACGCTTTGATCGTACACTGGAAGACTAGTAGTAGCTATTGAAACACATCAGGAGGCAATCTGTAAACTGTGGACCTTCAGAGTGTTGATGAAACACAGAAATTGAATCGGCATTGAATACAATAAGCACCATGCGGACTTTTCTCCATGGGAGTAATGTCTTAAACTGTCTATGTTTGATCGTTCCCTGGAAGACTAGCAGTAGTTTCCGAAGCACATCTGGAGGCATTATGTAATCTGTGGAACTTCAGAGTGTTGATGAAACACAGAAATTGAATCGGCATTGAACACAATAAGCACCATGCGGACTTTTCTCCATGAGAGTAATGTCTCCAACTGTCTACGCTTTGATCGATAACAGGAAGACTAGTAGTAGTTTCTGAAGCACATCTGGATGCATTCTGTAATCTGTGGACCTTCAGAGTGTTGATGAAACACAGAAATTGAATCGGCATTGAATACAATAAGCACCATGCGGATTTTTCTCCATGGGAGTAATGTCTTAAACTGTCTACGCTTTGATCGTACACTGGAAGACTAGTAGTAGTTTCCGAAACACATCTGGAGGCATTCTGTAATCTGTGGACCTTCAGAGTGTTGATGAAACACAGAAATTGAATCGGCATATAACACAATAAGCACCATGCGGACTTTTCTCCATGAGAGTAATGTCTTAAACTGTGTACGCTTTGATCGTTCACTGGAAGACTAGTAGTAGTTTCCGAAGCACATCTGTAGGCATTCTGTAATCTGTGGACCTTCAGAGTGTTGATGAAACACAGAAATTGAATCGGCATTGAATACAATAAGCACCATGCGGACTTTTCTCCATGGGAGTAATGTCTTAAACTGTCTATGTTTGATCGTTCCCTGGAAGACTAGCAGTAGTTTCCGAAGCACATCTGGAGGCATTATGTAATCTGTGGAACTTCAGAGTGTTGATGAAACACAGAAATTGAATCGGCATTGAACACAATAAGCACCATGCGGACTTTTCTCCATGAGAGTAATGTCTCCAACTGTCTACGCTTTGATCGATAACAGGAAGACTAGTAGTAGTTTCTGAAGCACATCTGGATGCATTCTGTAATCTGTGGACCTTCAGAGTGTTGATGAAACACAGAAATTGAATCGGCATTGAATACAATAAGCACCATGCGGATTTTTCTCCATGGGAGTAATGTCTTAAACTGTCTACGCTTTGATCGTACACTGGAAGACTAGTAGTAGTTTCCGAAACACATCTGGAGGCATTCTGTAATCTGTGGACCTTCAGAGTGTTGATGAAACACAGAAATTGAATCGGTATATAACACAATAAGCACCATGCGGACTTTTCTCCATGAGAGTAATGTCTTAAACTGTGTACGCTTTGATCGTTCACTGGAAGACTAGTAGTAGTTTCCGAAGCACATCTGGAGGCATTCTGTAATCTGTGGACCTTCAGAGTGTTGATGAAACACAGAAATTGCATCGGCATTGAACCCAATAAGCACCATGCGAACTTTTCTCCATGGGAGTAATGTCTTAAACTGTCTACGATTTGATCGCTCCCTGGAAGACTAGTAGTTGTTTCCGAAGCACATCTGGATGCATTCTGTAATCTGTGGACCTTCAGAGTGTTGATGAAACACAGAAATTGAATCGGCATTGAACACAATAAGCACCATGCGGACTTTTCTCCATGGGAGTAATGTCTTAAACTGTCTATGCTTTGATCGTTCCCTGGAAGACTAGTAGTAGTTTCCGAAGCACATCTGGAGGCATTCTGTACTCTGTGGACCTTCAGAGTGTTGAGGAAACACAGAGATTGCATCGGCATTGAACACAATAAGCACCATGCGGTTTTTTTTAAATGGGAGTAATGTCTTAAACTGTCTATGCTTTGATCGTACACTGGAAGACCAGTAATAGTTTACGAAGCACATCTGGAGGCATTCTGTAATCTGTGGACCTTCAGAGTGTTGATGAAACACAAAAATTGCATCGGCATTGAACAGAATAAGCGCCATGCGTACTTTTCTCCATGGGAGTAATGTCTTAAACTGTCTACGCTTTGATCGTACACTGGAAGACTAGTAGTAGTTTCCGAAGCACATCTGGACTCATTCTGTAATTTGTGGACCTTCAGAGTGTTGATGAAACACAGAAATTGAATCGGCATTGATACAATAAGCAAAATGCGGACCTTTCTCCATGAGAGTAATGTCTTAAACTTTCGACGCTTTGATCGTTTACTGGAAGACTAGTAGTAGTTTCCGAAGCACATCTGGAGGCATTCTGTAATCTGTGGACCTTCAGAGTGTTGATGAAACACAGAAATTGCATCGGCATTGAACACAATAAGCACCATGCGTACTTTTCTCCATGGGAGTAATGTCTTAAACTGTCTACGATTTGATCGCTCCCTGGAAGACTAGTAGTTGTTTCCGAAGCACATCTGTATGCATTCTGTACTCTGTGGACCTTCAGAGTGTTAATGAAACACAAAAATTGCATCGGCATTGAACACAATAAGCATCATGCGGACTTTTCTCCATGGGAGGAATGTCTCAAACTGTCTACGCTTTGATCGTTCCCCGAAGACTAGTAGTAGTTTCCGCAGCACATCTGGATGCATTCTGTAATCTGTGGACCTTCAGAGTGTTGATGAAACACAAACATTTTATCGGTATTGAAGACAATAAGCACCCTGCGGACTTTTCTCCATGGTAGGAATGTCTTAAAGTGTCTACGCTTTGATCGTACACTGGAAGACTAGTAGTAGTTATTGAAACACATCAGGAGGCAATCTGTAAACTGTGGACCTTCAGAGTGTTGATGAAACACAGAAATTGAATCGGCATTGAATACAATAAGCACCATGCGGACTTTCCTCCATGGGAGTAATGTCTTAAACTGTCTATGTTTGATCGTTCCCTGGAAGACTAGTAGTAGTTTCCGAAGCACATCTTGAATCATTATGTAATCTGTGGAACCTCAGAGTGTTGATGAAACACAGAAATTGAATCTGCATTGAATACAATAAGCACCATGCGGACTTTTCTCCATGGGAGTAGTGTCTGAAACTGTCTATGTTTGATCGTTCCCTGGAAGACTAGTAGTAGTTTCCGAAGCACATCTGGAGGCATTCTGTAATCTGTGGACCTTCAGAGTGTTGATGAAACACAGAAATTGCATCGGCATTGAACCCAATAAGCACCATGCGAACTTTTCTCCATGGGTGTAATGTCTTAAACTGTCTACGATTTGATCGCTCCCTGGAAGACTAGTAGTTGTTTCCGAAGCACATCTGGATGCATTCTGTAATCTGTGGACCTTCAGAGTGTTGATGAAACACAAAAATTGCATCGGCATTGAACACAATAAGCACCATGCGGACTTTTCTCCATGGGAGTAATGTCTGAAACTGTCTATGCTTTGATCGTTCCCTGGAAGACTAGTAGTAGTTTCCGAAGCACATCTGGAGGCATTCTGTACTCTGTGGACCTTAAGAGTGTTGATGAAACACAGAGATTGCATCGGCATTGAACACAATAAGCACCATGCGGACTTTTTTAAATGGGGGTAATGTTTTAAACTGTCTATGCTTTGATCGTACACTGGAAGACTAGTAATAGTTTCCGAAGCACATCTGGAGGCATTCTGTAATCTGTGGACCTTCAGAGTGTTAATGAAACACAAAAATTGCAACGGTTTTGAACACAATAAGCATCGTGCGGACTTTTCTCCATGGGAGGAATGTCTCAAACTGTCTACGCTTTGATCGTACACTGGAAGACTAGTAATAGTGTCCGAAGCACATCTGGAGGCATTCTGTAATCTGTGGACCTTCAGAGTGTTGATGAAACACAAAAATTGCATCGGCATTGAACAGAATAAGCGCCATGCGTACTTTTCTCCATGGGAGTAATGTCTTAAACTGTCTACGCTTTGATCGTACACTGGAAGACTAGTAGTAGTTTCCGAAACACATCAGTAGGCAATCTGTAAACTGTGGACCTTCAGAGTGTTGATGAAACACAGAAATTGAATCGGCATTGAATACAATAAGCACCATGCGGACTTTTCTCCATGGGAGTAATGTCTCAAACTGTCTATGTTTGATCGTTCCCTGGAAGACTAGCAGTAGTTTCCGAAGCACATCTGGAGGCATTATGTAATCTGTGGAACTTCAGAGTGTTGATGAAACACAGAAATTGAATCGGCATTGAACACAATAAGCACCATGCGGACTTTTCTCCATGAGAGTAATGTCTCCAACTGTCTACGCTTTGATCGATAACAGGAAGACTAGTAGTAGTTTCTGAAGCACATCTGGATGCATTCTGTAATCTGTGGACCTTCAGAGTGTTGATGAAACACAGAAATTGAATCGGCATATAACACAATAAGCACCATGCGGACTTTTCTCCATGAGAGTAATGTCTTAAACTGTGTACGCTTTGATCGTTCACTGGAAGACTAGTAGTAGTTTCCGAAGCACATCTGGAGGCATTCTGTAATCTGTGGACCTTCAGAGTGTTGATGAAACACAGAAATTGCATCGGCATTGAACCCAATAAGCACCATGCGAACTTTTCTCCATGGGAGTAATGTCTTAAACTGTCTACGATTTGATCGCTCCCTGGAAGACTAGTAGTTGTTTCCGAAGCACATCTGGATGCATTCTGTAATCTGTGGACCTTCAGAGTGTTGATGAAACACAGAAATTGAATCGGCATTGAACACAATAAGCACCATGCGGACTTTTCTCCATTTGAGTTATGTCTTAAACTGTCTATGCTTTGATCGTTCCCTGGAAGACTAGTAGTAGTTTCCGAAGCACATATGGAGGCATTCTGTACTCTGTAAACCTTCAGAGTGTTGATGAAACACAGAGATTGCATCGGCATTGAACACAATAAGCACCATGCGGACTTTATTAAATGGGAGTAATGTCTTAAACTGTCTATGCTTTGATCGTACACTGGAAGACTAGTAATAGTTTACGAAGCACATCTGGAGGCATTCTGTAATCTGTGGACCTTCAGAGTGTTGATGAAACACAAAAATTGCATCGGCATTGAACAGAATAAGCGCCATGCGTACTTTTCTCCATGGGAGTAATGTCTTAAACTGTCTACGCTTTGATCGTACACTGGAAGACTAGTAGTAGTTTCCGAAGCACATCTGGAGGCATTCTGTAATTTGTGGACCTTCAGAGTGTTGATGAAACACAGAAATTGAATCGGCATTGAATACAATAAGCAAAATGCGGACTTTTCTCCATGAGAGTAATGTCTTAAACTTTCGACGCTTTGATCGTTCACTGGAAGACTAGTAGTTGTTTCCGAAGCACATCTGTATGCATTCTGTACTTTGTGGACCTTCAGAGTGTTGATGAAACACAAAAATTGCATCGGCATTGAACACAATAAGCATCATGCGGACTTTTCTCCATGGTAGGAATGTCTTAAAGTGTCTACGCTTTGATCGTACACTGGAAGACTAGTAGTAGTTTCTGAAACACATCAGGAGGCAATCTGTAAACTGTGGACCTTCAGAGTGTTGATGAAACACAGAAATTGCATCGGCATTGAACCCAATAAGCACCATGCGAACTTTTCTCCATGGGTGTAATGTCTTAAACTGTCTACGATTTGATCGCTCCCTGGAAGACTAGTAGTTGTTTCCGAAGCACATCTGGATGCATTCTGTAATCTGTGGACCTTCAGAGTGTTGATGAAACACAAAAATTGTATCGGCATTGAATACAATAAGCAAAATGCGGACTTTTCTCCATGAGAGTAATGTCTTAAACTTTACACGCTTTGATCGTTCACTGGAAGACTAGTAGTAGTTTCCGAAGCACATCTGGATGCATTCTGTAATCTGTGGACCTTCAGAGTGTTGATGAAACACAGAAATTGAATCGGCATTGAATACAATAAGCACCATGCGGACTTTTCTCCATGGGAGTAATGTCTTAAACTGTCTATGTTTGATCGTTCCCTGGAAGACTAGTAGTAGTTTCCGAAGCACATCTGGAATCATTATGTAATCTGTGGAACTTCAGAGTGTTGATGAAACACAGAAATTGCATCGGCATTGAACCCAATAAGCACCATGCGAACTTTTCTCCATGGGAGTAATGTCTTAAACTGTCTACGATTTGATCGCTCCCTGGAAGACTAGTAGTTGTTTCCGAAGCACATCTGGATGCATTCTGTAATCTGTGGACCTTCAGAGTGTTGATGAAACACAGAAATTGAATCGGCATTGAACACAATAAGCACCATGCGGACTTTTCTCCATTTGAGTAATGTCTTAAACTGTCTATGCTTTGATCGATCCCTGGAAGACTAGTAGTAGTTTCCGAAGCACATCTGGAGGCATTCTGTACTCTGTGGACCTTCACAGTGTTGATGAAACACAGAGATTGCATCGGCATTGAACACAATAAGCACCATGCGGACTTTATTAAATGGGAGTAATGTCTTAAACTGTCTATGCTTTGATCGTACACTGGAAGACTAGTAATAGTTTACGAAGCACATCTGGAGGCATTCTGTAATCTGTGGACCTTCAGAGTGTTAATGAAACACAAAAATTGCATCGGCATTGAACACAATAAGCGCCATGCGTACTTTTCTCCATGGGAGTAATGTCTTAAACTGTCTACGCTTTGATCGTACACTGGAAGACTAGTAGTAGTTTCCGAAGCACATCTGGAGGCATTCTGTAATTTGTGGGCCTTCAGAGTGTTGATGAAACACAGAAATTGAATCGGCATTGAATACAATAAGCAAAATGCGGACTTTTCTCCATGAGAGTAATGTCTTAAACTTTCGACGCTTTGATCGTTCACTGGAAGACTAGTAGTAGTTTCCGAAGCACATCTGGAGGCATTCTGTAATCTGTGGACCTTCAGAGTGTTGATGAAACACAGAAATTGCATCGGCATTGAACACAATAAACACCATGAGTACTTTTTTCCATGGGAGTAATGTCTTAAACTGTCTACGATTTGATCGCTTCCTGGAAGACTAGTAGTTGTTTCCGAAGCACATCTGTATGCATTCTGTAATCTGTGGACCTTCAGAGTGGTACTGAAACACAAAAATTGCATGGGCATTGAACACAATAAGCATCATGCGGACTTTTCTCCATGGGAGGAATGTCTCAAACTGTCTACGCTTTGATCGTTCCCCGAAGACTAGTAGTAGTTTCCGAAGCACATCTGGATGCATTCTGTAATCTGTGGACCTTCAGAGTGTTGATGAAACACAAAAATTGAATCGGCATTGAATACAATAAGCAAAATGCGGACTTTTCTCCATGAGAGTAATGTCTTAAACTTTCGACGCTTTGATCGTTCACTGGAAGACTAGTAGTAGTTTCCGAAGCACATCTGGAGGCATTCTGTAATCTGTGGACCTTCAGAGTGTTGATGAAACACAGAAATTGAATCGGCATTGAATACAATAAGCACCATGAGGACTTTTCTCCATGGGAGTAATGTCTTAAACTGTCTAATTTTGATCGTTCCCTGGAAGACTAGTAGTAGTTTCCGAAGCACATCTGGAATCATTATGTAATCTGTGGAACTTCAGAGTGTTGATGAAACACAGAAATTGAATCTGCATTGAATACAATAAGCACCATGCGGACTTTTCTCCATGGGAGTAGTGTCTGAAACTGTCTATGTTTGATCGTTCCCTGGAAGACTAGTAGTAGTTTCCGAAGCACATCTGGAGGCATTCTGTAATCTGTGGACCTTCAGAGTGTTGATGAAACACAGAAATTGCATCGGCATTGAACCCAATAAGCACCATGCGAACTTTTCTCCATGGGTGTAATGTCTTAAACTGTCTACGATTTGATCGCTCCCTGGAAGACTAGTAGTTGTTTCCGAAGCACATCTGGATGCATTCTGTAATCTGTGGACCTTCAGAGTGTTGATGAAACACAAAAATTGCATCGGCATTGAACACAATAAGCACCATGCGGACTTTTCTCCATGGGAGTAATGTCTTAAACTGTCTATGCTTTGATCGTTCCCTGGAAGACTAGTAGTAGTTTCCGAAGCACATCTGGAGGCATTCTGTACTCTGTGGACCTTCAGAGTGTTGATGAAACACAGAGATTGCATCGGCATTGAACCCAATAAGCACCATGCGAACTTTTCTCCATGGGAGTAATGTCTTAAACTGTCTACGATTTGATCGCTCCCTGGAAGACTAGTAGTTGTTTCCGAAGCACATCTGGATGCATTCTGTAATCTGTGGACCTTCAGAGTGTTGATGAAACACAGAAATTGAATCGGCATTGAACACAATAAGCACCATGCGGACTTTTCTCCATTTGAGTTATGTCTTAAACTGTCTATGCTTTGATCGTTCCCTGGAAGACTAGTAGTAGTTTCCGAAGCACATATGGAGGCATTCTGTACTCTGTGGACCTTCAGAGTGTTGATGAAACACAGAGATTGCATCGGCATTGAACACAATAAGCACCATGCGGACTTTATTAAATGGGAGTAATGTCTTAAACTGTCTATGCTTTGATCGTACACTGGAAGACTAGTAATAGTTTACGAAGCACATCTGGAGGCATTCTGTAATCTGTGGACCTTCAGAGTGTTGATGAAACACAAAAATTGCATCGGCATTGAACAGAATAAGCGCCATGCGTACTTTTCTCCATGGGAGTAATGTCTTAAACTGTCTACGCTTTGATCGTACACTGGAAGACTAGTAGTAGTTTCCGAAGCACATCTGGAGGCATTCTGTAATTTGTGGACCTTCAGAGTGTTGATGAAACACAGAAATTGAATCGGCATTGAATACAATAAGCAAAATGCGGACTTTTCTCCATGAGAGTAATGTCTTAAACTTTCGACGCTTTGATCGTTCACTGGAAGACTAGTAGTTGTTTCCGAAGCACATCTGTATGCATTCTGTACTTTGTGGACCTTCAGAGTGTTGATGAAACACAAAAATTGCATCGGCATTGAACACAATAAGCATCATGCGGACTTTTCTCCATGGTAGGAATGTCTTAAAGTGTCTACGCTTTGATCGTACACTGGAAGACTAGTAGTAGTTTCTGAAACACATCAGGAGGCAATCTGTAAACTGTGGACCTTCAGAGTGTTGATGAAACACAGAAATTGCATCGGCATTGAACCCAATAAGCACCATGCGAACTTTTCTCCATGGGTGTAATGTCTTAAACTGTCTACGATTTGATCGCTCCCTGGAAGACTAGTAGTTGTTTCCGAAGCACATCTGGATGCATTCTGTAATCTGTGGACCTTCAGAGTGTTGATGAAACACAAAAATTGTATCGGCATTGAATACAATAAGCAAAATGCGGACTTTTCTCCATGAGAGTAATGTCTTAAACTTTACACGCTTTGATCGTTCACTGGAAGACTAGTAGTAGTTTCCGAAGCACATCTGGATGCATTCTGTAATCTGTGGACCTTCAGAGTGTTGATGAAACACAGAAATTGAATCGGCATTGAATACAATAAGCACCATGCGGACTTTTCTCCATGGGAGTAATGTCTTAAACTGTCTATGTTTGATCGTTCCCTGGAAGACTAGTAGTAGTTTCCGAAGCACATCTGGAATCATTATGTAATCTGTGGAACTTCAGAGTGTTGATGAAACACAGAAATTGCATCGGCATTGAACCCAATAAGCACCATGCGAACTTTTCTCCATGGGAGTAATGTCTTAAACTGTCTACGATTTGATCGCTCCCTGGAAGACTAGTAGTTGTTTCCGAAGCACATCTGGATGCATTCTGTAATCTGTGGACCTTCAGAGTGTTGATGAAACACAGAAATTGAATCGGCATTGAACACAATAAGCACCATGCGGACTTTTCTCCATTTGAGTAATGTCTTAAACTGTCTATGCTTTGATCGTTCCCTGGAAGACTAGTAGTAGTTTCCGAAGCACATCTGGAGGCATTCTGTACTCTGTGGACCTTCACAGTGTTGATGAAACACAGAGATTGCATCGGCATTGAACACAATAAGCACCATGCGGACTTTATTAAATGGGAGTAATGTCTTAAACTGTCTATGCTTTGATCGTACACTGGAAGACTAGTAATAGTTTACGAAGCACATCTGGAGGCATTCTGTAATCTGTGGACCTTCAGAGTGTTAATGAAACACAAAAATTGCATCGGCATTGAACACAATAAGCGCCATGCGTACTTTTCTCCATGGGAGTAATGTCTTAAACTGTCTACGCTTTGATCGTACACTGGAAGACTAGTAGTAGTTTCCGAAGCACATCTGGAGGCATTCTGTAATTTGTGGGCCTTCAGAGTGTTGATGAAACACAGAAATTGAATCGGCATTGAATACAATAAGCAAAATGCGGACTTTTCTCCATGAGAGTAATGTCTTAAACTTTCGACGCTTTGATCGTTCACTGGAAGACTAGTAGTAGTTTCCGAAGCACATCTGGAGGCATTCTGTAATCTGTGGACCTTCAGAGTGTTGATGAAACACAGAAATTGCATCGGCATTGAACACAATAAGCACCATGAGTACTTTTTTCCATGGGAGTAATGTCTTAAACTGTCTACGATTTGATCGCTCCCTGGAAGACTAGTAGTTGTTTCCGAAGCACATCTGTATGCATTCTGTAATCTGTGGACCTTCAGAGTGGTACTGAAACACAAAAATTGCATGGGCATTGAACACAATAAGCATCATGCGGACTTTTCTCCATGGGAGGAATGTCTCAAACTGTCTACGCTTTGATCGTTCCCCGAAGACTAGTAGTAGTTTCCGAAGCACATCTGGATGCATTCTGTAATCTGTGGACCTTCAGAGTGTTGATGAAACACAAAAATTGAATCGGCATTGAATACAATAAGCAAAATGCGGACTTTTCTCCATGAGAGTAATGTCTTAAACTTTCGACGCTTTGATCGTTCACTGGAAGACTAGTAGTAGTTTCCGAAGCACATCTGGAGGCATTCTGTAATCTGTGGATCTTCAGAGTGTTGATGAAACACAGAAATTGAATCGGCATTGAATACAATAAGCACCATGAGGACTTTTCTCCATGGGAGTAATGTCTTAAACTGTCTAATTTTGATCGTTCCCTGGAAGACTAGTAGTAGTTTCCGAAGCACATCTGGAATCATTATGTAATCTGTGGAACTTCAGAGTGTTGATGAAACACAGAAATTGAATCTGCATTGAATACAATAAGCACCATGCGGACTTTTCTCCATGGGAGTAGTGTCTGAAACTGTCTATGTTTGATCGTTCCCTGGAAGACTAGTAGTAGTTTCCGAAGCACATCTGGAGGCATTCTGTAATCTGTGGACCTTCAGAGTGTTGATGAAACACAGAAATTGCATCGGCATTGAACCCAATAAGCACCATGCGAACTTTTCTCCATGGGTGTAATGTCTTAAACTGTCTACGATTTGATCGCTCCCTGGAAGACTAGTAGTTGTTTCCGAAGCACATCTGGATGCATTCTGTAATCTGTGGACCTTCAGAGTGTTGATGAAACACAAAAATTGTATCGGCATTGAATACAATAAGCAAAATGCGGACTTTTCTCCATGGGAGTAATGTCTTAAACTGTCTATGCTTTGATCGTTCACTGGAAGACTAGTAGTAGTTTCCGAAGCACATCTGGATGCATTCTGTAATCTGTGGACCTTCAGAGTGTTGATGAAACACAAAAATTGTATCGGCATTGAATACAATAAGCAAAATGCGGACTTTTCTCCATGAGAGTAATGTCTTAAACTTTACACGCTTTGATCGTTCACTGGAAGACTAGTAGTAGTTTCCGAAGCACATCTGGATGCATTCTGTAATCTGTGGACCTTCAGAGTGTTGATGAAACACAGAAATTGAATCGGCATTGAATACAATAAGCACCATGCGGACTTTTCTCCATGGGAGTAATGTCTTAAACTGTCTATGTTTGATCGTTCCCTGGAAGACTAGTAGTAGTTTCCGAAGCACATCTGGAATCATTATGTAATCTGTGGAACTTCAGAGTGTTGATGAAACACAGAAATTGCATCGGCATTGAACCCAATAAGCACCATGCGAACTTTTCTCCATGGGAGTAATGTCTTAAACTGTCTACGATTTGATCGCTCCCTGGAAGACTAGTAGTTGTTTCCGAAGCACATCTGGATGCATTCTGTAATCTGTGGACCTTCAGAGTGTTGATGAAACACAGAAATTGAATCGGCATTGAACACAATAAGCACCATGCGGACTTTTCTCCATTTGAGTAATGTCTTAAACTGTCTATGCTTTGATCGTTCCCTGGAAGACTAGTAGTAGTTTCCGAAGCACATCTGGAGGCATTCTGTACTCTGTGGACCTTCACAGTGTTGATGAAACACAGAGATTGCATCGGCATTGAACACAATAAGCACCATGCGGACTTTATTAAATGGGAGTAATGTCTTAAACTGTCTATGCTTTGATCGTACACTGGAAGACTAGTAATAGTTTACGAAGCACATCTGGAGGCATTCTGTAATCTGTGGACCTTCAGAGTGTTAATGAAACACAAAAATTGCATCGGCATTGAACACAATAAGCGCCATGCGTACTTTTCTCCATGGGAGTAATGTCTTAAACTGTCTACGCTTTGATCGTACACTGGAAGACTAGTAGTAGTTTCCGAAGCACATCTGGAGGCATTCTGTACTCTGTGGACCTTCAGAGTGTTGATGAAACACAGAAATTGCATCGGCATTGAACACAATAAGCACCATGAGTACTTTTTTCCATGGGAGTAATGTCTTAAACTGTCTACGATTTGATCGCTCCCTGGAAGACTAGTAGTTGTTTCCGAAGCACATCTGTATGCATTCTGTAATCTGTGGACCTTCAGAGTGGTACTGAAACACAAAAATTGCATGGGCATTGAACACAATAAGCATCATGCGGACTTTTCTCCATGGGAGGAATGTCTCAAACTGTCTACGCTTTGATCGTTCCCCGAAGACTAGTAGTAGTTTCCGAAGCACATCTGGATGCATTCTGTAATCTGTGGACCTTCAGAGTGTTGATGAAACACAAAAATTGAATCGGCATTGAATACAATAAGCAAAATGCGGACTTTTCTCCATGAGAGTAATGTCTTAAACTTTCGACGCTTTGATCGTTCACTGGAAGACTAGTAGTAGTTTCCGAAGCACATCTGGAGGCATTCTGTAATCTGTGGATCTTCAGAGTGTTGATGAAACACAGAAATTGAATCGGCATTGAATACAATAAGCACCATGAGGACTTTTCTCCATGGGAGTAATGTCTTAAACTGTCTAATTTTGATCGTTCCCTGGAAGACTAGTAGTAGTTTCCGAAGCACATCTGGAATCATTATGTAATCTGTGGAACTTCAGAGTGTTGATGAAACACAGAAATTGAATCTGCATTGAATACAATAAGCACCATGCGGACTTTTCTCCATGGGAGTAGTGTCTGAAACTGTCTATGTTTGATCGTTCCCTGGAAGACTAGTAGTAGTTTCCGAAGCACATCTGGAGGCATTCTGTAATCTGTGGACCTTCAGAGTGTTGATGAAACACAGAAATTGCATCGGCATTGAACCCAATAAGCACCATGCGAACTTTTCTCCATGGGTGTAATGTCTTAAACTGTCTACGATTTGATCGCTCCCTGGAAGACTAGTAGTTGTTTCCGAAGCACATCTGGATGCATTCTGTAATCTGTGGACCTTCAGAGTGTTGATGAAACACAAAAATTGCATCGGCATTGAACACAATAAGCACCATGCGGACTTTTCTCCATGGGAGTAATGTCTTAAACTGTCTATGCTTTGATCGTTCCCTGGAAGACTAGTAGTAGTTTCCGAAGCACATCTGGAGGCATTCTGTACTCTGTGGACCTTCAGAGTGTTGATGAAACACAGAGATTGCATCGGCATTGAACACAATAAGCACCATGCGGACTTTTTTAAATGGGAGTAATGTCTTAAATTGTCTACGCTTTGATCGTACACTGGAAGACTAGTAATAGTTTCCGAAGCACATCTGGAGGCATTCTGTAATCTGTGGACCTTCAGAGTGTTGATGAAACACAAAAATTGCATCGGCATTGAACAGAATAAGCGCCATGCGTACTTTTCTCCATGGGAGTGATGTCTTAAACTGTCTACGCTTTGATCGTACACTGGAAGACTAGTAGTAGTTTCCGAAGCACATCTGGAGGCATTATGTAATCTGTGGAACTTCAGAGTGTTGATGAAACACAGAAATTGAATCTGCATTGAATACAATAAGCACCATGCGGACTTTTCTCCATGGGAGTAGTGTCTTAAACTGTCTATGTTTGATCGTTCCCTGGAAGACTAGTAGTTGTTTCCGAAGCACATCTGGATGCATTCTGTAATCTGTGGACCTTCAGAGTGTTAATGAAACACAAAAATTGCATCGGCATTGAACACAATAAGCATCATGCGGACTTTTCTCCATGGGAGGAATGTCTCAAACTGTCTACGCTTTGATCGTTCCCCGAAGACTAGTAGTAGTTTCCGAAGCACATCTGGATGCATTCTGTAATCTGTGGACCTTCAGAGTGTTGATGAAACACAAAAATTGCATCAGTATTGAAAACAATAAGAACCCTGCGGACTTTTCTCCATGGTACGAATGTCTTAAAGTGTCTACGCTTTGATCGTACACTGGAAGACTAGTAGTGGTTTCCGAAACACATCAGGAGGTAATCTGTAAACTGTGGACCTTCAGAGTGTTGATGAAACACAGAAATTGAATCGGCATTGAGTACAATAAGCACCATGCGGACTTTTCTCCATGGAAGTAATGTCTTAAACTGTCTATGTTTGATCGTTCCCTGGAAGACTAGTAGTAGTTTCCGAAGCACATCTGGGGGCATTATGTAATCTGTGGAACTTCAGAGTGTTGATGAAACACAGAAATTGAATCTGCATTGAATACAATAAGCACCATGCGGACTTTTCTCCATGGGAGTAGTGTCTTAAACTGTCTATGTTTGATCGTTCCCTGGAAGACTAGTAGTAGTTTCCGAAGCACATCTGTAGGCATTATGTAATCTGTGGAACTTTAGAGTGTTGATGAAACACAGAAATTGCATCGACATTGAACACAATAAGCACCATGTGGACTTTTCTCCATGGGAGTAATATCTTAAACTGTCTACGCTTTGATCGTTCACTGGAAGACTAGTAGTAGTTTCCGAAGCACATCTGGAGGCATTCTGTAGTCTGTGGACCTACAGAGTGTTGATGAAACATCGAAATTGCATCGGCATTGAACACAATAAGCACCATGCGGACTTTCCTCCATGGGAGTAATGTCTTAAACTGTCTATGCGTTGATCGTTCCCTGGAAGACTAGTAGCAGTTTCCGAAGCACATCTGGAGGCATTATGTAATCTGTGGAACTTCAGAGTGTTGATGAAACACAGAAATTGAATCGACATTGAACACAATAAGCACCATGTGGACTTTTCTCCATGGGAGTAATGTCTTAAACTGTCTACGAGTTGATCGTTCCCCGAAGACAAGTAGTAGTTTCCGAAGCACATCTGGAGGCATTCTGTACTCTGTGGACCTTCAGAGTGTTGATGAAACACAGAAATTGCATCGGCATTGAACACAATAAGCACCATGCGTACTTTTCTCCATGGGAGTAATGTCTTAAACTGTCTACGATTTGATCGCTCCCTGGAAGACTAGTAGTTGTTTCCGAAGCACATCTGGATGCATTCTGTAATCTGTGGACCTTCAGAATGTTAATGAAACACAAAAATTGCAACGGCATTGAACACAATAAGCATCGTGCGGACTTTTCTCCATGGGAGGAATGTCTCAAACTGTCTACGCTTTGATCGTACACTGGAAGACTAGTAATAGTTTCCGAAGCACATCTGGAGGCATTCTGTAATCTGTGGACCTTCAGAGTGTTGATGAAACACAAAAATTGCATCGGCATTGAACAGAATAAGCGCCATGCGTACTTTTCTCCATGGGAGTAATGTCTTAAACTGTCTACGCTTTGATCGTACACTGGAAGACTAGTAGTAGTTTCCGAAACACATCAGTAGGCAATCTATAAACTGTGGACCTTCAGAGTGTTGATGAAACACAGAAATGGAATCGGCATTGAATACAATAAGCACCATGCGGACTTTTCTCCATGGGAGTAATGTCTTAAACTGTCTATGTTTGATCGTTCCCTAGAAGTCTAGCAGTAGTTTCCGAAGCACATCTGGAGGCATTATGTAATCTGTGGAACTTCAGAGTGTTGATGAAACACAGAAATTGAATCGTCATTGAACACAATAAGCACCATGCGGACTTTTCTCCATGAGAGTAATGTCTCCAACTGTCTACGCTTTGATCGATAACAGGAAGATTAGTAGTTGTTTCTGAAGCACATCTGGATGCATTCTGTAATCTGTGGACCTTCAGAGTGTTGATGAAACACAGAAATTGAATCGGCATTGAATACAATAAGCACCATGCGGACTTTTCTCCATGGGAGTAATGTCTTAAACTGTCTACGCTTTGATCGTACACTGGAAGACTAGTAGTAGTTTCCGAAACACATCTGGAGGCATTCTGTAATCTGTGGACCTTCAGCGTGTTGATGAAACACAGAAATTGAATCGGCATATAACACAATAAGCACCATGCGGACTTTTACCATGAGAGTAATGTCTTAAACTGTGTACGCTTTGATCGTTCACTGGAAGACTAGTAGTAGTTTCCGAAGCACATCTGGAGGCATTCTGTAATCTGTGGACCTTCAGAGTGTTGATGAAACACAGACATTGCATCGGCATTGAACCCAATAAGCACCATGCGAACTTTTCTCCATGGGAGAAATGTCTTAAACTGTCTACGATTTGATCACTCCCTGGAAGACTAGTAGTTGTTTCCGAAGCACGTCTGGATGCATTCTGTAATCTGTGGACCTTCAGAGTGTTGATGAAACACAGAGATTGAATCGGCATTGAACACAATAAGCACCATGCGGACTTTTCTCCATGGGAGTAATGTCTTAAACTGTCTATGCATTGATCGTTCCCTGGAAGACTAGTAGTAGTTTCCGAAGCACATCTGGAGGGATTCTGTACTCTATGGACCTTCAGAGTGTTGATGAAACACAGAGATTGCATCGGCATTGAACACAATAAGCACCATGCGGACTTTTTTAAATGGGAGTAATGTCTTAAACTGTCTATGCTTTGATCGTATACTGGAAGACTAGTAATAGTTTCCGAAGCACATCTGGAGGCATTCTGTAATCTGTGGACCTTCAGAGTGTTGATGAAACACAAAAACTGCATCGGCATTGAACAGAATAAGCGCCATGCGTACTTTTCTCCATGGGAGTAATGTCTTAAACTGTCTACGCTTTGATCGTACACTGGAAGACTAGTAGTAGTTTCCGAAGCACATCTGGAGGCATTCTGTAATTTGTGGACCTTCAGAATGTTGATGAAACACAGAAATTGAATCGGCATTGAATACAATAAGCAAAATGCGGACTTTTCTCCATGAGAGTAATGTCTTAAACTTTCGACGCTTTGATCGTTCACTGGAAGACTAGTAGTAGTTTCCGAAGCACATCTGGAGGCATTCTGTAATCTGTGGACCTTCAGAGTGTTGATGAAACACAGAAATTGCATCGGCATTGAACACAATAAGCACCATGCGTACTTTTCTCCATGGGAGTAATGTCTTAAACTGTCTACGATTTGATCGCTCCCTGGAAGACTAGTAGTTGTTTCCGAAGCACATCTGTATGCATTCTGTAATCTGTGGACCTTCAGAGTGTTACTGAAACACAAAAATTGCATCGGCATTGAACACAAAAAGCATCATGCGTACTTTTCTCCATGGGAGGAATGTCTCAAACTGTCTACGCTTTGATCGTTCCCCGAAGACTAGTAGTAGTTTCCGAAGCACATCTGGATGCATTCTGTAATCTGTGGACCTTCAGAGTGTTGATGAAACACAAACATTTTATCGGTATTTAAGACAATAAGCACCCTGCGGACTTTTCTCCATGGTAGGAATGTCTTAAAGTGTCTACGCTTTGATCGTACACTGGAAGACTAGTAGTAGTTTCCGAAACACATCAGGAGGCAATCTGTAAACTGTGGACCTTCAGAGTGTTGATGAAACACAGATATTGAATCGGCATTGAATACAATAAGCTACATGCGGACTTTTCTCCATGGGAGTAATGTCTTAAACTGTCTATGTTTGATCGTTCCCTGGAAGACTAGTAGTAGTTTCCGAAGCACATCTGGAATCATTATGTAATCTGTGGAACTTCAGAGTGTTGATGAAACACAGAAATAGAATCTGCATTGAATACAATAAGCACCATGCGGACTTTTCTCCATGGGAGTAGTGTCTTAAACTGTCTATGTTTGACAATTCCCTGGAAGACTAGTAGTAGTTTCCGAAGCACATCTGGAGGCATTCTGTAATCTGTGGACCTTCAGAGTGTTGATGAAACACAAAAATTGCATCGGCATTGAACACAATAAGCACCATGCGGACTTTTCTCCATGGGAGTAATGTTTTAAACTGTCTTTGCTTTGATCGTTCCCTGGAAGACTAGTAGTAGTTTCCGAAGCACATCTGGAGGCATTCTGTACTCTGTGGACCTTCAGAGTGTTGATGAAACACAGAGATTGCATCGGCATTGAACACAATAAGCACCATGCGGACTTTTTTAAATGGGAGTAATTTCTTAAACTGTCTACGCTTTGATCGTACACTGGAAGACTAGTAATAGTTTCCGAAGCACATCTGGAGGCATTCTGTAATCTGTGGACCTTCAGAGTGTTGATGAAACACAAAAATTGTATCGGCATTGAACAGAATAAGCGCCATGCATACTTTTCTCCATTTGAGTAATGTCTTAAACTGTCTACGCTTTGATCGTACACTGGAAGACTAGTAGTAGTTTCCGAAGCACATCTGGAGGCACTCTGTAATCTGTGGACCTTCAGAGTGTTGATGAAACACAGAAATTGCATCGGCATTGAACACAATAAGCACCATGCGAACTTTTCTCCATGGGAGTAATTTCTTTAACTGTCTACGATTTGATCGCTCCCTGGAAGACTAGTAGTTGTTTTCGAAGCACATCTGGATGCATTCTGAAATCTGTGGACCTTCAGAGTGTTGATGAAACACAAAAATTGCATCGGCATTGAACACAATAAGCACCATGCGGACTTTTCTCCATGAGAGTAATGTCTTAAACTGTCGACGCTTTGATCGTTCACTGGAAGACTAGTAGTAATTTCCGAAGCACATCTGGAGGCATTCTGTAATCTGTGGACCTTCAGAGTGTTGATGAAACACAGAAATTGCATCGGCATTGAACACAATAAGCACCATGCGGACTTTTCTCCATGGGAGTAATGTCTTAAACTGTCTACGATTTATCGCTCCCTGGAAGACTAGTAGTTGTTTCCGAAGCACATCTGGATGCATTCTGTAATCTGTGGAAATTCAGAGTGTTAATGAAACACAAAAATTGCATCGGCATTGAACACAATAAGCATCATGCGGACTTTTCTCCATGGGAGGAATGTCTGAAACTGTCTACGCTTTGATCGTTCCCCGAAGACTAGTAGTAGTTTCCGAAGCACATCTGGATGCATTCTGTAATCTGTGGACCTTCAGAGTGTTGATGAAACACAAAAATTGCATCAGTATTGAAGACAATAAGAACCCTGCGGACTTTTCTCCATGGTACGAATGTCTTAAAGTGTCTACGCTTTGATCGTACACTGGAAGACTAGTAGTGGTTTCCGAAACACATCAGGAGGTAATCTGTAAACTGTGGACCTTCAGAGTGTTGATGAAACACAGAAATTGAATCGGCATTGAGTACAATAAGCACCATGCGGACTTTTCTTCATGGGAGTAATGTCTTAAATTGTCTATGTTTGATCGTTCCCTGGAAGACTAGTAGTAGTTTCTGAAGCACATCTGGAGGCATTATGTAATCTGTGGAACTTCAGAGTGTTGATGAAACACAGAAATTGAATCTGCATTGAATACAATAAGCACCATGCGGACTTTTCTCCATGCGAGTAGTGTCTTAAACTGACTATGTTTGATCGTTCCCTGGAAGACTAGTAGTAGTTTCCGAAGCACATCTGTAGGCATTATGTAATCTGTGGAACTTTAGAGTGTTGATGAAACACAGAAATTGCATCGACATTGAACACAATAAGCACCATGCGAACTTTTCTCCATGGGAGTAAAGTCTTAAACTGTCTACGATTTGATCACTCCCTGGAAGACTAGTAGTTGTTTCTGAAGCACGTCTGGATGCATTCTGTAATCTGTGGACCTTCAGAGTGTTGATGAAACACAGAGATTGAATCGGCATTGAACACAATAAGCACCATGCGGACTTTTCTCCATGGGAGTAATGTCTTAAACTGTCTACGCTTTGATCGTACACTGGAAGACTAGTAGTAGTTTCCGAAACACATCTGGAGGCATTCTGTAATCTGTGGACCTTCAGAGTGTTGATGAAACACAAAAATTGCATCGGCATTGAACAGAATAAGCGCCATGCGTACTTTTCTCCATGGGAGTAATGTCTTAAACTGTCTACGCTTTGATCGTACACTGGAAGACTAGTAGTAGTTTCCGAAACACATCAGTAGGCAATCTATAAACTGTGGACCTTCAGAGTGTTGATGAAACACAGAAATGGAATCGGCATTGAATACAATAAGCACCATGCGGACTTTTCTCCATGGGAGTAATGTCTTAAACTGTCTATGTTTGATCGTTCCCTAGAAGTCTAGCAGTAGTTTCCGAAGCACATCTGGAGGCATTATGTAATCTGTGGAACTTCAGAGTGTTGATGAAACACAGAAATTGAATCGTCATTGAACACAATAAGCACCATGCGGACTTTTCTCCATGAGAGTAATGTCTCCAACTGTCTACGCTTTGATCGATAACAGGAAGATTAGTAGTTGTTTCTGAAGCACATCTGGATGCATTCTGTAATCTGTGGACCTTCAGAGTGTTGATGAAACACAGAAATTGAATCGGCATTGAATACAATAAGCACCATGCGGACTTTTCTCCATGGGAGTAATGTCTTAAACTGTCTACGCTTTGATCGTACACTGGAAGACTAGTAGTAGTTTCCGAAACACATCTGGAGGCATTCTGTAATCTGTGGACCTTCAGCGTGTTGATGAAACACAGAAATTGAATCGGCATATAACACAATAAGCACCATGCGGACTTTTACCATGAGAGTAATGTCTTAAACTGTGTACGCTTTGATCGTTCACTGGAAGACTAGTAGTAGTTTCCGAAGCACATCTGGAGGCATTCTGTAATCTGTGGACCTTCAGAGTGTTGATGAAACACAGAAATTGCATCGGCATTGAACCCAATAAGCACCATGCGAACTTTTCTCCATGGGAGAAATGTCTTAAACTGTCTACGATTTGATCACTCCCTGGAAGACTAGTAGTTGTTTCCGAAGCACGTCTGGATGCATTCTGTAATCTGTGGACCTTCAGAGTGTTGATGAAACACAGAGATTGAATCGGCATTGAACACAATAAGCACCATGCGGACTTTTCTCCATGGGAGTAATGTCTTAAACTGTCTATGCATTGATCGTTCCCTGGAAGACTAGTAGTAGTTTCCGAAGCACATCTGGAGGGATTCTGTACTCTATGGACCTTCAGAGTGTTGATGAAACACAGAGATTGCATCGGCATTGAACACAATAAGCACCATGCGGACTTTTTTAAATGGGAGTAATGTCTTAAACTGTCTATGCTTTGATCGTATACTGGAAGACTAGTAATAGTTTCCGAAGCACATCTGGAGGCATTCTGTAATCTGTGGACCTTCAGAGTGTTGATGAAACACAAAAACTGCATCGGCATTGAACAGAATAAGCGCCATGCGTACTTTTCTCCATGGGAGTAATGTCTTAAACTGTCTACGCTTTGATCGTACACTGGAAGACTAGTAGTAGTTTCCGAAGCACATCTGGAGGCATTCTGTAATTTGTGGACCTTCAGAATGTTGATGAAACACAGAAATTGAATCGGCATTGAATACAATAAGCAAAATGCGGACTTTTCTCCATGAGAGTAATGTCTTAAACTTTCGACGCTTTGATCGTTCACTGGAAGACTAGTAGTAGTTTCCGAAGCACATCTGGAGGCATTCTGTAATCTGTGGACCTTCAGAGTGTTGATGAAACACAGAAATTGCATCGGCATTGAACACAATAAGCACCATGCGTACTTTTCTCCATGGGAGTAATGTCTTAAACTGTCTACGATTTGATCGCTCCCTGGAAGACTAGTAGTTGTTTCCGAAGCACATCTGTATGCATTCTGTAATCTGTGGACCTTCAGAGTGTTACTGAAACACAAAAATTGCATCGGCATTGAACACAAAAAGCATCATGCGGACTTTTCTCCATGGGAGGAATGTCTCAAACTGTCTACGCTTTGATCGTTCCCCGAAGACTAGTAGTAGTTTCCGAAGCACATCTGGATGCATTCTGTAATCTGTGGACCTTCAGAGTGTTGATGAAACACAAACATTTTATCGGTATTTAAGACAATAAGCACCCTGCGGACTTTTCTCCATGGTAGGAATGTCTTAAAGTGTCTACGCTTTGATCGTACACTGGAAGACTAGTAGTAGTTTCCGAAACACATCAGGAGGCAATCTGTAAACTGTGGACCTTCAGAGTGTTGATGAAACACAGATATTGAATCGGCATTGAATACAATAAGCTACATGCGGACTTTTCTCCATGGGAGTAATGTCTTAAACTGTCTATGTTTGATCGTTCCCTGGAAGACTAGTAGTAGTTTCCGAAGCACATCTGGAATCATTATGTAATCTGTGGAACTTCAGAGTGTTGATGAAACACAGAAATAGAATCTGCATTGAATACAATAAGCACCATGCGGACTTTTCTCCATGGGAGTAGTGTCTTAAACTGTCTATGTTTGATCATTCCCTGGAAGACTAGTAGTAGTTTCCGAAGCACATCTGGAGGCATTCTGTAATCTGTGGACCTTCAGAGTGTTGATGAAACACAAAAATTGCATCGGCATTGAACACAATAAGCACCATGCGGACTTTTCTCCATGGGAGTAATGTTTTAAACTGTCTTTGCTTTGATCGTTCCCTGGAAGACTAGTAGTAGTTTCCGAAGCACATCTGGAGGCATTCTGTACTCTGTGGACCTTCAGAGTGTTGATGAAACACAGAGATTGCATCGGCATTGAACACAATAAGCACCATGCGGACTTTTTTAAATGGGAGTAATTTCTTAAACTGTCTACGCTTTGATCGTACACTGGAAGACTAGTAATAGTTTCCGAAGCACATCTGGAGGCATTCTGTAATCTGTGGACCTTCAGAGTGTTGATGAAACACAAAAATTGTATCGGCATTGAACAGAATAAGCGCCATGCATACTTTTCTCCATTTGAGTAATGTCTTAAACTGTCTACGCTTTGATCGTACACTGGAAGACTAGTAGTAGTTTCCGAAGCACATCTGGAGGCACTCTGTAATCTGTGGACCTTCAGAGTGTTGATGAAACACAGAAATTGCATCGGCATTGAACACAATAAGCACCATGCGAACTTTTCTCCATGGGAGTAATTTCTTTAACTGTCTACGATTTGATCGCTCCCTGGAAGACTAGTAGTTGTTTTCGAAGCACATCTGGATGCATTCTGAAATCTGTGGACCTTCAGAGTGTTGATGAAACACAAAAATTGCATCGGCATTGAACACAATAAGCACCATGCGGACTTTTCTCCATGAGAGTAATGTCTTAAACTGTCGACGCTTTGATCGTTCACTGGAAGAATAGTAGTAATTTCCGAAGCACATCTGGAGGCATTCTGTAATCTGTGGACCTTCAGAGTGTTGATGAAACACAGAAATTGCATCGGCATTGAACACAATAAGCACCATGCGGACTTTTCTCCATGGGAGTAATGTCTTAAACTGTCTACGATTTATCGCTCCCTGGAAGACTAGTAGTTGTTTCCGAAGCACATCTGGATGCATTCTGTAATCTGTGGACCTTCAGAGTGTTAATGAAACACAAAAATTGCATCGGCATTGAACACAATAAGCATCATGCGGACTTTTCTCCATGGGAGGAATGTCTGAAACTGTCTACGCTTTGATCGTTCCCCGAAGACTAGTAGTAGTTTCCGAAGCACATCTGGATGCATTCTGTAATCTGTGGACCTTCAGTGTGTTGATGAAACACAAAAATTGCATCAGTATTGAAGACAATAAGAACCCTGCGGACTTTTCTCCATGGTACGAATGTCTTAAAGTGTCTACGCTTTGATCGTACACTGGAAGACTAGTAGTGGTTTCCGAAACACATCAGGAGGTAATCTGTAAACTGTGGACCTTCAGAGTGTTGATGAAACACAGAAATTGAATCGGCATTGAGTACAATAAGCACCATGCGGACTTTTCTTCATGGGAGTAATGTCTTAAATTGTCTATGTTTGATCGTTCCCTGGAAGACTAGTAGTAGTTTCTGAAGCACATCTGGAGGCATTATGTAATCTGTGGAACTTCAGAGTGTTGATGAAACACAGAAATTGAATCTGCATTGAATACAATAAGCACCATGCGGACTTTTCTCCATGCGAGTAGTGTCTTAAACTGACTATGTTTGATCGTTCCCTGGAAGACTAGTAGTAGTTTCCGAAGCACATCTGTAGGCATTATGTAATCTGTGGAACTTTAGAGTGTTGATGAAACACAGAAATTGCATCGACATTGAACACAATAAGCACCATGCGAACTTTTCTCCATGGGAGTAAAGTCTTAAACTGTCTACGATTTGATCACTCCCTGGAAGACTAGTAGTTGTTTCTGAAGCACGTCTGGATGCATTCTGTAATCTGTGGACCTTCAGAGTGTTGATGAAACACAGAGATTGAATCGGCATTGAACACAATAAGCACCATGCGGACTTTTCTCCATGGGAGTAATGTCTTAAACTGTCTATGCTTTGATCGTTCCCTGGAAGACTAGTAGTAGTTTCCGAAGCACATCTGGAGGGATTCTGTACTCTGTGGACCTTCAGAGTGTTGATGAAACACAGAGATTGCATCGGCATTGAACACAATAAGCACCATGCGGACTTTTTTAAATGGGAGTAATGTCTTAAACTGTCTATGCTTTGATCGTACACTGGAAGACTAGTAATAGTTTCCGAAGCACATCTGGAGGCATTCTGTAGTCTGTGGACCTTCAGAGTGTTGATGAAACACAAAAATTGCATCGGCATTGAACAGAATAAGCGCCATGCGTACTTTTCTCCATGGGAGTAATGTCTTAAACTGTCTACGCTTTGATCGTACACTGGAAGACTAGTAGTAGTTTCCGAAGCACATCTGGAGGCATTCTGTAATTTGTGGACTTTCAGAGTGTTGATGAAACACAGAAATTGAATCGGCATTCAATACAATAAGGAAAATGCGGACTTTTCTCCATGAGAGTAATGTCTTAAACTTTCGACACTTTGATCGTTCACTGGAAGACTAGTAGTAGTTTCCGAAGCACATCTGGAGGCATTCTGTAATCTGTGGACCTTCAGAGTGTTGATGAAACACAGAAATTGCATCGGCATTGAACACAATAAGCATCATGCGGACTTTTCTCCATGGGAGGAATGTCTCAAACTGTCTACGCTTTGATCGTTCCCCGAAGACTAGTAGTAGTTTCCGAAGCACATCTGGATGCATTCTGTAATCTGTGGACTGTAGGGAGTCTGCCACTCTTTGGCGGATACACGGTTTGGCGTACCGTGCACTCCCAGCTGGGTGAAACTTTATTTCCTTTTCAAGTTTCATTCCCTTCTTCTGGTCTATCATAACAGGTAAGAATCATATATGTCTTCATGTTGTATATATGCTATTAGGTTTTAAGTATTCTTAGTAAGGATCTACCTAGTGAATGGCAAAACAAAAGTCTGAGTACCAATAAGAGGCAAACATGGCTAAAATAAATAAATTAAAATATTTCATGTAATTGTAAAGGGTTAGAAACTACAACTAAGAGAGACACTTTGCAGTATACGAAGTACGGTATGAATATGAATAATCCATGAGATTATGCAGAAGGTAGTATGTTGCTAGAAATAAGGTTGTCTGAAGGAAAACAGCGTAAGAAGGTAATGCTCATAGAGGCAAGCAATGGCGTTTTAGAATTAAATAAATGGAGATGTGTGGAAGTGGTGTGAGGATCGCACCAAATATATAGAAACAGGACGTCAATAGGCTGACAAAAGGAAAAGGGAGAAAGAAGTGGAGAAATGAAGTATTTTGAATCTGGAAGAAAAGGGAGAAAATGAATAAGGTGAAGAAGTGAAGTAAGTAAATTGAAGTAAATGATGTAGGATTAAAGAATAATTCCCTCACGTCTCGTGAAATGGTGAAAAACGCTAAATCTTGCTTGAGGCAAATAAATAGTTAAACAGACAACAGAAACACACAAATATTGGAAAATGCAGAAATTTGGAATCGGTATACTGAAAATAACTAATTTCTTTAGTAATTCATACAATAAAGCAAAGTGCTGGTCAGCAAATGACTTCTTTGATGAACTAATCCATACGATAATTAAGCCAGAGTACATTAAAACTAAAAGGTTACTCAATTTTCTAAGTTGAAGCAAGATCTTAATATATTAATTTGCTAAAAGAATTTTCACTATTTAGGAACCTAAAAGATTATTTATGAAAGAAGAAAGTAGGAGCTATTGTATCAGATACGACTTAGTGCTAAATGTCTTTCTGACAACTTCACAATTAGTAAAATAGTGCCAGAATATAAACTATAAAATGTACTTTGTCCTACCTTAGATATAAGTTGAAAACAGAAACTTAGACTGTATTGTCTGTTTCTCAGGGACATGCAGGCTGCATGAATGACTGACAACAAGCGGTAGGGAGATTGGAAGTAGAGACGCAAACCACAGTGAATACAATTTCCTCCCACAATTTTGTCAATCAGTGAAATTAAATGAGTGTTACAATAGGACACCCACCACAGTGCCGAGTATTATAGTAAAAGAAAAATGTGAGTGCGTTGCAGTGATAAAAGTCGTGTGTATTTTCTTTTTCAGGAAGAGACTGATTTTAAAGAAAAAAAAAATAACTATTTTGTAACCATTGAAAAATTTATATTTCCATGTAAATGTATGTAAATAATTTGTGAATGTCTTCTGTACTAGGTTTTCTATGTGTATATGAGTATGGTTATTTTGTGTATGTAGTAATAAGGAATTTCCTAAGAAGAAGCAACTTAAGTTGAAAGAGGTATACTAAAGTAATCCATCGCTTGTTTGTTCTTTTAGAAATTTAATTTTGTTCAAAAATAGATTTTCACGAAAATTAAAAAGGGGGTGATGAAGCAAAGCAAGCGCTGTATCATGTATAAGATACAGAGGCGAGCGAGTGCACGGGACTTACCCTAGTTCACTGCTAGTAGCGTCACGTCATCGTAACGCGCCTGCATATAGTATTGCACCACATTTAACATAAAAGTAAAAATTAAGATTTGTGTGTAAAACTTTGTTAAAGTATAGTTCTATGTAATAATGTTTCAGGTAACAAATCTTAATGTTATAAAATTAGTAATTTACGTAAAATTCACGTTTTGAAAGAAAAATAGGAGGCGCTAAATAATGACGCTAGGAAGCCAAAATTTGGTGAGAAGGTGCAGTAAGAAGTCATTAATGAGTGGTGCTGGTTTCCAAAACCATAAAACTAAAATTGACTCCAGAATCCGCGTTTTTCGGAAAAATCAGAGGCGCGAAATAATAGAGCTACAATATTGAAAATTGGTAGGATGCTTCAGTTCACCCTAATAATAATAATGGAAATACCACAATCAGTTACCTCTTCTAGTTTTTTTAGTAATTTAGTAAAAACAACTTTTGTGAGTAAAATGTACATAAGCATTATAGATTAAGTACTTTAAATTTTAATGATAAAACAAATTCTTTAAGACCAATGATCAGATAGGACAATTAACAAAGCTACACCAAGTTTTAGTCTTGTAGCATAATTAACAGCTGATACAAGTCTTGATAAAGCTATGGTTCAGAGGTAACAATCTACCGTTAGTTCCATTGTAAAAATTCTAGAGAGTAAAGTTTTAATTTTAGCGGGCTGAGATTTTCTACGTGCTTCTGTACTGCTCAGATGTATGTATACAAAAATTGAGAAGTTTGTAAAGCTATTATTAAATGTGATATTTAAGATTATGTGCCTGAGATAGCGATCATTTGGAGGCTGCAGGCATCTGCATAGGAATGGAAAGAACAGATGCTCTCTTGGCGGTACGCGCCGGAGCTATATAAAAAGAGCGGCAGAGGCAGTAAAAAGCTCACTCCGCATTAGACCAACGCCTAGTCCACGCGAGCTTAACGTCCGATCGCGCCTCGCCTCGGGTGACGTCATAGCGGGCTGTGACATGCGCGTACTTAGCAATGTAAACGGACATTGAAAATCGCGAGGACTGTACACCGTCCTGGATCGTTTAGACTTCGGTAACAAACTGTTATTGTGCCGTCCGTGTGAAGTATAATTCCGCGTGGCAAGTGGTGACTAACTCCACTTTTAAGGCGAGCATTAATTTTTTTTAACATTATTGCGAACTATTAATAGAGCTCCGTTAGTTAGAATAATGAACTATTCGGGAGGAACTTGCTGTAGAAGTCGCCTCTGAACTATTAAACGATTGGCTGAATTAACAATATTTAATGTCTTTAGCATTTTCAGAAGTTTCGAGTAATTTGTGAGCCTTTAAGATAATAAAATCTTGTTTGGAACTTTAAATTTTATTGAAGCAGCCCTAATCCCGTGAAGAACTATGGATATTTTTCGTTTAGCTGGGCTGTACAGGAATGTGGCCGTGCAGACTGGGAACTAAGGTCAGTAAGTTTCCCTTCGCTTTCTGACTGGCCACCAAATTAGTTGCCAGGCTCGCGTGATTTAAGGTGGCAATGTTCAACTTTCATTCAACATTAAACAACGACTTCTTCGCCGTCCCACATATATTGCATCGGCAATAGTCTGTTACGTGAAATGAACATTCAAACAACTCATTCGACGACTTCTTCGCCGCCCCACAACTGGAAGACTAGTAGTGGTTTCCGAAACACATCAGGAGGTAATCTGTAAACTGTGGACCTTCAGAGTGTTGATGAAACACAGAAATTGAATCGGCATTGAATACTATAAGCACCATGCGGACTTTTCTCCATGGGAGTAATGTCTTCAACTGTCTATGTTTGATCGTTCCCTGGAAGACTAGTAGTAGTTTCCGAAGCACATCTGGAGGCATTATGTAATCTGTGGAACTTCAGAGTGTTGATGAAACACAGAAATTGAATCTGCATTGAATACAATAAGCACCATGCGGACTTTTCTCCATGGGAGTAGTGTCTTAAACTGTCTATGTTTGATCGTTCCCTGGAAGACTAGTAGTAGTTTCCGAAGCACATCTGTAGGCATTATGTAATCTGTGGAACTTTAGAGTGTTGATGAAACACAGAAATTGCATCGACATTGAACACAATAAGCACCATGTGGACTTTTCTCCATGGGAGTAATATCTTAAACTGTCTACGGTTTGATCGTTCACTGGAAGACTAGTAGTAGTTTCCGAAGCACATCTGGAGGCATTCTGTAGTCTGTGGACCTACAGAGTGTTGATGAAACATCGAAATTGCATCGGCATTGAACACAATAAGCACCATGCGTACTTTTCTCCATGGGAGTAATGTCTTAAACTGTCTACGATTTGATCGCTCCCTGGAAGACTAGTAGTTGTTTCCGAAGCACATCTGGATGCATTCTGTAATAAGTGGACCTTCAGAGTGTTGATGAAACAAAAAATTGCATCGGCATTGAACACAATAAGCACCATGCGGACTTTTCTCCATGGGAGTAATGTCTTAAACTGTCTATGCGTTGATCGTTCCCTGGAAGACTAGTAGCAGTTTCCGAAGCACATCTGGAGGCATTATGTAATCTGTGGAACTTCAGAGTGTTGATGAAACACAGAAATTGAATCGACATTGAACACAATATGCACCATGTGGACGTTTCTCCATGGGAGTCATGTCTTAAACTGTCTATGCGTTGATCGTTCCCCGAAGACTAGTAGTAGTTTCCGAAGCACATCTGAAGGCATTCTGCAATCTGTGGACCTTCAGAGGGTTGATGAAACTCAAAAATTGCATAGGCATTGAACAGAATAAGCACCATGTGGACTTTTCTCCACGGGAGTAATGTCTTAAACTGTCTACGCTTTGATCGTACACTGGAAGACTAGTAGTTGTTTCCGAAGTACATCTGGATGCATTCTGTAATAAGTGGACCTTCAGAGTGTTGATGAAACACAAAAATTGCATCGGCATTGAACACAATAAGCACCATGCGGACTTTTCTCCATGGGAGTCATGTCTTAAACTGTCTATGCGTTGATCGTTCCCCGAAGACTAGTAGTAGTTTCCGAAGCACATCTGAAGGCATTCTGCAATCTGTGGACCTTCAGACGGTTGATGAAACACAAAAATTGCATCGGCATTGAAGACAATAAGCACCATGCGGACTTTTCTCCATGGGAGTAATGTCTTAAGCTGTCTACGTTTTGATCGTTCACTGGAAGACTAGTAGTAGTTTCCGAAGCACATCTGGAGGCATTCTCTAATCTGTGGACCTTCAGAGTGTTGATGAAACACAGAAATTGCATCGGCATTGAACACAATAAGCACCATGCGTACTTTTCTCCATGGGAGTAATGTCTTAAACAATCGACGCATTGATCGTTCCCTGGAAGACTAGTAGTGGTTATCGAAGCACATCAGGATTCATTCTGTAATGTGTGGACCCTCAGAGTGTTGATGAAACACAGAAATTGAATCGGCATTGAACACATTAAGCGCCATGCGGACTTCTCTCCATCTGAGTAATGTCTTAAACTGTCTACGCTTTGATCGATCAGTGGAAGACTAGTAGTAGTTTCCGAAGCACATCTGAAGGCATTCTGCAATCTGTGGACCTTCAGAGGGTTGATGAAACACACAAATTGCATCGGCATTGAACAGAATAAGCACCATGTGGACTTTTCTCCACGGGAGTAATGTCTTAAACTGTCTACGCTTTGATCGTACACTGGAAGACTAGTAGTAGTTTCCGAAGAACATCTGGAGGCATTCTGTAATCTGTGGACCTTCAGAGTGTTGATGAAACACAGAAATTGCATCGGCATTGAACACAATAAGCACCATGCGTACTTTTCTCCATGGGAGTAATGTCTTAAACTGTCTACGATTTGATCGCTCCCTGGAAGACTAGTAGTTGTTTCCGAAGCACATCTGTATGCATTCTGTAATCTGTGGACCTTCAGAGTGTTAATGAAACACAAAAATTGCATCGGCATTGAACACAATAAGCATCATGCGGACTTTTCTCCGTGGGAGTAATGTCTCAAACTGTCTACGCTTTGATCGTTCCCCGAAGACTAGTAGTAGTTTCCGAAGCACATCTGGATGCATTCTGTAATCTGTTGACCTTCAGAGTGTTGATGAAACATAAACATTTTATCGGTATTGAAGACAATAAGCACCCTGCGGACTTTTCTCCATGGTAGGAATGTCTTAAAGTGTCTACGCTTTGATCGTACACTGGAAGACTAGTAGTAGTTTCCGAAACACATCAGGAGGCAATCTGTAAACTGTGGACCTTCAGAGTGTTGATGAAACACAGAAATTGAATCGGCATTGAATACAATAAGCACCATGCGGACTTTTCTCCATGGGAGTAGTGTCTTAAACTGTCTATGTTTGATCGTTCCCTGGAAGACTAGTAGTAGTTTCCGAAGCACATCTGGATGCATTCTATAATCTGTGGACCTTCAGAGTGTTGATGAAACACAGAAATTGCATCGGCATTGAACCCAATAAGCACCATGCGAACTTTTCTCCATGGGAGTAATGTCTTAAACTGTCTACGATTTGATCGCTCCCTATAAGACTAGTAGTTGTTTCCGAAGCACATCTGGATGCATTCTGTAATCTGTGGACCTTCAGAGTGTTGATGAAACACAAAAATTGCATCGGCATTGAACACAATAAGCACCATGCGGACTTTTCTCCATGGGAGTAATGTCTTAAACTGTCTATGCTTTGATCGTTCCCTGGAAGACTAGTAGTAGTTTCCGAAGCACATCTGGAGACATTCTGTACTCTGTGGACCTTCAGAGTGTTGATGAAACACAGAGATTGCATCGGCATTGAACACAATAAGCACCATGCGGACTTTTTTAAATGGGAGTAATGTCTTAAACTGTCTACGCTTTGATCGTACACTGGAAGACTAGTAATAGTTTCCGAAGCACATCTGGAGGCATTCTGTAATCTGTGGATCTTCAGAGTGTTGATGAAACACAAAAATTGAATCGGCATTGAACAGAATAAGCGCCCTGCGTGTTTTTCTCCATGGGAGTAATGTCTTAAACTGTCTACGCTTTGATCGTACACTGGAAGACTAGTAGTAGTTTCCGAAGCACATCTGGAGGCATTCTGTAATCTGTGGACCTTCAGAGTGTTGATGAAACACAGAAATTGAATCGGCATTGAATACAATAAGCAAAATGCGGACTTTTCTCCATGAGAGTAATGTCTTAAACTGTCGACGATTTGATCGTTCACTGGAAGACTAGTAGTAGTTTCCGAAGCACATCTGGAGGCATTCTGTAATCTATGGACCTTCAGAGTGTTGATGAAATACAGAAATTGCATCGGCATTGAACACAATAAGCACCATGCGTACTTTTCTCCATGGGAGTAATGTCTTAAACTGTCTACGATTTATCGCTCCCTGGAAGACTAGTAGTAGTTTCCGAAGCACATCTGGATGCATTCTGTAATCTGTGGACCTTCAGAGTGTTGATGAAACACAAAAATTGAATCAGTATTGAAGACAATAAAAACCCTGCGGACTTTTCTCCATGGTACGAATGTCTTAAAGTGTCTACGCTTTGATCGTACACTGGAAGACTAGTAGTGGTTTCCGAAACACATCAGGAGGTAATCTGTATACTGTGGACCTTCAAGGTGTTGATGAAACACAGAAATTGAATCGGCATTGAATACAATAAGCACCATGCGGACTTTTCTCCATGGGAGTAATGTCTTAAACTGTCTATGTTTGATCGTTCCCTGGAAGACTAGTAGTAGTTTCCGAAGCACATCTGGAGGCATTATGTAATCTGTGGAACTTTAGAGTGTTGATGAAACACAGAAATTGCATCGACATTGAACACAATAAGCACCATGTGGACTTTTCTCCATGGGAGTAATATCTTAAACTGTCTACGCTTTCATCGTTCACTGGAAGACTAGTAGTAGTTTCCGAAGCACATCTGGAGGCATTCTGTAGTCTGTGGACCTACAGAGTGTTGATGAAACATCGAAATTGCATCGGCATTGAACACAGTAAGCACCATGCGTACTTTTCTCCATGGGAGTAATGTCTTTAACTGTCTACGATTTGATCGCTCCCTGGAAGACTAGTAGTTGTTTCCGAAGTACATCTGGATGCATTCTGTAATAAGTGGACCTTCAGAGTGTTGATGAAACACAAAAATTGCATCGGCATTGAACACAATAAGCACCATGCGGACTTTTCTCCATGGGAGTCATGTCTTAAACTGTCTATGCGTTGATCGTTCCCCGAAGACTAGTAGTAGTTTCCGAAGCACATCTGAAGGCATTCTGCAATCTGTGGACCTTCAGACGGTTGATGAAACACAAAAATTGCATCGGCATTGAAGACAATAAGCACCATGCGGACTTTTCTCCATGGGAGTAATGTCTTAAGCTGTCTACGTTTTGATCGTTCACTGGAAGACTAGTAGTAGTTTCCGAAGCACATCTGGAGGCATTCTCTAATCTGTGGACCTTCAGAGTGTTGATGAAACACAGAAATTGCATCGGCATTGAACACAATAAGCACCATGCGTACTTTTCTCCATGGGAGTAATGTCTTAAACAATCGACGCATTGATCGTTCCCTGGAAGACTAGTAGTGGTTTTCGAAGCACATCAGGATTCATTCTGTAATGTGTGGACCCTCAGAGTGTTGATGAAACACAGAAATTGAATCGGCATTGAACACATTAAGCGCCATGCGGACTTCTCTCCATCTGAGTAATGTCTTAAACTGTCTACGCTTTGATCGATCAGTGGAAGACTAGTAGTAGTTTCCGAAGCACATCTGAAGGCATTCTGCAATCTGTGGACCTTCAGAGGGTTGATGAAACACACAAATTGCATCGGCATTGAACAGAATAAGCACCATGTGGACTTTTCTCCACGGGAGTAATGTCTTAAACTGTCTACGCTTTGATCGTACACTGGAAGACTAGTAGTAGTTTCCGAAGCACATCTGGAGGCATTCTGTAATCTGTGGACCTTCAGAGTGTTGATGAAACACAGAAATTGCATCGGCATTGAACACAATAAGCACCATGCGTACTTTTCTCCATGGGAGTAATGTCTTAAACTGTCTACGATTTGATCGCTCCCTGGAAGACTAGTAGTTGTTTCCGAAGCACATCTGTATGCATTCTGTAATCTGTGGACCTTCAGAGTGTTAATGAAACACAAAAATTGCATCGGCATTTAACACAATAAGCATCATGCGGACTTTTCTCCATGGGAGTAATGTCTCAAACTGTCTACGCTTTGATCGTTCCCCGAAGACTAGTAGTAGTATCCGAAGCACATCTGGATGCATTCTGTAATCTGTTGACCTTCAGAGTGTTGATGAAACATAAACATTTTATCGGTATTGAAGACAATAAGCACCCTGCGGACTTTTCTCCATGGTAGGAATGTCTTAAAGTGTCTACGCTTTGATCGTACACTGGAAGACTAGTAGTAGTTTCCGAAACACATCAGGAGGCAATCTGTAAACTGTGGACCTTCAGAGTGTTGATGAAACACAGAAATTGAATCGGCATTGAATACAATAAGCACCATGCGGACTTTTCTCCATGGGAGTAGTGTCTTAAACTGTCTATGTTTGATCGTTCCCTGGAAGACTAGTAGTAGTTTCCGAAGCACATCTGGATGCATTCTATAATCTGTGGACCTTCAGAGTGTTGATGAAACACAGAAATTGCATCGGCATTGAACCCAATAAGCACCATGCGAACTTTTCTCCATGGGAGTAATGTCTTAAACTGTCTACGATTTGATCGCTCCCTATAAGACTAGTAGTTGTTTCCGAAGCACATCTGGATGCATTCTGTAATCTGTGGACCTTCAGAGTGTTGATGAAACACAAAAATTGCATCGGCATTGAACACAATAAGCACCATGCGGACTTTTCTCCATGGGAGTAATGTCTTAAACTGTCTATGCTTTGATCGTTCCCTGGAAGACTAGTAGTAGTTTCCGAAGCACATCTGGAGACATTCTGTACTCTGTGGACCTTCAGAGTGTTGATGAAACACAGAGATTGCATCGGCATTGAACACAATAAGCACCATGCGGACTTTTTTAAATGGGAGTAATGTCTTAAACTGTCTACGCTTTGATCGTACACTGGAAGACTAGTAATAGTTTCCGAAGCACATCTGGAGGCATTCTGTAATCTGTGGATCTTCAGAGTGTTGATGAAACACAAAAATTGAATCGGCATTGAACAGAATAAGCGCCCTGCGTGTTTTTCTCCATGGGAGTAATGTCTTAAACTGTCTACGCTTTGATCGTACACTGGAAGACTAGTAGTAGTTTCCGAAGCACATCTGGAGGCATTCTGTAATCTGTGGACCTTCAGAGTGTTGATGAAACACAGAAATTGAATCGGCATTGAATACAATAAGCAAAATGCGGACTTTTCTCCATGAGAGTAATGTCTTAAACTGTCGACGATTTGATCGTTCACTGGAAGACTAGTAGTAGTTTCCGAAGCACATCTGGAGGCATTCTGTAATCTATGGACCTTCAGAGTGTTGATGAAATACAGAAATTGCATCGGCATTGAACACAATAAGCACCATGCGTACTTTTCTCCATGGGAGTAATGTCTTAAACTGTCTACGATTTATCGCTCCCTGGAAGACTAGTAGTAGTTTCCGAAGCACATCTGGATGCATTCTGTAATCTGTGGACCTTCAGAGTGTTGATGAAACACAAAAATTGAATCAGTATTGAAGACAATAAAAACCCTGCGGACTTTTCTCCATGGTACGAATGTCTTAAAGTGTCTACGCTTTGATCGTACACTGGAAGACTAGTAGTGGTTTCCGAAACACATCAGGAGGTAATCTGTAAACTGTGGACCTTCAGAGTGTTGATGAAACACAGAAATTGAATCGGCATTGAATACAATAAGCACCATGCGGACTTTTCTCCATGGGAGTAATGTCTTAAACTGTCTATGTTTGATCGTTCCCTGGAAGACTAGTAGTAGTTTCCGAAGCACATCTGGAGGCATTATGTAATCTGTGGAACTTCAGAGTGTTGAGGAAACACAGAAATTGAATCTGCATTGAATACAATAAGCACCATGCGGACTTTTCTCCATGGGAGTAGTGTCTTAAACTGTCTATGTTTGATCGTTCCCTGGAAGACTAGTAGTAGTTTCCGAAGCACATCTGTAGGCATTATGTAATCTGTGGAACTTTAGAGTGTTGATGAAACACAGAAATTGCATCGACATTGAACACAATAAGCACCATGTGGACTTTTCTCCATGGGAGTAATATCTTAAACTGTCTACGCTTTGATCGTTCACTGGAAGACTAGTAGTAGTTTCCGAAGCACATCTGGAGGCATTCTGTAGTCTGTGGACCTACAGAGTGTTGATGAAACATCGAAATTGCATCGGCATTGAACACAGTAAGCACCATGCGTACTTTTCTCCATGGGAGTAATGTCTTTAACTGTCTACGATTTGATCGCTCCCTGGAAGACTAGTAGTTGTTTCCGAAGTACATCTGGATGCATTCTGTAATAAGTGGACCTTCAGAGTGTTGATGAAACACAAAAATTGCATCGGCATTGAACACAATAAGCACCATGCGGACTTTTCTCCATGGGAGTAATGTCTTAAACTGTCTATGCGTTGATCGTTCCCTGGAAGACTAGTAGCAGTTTCCGAAGCACATCAGGAGGCATTATGTAATCTGTGGAACTTCAGAGTGTTGATGAAACACAGAAATTGAATCGACATTGAACACAATAAGCACCATGTGGACTTTTCTCCATGGGAGTAATGTCTTAAACTGTCTACGAGTTGATCGTTCCCCGAAGACTAGTAGTAGTTTCCGAAGCACATCTGAAGGCATTCTGTAATCTGTGGACTTTCAGAGGGTTGATGAAACACAAAAATTGCATCGGTATTGAACACAATAAGCACCATGCGGACTTTTCTCCATGGGAGTAATGTCTTAAACTGTCTACGTTTTGATCGTTCTCTGGAAGACTAGTAGTAGTTTCCGAAGCACATCTGGAGGCATTCTGTAATCTGTGGACCTTCAGAGTGTTGATGAAACACAGAAATTGAATCGGCATTGAACACAATAAGCAAAATGCGGACTTTTCTCCATGAGAGTAATGTCTTAAACTGTCTACGCTTTGATCGTTCACTGGAAGACTAGTATTAGTTTCCGAAGCACATCTGGATGCATTCTGCATCAGTAGACCATCAGAGTGTTGATGAAAGAAAGAAATTGCATCGGCATTGAACACAATATGCACCATGCGGACTTTTCTCCATGGGAGTAATGTCTTAAACTGTCTACGCTTTGATCGTTCACTGGAAGGCTAGTAGTAGTTTCCGAAGCACATCTGGATGCATTCTGCATCAGTGGACCTTCAGAGTGTTGATGAAACACAAAAATTGCATCGGCATTGAACACAATAAGCACCATGCGGACTTTTCTCCATGGGAGTCATGTCTTAAACTGTCTATGCGTTGATTGTTCCCCGTAGACTAGTAGTAGTTTCCGAAGCACATCTGAAGGCATTCTGCAATCTGTGGACCTTCAGAGGGTTGATGAAACACAAAAATTGCATCGGCATTGAACAGAATAAGCACCATGTGGACTTTTCTCCACGGGAGTAATGTCTTAAACTGTCTACGCTTTGATCGTACACTGGAAGACTAGTAGTAGTTTCCGAAGCACATCTGGAGGCATTCTGTAATCTGTGGACCTTCAGAGTGTTGATGAAACACAGATATTGCATCGGCATTGAACACAATAAGCACCATGCGTACTTTTCTCCATGGGAGTAATGTCTTAAACTGTCTACGATTTGATCGCTTCCTGGAAGACTAGTAGTTGTTTCCGAAGCACATCTGGATGCATTCTGCATCAGTGGACCTTCAGAGTGTTGATGAAACACAAAAATTGCATCGGCATTGAACACAATAAGCACCATGCGGAATTTTCTCCATGGGAGTCATGTCTTAAACTGTCTATGCGTTGATCGTTCCCCGAAGACTAGTAGTAGTTTCCGAAGCACATCTGAAGGCATTCTGCAATCTGTGGACCTTCAGAGGGTTGATGAAACACAAAAATTGCATCGGCATTGAAGACAATAAGCACCATGCGGACTTTTCTCCATGCGAGTAATGTCTTAAACTGTCTACGTTTTGATCGTTCACTGGAAGACAAGTAGTTGTTTCCGAAGCACATCTGGAGGCATTCTCTAATCTGTGGACCTTCAGAGTGTTGATGAAACACAGAAATTGCATCGGCATTGAACACAATAAGCACCATGCGTACTTTTCTCCATGGGAGTAATGTCTTAAACAATCGACGCATTGATCGTTCCCTGGAAGACTAGTAGTGGTTTTCGAAGCACATCAGGATTCATTCCGTAATGTGTGGACCCTCAGAGTGTTGATGAAACACAGAAATTGAATCGGCATTGAACACATTAAGCGCCATGCGGACTTCTCTCCATCTGAGTAATGTCTTAAACTGTCTACGCTTTGATCGATCACTGGAAGACTAGTAGTAGTTTTCGAAGCACATCTGGAGGCATTCTGTAATCTGTGGACCTTCAGAGTGTTGATGAAACACAGAAATTGAATCGGCATTGAACACAATAAGCACCATGCGGACTTTTCTCCATGAGAGTAATGTCTCCAACTGTCTACGCTTTGATCGTTAAAAGGAAGACTAGTAGTAGTTTCTGAAGCACATCTGGATGCATTCTGTAATCTGTGGACCTTCTGAGTGTTGATGAAACACAGAAATTGAGTCGGCATTGAATACAATAAGCACCATGCGGACTTTTCTCCATGGGAGTAATGTCTTAAACTGTCTATGTTTGATCGTTCCCTGGAAGACTAGTAGTAGTTTCCGAAGCACATCTGGAGGAATTATGTAATCTGTTCAACTTCAGAGTGTTGATGAAACACAGAAATTGCATCGACATTGAACACAATAAGCACCATGTGGACTTTTCTCCACGGGAGTAATGTCTTAAACTGTCTACGCTTTGATCGTACACTGGAAGACTAGTAGTAGTTTCCGAAGCACATCTGGAGGCATTCTGTAATCTGTGGACCTTCAGAGTATTGATGAAACACAGAAATTGAATCGGCATTGAACACAATAAGCAAAATGCGGACTTTTGTAGATGAGAGTAATGTCTTAAATTGTCTACGCTTTGATCGTACACTGGAAGACTAGTAGTAGTTTCCGAAGCACATCTGGATGCATTCTGTAATCTGTGGACCTTCAGAGTGTTGATGAAACACAAAAATTGCATCAGTATTGAAGACAATTAGAACCCTGCGGGCTTTTCTCCATGGTACGAATGTCTTAAAGTGTCTACGCTTTGATCGTACACTGGAAGACTAGTAGTGGTTTCCGAAACACATCAGGAGGTAATCTGTAAACTGTGGACCTTTAGAGTGTTGATGAAACACAGAAATTGAATCGGCATTGAATACAATAAGCACCATGCGGACTTTTCTCCATGGGAGTAGTGTCTTAATCTGTCTATGTTTGATCGTTTCCTGGAAGACTAGTAGTAGTTTCCGAAGCACATCTGTAGGCATTATGTAATCTGTGGAACTTTAGAGTGTTGATGAAACACAGAAATTGCATCGACATTGAACACAATAAGCACCATGTGGACTTTTCTCCATGGGAGTAAAATCTTAAACTGTCTACGCTTTGATCGTTCACTGGAAGACTAGTAGTAGTTTCCGAAGCACATCTGGAGGCATTCTGTAGTCTGTGGACCTACAGAGTGTTGATGAAACAGCGAAATTGCATCGGCATTGAACACAATAAGCACCATGCGTACTTTTCTCCATGGGAGTAATGTCTTAAACTGTCTACGATTTGATCGCTCCCTGGAAGACTAGTAGTTGTTTCCGAAGTACATCTGGATGCATTCTGTAATAAGTGGACCTTCAGAGTGTTGATGAAACACAAAAATTGCATCGGCATTGAACACAATAAGCACCATGCGGACTTTTCTCCATGGGAGTAATGTCTTAAACTGTCTATGCGTTGATCGTTCCCTGGAAGACTAGTAGCAGTTTCCGAAGCACATCTGGAGGCATTATATAATCTGTGGAACTTCAGAGTGTTGATGAAACACAGAAATTGAATCGACATTGAACACAATAAGCACCATGTGGACTTTTCTCCATGGGAGTAATGTCTTAAACTGTCTACGAGTTGATCGTTCCCCGAAGACTAGTAGTAGTTTCCGAAGCACATCTGAAGGCATTCTGTAATCTGTGGACCTTCAGAGGGTTGATGAAACACAAAAATTGCATCGGTATTGAACACAATAAGCACCATGCGGACTTTTCTCCATGGGAGTAATGTCTTAAACTGTCTACGTTTTGATCGTCCACTGGAAGACTAGTAGTAGTTTCCGAAGCACATCTGGAGGCATTCTGTGATCTGTGGACCTTCAGAGTGTTGATGACACACAGAAATTGAATCGGCATTGAACACAATAAGCAAAATGCGGACGTTTCTCCATGAGAGTAATGTCTTAAACTGTCTACGCTTTGATCGTTCACTGGAAGACTAGTATTAGTTTCGGAAGCACATCTGGATGCATTCTGCATCAGTAGACCATCAGAGTGTTGATGAAACAAAGAAATTGCATCGGCATTGAACACAATATGCACCATGCGGACTTTTCTCCATGGGAGTAATGTCTTAAACTGTCTACGCTTTGATCGTTCACTGGAAGGCTAGTAGTAGTTTCCGAAGCACATCTGGATGCATTCTGCATCAGTGGACCTTCAGAGTGTTGATGAAACACAAAAATTGCATCGGCATTGAACACAATAAGCACCATGCGCACTTTTCTCCATGGGAGTCATGTCTTAAACTGTCTATGCGTTGATCGTTCCCCGAAGACTAGTAGTAGTTTCCGAAGCACATCTGAAGGCATTCTGCAATCTGTGGACCTTCAGAGGGTTGATGAAACACAAAAATTGCATCGGCATTGAACAGAATAAGCACCATGTGGACTTTTCTCCACGGGAGTAATGTCTTAAACTGTCTAAGCTTTGATCGTACACTGGAAGACTAGTAGTAGTTTCCGAAGCACATCTGGAGGCATTCTGTAATCTGTGGACCTTCAGAGTGTTGATGAAACACAGAAATTGCATCGGCATTGAAGACAATAAGCACCATGCGGACTTTTCTCCATGGGAGTAATGTCTTAAACTGTCTACGTTTTGATCGTTCACTGGAAGACTAGTAGTAGTTTCCGAAGCACATCTGGAGGCATTCTCTAATCGGTGGACCTTCGGAGAGTTGATGAAACACAGAAATTGAATCGGCATTGAACACAATAAGCACCATGCATACTTTTCTCCATGGGAGTAATGTCTTAAACAATCGACGAATTGATCGTTCCCTGGAAGACTAGCAGTGGTTTTCGAAGCACATCAGGATTCATTCTGTAATGTGTGGACCCTCAGAGTGTTGATGAAACACAGAAATTGAATCGGCATTGAACACATTAAGCGCCATGCGGACTTCTCTCCATCTGAGTAATGACTTAAACTGTCTACGCTTTGATCGATCACTGGAAGGCTAGTAGTAGTTTTCGAAGCACATCTGGAGGCATTCTGTAATCTGTGGACCTTCAGAGTGTTGATGAAACACAGAAATTGAATCGGCATTGAACACAATAAGCACCATGCGGACTTTTCTCCATGAGAGTAATGTCTCCAACTGTCTACGCTTTGATCGTTAAAAGGAAGACTAGTAGTAGTTTCTGAAGCACATCTGGATGCATTCTGTAATCTGTGGAACTTCTGAGTGTTGATGAAACACAGAAATTGAGTCGGCATTGAATACAATAAGCACCATGCGGACTTTTCTCCATGGGAGTAATGTCTGAAACTGTCTATGTTTGATCGTTCCCTGGAAGACTAGTAGTAATTTCCGAAGCACATCTGGAGGCATTATGTAATCTGTGGAACTTCAGAGTGTTGATGAAACAAAGAAATTCCATCGGCATTGAACGCAATAAGCACCACGCGGACTTTTCTCCATGGGAGTAATGTCTTAAATTGTCTATGTTTGATCGTTCCCTGGAAGACTAGTAGTAGTTTCCGAAGCACATCTGGAGGAATTATGTAATCTGTTCAACTTCAGAGTGTTGATGAAACACAGAAATTGCATCGACATTGAACACAATAAGCACCATGTGGACTTTTCTCCACGGGAGTAATGTCTTAAACTGTCTACGCTTTGATCGTACGCTGGAAGACTAGTAGTAGTTTCCGAAGCACATCTGGAGGCATTCTGTAATCTGTGGACCTTCAGAGTGTTGATGAAACACAGAAATTGAATCGGCATTGAACACAATAAGCAAAATGCGGACTTTTCTAGATGAGAGTAGTGTCTTAAATTGTCTACGCTTTGATCGTACACTGGAAGACTAGTAGTAGTTTCCGAAGCACATCTGGAGGCATTCTGCAATCTGTGGACCTTCAGAGGGTTGATGAAACACAAAAATTGCATCGGCATTAAACACAATAAGCACCATGCGGACTTTTCTCCATGGGAGTAATGTCTTAAACTGTCTACGATTTGATCGTTCACTGGAAGACTAGTAGTAGTTTCCGAAGCACATCTGGAGGCATTCTCTAATCTGTGGACCTTCAGAGTGTTGATGAAACACAGAAATTGCATCGGCATTGAACACAATAAGCACCATGCGTACTTTTCTCCATGGGAGTAATGTCTTAAACAATCGACGCTTTGATCGTTCTGTGTAAGACTAGTAGTAGTTTTTTAAGCACATGTGGATGCATTCTGTATGCTGTGGACCTTCAGAGTGTTGATGAATCACAAAAATTGCATCGGCATTGAACACAATAAGCACCATGCGGACTTTTCTCCATGGGAGTAAGGTCTTAAACTGACTACGCTTTGATCGTTCCCTGGAAGACTAGTAGTGGTTTTTGAAGCACATCAGGATTCATTCTGTAATGTGTGGACCCTCAGAGTGTTGATGAAACACAGAAATTGAATCGGCATTGAACACATTAAGCGCCATGCGGACTTCTCTCCATCTGAGTAACGTCTTAAACTGTCTACGCTTTGATCGATGACTGGAAGACTAGTAGTAGTTTTCGAAGCACATCTGGAGGCATTCTGTAATCTGTGGACCTTCAGAGTGTTGATGAAACACAGAAATTGAATCGGCATTGAACACAATAAGCACCATGCGGACTTTTCTCCATGAGAGTAATGTCTCCAACTGTCTACGCTTTGATCGTTAAAAGGAAGACTAGTAGTAGTTTCTGAAGCACATCTGGATGCATTCTGTAATCTGTGGACCTTCTGAGTGTTGATGAAACACAGAAATTGAGTCGGCATTGAATACAATAAGCACCATGCGGACTTTTCTCCATGGGAGTAATGTCTGAAACTGTCTATGTTTGATCGTTCCCTGGAAGACTAGTAGTAGTTTCCGAAGCACATCTGGAGGCATTATGTAATCTGTGGACCTTCAGAGTGTTGATGAAACACAGAAATTGAATCGGCATTGAACACAATAAGCAAAATGCGGACTTTTCTCCATGAGAGTAATGTCTTAAACTGTCTACGCTTTGATCGTTCACTGGAAGACAAGTATTAGTTTCCGAAGCACATCTGGAGGCATTCTGTAATCTGTGGACCTTCAGAGTGTTGATGAAACACATAAATTGAATCGGCATTGGACACAATAAGCACCATGCGGACTTTTCTCCATGGGAGTAATGTCTTAAACTGTCTACGCTTTGATCGTTCACTGGAAGGCTAGTAGTAGTTTCCGAAGCACATCTGGATGCATTCTGCATCAGTGGACCTTCAGAGTGTTGATGAAACACAAAAATTGCATCGGCATTGAACACAATAAGCACCATGCGGACTTTTCTCCATGGGAGTCATGTCTTAAACTGTCTATGCGTTGATCGTTCCCCGAAGACTAGTAGTAGTGTCCGAAGCACATCTGAAGCATTCTGCAATCTGTGGACCTTCAGAGGGTTGATGAAACACAAAAATTGCATCGGCATTGAACAGAATAAGCACCATGTGGACTTTTCTCCACGGGAGTAATGTCTTAAACTGTCTACGCTTTGATCGTACACTGGAAGACTAGTAGTAGTTTCCGAAGCACATCTGGAGGCATTCTGTAATCTGTGGACCTTCAGAGTGTTGATGAAAAACAGAAATTGCATCGGCATTGAACACAATAACCACCATGCGTACTTCTCTCCATGGGAGTAATGTCTTTAACTGTCTACGATTTGATCGCTTCCTCGAAGAGTAGTAGTTGTTTCCGAAGCACATCTGAATGCATTCTGCATCAGTGGACCTTCAGAGTGTTGATGAAACACAAAAATTGCATCGGCATTGAACACAATAAGCACCATGCGGACTTTTCTCCATGGGAGTCATGTCTTAAACTGTCTATGCGTTGATCGTTCCCCGAAGACTAGTAGTAGTTTCCGAAGCTCATCTGAAGGCATTCTGCAATCTGTGGACCTTCAGAGGGTTGATGAAACACAAAAATTGCATCGGCATTGAAGACAATAAGCACAATGCGGACTTTTCTCCATGCTAGTAATGTCTTAAACTGTCTACGTTTTGATCGTTCACTGGAAGACTAGTAGTAGTTTCCGAAGCACATCTGGAGGCATTCTCTAATCTGTGGACCTTCAGAGTGTTGATGAAACACAGACATTGCATCGGCATTGAACACAATAAGCACCATGCGTACTTTTCTCCATGGGAGTAATGTCTTAAACAATCGACGCATTGATCGTTCCCTGGAAGACTAGTAGTGGTTTTCGAAGCACATCAGGATTCATTCTGTAATGTGTGGACCCTCAGAGTGTTGATGAAACACAGAAATTGAATCGGCATTGAACACATTAAGCGCCATGCGGACTACTCTCCATCTGAGTAATGTCTTAAACTGTCTACGCTATGTTCGATCACTGGAAGACTAGTAGTAGTTTTCGAAGCACATCTGGAGGCATTCTGTAATCTGTGGACCTTCAGAGTGTTCATGAAACACAGAAATTGAATCGGCATTGATCTCAATAAGCACCATGCGGACTTTTCTCCATGAGTGTAATGTCTCACACTGTCTACGCTTTGATCGTTAAAAGGAAGACTAGTAATAGTTTCTGAAGCACATCTGGATGCATTCTGTAATCTGTGGACATTCTGAGTGTTGATGAAACACAGAAATTGAGTCGGCATTGAATACAATAAGCACCATGCGGACTTTTCTCCATGGGAGTAATGTCTGAAACTGTCTATGTTTGATCGTTCCCTGGAAGACTAGTAGTAATTTCCGAAGCACATCTGGAGGCATTGTGTAATCTGTGGAACTTCAGAGTGTTGATGAAACAAAGAAATTCCATCGGCATTGAACGCAATAAGCACCACGCGGACTTTTCTCCATGGGAGTAATGTCTTAAACTGTCTATGTTTGATCGTTCCCTGGAAGACTAGTAGTAGTTTCCGAAGCACATCTGGAGGAATTATGTAATCTGTTCAACTTCAGAGTGTTGATGAAACACAGAAATTGCATCGACATTGAACACAATAAGCTCCATGTGGACTTTTCTCTACGGGAGTAATGTCTTAAACTGTCTACGCTTTGATCGTACACTGGAAGACTAGTAGTAGTTTCCGAAGCACATCTGGAGGCATTCTGTAATCTGTGGACCTTCAGAGTGTTGATGAAACACAGAAATTGAATCGGTATAGAACACAATAAGCAAAATGCGGACTTTTCTAGATGAGAGTAATGTCTTAAATTGTCTACGATTTGATCGTTCACTGGAAGACTAGTAGTAGTTTCCGAAGCACATCTGGAGGCATTCTCTAATCTGTGGACCTTCTGAGTGTTGATGAAACACAGAAATTGAGTCGGCATTGAATACAATAAGCACCATGCGGCCTTTTCTCCATGGGAGTAATGTCTGAAACTGTCTATGTTTGATCGTTCCCTGGAAGACTAGTAGTAGTTTCCGAAGCACATCTGGAGGCATTATGTAATCTGTGGAACTTCAGAGTGTTGATGAAACAAAGAAATTGCATCGGCATTGAACGCAATAAGCACCACGCGGACTTTTCTCCATGGGAGTAATGTCTTAAACTGTCTATGTTTGATCGTTCCCTGGAAGACTAGTAGTAGTTTCCGAAGCACATCTGGCGGAATTATGTAATCTGTGGAGCTTCAGAGTGTTGATGAAACACAGAAATTGCATCGACATTGAACACAATAAGCACCATGTGGACTTTTCTCCATGGGAGTAGTATCTTAAACTGTCTACGCTTTGATCGTTCACTGGAAGACTAGTAGTAGCTTCCGAAGTACATCTGGAGGCATTCTGTAATCTGTGGACCTTCAGAGTGGTGATGAAACACAGAAATTGCATCGGCATTGAACACTATAAGCACCATGCGGACATTTCTCCATAAGAGTAATGTCTTATACTGTCTACGCTTTGATCGTACACTGGAAGACTAGTAATAGTTTCCGAAGCACATCTGGAGACATTCTGTAATCTGTGGACCTTCAGAGTGTTGATGAAACACAGAAATTGAATCGGCATTGAACACAATAAGCACCATGCGGACTTTTCTCCATGAGGGTAATGTCTTAAACTGTGTACGCTATGATCGTTCACTGGAAGACTAGTAGTAGTTTCCGAAGCACATCTGGAGGCATTCTGTAATCTGTGGACCTTCAGAGTGTTGATGAAACACAGAAATTGCATCAGCATTGAACACAATAAGCACCATGCGTACTTTTCTCCATGGGAGTAATGTCTTAAACTGTCTACGATTTGATCGCTCCCTGGAAGACTAGTAGTTGTTTCCGAAGCACATCTGGATGCACTGTAATCTGTGGACCTTCAGAGTGTTGATGAAACACAAAAATTGCATCGGCATTGAACACAATAAGCACCATGCGGACTTTTCTCCATGGGAGTAATGTCTTAAACTGTCTATGCTGTGATCGTTCCCTGGAAGACTAGTAGTAGTTTCCGAAGCACATCTGGAGGCATTCTGTAATCTGTGGACATTCAGAGTGTTGATGAAACAGAAAAATTGCATCGGCATTGAACACAATAAACACCATGCGGACTTTTCTCCATGGGAGTAATGTCTTAAACTGTCTACGCTTTGCTCGTACACTGGAAGACTAGTAGTAGTTTCCGAAGCACATCTGGAGACATTCTGTAATCTGTGGACCTTCAGAGTGTTGATGAAACACAGAATTTTGCATCGGCATTGAACACAATAAGCACCATGCGGACTTTTCTCCATGGGAGAAATGTCTTAAACTGTCTACGCTTTGATCGTTCACTGGAAGACAAGTAGTAGTTTCCATAGCACATCTGGAGCCATTCTCTAATCAGTGGACCTTCAGAGTGTTGATGAAACACAGAAATTGCATCGGTATTGAACACAATAAGCACCATGCGTACTTTTCTCCATGGGAGTAATGTCTTAAACTGTCTACGCTTTGATCGTTCACTGGAAGACTAGTAGTAGTTTCCGAAGCACATCTGGAAGCATTCTCTAATCCGTGGACCTTCAGAGTGTTGATGAAACACAAAAATTGCATCGGCATTGAACACAATAAGCACCATGCGTACTCTTCTCCATGGGAGTAATGTCTTAATCAGTCGACGCTTTGATCGTTCAGTGGAAGACTAGTAGTAGTTTCCGAAGCACATGTGAAATGCATTCTGTATGCTGTGGACCTTCAGAGTGTTGATGAATCACAAAAATTGCATCGGCATTGAAAACAATAAGCACCATGCGGACGTTTCTCCATGGGAGTAATGTCTTAAACTGTCTACACTTTGATCGTCCCCTGGAAGACTAGTACTACATTCCAAAGCACATCTGGATGCATTCTGTAATCTGTGCACCTTCAGAGTGTTGATGAAACACAGAAATTGCATCGACATTGAACACAATAAGCACCATGTGGACTTTTCTCCTTGGGAGTAATATCTTAAACTGTCTACGCTTTGATCGTTCACTGGAAGACTAGTAGTAGTTTCCGAAGTACATCTGGAGGCATTCTGTAATCTGTGGACCTTCGGAGTGTTGATGAAACACAGAAATTGCATCGGCATTGAACACAATAAGCACCATGCGGACATTTCTCCATAAGAGTAATGTCTTATACTGTCTACGCTTTGATCGTACACTGGAAGACTAGTAGTAGTTTCCGAAGCACATCTGGAGGCATTCTGTAACCTGTGGACCTTCAGAGTGTTGATGAAACACAGAAATTGCATCGGCATTGAACACAATAAGCACCATGCGTACTTTTCTCCATGGGAGTAATGTCTTAAACTGTCTACGATTTGATCGCTCCCTGGAAGACTAGAAGATGTTTCCGAAGCACATCTGGATGCATTCTGTAATCTGTGGACCTTCAGAGTGTTGATGAAACACAAAAAGTGCATCGGCATTGAACACAATAAGCACCATGCGGACTTTTCTCCATGGGAGTCATGTCTTAAACTGTCTATGCGTTGATCGTTCCCCGAAGACTAGTAGTAGTTTCCGAAGCACATCTGGAGGCATTCTGTAATCTGTGGACATTCAGAGTGTTGATGAAACAGAAAAATTGCATCGGCATTGAACACAATAAACACCATGCGGACTTTTCGCCATGGGAGTAATGTCTTAAACTGTCTACGCTTTGCTCGTACACTGGAAGACTAGTAGTAGTTTCCGAAGCACATCTGGAGACATTCTGTAATCTGTGGACCTTCAGAGTGTTGATGAAACACAGAATTTTGCATCGGCATTGAACACAATAAGCACCATGCGGACTTTTCTCCATGGGAGAAATGTCTTAAACTGTCTACGCCTTGATCGTTCACTAGAAGACAAGTAGTAGTTTCCATAGCACATCTGGAGCCATTCTCTAATCAGTGGACCTTCAGAGTGTTGATGAAACACAGAAATTGCATCGGCATTGAACACAATAAGCACCATGCGTACTTTTCTCCATGGGAGTAATGTCTTAAACTGTCTACGCTTTGATCGTTCACTGGAAGACTAGTAGTAGTTTCCGAAGCACATCTGGAAGCATTCTCTAATCTGTGGACCTTCAGAGTGTTGATGAAACACAAAAATTGCATCGGCATTGAACACAATAAGCACCATGCGTACTCTTCTCCATGGGAGTAATGTCTTAATCAGTCGACGCTTTGATCGTTCAGTGGAAGACTAGTAGTAGCTTCCGAAGCACATGTGAAATGCATTCTGTATGCTGTGGACCTTCAGAGTGTTGATGAATCACAAAAATTGCATCGGCATTGAAAACAATAAGCACCATGCGGACGTTTCTCCATGGGAGTAATGTCTTAAACTGTCTACACTTTGATCGTCCCCTGGAAGACTAGTACTACATTCCAAAGCACATCTGGATGCATTCTGTAATCTGTGCACCTTCAGAGTGTTGATGAAACACAGAAATTGCATCGACATTGAACACAATAAGCACCATGTGGACTTTTCTCCTTGGGAGTTATATCTTAAACTGTCTACGCTTTGATCGTTCACTGGAAGACTAGTAGTAGTTTCCGAAGTACATCTGGAGGCATTCTGTAATCTGTGGACCTTCGGAGTGTTGATGAAACACAGAAATTGCATCGGCATTGAACACAATAAGCACCATGCGGACATTTCTCCATAAGAGTAATGTCTTATACTGTCTACGCTTTGATCGTACACTGGAAGACTAGTAGTAGTTTCCGAAGCACATCTGGAGGCATTCTGTAATCTGTGGACCTTCAGAGTGTTGATGAAACACAGAAATTGCATCGGCATTGAACACAATAAGCACCATGCGTACTTTTCTCCATGGGAGTAATGTCTTAAACTGTCTACGATTTGATCGCTCCCTGGAAGACTAGAAGATGTTTCCGAAGCACATCTGGATGCATTCTGTAATCTGTGGACCTTCAGAGTGTTGATGAAACACAAAAAGTGCATCGGCATTGAACACAATAAGCACCATGCGGACTTTTCTCCATGGGAGTCATGTCTTAAACTGTCTATGCGTTGATCGTTCCCCGAAGACTAGTAGTAGTTTCCGAAGCACATCTGAAGGCATTCTGTAATCTGTGGACCTTCAGAGGGTTGATGAAACACAAAAAGTGCATCGGCATTGAACACAATAAGCACCATGCGGACTTTTCTCCATGGGAGTAATGTCTTAAACAGTCTACGTTTTTTGATCGTTCACTGGAAGACTAGTAGTAGTTTCCGAAGCACATCTGGAGGCATTCTCTAATCTGTGGACCTTCAGAGTGTTGATGAAACACAGAAATTGCATCGGCATTGAACACAATAAGCACCATGCGTACTTTTCTGCATGGGAGTAATGTCTTAAACAATCGACGCTTTGATCGTTCAGTATAAGACTAGTAGTAGTTTCTTAAGCACATGTGGATGCATTCTGTATGCTGTGGACTTTCAGAGTGTTGATGAATCACAAAAATTGCATCGGCATTGAACACAATAAGCACCATTCGGACTTTTCTCCATTAGGGTAAGGTCTTAAACTGACTACGCTTTGATCGTTCCCTGGAAGACTAGTAGTGGTTTTCGAAGCACATCAGGATTCATTCTGTAATGTGTGGACCCTCAGAGTGTTGATGAAACACAGAAATTGCATCGGCATTGAACACAATAAGCACCATGCGTACTTTTCTCCATGGGAGTAATGTCTTAAACTGTCTACGATTTGATCGCTCCCTGGAAGACTAGAAGATGTTTCCAAAGCACATCTGGATGCATTCTGTAATCTGTGGACCTTCAGAGTGTTGATGAAACACAAAAAGTGCATCGGCATTGAACACAATAAGCACCATGCGGACTTTTCTCCATGGGAGTCATGTCTTAAACTGTCTATGCGTTGATCGTTCCCCGAAGACTAGTAGTAGTTTCCGAAGCACATCTGAAGGCATTCTGTAATCTGTGGACCTTCAGAGGGTTGATGAAACACAAAAAGTGCATCGGCATTGAACACAATAAGCACCATGCGGACTTTTCTCCATGGGAGTAATGTCTTAAACAGTCTACGTTTTTTGATCGTTCACTGGAAGACTAGTAGTAGTTTCCGAAGCACATCTGGAGGCATTCTCTAATCTGTGGACCTTCAGAGTGTTGATGAAACACAGAAATTGCATCGGCATTGAACACAATAAGCACCATGCGTACTTTTCTGCATGGGAGTAATGTCTTAAACAATCGACGCTTTGATCGTTCAGTATAAGACTAGTAGTAGTTTCTTAAGCACATGTGGATGCATTCTGTATGCTGTGGACTTTCAGAGTGTGATGAATCACAAAAATTGCATCGGCATTGAACACAATAAGCACCATGCGGACTTTTCTCCATTAGAGTAAGGTCTTAAACTGACTACGCTTTGTTCGTTCCCTGGAAGACTAGTAGTGGTTTTCGAAGCACATCAGGATTCATTCTGTAATGTGTGGACCCTCAGAGTGTTGATGAAACACAGAAGTTGAATCGGCATTGAACACATTAAGCGCCATGCGAACTTCTCTCCATCTGCGTAATGTCTTAAACTGTCTACGCTTTGATCGATCACTGGAAGACTAGTAGTAGTTTCCGAAGCACATCTGGAGACATTCTGTAATCTGTGGACCTTCAGAGTGTTGATGAAACACAGAATTTTGCATCGGCATTGAACACAATAAGCATTATGCGGACTTTTCTCCATGCGAGAAATGTCTTAAACTGTCTACGCTTTGATCGTTCACTGGAAGACAAGTAGTAGTTTCCAAAGCACATCTGGAGGCATTCTCTTATCTGTGGACCTTCAGAGTGTTGATGAAACACAGAAATTGCATCGGCATTGAACACAATAAGCACCATGCGTACTTTTCTCCATGGGAGTAATGTCTTAAACTGTCTACGCTTTGATCGTTCACTGGAAAACTAGTAGTAGTTTCCGAAGCACATCTGGAGGCATTCTCTAATCTGTGGACCTTCAGAGTGTTGATGAAACACAGAAATTGCATCGGCATTGAACACAATAAGCACCATGCGTACTTTTCTCCATGGGAGTAATGTCTTAATCAGTCGACGCTTTGATCGTTCAGTGGAAGACTAGTAGTAGTTTCCGAAGCACATGTGGATGCATTCTGTATGCTGTGGACCTTCAGAGTGTTGATGAATCACAAAAATTGCATCGGCATTGAAAACAATAAGCACCATGCGGACGTTTCTACATGGGAGTAATGTCTTAAACTGTCAACACTTTGATCGTCCCCTGGAAGACTAGTACTACATTCCAAAGCACATCTGTATGCATTCTGTAATCTGTGCACCTTCAGAGTGTTGATGAAACACAGAAATTGCATCGACATTGAACACAATAAGCACCATGTGGACTTTTCTCCTTGGGAGTAATATCTTAAACTGTCTACGCTTTGATCGTTCACTGGAAGACTAGTAGTAGTTTCCGAAGTACATCTGGAGGCATTCTGTAATCTGTGGACCTTCGGAGTGTTGATGAAACACAGAAATTGCATCTGCATTGAACACAATAAGCACCATGCGGACATTTCTCCATAAGAGTAATGTCTTATACTGTCTACGCTTTGATCGTACACTGGAAGACTAGTAGTAGTTTCCGAAGCACATCTGGAGGCATTCTGTAATCTGTGGACCTTCAGAGTGTTGATGAATCACAAAAATTGCATCGGCATTGAAAACAATAAGCACCATGCGGACGTTTCTCCATGGGAGTAATGTCTTAAACTGTCTACACTTTGATCGTCCCCTGGAAGACTAGTACTACATTCCAAAGCACATCTGGATGCATTCTGTAATCTGTGCACCTTCAGAGTGTTGATGAAACACAGAAATTGCATCGACATTGAACACAATAAGCACCATGTGGACTTTTCTCCTTGGGAGTAATATCTTAAACTGTCTACGCTTTGATCGTTCACTGGAAGACTAGTAGTAGTTTCCGAAGTACATCTGGAGGCATTCTGTAATCTGTGGACTTTCGGAGTGTTGATGAAACACAGAAATTGCATCGGCATTGAACACAATAAGCACCATGCGGACATTTCTCCATAAGAGTAATGTCTTATACTGTCTACGCTTTGATCGTACACTGGAAGACTAGTAGTAGTTTCCGAAGCACATCTGGAGGCATTCTGTAATCTGTGGACCTTCAGAGTGTTGATGAAACACAGAAATTGCATCGGCATTGAACACAATAAGCACCATGCGTACTTTTCTCCATGGGAGTAATGTCTTAAACTGTCTACGATTTGATCGCTCCCTGGAAGACTAGAAGATGTTTCCGAAGCACATCTGGATGCATTCTGTAATCTGTGGACCTTCAGAGTGTTGATGAAACACAAAAAGTGCATCGGCATTGAACACAATAAGCACCATGCGGACTTTTCTCCATGGGAGTCATGTCTTAAACTGTCTATGCGTTGATCGTTCCCCGAAGACTAGTAGTAGTTTCCGAAGCACATCTGAAGGCATTCTGTAATCTGTGGACCTTCAGAGGGTTGATGAAACACAAAAAGTGCATCGCCATTGAACACAATAAGCACCATGCGGACTTCTCTCCATGGGAGTAATGTCTTAAACAGTCTACGTTTTTTGATCGTTCACTGGAAGACTAGTAGTAGTTTCCGAAGCACATCTGGAGGCATTCTCTAATCTGTGGACCTTCAGAGTGTTGATGAAACACAGAAATTGCATCGGCATTGAACACAATAAGCACCATGCGTACTTTTCTGCATGGGAGTAATGTCTTAAACAATCGACGCTTTGATCGTTCAGTATAAGACTAGTAGTAGTTTCTTAAGCACATGTGGATGCATTCTGTATGCTGTGGACTTTCAGAGTGTTGATGAATCACAAAAATTGCATCGGCATTGAACACAATAACCACCATGCGGACTTTTCTCCATGGGAGTAAGGTCTTAAACTGACTACGCTTTGATCGTTCCCTGGAAGACTAGTAGTGGTTTTCGAAGCACATCAGGATTCATTCTGTAATGTGTGGACCCTCAGAGTGTTGATGAAACACAGAAGTTGAATCGGCATTGAACACATTAAGCGCCATGCGAACTTCTCTCCATCTGCGTAATGTCTTAAACTGTCTACGCTTTGATCGTTCCCTGGAAGACTAGTAGTGGTTTTCGAAGCACATCAGGATTCATTGTGTAATGTGTGGACCCTCAGAGTGTTGATGAAACACAGAAGTTGAATCGGCATTGAACACAATAAGCACCATGCGGACTTTTCTCCATGGGAGTCATGTCTTAAACTGTCTATGCGTTGATCGTTCCCCGAAGACTAGTAGTAGTTTCCGAAGCACATCTGAAGGCATTCTGTAATCTGTGGACCTTCAGAGGGTTGATGAAACACAAAAAGTGCATCGCCATTGAACACAATAAGCACCATGCGGACTTCTCTCCATGGGAGTAATGTCTTAAACAGTCTATGCGTTGATCGTTCCCTGGAAGACTAGTAGCAGTTTCCGAAGCACATCTGGAGGCATTATGTAATCTGTGGAACTTCAGAGTGTTGATGAAACACAGAAATTGAATCGACATTGAACACAATAAGCACCATGTGGACTTTTCTCCATGGGAGTAATGTCTTAAACTGTCTACGAGTTGATCGTTCCCCGAAGACAAGTAGTAGTTTCCGAAGCACATCTGGAGGCATTCTGTACTCTGTGGACCTTCAGAGTGTTGATGAAACACAGAAATTGCATCGGCATTGAACACAATAAGCACCATGCGTACTTTTCTCCATGGGAGTAATGTCTTAAACTGTCTACGATTTGATCGCTCCCTGGAAGACTAGTAGTTGTTTTCGAAGCACATCAGGATTCATTCTGTAATGTGTGGACCCTCAGAGTGTTGATGAAACACAGAAGTTGAATCGGCATTGAACACAATAAGCACCATGCGGACTTTTCTCCATGTGAGTCATGTCTTAAACTGTCTATGCGTTGATCGTTCCCCGAAGACTAGTAGTAGTTTCCGAAGCACATCTGAAGGCATTCTGTAATCTGTGGACCTTCAGAGGGTTGATGAAACACAAAAAGTGCATCGCCATTGAACACAATAAGCACCATGCGGACTTCTCTCCATGGGAGTAATGTCTTAAACAGTCTACGTTCTTTGATCGTTCACTGGAAGACTAGTAGTAGTTTCCGAAGCACATCTGGAGGCATTCTCTAATCTGTGGACCTTCAGAGTGTTGATGAAACACAGAAATTGCATCGGCATTGAACACAATAAGCACCATGCGTACTTTTCTGCATGGGAGTAATGTCTTAAACAATCGACGCTTTGATCGTTCAGTTTAAGACTAGTAGTAGTTTCTTAAGCACATGTGGATGCATTCTGTATGCTGTGGACTTTCAGAGTGTTGATGAATCACAAAAATTGCATCGGCATTGAACACAATAAGCACCATGCGGACTTTTCTCCATGGGAGTAAGGTCTTAAACTGACTACGCTTTGATCGTTCCCTGGAAGACTAGTAGTGGTTTTCGAAGCACATCAGGATTCATTCTGTAATGTGTGGACCCTCAGAGTGTTGATGAAACACAGAAGTTGAATCGGCATTGAACACATTAAGCGCCATGCGAACTTCTCTCCATCTGCGTAATGTCTTAAACTGTCTACGCTTTGATCGATCACTGGAAGACTAGTAGTAGTTTCCGAAGCACATCTGGAGACATTCTGTAATCTGTGGACCTTCAGAGTGTTGATGAAACACAGAATTTTGCATCGGCATTGAACACAATAAGCACCATGCGGACTTTTCTCCATGGGAGAAATGTCTTAAACTGTCTACGCTTTGATCGTTCACTGGAAGACAAGTAGTAGTTTCCAAAGCACATCTGGAGGCATTCTCTTATCTGTGGACCTTCAGAGTGTTGATGAAACACAGAAATTGCATCGGCATTGAACACAATAAGCACCATGCGTACTTTTCTCCATGGGAGTAATGTCTTAAACTGTCTACGCTTTGATCGTTCACTGGAAGACTAGTAGTAGTTTCCGAAGCACATCTGGAGGCATTCTCTAATCTGTGGACCTTCAGAGTGTTGATGAAACACAGAAATTGCATCGGCATTGAACACAATAAGCACCATGCGTACTTTTCTCCATGGGAGTAATGTCTTAATCAGTCGACGCTTTGATCGTTCAGTGGAAGACTAGTAGTAGTTTCCGAAGCACATGTGGATGCATTCTGTATGCTGTGGACCTTCAGAGTGTTGATGAATCACAAAAATTGCATCGGCATTGAAAACAATAAGCACCATGCGGACGTTTCTACATGGGAGTAATGTCTTAAACTGTCTACACTTTGATCGTCCCCTGGAAGACTAGTACTAAATTCCAAAGCACATCTGGATGCATTCTGTAATCTGTGCACCTTCAGAGTGTTGATGAAACACAGAAATTGCATCGACATTGAACACAATAAGCACCATGTGGACTTTTCTCCTTGGGAGTAATATCTTAAACTGTCTACGCTTTGATCGTTCACTGGAAGACTAGTAGTAGTTTCCGAAGTACATCTGGAGGCATTCTGTAATCAGTGGACCTTCGGAGTGTTGATGAAACACAGAAATTGCATCGGCATTGAACACAATAAGCACCATGCGGACATTTCTCCATAAGAGTAATGTCTTTTACTGTCTACGCTTTGATCGTACACTGGAAGACTAGTAGTAGTTTCCGAAGCACATCTGGAGGCATTCTGTAATCTGTGGACCTTCAGAGTGTTGATGAAACACAGAAATTGCATCGGCATAGAACACAATAAGCACCATGCGTACTTTTCTCCATGGGAGTAATGTCTTAAACTGTCTACGATTTGATCGCTCCCTGGAAGACTAGAAGATGTTTCCGAAGCACATCTGGATGCATTCTGTAATCTGTGGACCTTCAGAGTGTTGATGAAACACAAAAATTGCATCGGCATAGAACACAATAAGCACCATGCGGACTTTTCTCCATGGGAGTCATGTCTTAAACTGTCTATGCGTTGATCGTTCCCCGAAGACTAGTAGTAGTTTCCGAAGCACATCTGAAGGCATTCTGTAATCTGTGGACCTTCAGAGGGTTGATGAAACACAAAAAGTGCATCGGCATTGAACACAATAAGCACCATGCGGACTTTTCTCCATGGGAGTAATGTCTTAAACTGTCTACGTCTTTTGATCGTTCACTGGAAGACTAGTAGTAGTTTCCGAAGCACATCTGGAAGCATTCTCTAATCTGTGGACCTTCAGAGTGTTGATGAAACACAGAAATTGCATCGGCATTGAACACAATAAGCACCATGCGTACTTTTCTGCATGGGAGTAATGTCTTAAACAATCGACGCTTTGATCGTTCAGTATAAGACTAGTAGTAGTTTCTTAAGCACATGTGGATGCATTCTGTATGCTGTGGACCTTCAGAGTGTTGATGAATCACAAAAATTGCATCGGCATTGAACACAATAAGCACCATGCGGACTTTTCTCCATGGGAGTAAGGTCTTAAACTGACCACGCTTTGATCGTTCCCTGGAAGACTAGTAGTGGTTTTGGAAGCACATCAGGTTTTATTCTGTAATGTGTGGACCCTCAGAGTGTTGATGAAACACAGAAATTGAATCGGCATTGAACACATTAAGCGCCATGCGGACTTCTCTCCATCTGCGTAATGTCTTAAACTGTCTACGCTTTGATCGATCACTGGAAGACTAGAAGTAGTTTTCGAAGCACATCTGGAAGCATTCTGTAATCTGTGGACCTTCGGAGAGTTGATGAAACACAGAAATTGAATCGGCATTGAACACAATAAGCACCATAAGGACTTTTCTCCATGAGAGTAATGTCTCCAACTGTCTACGCTTTGATCGTTAAAAGGAAGACTAGTAGTAGTTTCTGAAGCACGTCTGGATGCATTCTGTAATCTGTGGACCTTCTGAGTGTTGATGAAACACAGAAATTGAGTCGGCATTGAACGCAATAAGCACCACGCGGACTTTTATCCATGGGAGTAATGTCTTGAACTGTCTATGTTTGATCGTTCCCTGGAAGACTAGTAGTAGTTTCCGAAGCACATCTGGAGGCATTATGTAATGTGTGGAACTTCAGAGTGTTGATGAAACAAAGAAATTGCATCGGCATTGAACGCAATAAACACCATGCGTACTTTTCTCCATGGGAGTAATGTCTTAAACACTCTACGCTTTGATCGTTCACTGGAAGCTTAGTAGTAGTTTCCGAAGCACATCTGGAGGCATTCTCTAATCTGTGGACCTTCAGAGTGTTGATGAAACACAGAAATTGCATCGACATTGAACACAATAACCACCATGTGGACTTTTCTCCATGGGAGTAGTATCTTAAACTGTCTACGCTTTGATCGTTCACTGGAAGACTAGTAGTAGTTTCCGAAGTACATCTGGAGGCATTCTGTAATCTGTGGTCCTTCAGAGTGGTGATGAAACACAGAAATTGCATCGGCATTGAACACAATAAGCACCATGCGGACATTTCTCCATAAGAGTAATGTCTTATACTGTCTACGCTTTGATCGTACACTGGAAGCCTAGTAATAGTTTCCAAAGCACATCTGGAGGCATTCTGTAATCTATGGACCTTCAGAGTGTTGATGAAACACAGAAATTGAATCGGCATATAAGACAATAAGCACCATGCGGACTTTTCTCCATGAGAGTAATGTCTTAAACTGTGTACGCTTTGATCGTTCACTGGAAGACAAGTAGTAGTTTCTGAAGCACATCTGGAGGCATTCTCTAATCTGTGGACCTTCAGAGTGTTGATGAAACACAAAAATTGCATCGGCATTGAACACAATAAGCTCAATGCGGACTTTTCTCCATGGGGGTAATGTCTTAAACTGTCTATGCTGTGATTGTTCCCTGGAAGACTCGTTGTAGTTTCCGAAGCACATCTGGAGGCATTCTGTAATCTGTGGACATTCAGAGGGTTGATGAAACACAAAAATTTCATCGGCATTGAACACAATAAGCACCATGCGGACTTTTCCCCATGGGACTAATGTCTTAAACTGTCTACGCTTTGATCGTACACTGGAAGACTAGTAGTAGTTTCCGAAGCACATCTGGAGGCATTCTGTAATCTGTGGACCTTCAGAGTGATGATGAAACACAGAATTATGCATCGGCATTGAACACAATAAGCACCATGCGGACTTTTCTCCATGGGAGAAATGTCTTAACCTGTCTACGATTTGATCGTTCACTGGAAGACAAGTAGTAGTTTCCGGAGCACATCTGGAGGCATTCTCTAATCTGTGGACCTTCAGAGTGTTGATGAAACACAGAAATTGCATCGGCATTGAACACAAAAAGCAAAATGCATACTTTTCCCCATGGGAGTAATGTCTTAAATTGTCTACGCTTTGATCGTTCACTGGAAGACTAGTAGTAGTTTCCGAAGCACATCTGGAGGCATTCTCTAATCGGTGGACCTTCAGAGTGTTGATGAAACACAAAAATTGCATCGGCATTGAACACAATAAGCACCATGCTGACTTTTCTCCATGGGAGTCATGTCTTAAACTGTCTATGCGTTGATCGTTCCCCGAAGACTAGTAGTAGTTTCCGAAGCACATCTGAAGGCATTCTGCAATCTGTGAACCTTCAGAGTGTTGATGAAACACAGAAATTGCATCGGCATTGAACACAATAAGCACCATGCGTACTTTTCTGCATGGGAGTAATGTCTTAAACAATCGACGCTTTGATCGTTCAGTATAAGACTAGTAGTAGTTTCTTAAGCACATGTGGATGCATTCTGTATGCTGTGGACTTTCAGAGTGTTGATGAATCACAAAAATTGCATCGGCATTGAACACAATAAGCACCATGCGGACTTTTCTCCATGGGAGTAAGGTCTTAAACTGACTACGATTTGATCGTTCCCTGGAAGACTAGTAGTGGTTTTCGAAGCACATCAGGATTCATTCTGTAATGTGTGGACCCTCAGAGTGTTGATGAAACACAGAAGTTGAATCGGCATTGAACACATTAAGCGCCATGCGAACTTCTCTCCATCTGCGTAATGTCTTAAACTGTCTACGCTTTGATCGATCACTGGAAGACTAGTAGTAGTTTCCGAAGCACATCTGGAGACATTCTGTAATCTGTGGACCTTCAGAGTGTTGATGAAACACAGAATTTTGCATCGGCATTGAACACAATAAGCACCATGCGGACTTTTCTCCATGGGAGAAATGTCTTAAACTGTCTACGCTTTGATCGTTCACTGGAAGACAAGTAGTAGTTTCCAAAGCACATCTGGAGGCATTCTCTTATCTGTGGACCTTCAGAGTGTTGATGAAACACAGAAATTGCATCGGCATTGAACACAATAAGCACCATGCGTACTTTTCTCCATGGGAGTAATGTCTTAAACTGTCTACGCTTTGATCGTTCACTGGAAGACTAGTAGTAGTTTCCGAAGCACATCTGGAGGCATTCTCTAATCTGTGGACCTTCAGAGTGTTGATGAAACACAGAAATTGCATCGGCATTGAACACAATAAGCACCATGCGTACTTTTCTCCATGGGAGTAATGTCTTAATCAGTCGACGCTTTGATCGTTCAGTGGAAGACTAGTAGTAGTTTCCGAAGCACATGTGGATGCATTCTGTATGCTGTGGACCTTCAGAGTGTTGATGAATCACAAAAATTGCATCGGCATTGAAAACAATAAGCACCATGCGGACGTTTCTACATGGGAGTAATGTCTTAAACTGTCTACACTTTGATCGTCCCCTGGAAGACTAGTACTAAATTCCAAAGCACATCTGGATGCATTCTGTAATCTGTGCACCTTCAGAGTGTTGATGAAACACAGAAATTGCATCGACATTGAACACAATAAGCACCATGTGGACTTTTCTCCTTGGGAGTAATATCTTAAACTGTCTACGCTTTGATCGTTCACTGGAAGACTAGTAGTAGTTTCCGAAGTACATCTGGAGGCATTCTGTAATCTGTGGACCTTCGGAGTGTTGATGAAACACAGAAATTGCATCGGCATTGAACACAATAAGCACCATGCGGACATTTCTCCATAAGAGTAATGTCTTATACTGTCTACGCTTTGATCGTACACTGGAAGACTAGTAGTAGTTTCCGAAGCACATCTGGAGGCATTGTGTAATCTGTGGACCTTCAGAGTGTTGATGAAACACAGAAATTGCATCGGCATTGAACACAATAAGCACCATGCGTACTTTTCTCCATGGGAGTAATGTCTTAAACTGTCTACGATTTGATCGCTCCCTGGAAGACTAGAAGATGTTTCCGAAGCACATCTGGATGCATTCTGTAATCTGTGGACCTTCAGAGTGTTGATGAAACACAAAAATTGCATCGGCATAGAACACAATAAGCACCATGCGGACTTTTCTCCATGGGAGTCATGTCTTAAACTGTCTATGCGTTGATCGTTCCCCGAAGACTAGTAGTAGTTTCCGAAGCACATCTGAAGGCATTCTGTAATCTGTGGACCTTCAGAGGGTTGATGAAACACAAAAAGTGCATCGGCATTGAACACAATAAGCACCATGCGGACTTTTCTCCATGGGAGTAATGTCTTAAACTGTCTACGTCTTTTGATCGTTCACTGGAAGACTAGTAGTAGTTTCCGAAGCACATCTGGAAGCATTCTCTAATCTGTGGACCTTCAGAGTGTTGATGAAACACAGAAATTGCATCGGCATTGAACACAATAAGCACCATGCGTACTTTTCTGCATGGGAGTAATGTCTTAAACAATCGACGCTTTGATCGTTCAGTATAAGACTAGTAGTAGTTTCTTAAGCACATGTGGATGCATTCTGTATGCTGTGGACCTTCAGAGTGTTGATGAATCACAAAAATTGCATCGGCATTGAACACAATAAGCACCATGCGGACTTTTCTCCATGGGAGTAAGGTCTTAAACTGACCACGCTTTGATCATTCCCTGGAAGACTAGTAGTGGTTTTGGAAGCACATCAGGATTTATTCTGTAATGTGTGGACCCTCAGAGTGTTGATGAAACACAGAAATTGAATCGGAATTGAACACATTAAGCGCCATGCGGACTTCTCTCCATCTGCGTAATGTCTTAAACTGTCTACGCTTTGATCGATCACTGGAAGACTAGAAGTAGTTTTCGAAGCACATCTGGAAGCATTCTGTAATCTGTGGACCTTCGGAGAGTTGATGAAACACAGAAATTGAATCGGCATTGAACACAATAAGCACCATAAGGACTTTTCTCCATGAGAGTAATGTCTCCAACTGTCTACGCTTTGATCGTTAAAAGGAAGACTAGTAGTAGTTTCTGAAGCACGTCTGGATGCATTCTGTAATCTGTGGACCTTCTGAGTGTTGATGAAACACAGAAATTGAGTCGGCATTGAACGCAATAAGCACCACGCGGACTTTTATCCATGGGAGTAATGTCTTGAACTGTCTATGTTTGATCGTTCCCTGGAAGACTAGTAGTAGTTTCCGAAGCACATCTGGAGGCATTATGTAATGTGTGGAACTTCAGAGTGTTGATGAAACAAAGAAATTGCATCGGCATTGAACGCAATAAACACCATGCGTACTTTTCTCCATGGGAGTAATGTCTTAAACTGTCTACGCTTTGATCGTTCACTGGAAGCTTAGTAGTAGTTTCCGAAGCACATTTGGAGGCATTCTCTAATCTGTGGACCTTCAGAGTGTTGATGAAACACAGAAATTGCATCGACATTGAACACAATAACCACCATGTGGACTTTTCTCCATGGGAGTAGTATCTTAAACTGTCTACGTTTTGATCGTTCACTGGAAGACTAGTAGTAGTTTCCGAAGTACATCTGGAGGCATTCTGTAATCTGTGGTCCTTCAGAGTGGTGATGAAACACAGAAATTGCATCGGCATTGAACACAATAAGCACCATGCGGACATTTCTCCATAAGAGTAATGTCTTATACTGTCTACGCTTTGATCGTACACTGGAAGACTAGTAATAGTTTCCAAAGCACATCTGGAGGCATCCTGTAATCTATGGACCTTCAGAGTGTTGATGAAACACAGAAATTGAATCGGCATATAAGACAATAAGCACCATGCGGACTTTTCTCCATGAGAGTAATGTCTTAAACTGTGTACGCTTTGATCGTTCACTGGAAGACAAGTAGTAGTTTCCGAAGCACATCTGGAGGCATTCTCTAATCTGTGGACCTTCAGAGTGTTGATGAAACACAAAAATTGCATCGGCATTGAACACAATAAGCTCAATGCGGACTTTTCTCCATGGGGGTTATGTCTTAAACTGTCTATGCTGTGATTGTTCCCTGGAAGACTCGTTGTAGTTTCCGAAGCACATCTGGAGGCATTCTGTAATCTGTGGACATTCAGAGGGTTGATGAAACACAAAAATTTCATCGGCATTGAACACAATAAGCACCATGCGGACTTTTCCCCATGGGACTAATGTCTTAAACTGTCTACGCTTTGATCGTACACTGGAAGACTAGTAGTAGTTTCCGAAGCACATCTGGAGGCATTCTGTAATCTGTGGACCTTCAGAGTGATGATGAAACACAGAATTATGCATCGGCATTGAACACAATAAGCACCATGCGGACTTTTCTCCATGGGAGAAATGTCTTAAACTGTCTACGATTTGATCGTTCACTGGAAGACAAGTAGTAGTTTCCGGAGCACATCTGGAGGCATTCTCTAATCTGTGGACCTTCAGAGTGTTGATGAAACACAGAAATTGCATCGGCATTGAACACAAAAAGCAAAATGCATACTTTTCCCCATGGGAGTAATGTCTTAAATTGTCTACGCTTTGATCGTTCACTGGAAGACTAGTAGTAGTTTCCGAAGCACATCTGGAGGCATTCTCTAATCGGTGGACCTTCAGAGTGTTGATGAAACACAAAAATTGCATCGGCATTGAACACAATAAGCACCATGCTGACTTTTCTCCATGGGAGTCATGTCTTAAACTGTCTATGCGTTGATCGTTCCCCGAAGACTAGTAGTAGTTTCCGAAGCACATCTGAAGGCATTCTGCAATCTGTGAACCTTCAGAGGGTTGATGAAACACAAAAATTGCATCGGCATTGAACACAATAAGCATCATGTGGACTTTTCTCCACTAGAGTAATGTCTTAAACTGTCTACGCTTTGATCGTACACTGGAAGACTAGTAGTAGTTTCCGAAGCACATCTGGAGGCATTCTGTAATCTGTGGACCTTCAGAGTGTTGATGAAACACAAAAATTGCATCGGCATTGAACACAATAAGCACCATGCGTACTTTTCTGCATGGGAGTAATGTCTTAAACAATCGACGCTTTGATCGTTCAGTATAAGACTAGTAGTAGTTTCTTAAACACATGTGGATGCATTCTGTATGCTGTGGACCTTCAGAGTGTTGATGAATCACAAAAATTGCATCGGCATTGAACACAATAAGCACCATGCGGACTTTTCTCCATGGGAGTAAGGTCTTAAACTGACTACGCTTTGATCGTTCCCTGGAAGACTAGTAGTGGTTTTCGAAGCACATCAGGATTTATTCTGTAATGTGTTGACCCTCAGAGTGTTGATGAAACACAGAAATTGAATCGGCATTGAACACATTAAGCGCCATGCGGACTTCTCTCCATCTGCGTAATGTCTTAAACTGGCTACGCTTTGATCGATCACTGGAAGACTAGTAGTAGTTTTCGAAGCACATCTGGAGGCATTCTGTAATCTGTGGACCTTCGGAGTGTTGATAAAACACAGAAATTGAATCGGCATTGAACACAATAAGCACGACGCGGACATTTATCCATGGGAGTAATGTCTTGAACTGTCTATGTTTGATCGTTCCCTGGAAGACTAGTAGTAGTTTCCGAAGCACATCTGGAGGCATTATGTAATCTGTGGAACTTCAGAGTGTTGATGAAACAAAGAAATTGCATCGGCATTGAACGCAATAAACACCATGCGTACTTTTCTCCATGGGAGTAATGTCGTAAACTGTCTACGCTTTGATCGTTCACTGGAAGCTTAGTAGTAGTTTCCGAAGCACATCTGGAGGCATTCTCTAATCTGTGGACCTTCAGAGTGTTGATGAAACACAGAAATTGAATCGGCATATAACACAATAAGCACCATGCGGACTTTTCTCCATGAGAGTAATGTCTTAAACTGTGTACGCTTTGATCGTTCACTGGAAGACAAGTAGTAGTTTCCGAAGCACATCTGGAGGCATTCTCTAATCTGTGGACCTTCAGAGTGTTGATGAAACACAATAATTGCATCGGCATTGAACACAATAAGCACAATGCGGACTTTTCTCCATGGGAGTAATGTCTTAAATTGTCTATGCTGTGATCGTTCCCTGGAAGACTAGTTGTAGTTTCCGAAGCACATCTGGAGGCATTCTGTAATCTGTGGACATTCAGAGGGTTGATGAAACACAAAAATTTCATCGGCATTGAACACAATAAGCACCACGCGGACTTTTCCCCATGGGAGAAATGTCTTAAACTGTCTACGCTTTGATCGTACACTGGAAGACTAGTAGTAGTTTCCGAAGCACATCTGGAGGCATTCTGTAATCTGTGGACCTTCAGAGTGTTGATGAAACACAGAATTATGCATCGGCATTGAACACAATAAGCACCATGCGGACTTTTCTCCATGGGAGAAATGTCTTAAGCTGTCTACGATTTGATCGTTCACAGGAAGACAAGTAGTAGATTCCGAAGCACATCTGGAGGCATTCTCTAATCTGTGGACCTTCCGAGTGTTGATGAAACACAGAAATTGCATCGGCATTGAACACAAAAAGCAAAATGCATACTTTTCTCCATGGGAGTAATGTCTTAAACTGTCTACGCTTTGATCGTTCACTGGAAGACTAGTAGTAGTTTCCGAAGCACATCTGGAGGCATTCTCTAATCTGTATACCTTCAGAGTGTTGATGAAACACAGAAATTGCATCGGCATTGAACACAATAAGCACCATGCGTACTTTTCTCCATGGGAGTAATGTCTTAAACAGTCGACGCTTTGATCGTTCAGTGGAAGACTAGTAGTAGTTTCCGAAGCACATGTGGATGCATTCTGTATGCTGTGGACCTACAGAGTGTTGATGAATCACAAAAATTGCATCGGCATTGAAAACAATAAGCACCATGCGGACTTTTCTCCATGGGAGTAATGTCTTAAACTGTCTACACTTTGATCGTTTCCTGGAAGACTAGTAGTAAATTCCAAATCACATCTGGATGCATTCTGTAATCTGTGCACCTTCAGAGTGTTGATGAAACATAGAAATTGCATCGACATTGAACACAATAAGCACCATGTGGACTTTTCTCCATGGGAGTAATATCTTAAACTGTCTACGTTTTGATCGTTCACTGGAAGGCTAGTTGTAGTTTCCGAAGTACATCTGGAGGCATTCTGTAATCTGTGGACCTTCTGAGTGTTGATGAAACACAGAAATTGCATCGGCATTGAACACAATAAGCACCATGCGGACATTTCTCCATAAGAGTAATGTCTTATACTGTCTACGCTTTGATCGTACACTGGAAGACTAGTAATAGTTTCCAAAGCACATCTGGAGGCATTCTGTAATCTATGGACCTTCAGAGTGTTGATGAAACACAGAAATTGAATCGGCATATAAGACAATAAGCACCATGCGGACTTTTCTCCATGAGAGTAATGTCTTAAACTGTGTACGCTTTGATCGTTCACTGGAAGACAAGTAGTAGTTTCCGAAGCACATCTGGAGGCATTCTCTAATCTGTGGACCTTCAGAGTGTTGATGAAACACAAAAATTGCATCGGCATTGAACACAATAAGCTCAATGCGGACTTTTCTCCATGGGGGTAATGTCTTAAACTGTCTATGCTGTGATTGTTCCCTGGAAGACTCGTTGTAGTTTCCGAAGCACATCTGGAGGCATTCTGTAATCTGTGGACATTCAGAGGGTTGATGAAACACAAAAATTTCATCGGCATTGAACACAATAAGCACCATGCGGACTTTTCCCCATGGGACTAATGTCTTAAACTGTCTACGCTTTGATCGTACACTGGAAGACTAGTAGTAGTTTCCGAAGCACATCTGGAGGCATTCTGTAATCTGTGGACCTTCAGAGTGATGATGAAACACAGAATTATGCATCGGCATTGAACACAATAAGCACCATGCGGACTTTTCTCCATGGGAGAAATGTCTTAAACTGTCTACGATTTGATCGTTCACTGGAAGACAAGTAGTAGTTTCCGGAGCACATCTGGAGGCATTCTCTAATCTGTGGACCTTCAGAGTGTTGATGAAACACAGAAATTGCATCGGCATTGAACACAAAAAGCAAAATGCATACTTTTCCCCATGGGAGTAATGTCTTAAATTGTCTACGCTTTGATCGTTCACTGGAAGACTAGTAGTAGTTTCCGAAGCACATCTGGAGGCATTCTCTAATCGGTGGACCTTCAGAGTGTTGATGAAACACAAAAATTGCATCGGCATTGAACACAATAAGCACCATGCTGACTTTTCTCCATGGGAGTCATGTCTTAAACTGTCTATGCGTTGATCGTTCCCCGAAGACTAGTAGTAGTTTCCGAAGCACATCTGAAGGCATTCTGCAATCTGTGAACCTTCAGAGGGTTGATGAAACACAAAAATTGCATCGGCATTGAACACAATAAGCATCATGTGGACTTTTCTCCACTAGAGTAATGTCTTAAACTGTCTACGCTTTGATCGTACACTGGAAGACTAGTAGTAGTTTCCGAAGCACATCTGGAGGCATTCTGTAATCTGTGGACCTTCAGAGTGTTGATGAAACACAAAAATTGCATCGGCATTGAACACAATAAGCACCATGCGTACTTTTCTGCATGGGAGTAATGTCTTAAACAATCGACGCTTTGATCGTTCAGTATAAGACTAGTAGTAGTTTCTTAAACACATGTGGATGCATTCTGTATGCTGTGGACCTTCAGAGTGTTGATGAATCACAAAAATTGCATCGGCATTGAACACAATAAGCACCATGCGGACTTTTCTCCATGGGAGTAAGGTCTTAAACTGACTACGCTTTGATCGTTCCCTGGAAGACTAGTAGTGGTTTTCGAAGCACATCAGGATTTATTCTGTAATGTGTTGACCCTCAGAGTGTTGATGAAACACAGAAATTGAATCGGCATTGAACACATTAAGCGCCATGCGGACTTCTCTCCATCTGCGTAATGTCTTAAACTGGCTACGCTTTGATCGATCACTGGAAGACTAGTAGTAGTTTTCGAAGCACATCTGGAGGCATTCTGTAATCTGTGGACCTTCGGAGTGTTGATAAAACACAGAAATTGAATCGGCATTGAACACAATAAGCACGACGCGGACATTTATCCATGGGAGTAATGTCTTGAACTGTCTATGTTTGATCGTTCCCTGGAAGACTAGTAGTAGTTTCCGAAGCACATCTGGAGGCATTATGTAATCTGTGGAACTTCAGAGTGTTGATGAAACAAAGAAATTGCATCGGCATTGAACGCAATAAACACCATGCGTACTTTTCTCCATGGGAGTAATGTCGTAAACTGTCTACGCTTTGATCGTTCACTGGAAGCTTAGTAGTAGTTTCCGAAGCACATCTGGAGGCATTCTCTAATCTGTGGACCTTCAGAGTGTTGATGAAACACAGAAATTGCATCGACATTGAACACAATAAGCACCATGTGGACTTTTCTCCATGGGAGTAGTATCTTAAACAGTCTACGCTTTGATCGTCCACTGGAAGACTAGTGGTAGTTTCCGAAGTACATCTGGAGGCATTCTGTAATCTGTGGTCCTTCAGAGTGTTGATGAAACACAGAAATTGAATCGGCATATAACACAATAAGCACCATGCGGACTTTTCTCCATGAGAGTAATGTCTTAAACTGTGTACGCTTTGATCGTTCACTGGAAGACAAGTAGTAGTTTCCGAAGCACATCTGGAGGCATTCTCTAATCTGTGGACCTTCAGAGTGTTGATGAAACACAATAATTGCATCGGCATTGAACACAATAAGCACAATGCGGACTTTTCTCCATGGGAGTAATGTCTTAAATTGTCTATGCTGTGATCGTTCCCTGGAAGACTAGTTGTAGTTTCCGAAGCACATCTGGAGGCATTCTGTAATCTGTGGACATTCAGAGGGTTGATGAAACACAAAAATTTCATCGGCATTGAACACAATAAGCACCACGCGGACTTTTCCCCATGGGAGAAATGTCTTAAACTGTCTACGCTTTGATCGTACACTGGAAGACTAGTAGTAGTTTCCGAAGCACATCTGGAGGCATTCTGTAATCTGTGGACCTTCAGAGTGTTGATGAAACACAGAATTATGCATCGGCATTGAACACAATAAGCACCATGCGGACTTTTCTCCATGGGAGAAATGTCTTAAGCTGTCTACGATTTGATCGTTCACAGGAAGACAAGTAGTAGATTCCGAAGCACATCTGGAGGCATTCTCTAATCTGTGGACCTTCCGAGTGTTGATGAAACACAGAAATTGCATCGGCATTGAACACAAAAAGCAAAATGCATACTTTTCTCCATGGGAGTAATGTCTTAAACTGTCTACGCTTTGATCGTTCACTGGAAGACTAGTAGTAGTTTCCGAAGCACATCTGGAGGCATTCTCTAATCTGTATACCTTCAGAGTGTTGATGAAACACAGAAATTGCATCGGCATTGAACACAATAAGCACCATGCGTACTTTTCTCCATGGGAGTAATGTCTTAAACAGTCGACGCTTTGATCGTTCAGTGGAAGACTAGTAGTAGTTTCCGAAGCACATGTGGATGCATTCTGTATGCTGTGGACCTTCAGAGTGTTGATGAATCACAAAAATTGCATCGGCATTGAAAACAATAAGCACCATGCGGACTTTTCTCCATGGGAGTAATGTCTTAAACTGTCTACACTTTGATCGTTTCCTGGAAGACTAGTAGTAAATTCCAAATCACATCTGGATGCATTCTGTAATCTGTGCACCTTCAGAGTGTTGATGAAACATAGAAATTGCATCGACATTGAACACAATAAGCACCATGTGGACTTTTCTCCATGGGAGTAATATCTTAAACTGTCTACGTTTTGATCGTTCACTGGAAGGCTAGTTGTAGTTTCCGAAGTACATCTGGAGGCATTCTGTAATCTGTGGACCTTCTGAGTGTTGATGAAACACAGAAATTGCATCGGCATTGAACACAATAAGCACCATGCGGACATTTCTCCATAAGAGTAATGTCTTATACTGTCTACGCTTTGATCGTACACTGGAAGACTAGTAGTAGTTTCCGAAGCACATCTGGAGGCATTCTGTAATCTGTGGACCTTCAGAGTGTTGATGAAACACAGAAATTGCATCGGCATTGAACACAATAAGCACCATGCGTACTTTTCTCCATGGGAGTAATGTCTTAAACTGTCTACGATTTGATCGCTCCCTGGAAGACTAGAAGATGTTTCCGAAGCACATCTGGATGCATTCTGTAATCTGTGGACCTTCAGAGTGTTGATGAAACACAAAAATTGCATCGGCATTGAACACAATAAGCACCATGCGGACTTTTCTCCATGGGACTAATGTCTTGAACTGTCTATGCTTTGATCGTTCCCTGGAAGACTAGTAGTAGTTTCCGAAGCACATCTGGAGGCATTCTGTAATCTGAGGACCTTCAGAGGGTTGATGAAACACAAAAATTGCATCGGCATTGAACACAATAATCACAATGCGGACTTAGCATGGAGTAATGTCTTAAACTGTCTACGATTTGATCGTACACTGGAAGACTAGTAGTTGTTTCCGAAGCACATCTGGAGGCATTCTGTAATCTGTGGACCTTCAGAGTGTTGATGAAACACAGAATTTTGCATCGGCATTGAACACAATAAGCACCATGCGGACTTTCCTCCATGGGAGAAATGTCTTAAACTGTCTACGCTTTGATCGTTCACTGGAAGACAAGTAGTAGTTTCCGAAAGACATCTGGAGGCATTCTCTAATCTGTGAACCTTCAGAGTGTTGATGAAACACAAAAATTGCATCGGCATTGAACACAATAAGCACCATGCGTACTTTTCTCCATGGGAGTAATGTCTTAAACAATCGACGTTTTGATCGTTCACGGGAAGACTAGTAGTAGTTTCCGAAACACATCTGGAGGCATTCTCTAATCTGTGGACCTTCAGAGTGTTGATGAAAAACAGAAATTGCATCGGCATTGAACACAATAAGCACCATGCGTACTTTTCTCCATGGGAGTAATGTCTTAAACTGTCTACGATTTGATCGCTCCCTGGAAGACTAGTAGTTGTTTCTGAAGCATATCTGGATGCATTCTGTAATCTGTGGACCTTCAGAGTGTTGATGAAACACAAAAATTTGCATCGGTATTGAACACAATAAGCACCATGCGGACTTTTCTCCATGGGAGTCATGTCTTAAACTGTCTATGCGTTGATCGTTCCCCGAAGACTAGTAGTAGTTTCCGAAGCACATCTGAAGGCATTCTGCAATCTGTGGACCTTCAGAGGGTTGATGAAACACAAAAATTGCATCGGCATTGAACAGAATAAGCACCGTGTGGACTTTTCTCCACGGGAGTAATGTCTTAAACTGTCTACGCTTTGATCGTACACTGGAAGACTAGTAGTAGTTTCCGAAGCACATCTGGAGGCATTCTGTAATCTGTGGACCTTCTGAGTGTTGATGAAACACAGAAATTGCATCGGCATTGAACACAATAAGCACCATGCGCACATTTCTCCATAAGAGTAATGTCTTATACTGTCTACGCTTTGATCGTACACTGGAAGACTAGTAGTAGTTTCCGAAGCACATCTGGAGGCATTCTGTAATCTGTGGACCTTCAGAGTGTTGATGAAACACAGAAATTGCATCGGCATTGAACACAATAAGCACCATGCGGACTTTTCTCCATGGGACTAATGTCTTGAACTGTCTATGCTTTGATCGTTCCCTGGAAGACTAGTAGTAGTTTCCGAAGCACATCTGGAGGCATTCTGTAATCTGTGGACCTTCAGAGGGTTGATGAAACACAAAAATTGCATCGGCATTGATCACAATAAGCACAATGCGGACTTAGCATGGAGTAATGTCTTAAACTGTCTACGATTTGATCGTACACTGGAAGACTAGTAGTAGTTTCCGAAGCACATCTGGAGGCATTCTGTAATCTGTGGACCTTCAGAGTGTTGATGAAACACAGAATTTTGCATCGGCATTGAACACAATAAGCGCCATGCGGACTTTCCTCCATGGGAGAAATGTCTTAAACTGTCTACACTTTGATCGTTCACTGGAAGACAAGTAGTAGTTTCCGAAACACATCTGGAGGCATTCTGTAATCTGTGGACCTTCAGAGTGTTGATGAAACACAGAAATTGCATCGGCATTGAACACAATAAGCACCATGCGTACTTTTCTCCATGGGAGTAATGTCTTAAACAATCGACGTTTTGATCGTTCACGGGAAGACTAGTAGTAGTTTCCGAAACACATCTGGAGGCATTCTCTAATCTGTGGACCTTCAGAGTGTTGATGAAACACAGAAATTGCATCGGCATTGAACACAATAAGCACCATGCGTACTTTTCTCCATGGGAGTAATGTCTTAAACTGTCTACGATTTGATCGCTCCCTGGAAGACTAGTAGTTGTTTCTGAAGCATATCTGGATGCATTCTGTAACCTGTGGACCTTCAGAGTGTTGATGAAACACAAAAATTTGCATCGGCATTGAACACAATAAGCACCATGCGGACTTTTCTCCATGGGATTCATGTCTTAAACTGTCTATGCGTTGATCGTTCCCCGAAGACTAGTAGTAGTTTCCGAAGCACATCTGAAGGCATTCTGCAATCTGTGGACCTTCAGAGGGTTGATGAAACACAAAAATTGCATCGGCATTGAACAGAATAAGCATCATGTGTACTTTTCTCCACGGGAGTAATGTCTTAAACTGTCTACGCTTTGATCGTACAATGGAAGACTAGTAGTAGTTTCCGAAGCACATCTGGAGGCATTCTGTAATCTGTGGACCTTCAGAGTGTTGATGAAACACAGAAATTGCATCGGCATTGAACACAATAAGCACCATGCGTACTTTTCTGCATGGGAGTAATGTCTTAAACAATCGACGCTTTGATCGTTCAGTATAAGACTAGTAGTAGTTTCTTAAACACATGTGGATGCATTCTGTATGCTGTGGACCTTCAGAGTGTTGATGAATCACAAAAATTGCATCGGCATTGAACACAATAAGCACCATGCGGACTTTTCTCCATGGGAGTAAGGTCTTAAACTGACTACGCTTTGATCGTTCCCTGGAAGACTAGTAGTGGTTTTCGAAGCACATCAGGATTCATTATGTAATGTGTTGACCCTCAGAGTGTTGATGAAACACAGAAATTGAATCGGCATTGAACACATTAAGCGCCATGCGGACTTCTCTCCATCTGCGTAATGTCTTAAACTGTCTACGCTTTGATCGATCACTGGAAGACTAGTAGTAGTTTTCGAAGCACATCTGGAGGCATTCTGTAATCTGTGTACCTTCGGAGTGTTGATGAAACACAGAAATTGAATCGGCATTGAACACAATAAGCACCATGCGGACTTTTCTCCATGAGAGTAATGTCTCCAACTGTCTACGCTTTGATCGTTAAAAGGAAGACTAGTAGTAGTTTCTGAAGCACGTCTGGATGCATTCTGTAACCTGTGGACCTTCTGAGTGTTGATGAAACACAGAAATTGAGTCGGCATTGAACGCAATAAGCACCACGCGGACTTTTATCCATGGGAGTAATGTCTTGAACTGTCTATGTTTGATCGTGCCCTGGAAGACTAGTAATAGTTTCCGAAGCACATCTGGAGGCATTATGTAATCTGTGGAACTTCAGAGTGTTGATGAAACAAAGAAATTGCATCGGCATTGAACGCAATAAACACCATGCGTACTTTTCTCCATGGGAGTAATGTCTTAAACTGTCTACGCTTTGATCGTTCACTGGAAGCTTAGTAGTAGTTTCCGAAGCACATCTGGAGGCATTCTCTAATCTGTGGACCTTCAGAGTGTTGATGAAACACAGAAATTGCATCGACATTGAACACAATAAGCACCATGTGGACTTTTCTCCATGGGAGTAGTATCTTAAACTGTCTACGCTTTGATCGTTCACTGGAAGACTAGTAGTAGTTTCCGAAGTACATCTGGAGGCATTCTGTAATCTGTGGTCTTTCAGAGTGGTGATGAAACACAGAAATTGCATCGGCATTGAACACAATAAGCACCATGCGGACTTTTCTCCATGAGAGTAATGTCTTAAACTGTGTACGCTTTGATCGTTCACTGGAAGACAAGTAGTAGTTTCCGAAGCACATCTGGAGGCATTCTCTAATCTGTGGACCTTCAGAGTGTTGATGAAACACAGAATTATGCATCGGCATTGAACACAATAAGCACCATGCGGACTTTTCTCCATGGGAGAAATGTCTTAAGCTGTCTACGATATGATCGTTCACTGGAAGACAAGTAGTAGTTTCCGAAGCACATCTGGAGGCATTCTCTAATCTGTGGACCTTCAGAGTGTTGATGAAACACAGAAATTGCATCGGCATTGAACACAAAAAGCAAAATGCATACTTTTCTCCATGGGAGTAATGTCTTAAACTGTCGACGCTTTGATCGTACACTGGAAGACTAGTAGTAGTTTCCGAAGCACAGCTGGAGGCATTCTGTAGTCTGTGGACCTTCAGTGTGTTGATGAAACACAGAAATTGCATCGGCATTGAACACAATAAGCACCATGCGTACTTTTCTCCATGGGAGTAATGTCTTAAACAGTCGACGCTTTGATCGTTCAGTGGAAGACTAGTAGTAGTTTCCGAAGCACATGTGGATGCATTCTGTACGCTGTGGACCTTCAGAGTGTTGATGAATCACAAAAATTGCATCGGCATTGAAAACAATAAGCACCATGCGGACTTTTCTCGATGGGAGTAATGTCTTAAACTGTCTACACTTTGATCGTTTCCTGGAAGACTAGTAGTACATTCCAAAGCACATCTGGATGCATTCTGTAATCTGTGCACCTTCAGAGTGTTGATGAAACATAGAAATTGCATCGACATTGAACACAATAAGCACCATGTGGACTTTTCTCCATGGGAGTAATATCTTAAACTGTCTACGCTTTGATCGTTCACTGGAAGGCTAGTTGTAGTTTCCGAAGTACATCTGGAGGCGTTCTGTAATCTGTGGACCTTCTGAGTGTTGATGAAACACAGAAATTGCATCGGCATTGAACACAATAAGCACCATGCGGACATTTCTCCATAAGAGTAATGTCTTATACTGTCTACGCTTTGATCGTACCCTGGAAGACTAGTAGTAGTTTCCGAAGCACATCTGGAGGCATTCTGTAATCTGTGGACCTTCAGAGCGTTGATGAAACACAGAAATTGAATCGGCATTGAACACAATAAGCACCATGCGGACTTTTCTCCATGAGAGTAATGTCTTAAACTGTGTACGCTTTGATCGTTCACTGGAAGACTAGTAGTAGTTTCCGAAGCACATCTGGAGGCATTCTGTAATCTGTGGACCTTCAGAGTGTTGATGAAACACAGAAATTGCATCGGCATTGAACACAATAAGCACCATGCGTACTTTTCGTCATGGGAGTAATGTCTTAAACTGTCTACGATTTGATCGCTCCCTGGAAGACTAGAAGATGTTTCCGAAGCACATCTGGATGCATTCAGTAATCTGTGGACCTTCAGAGTGTTGATGAAACACAAAAATTGCATCGGCATTGAACACAATAAGCACCATGCGGACTTTTCTCCATGGGACTAATGTCTTGAACTGTCTATGGTTTGATCGTTCCCTGGAAGACTAGTAGTAGTTTCCGAAGCACATCTGGAGGCATTCTGTAATCTGTGGACCTTCAGAGGGTTGATGAAACACAAAATTTGCATCGGCATTGAACACAATAAGCACAATGCGGACTTAGCATGGAGTAATGTCTTAAACTGTCTACGATTTGATCGTACACTGGACGACTAGTAGTAGTTTCCGAAGCACATCTGGAGGCATTCTGTAATCTGTGGACCTTCAGAGTGTTGATGAAACACAGAATTTTGCATCGGCATTGAACACAATAAGCACCATGCGGACTTTCCTCCATGGGAGAAATGTCTTAAACTGTCTACGCTTTGATCGTTCACTGGAAGACAAGTAGTAGTTTCCGAAACACATCTGGAGGCATTCTCTAATCTGTGAACCTTCAGAGTGTTGATGAAACACAGAAATTGCATCGGCATTGAACACAATAAGCACCATGCGGACTTTTCTCCATGGGAGTCATGTCTTAAACTGTCTATGCGTTGATCGTTCCCCGAAGACTAGTAGTAGTTTCCGAAGCACATCTGAAGGCATTCTACAATCTGTGGACCTTCAGAGGGTTGATGAAACACAAAAATTGCATCGGCTTTGAACAGAATAAGCACCATGTGGACTTTTCTCCACGGGAGTAATGTCTTAAACTGTCTACGCTTTGATCGTACACTGGAAGACTACTAGTAGTTTCCGAAGCACATCTGGAGGCATTCTGTAATCTGTGGACATTCAGAGTGTTGATGAAACACAGAAATGGCATCGGCATTGAACACAGAAAGCACCATGCGTACTTTTCTCCATGGGAGTAATGTCTTAAACTGTCTACGATTTGATCGCTTCCTGGAAGACTAGTAGTTGTTTCCGAAGCACATCTGGATGCATTCTGCATCAGTGGACCTTCAGAGTGTTGATGAAACACAAAAATTGCATCGGCATTGAACACAATAAGCACCATGCGGACTTTTCTCCATGGGAGTCATGTCTTAAACTGTCTATGCGTTGATCGTTCCCCGAAGACTAGTAGTAGTTTCCGAAGCACATCTGAAGGCATTCTGCAATCTGTGGACCTTCAGAGGGTTGATGAAACACAAAAATTGCATCGGCATTCAACACAATAAGCACCATGAGGACTTTTCTCCATGGTAGTAATGTCTTAAACTGTCTACGTTTTGATCGTTCACTGGAAGACTAGTAGTAGTTTCCGAAGCACATCTGATGGCATTCTCTAATCTGTGGACCTTCAGAGTGTTGATGAAACACAGAATTTGCATCGGCATAGAACACAATAAGCACCATGCGTACTTTTCTCCATGGGAGTAATGTCTTAAACAATTGACGCATTGATCGTTCCCTGGAAGACTAGTAGTGGTTTTCGAAGCACATCAGGATTCATTCTGTAATGTGTGGACCCTCAGAGTGTGGATGAATCACAGAAATTGAATCGGCATTGAACACATTAAGAGCCATGCGGACTTCTCTCCATCTGAGTAATGTCTTTAACTGTCTACGCTTTGATCGATCACTGGAAGACTAGTAGTAGTTTTCGAAGCACATCTGGAAGCATTCTGTAATCTGTGGACCTTCAGAGTGTTGATGAAACACAGAAATTGAATCGGCATTGAACACAATAAGCACCATGCGGACTTTTCTCCATGAGAGTAATGTCTCCAACTGTCTACGCTTTGATCGTTAAAAGGAAGACTAGTAGTAGTTTCTGAAGCACATCTGGATGCATTCTGTAATCTGTGGACCTTCTGTGTGTTGATGAAACACAGAAATTGAGTCGGCATTGAATACAATAAGCACCATGCGGACTTTTCTCCATGGAAGTAATGTCTGAAACTGTCTATGTTTGATCGTTCCCTGGAAGACTAGTAGTAATTTCCGAAGCACATCTGGAGGCATTATGTAATCTGTGGAACTTCAGAGTGTTGATGAAACTAAGAAATTCCATCGGCATTGAACGCAATAAGCACCACGCGGACTTTTCTCCATGGGAGTAATGTGTTAAACTGTCTATGTTTGATCGTTCCCTGGAAGACTAGTAGTAGTTTCCGAAGCACATCTGGAGGAATTATGTAATCTGTTCAACTTCAGAGTGTTGATGAAACACAGAAATTGCATCGACATTGAACACAATAAGCACCATGTGGACTTTTCTCCACGGGAGTAATGTCTTAAACTGTCTACGCTTTGATCGTACACTGGAAGACTAGTAGTAGTTTCCGAAGCACATCTGGAGGCACTCTGTAATCTGTGGACCTTCAGAGTGTTGATGAAACACAGAAATTGAATCGGCATTGATCACAATAAGCAAAATGCGCACTTTTCTAGATGAGAGTAATGTCTTAAATTGTCTACGCTTTGATCGTACACTGGAAGACTAGTAGTAGTTTCCTAAGCACATCTGGAGGCATTCTGTAATCTGTGGACCTTCAGAGTGTTGATGAAACACAGAAATTGCATCGGCATTGAACACAATAAGCACCATGCGTACTTTCCTCCAAGGGAGTAATGTCTTAAACTGTCTACGATTTGATCGCTTCCTGGAAGACTAGTAGTTGTTTCCGAAGCACATCTGGATGCATTCTGCATCAGTGGACCTTCAGAGTGTTGATGAAACACAAAAATTGCATCGGCATTGAACACAATAAGCACCATGCGGACTTTTCTCCATGGGAGTCATGTCTTAAACTGTCTATGCGTTGATCGTTCCCTGAAGACTAGTAGTAGTTTCCGAAGCACATCTGAAGGCATTCTGCAATCTGTGGACCTTCAGAGGGTTGATGAAACACAAAAATTGCATCGGCATTGAACATAATACGCACCATGCGGACTTCTCTCCATGGGAGTAATGTCTTAAACTGTCTACGATTTGATCGTTCACTGGAAGACTAGTAGTAGTTTCAGAAGCACATCTGGAGGCATTCTCTAATCTGTGGACCTTCAGAGTGTTGATGAAACACAGAAAATGCATCGGCATTGAGCACAATAAGCACCATGCGTACTTTTCTCCATGGGAGTAATGTCTTAAACAATCGACGCTTTGATCGTTCAGTGTAAGACTAGTAGTAGTTTCTTAAGCACATGTGGATGCATTCTGTATGCTGTGGACCTTCAGAGTGTTGATGAATCACAAAAATTGCATCGGCATTGAACACAATAAGCACCATGTGGACTTTTCTCCATGGGAGTAAGGTCTTAAACTGACTACGCTTTGATCGTTCCCTGGAAGACTAGTAGTGGTTTTCGAAGCACATCAGGATTCATTCTGTAATGTGTGGACCCTCAGAGTGTTGATGAAACACAGAAATTGAATGGCATTGAACACATTAAGCGCCATGCGGACTTCTCTCCATCTGAGTAACGTCTTAAACTGTCTACGCTTTGATCGATGACTGGAAGACTAGTAGTAGTTTTCGAAGCACATCTGCAGGCATTCTGTAATCTGTGGACCTTCAGAGTGTTGATGAAACACAGAAATTGAATCGGCATTGAACACAATAAGCACCATGCGGACTTTTCTCCATGAGAGTAATGTCTCCAACTGTCTGCGCTCTGATCGTTAAAAGGAAGACTAGTAGTAGTTTCTGAAGCACATCTGGATGCATTCTGTAATCTGTGGACCTTCTGAGTGTTGATGAAACACAAAAATTGATTCGGCATTGAATACAATAAGCACCATGCGGACTTTTCTCCATGGGAGTAATGTCTGAAACTGTCTATGTTTGATCGTTCCCTGGAAGACTAGTAGTAGTTTCCGAAGCACATCTGGAGGCATTATGTAATCTGTGGAACTTCAGAGTGTTGATGAAACAAAGAAATTGCATCGGCATTGAACGCAATAAGCACCACGCGGACTTTTCTCCATGGGAGTAATGTCTTAAACTGTCTATGTGTGATCGTTCCCTGGAAGACTAGTAGTAGTTTCCTAAGCACATCTGGCGGAATTATGTAATCTGTGGAACTTCAGAGTGTTGATGAGACACAGAAATTGCATCGACATTGAACACAATACGCACCATGTGGACTTTTCTCCATGGGAGTAGTATCTTAAACTGTCTACGCTTTGATCGTTCACTGGAAGACTAGTAGTAGTTTCCGAAGTACATCTGGAGGCATTCTGTAATCTGTGGACCTTCAGAGTGGTGATGAAACACAGAAATTGCATCGGCATTGAACACTATAAGCACCATGCGGACATTTCTCCATAAGAGTAATGTCTTATACTGTCTACGCTTTGATCGTACACTGGAAGACTAGTAATAGTTTCCGAAGCACATCTGGAGGCATTCTGTAATCTGTGGACCTTCAGAGTGTTGATGAAACACAGAAATTGAATCGGCATTGAACACAATAAGCACCATGCGGACTTTTCTCCATGAGGGTAATGTTAAAAACTGTGTACGCTTTGATCGTTCACTGGAAGACTAGTAGTAGTTTCCGAAGCACATCTGGAGGCATTCTGTAATCTTTGGAACTTCAGAGTGTTGATGAAACACAGAAATTGCATCGGCATTGAACGCAATAAGCACCACGCGGACTTTTCTCCATGGGAGTAATGTGTTAAACTGTCTATGTTTGATCGTTCCCTGGAAGACTAGTAGTAGTTTCCGAAGCACATCTGGAGGAATTATGTAATCTGTTCAACTTCAGAGTGTTGATGAAACACAGAAATTGCATCGACATTGAACACAATAAGCACCATGTGGACTTTTCTCCACGGGAGTAATGTCTTAAACTGTCTACGCTTTGATCGTACACTGGAAGACTAGTAGTAGTTTCCGAAGCACATCTGGAGGCACTCTGTAATCTGTGGACCTTCAGAGTGTTGATGAAACACAGAAATTGAATCGGCATTGATCACAATAAGCAAAATGCGCACTTTTCTAGATGAGAGTAATGTCTTAAATTGTCTACGCTTTGATCGTACACTGGAAGACTAGTAGTAGTTTCCTAAGCACATCTGGAGGCATTCTGTAATCTGTGGACATTCAGAGTGTTGATGAAACACAGAAATGGCATCGGCATTGAACACAATAAGCACCATGCGTACTTTTCTCCATGGGAGTAATGTCTTAAACTGTCTACGATTTGATCGCTTCCTGGAAGACTAGTAGTTGTTTCCGAAGCACATCTGGATGCATTCTGCATCAGTGGACCTTCAGAGTGATGATGAAACACAAAAATTGCATCGGCATTGAACACAATAAGCACCATGCGGACTTTTCTCCATGGGAGTCATGTCTTAAACTGTTAATGCGTTGATCGTTCTCCGAAGACTAGTAGTAGTTTCCGAAGCACATCTGAAGGCATTCTGCAATCTGTGGACCTTCAGAGGGTTGATGAAACACAAAAATTGCATCGGCATTCAACACAATAAGCACCATGAGGTCTTTTCTCCATGGTAGTAATGTCTTAAACTGTCTACGTTTTGATCGTTCACTGGAAGACTAGTAGTAGTTTCCGAAGCACATCTGAAGGCATTCTCTAATCTGTGGACCTTCAGAGTGTTGATGAAACACAGAAATTGCATCGGCATAGAACACAATAAGCACCATGCGTACTTTTCTCCATGGGAGTAATGTCTTAAACAATCGACGCATTGATCGTTCCCTGGAAGACTAGTAGTGGTTTTCGAAGCACATCAGGATTCATTCTGTAATGTGTGGACCCTCAGAGTGTGGATGAATCACAGAAATGGAATCGGCATTGAACACATTAAGCGCCATGCGGACTTCTCTCCATCTGAGTAATGTCTTTAACTGTCTACGCTTTGATCGATCTTTGGAAGACTAGTAGTAGTTTTCGAAGAACATCTGGAGGCATTCTGTAATCTGTGGACCTTCAGAGTGTTGATGAAACACAGAAATTGAATCGGCATTGAACACAATAAGCACCATGCGGACTTTTCTCCATGAGAGTAATGTCTCCAACTGTCTACGCTTTGATCGTTAAAAGGAAGACTAGTAGTAGTTTCTGAAGCACATCTGGAGGCATTATGTAATCTGTGGAACTTCAGAGTGTTGATGAAACAAAGAAATTCCATCGGCATTGAACGCAATAAGCACCACGCGGACTTTTCTCCATGGGAGTAATGTCTTAAACTGTCTATGTTTGATCGTTCCCTGGAAGACTAGTAGTAGTTTCCGAAGCACATCTGGAGGAATTATGTAATCTCTTCAACTTCAGAGTGTTGATGAAACACAGAAATTGCATCGACATTGGACACAATAAGCACCATGTGGACTTTTCTCCACGGGAGTAATGTCTTAAACTGTCTACGCTTTGATCGTACACTGGAAGACTAGTAGTAGTTTCCGAAGCACATCTGGAGGCACTCTGTAATCTGTGGACCTTCAGAGTGTTGATGAAACACAGAAATTGAATCGGCATTGAACACAATAAGCATAATGCGCACTTTTCTAGATGAGAGTAATGTCTTAAATTGGCTACGCTTTGATCGTACACTGGAAGACTAGTAGTAGTTTCCGAAGCACATCTGGAGGCATTCTGTAATCTGTGGACCTTCAGAGTGTTGATGAAACACAGAAATTGCATCGGCATTAAACACAATAAGCACCATGCGTACTTTCCTCCAAGGGAGTAATGTCTTAAATTGTCTACGATTTGATCGCTTCCTGGAAGACTAGTAGTTGTTTCCGAAGCACATCTGGATGCATTCTGCATCAGTGGACCTTCAGAGTGTTGATGAAACACAAAAATTGCATCGGCATTGAACACAATAAGCACCATGCGGACTTTTCTCCATGGGCGTCATGTCTTAAACAGTCTATGCGTTGATCGTTCCCTGAAGACCAGTAGTAGTTTCCGAAGCACATCTGAAGGCATTCTGCAATCTGTGGACCTTCAGAGGGTTGATGAAACAAAAAAATTGCATCGGCATTGAACATAATACGCACCATGCGGACTTTTCTCCATGGGAGTAATGTCTTAAACTGTCTACGATTTGATCGTTCACTGGAAGACTAGTAGTAGTTTCAGAAGCACATCTGGAGGCATTCTCTAATCTGTGGACCTTCAGAGTGTTGATGAAACACAGAAATTGCATCGGCATTGAACACAATAAGCACCATGCGTACTTTTCTCCATGGGAGTAATGTCTTAAACAATCGACGCTTTGATCGTTCAGTGTAAGACTAGTAGTAGTTTCTTAAGCACATGTGGATGCATTCTGTATGCTGTGGACCTTCAGAGTGTTGATGAATCACAAAAATTGCATCAGCATTGAACACAATAAGCACCATGCGGACTTTTCTCCATGGGAGTAAGGTCTTAAACTGACTACGCTTTGATCGTTCCCTGGAAGACTAGTAGTGGTTTTCGAAGCACATCAGGATTCATTCTGTAATGTGTGGACCCTCAGAGTGTTGATGAAACACAGAAATTGAATCGGCATTGAACACATTAAGCGCCATGCGGACTTCTCTCCATCTGAGTAACGTCTTAAACTGTCTACGCTTTGATCGATGACTGGAAGACTAGTAGTAGTTTTCGAAGCACATCTGGAGGCATTCTGTAATCTGTGGACCTTCAGAGTGGTGATGAAACACAGAAATTGCATCGGCATTGAACACTATAAGCACCATGCGCACATTTCTCCATAAGAGTAATGTCTTATACTGTCTACGCTTTGATCGTACACTGGAAGACTAGTAATAGTTTCCGAAGCATATCTGGAGGCATTCTGTAATCTGTGGACCTTCAGAGTGTTGATGAAACACAGAAATTGAATCGGCATTGAACACAATAAGCACCATGCGGACTTTTCTCCATGAGGGTAATGTTAAAAACTGTGTACGCTTTGATCGTTCACTGGAAGACTAGTAGTAGTTTCCGAAGCACATCTGGAGGCATTCTGTAATCTGTGGACCTTCAGAGTGTTGATGAAACACAGAAATTGCATCGGCATTGAACACAATAAGCACCATGCGTACTTTACTCCATGGGAGTAATGTCTTAAACTGTCTACGATGTGATCGCTCCCTGGAAGACTAGTAGTTGTTTCCGAAGCACATCTGGATGCACTGTAATCTGTGGACCTTCAGAGTGTTGATGAAACACAAAAATTGAACCGGCATTGAACACAATAAGCACCATGCGGACTTTTCTCCATGGGAGTAATGTCTTAAACTGTCTATGCTGTGATCGTTCCCTGGAAGACTAGTAGTAGTTTCCGAAGCACATCTCTAGGCATTATGTAATCTGTGGACATTCAGAGGGTTGATGAAACACAAAAATTGCATCGGCATTGAACACAATAAGCACCATGCGTACTTTTCTCCATGGGAGTAATGTCTTAAACTGTTACGCTTTGATCGTACACTGGACGACTAGTAGTAGTTTTCGAAGCACATCTGGAGGCACTCTGTAATCTGTGGATCTTCAGAGTGTTGATGAAACACAGCATTTTGCATCGGCATTGAACGCAATAAGCACCATGCGGACTTTTCTCCATGGGAGAAATGTCTTAAACTGTCTACGATTTGATCGTTCACTGGAAGACAAGTAGTAGTTTCCGAAGCACATCTGGAGGCATTCTCTAATCTGTGGACCTTCAGAGTGTTGATGAAACACAGAAATTGCATCGGCATTGAACACAATAAGCACCATGCGTACTTTTCTCCATGGGAGTAATGTCTTAAACTGACTACGCTTTGATCGTTCACTGGAAGACTAGTAGTAGTTTCCGAAGCACATCTGGAGGCATTCTGTAATCTGTGGTCCTTCAGAGTGTTGATGAAACACAGAAATTGCATCGGCATTGAACACAATAAGCACCATGCGTACTTTTCTCCATGGGCGTAATGTCTTAATCAGTCGACGCTTTGATCGTTCAGTGGAAGACTAGTAGTAGTTTCCGAAGCACATGTGGATGCATTCTGTATGCTGTGGACCTTCAGAGTGTTGATGAATCACAAAAATTGCATCTGCATTGAAAACAATAAGCACCATGCGGACGTTTCTCCATGGGAGTAATGTCTTAAACTGTCTACACTTTGATCGTCCCCTGGAAGACTAGTAGTACATTCCAAAGCACATCTGGATGCATCGTGTAATCTGTGCACCTTCAGAGTGTTGATGAAACACAGAAATTGCATCGACATTGAACACAATAAGCACCATGTGGACTTATCTCCATGGGAGTAATATCTTAAACTGTCTACGCTTTGATCGTTCACTGGAAGACTAGTAGTAGTTTCAGAAGCACATCTGGAGGCATTCTGCAATCTGTGGACCTTCGGAGTGTTGATGAAACACAGAAATTGCATCGGCATTGAACACAATAAGCACCATGCGGACATTTCTCCATAAGAGTAACGTCTTATACTGTCTACGCTTTGATCGTACACTGGAAGACTAGTAGTAGTTTCCGAAGCACATCTGGAGGCATTCTGTAATCTGCGGACCTTCAGAGTGTTGATGAAACACAGAAATTGAATCGGCATTGAACACAATAAGCACCATGCGGACTTTTCTCCATGAGAGTAATGTCTTAAACTGTGTACGTTTTGATCGTTCACTGGAAGACTAGTAGTAGTTTCCGAAGCACATCTGGAGGCATTCTGTAATCTGTGGACCTTCAGAGTGTTGATGAAACACAGAAATGGCATCGGCATTGAACACAATAAGCACCATGCGTACATTTCTCCATGGGAGTAATGTCTTAAACTGTCTACGATTTGATCGCTCCCTGGAAGACTAGAAGATGTTTCCGAAGCACATCTGGATGCATTCTGTAATCTGTGGACCTTCAGAGTGTTGATGAAACACAAAAATTGCATCGGCATTGAACACAATAAGCACCATGCGGACTTTTCTCCATGGGAGTCATGTCTTAAACTGTCTATGCGTTGATCGTTCCCCGAAGACTAGTAGTAGTTTTCGAAGCACATCTGAAGGCATTCTGTAATCTGTGGACCTTCAGAGGGTTGATGAAACACAAAAATTGCATCGGCATTGAACACAATAAGCACCATGCGGACGTTTCTCCATGGGAGTAATGTCTTAAACTGTCTACACTTTGATCGTCCCCTGGAAGACTAGTAGTACATTCCAAAGCACATCTGGATGCATCGTGTAATCTGTGCACCTTCAGAGTGTTGATGAAACACAGAAATTGCATCGACATTGAACACAATAAGCACCATGTGGACTTATCTCCATGGGAGTAATATCTTAAACTGTCTACGCTTTGATCGTTCACTGGAAGACTAGTAGTAGTTTCAGAAGCACATCTGGAGGCATTCTGCAATCTGTGGACCTTCGGAGTGTTGATGAAACACAGAAATTGCATCGGCATTGAACACAATAAGCACCATGCGGACATTTCTCCATAAGAGTAACGTCTTATACTGTCTACGCTTTGATCGTACACTGGAAGACTAGTAGTAGTTTCCGAAGCACATCTGGAGGCATTCTGTAATCTGCGGACCTTCAGAGTGTTGATGAAACACAGAAATTGAATCGGCATTGAACACAATAAGCACCATGCGGACTTTTCTCCATGAGAGTAATGTCTTAAACTGTGTACGCTTTGATCGTTCACTGGAAGACTAGTAGTAGTTTCCGAAGCACATCTGGAGGCATTCTGTAATCTGTGGACCTTCAGAGTGTTGATGAAACACAGAAATTGTATCGGCATTGAACACAATAAGCACCATGCGTACTTTTCTCCATGGGAGTAATGTCTTAATCAGTCGACGCTTTGATCGTACACTGGAAGACTAGTAGTAGTTTCCGAAGCACATCTGGAGGCATTCTGTAATCTGCGGACCTTCAGAGTGTTGATGAAACACAGAAATTGAATCAGCATTGAACACAATAAGCACCATGCGGACTTTTCTCCATGAGAGTAATGTCTTAAACTGTGTACGCTTTGATCGTTCACTGGAAGACTAGTAGTAGTTTCCGAAGCACATCTGGAGGCATTCTGTAATCTGTGGACCTTCAGAGTGTTGATGAAACACAGAAATTGCATCGGCATTGAACACAATAAGCACCATGCGTACTTTTCTCCATGGGAGTAATGTCTTAAACTGTCTACGATTTGATCGCTCCCTGGAAGACTAGAAGATGTTTCCGAATCACATCTGGATGCATTCTGTAATCTGTGGACCTTCAGAGTGTTGATGAAACACAAAAATTGCATCGGCATTGAACACAATAAGCACCATGCGGACTTTTCTCCATGGGAGTCATGTCTTAAACTGTCTATGCGTTGATCGTTCCCCGAAGACTAGTAGTAGTTTCCGAAGCACATCTGAAGGCATTCTGTAATCTGTGGACCTTCAGAGGGTTGATGAAACACAAAAATTGCATCGGCATTGAACACAATAAGCACCTTGCGGACTTTTCTCCATGGGAGTAATGTCTTAAACTGTCTACGTTTTTTGATCGTTCACTGGAAGACTAGTAGTAGTTTCCGAAGCACATCTGGAGGCATTCTCTAATCTGTGGACCTTCAGAGTGTTGATGAAACACAGACATTGCATCGGCATTGAACACAATAAGCACCATGCGTACTTTTCTACTTTAGATTAATGTCTTAAACAATCGACGCTTTGATCGTTCAATATAAGACTAGTAGTAGTTTCTTAAGCACATGTGGATGCACTCTGTATGCTGTGGACCTTCAGAGTGTTGATGAATCACAAAAATTGCATCGGCATTGAACACAATAAGCACCATGCGGACTTTTCTCCATGGGAGTAAGGTCTTAAACTGACTACGCTTTGATCGTTCCCTGGAAGACTAGTAGTGGTTTTCGAAGCACATCAGGATTCATTCTGTAATGTGTGGACCCTCAGAGTGTTGATGAAACACAGAAATTGAATCGGCATTGAACACATTAAGCGCCATGCGGACTTCTCTCCATCTGAGTAATGTCTTAAACTGTCTACGCTTTGATCGATCACTGGAAGACTAGTAGTTGTTTTCGAAGCATATTTGGAGGCATTCTGTAATCTGTGGACCTTCGGAGTGTTGATGAAACACAGAAATTGAATCGGCATTGAACACAATAAGCACCATGCGGACTTTTCTCCATGAGAGTAATGTCTCCAACTGTCTACGCTTTGATCGTTAAAAGGAAGACTAGTAGTAGTTTCTGAAGCACATCTGGATGCATTCTGTAATCTGTGGACCTTCTGAGTGTTGATGAAACACAGAAATTGAGTCGGCATTGAACGCAATAAGCACCACGCGGACTTTTCTCCATGGGAGTAATGTCTTGAACTGTCTATGTTTAATCGTTCCCTGGAAGACTAGTAGTAGTTTCCGAAGCACATCTGGAGGCATTATGTAATCTGTGGAACTTCAGAGTGTTGATGAATCAAAGAAATTGCATCGGCATTGAACGCAATAAACACCATGCGTACTTTTCTCCATGGGAGTAATGTCTTAAACTGTCTACGATTTGATCGTTCACTTTAGGACTAGTAGTAGTTTCCGAAGCACATCTGGAGGCATTCTCTAATCTGTGGACCTTCAGAGTGTTGATGAAACACAGAAATTGCATCGACATTGAACACAATAAGCACCATGTGGACTTTTCTCCATGGGAGTAGTATCTTATCTGTCTACGCTTTGATCGTTCACTGGAAGACTAGTAGTAGTTTCCGAAGTACATCTGGAGGCATTCTGTAATCTGTGGTCCTTCAGAGTGGTGATGAAACACAGAAATTGCATCGGCATTGAACACAATATGCACCATGCGGACATTTCTCCATAAGAGTAATGTCTTATACTGTCTACGCTTTGATCGTACACTGGAAGACTAGTAATAGTTTCCGAAGCACATCTGGAGGCATTCTGTAATCTATGGACCTTCAGAGTGTTGATGAAACACAGAAATTGAATCGGCACATAACACAATAAGCACCATGCGGACTTTTCTCCATGAGAGTAATGTCTTAAACTGTGTACGCTTTGATCGTTCACTGGAAGACTAGTAGTAGTTTCCGAAGCACATCTGGAGGCATTCTGTAATCTGTGGACCTTCAGAGTGTTGATGAAACACAGAAATTGCATCGGCTTTGAACACAATAAGCACCATGCGTACTTTTCTCCATGGGAGTAATGTCTTAAACTGTCTACGGTTTGATCGTTCCCTGGAAGACTAGTTGTAGTTTCCGAAGCACATCTGGAGGCATTCTGTAATCTGTGGACATTCAGAGGGTTGATGAAACACAAAAATTGCATCGGCATTGAACACAATAAGCAAAATGCGGACTTTTTGCCATGGGAGTAATGTCTTAAACTGTCTATGCTGTGATCGTTCCCTGGAAGACTAGTTGTAGTTTCCGAAGCACATCTGGAGGCACTCTGTAATCTATGGACCTTCAGAGTGTTGATGAAACACAGAATTATGCATCGGAAGAGAACACAATAAGCACCATGCGGACTTTTCTCCATGAGAGAAATATCTTAAACTGTCTACGCTTTGATCGTTCACTGGAAGACAAGTAGTAGTTTCCGAAGCACATCTGGAGGCATTCTCTAATCTGTGGACCTTCAGAGTGTTGATGAAACACAGAAATTGCATCGGCATTGAACACAAAAAGCACCATGCATACTTTTCTCCATGGGAGTAATGTCTTAAACTGTCTACGCTTTGATCGTTCACTGGAAGACTAGTAGTAGTTTCCGAAGCATATCTGGAGGCATTCTCTAATCTGTGGACTTTCAGAGTGTTGATGAAACACAGAAATTGCATCGGCATTGAACAAAATAAGCACCATGCGGACTTTTCTCCATGGGAGTAATGTCTTAAACTGTCTACACTTTGATCGTTTCCTGGAAGACTAGTAGTACATTCCAAAGCACATCTGGATGCATTCTGTAATCTGTGCACTTTCAGAGTGTTGATGAAACATAGAAATTGCATCGACATTGAACACAATAAGTACCATGTGGACTTTTCTCCATGGGAGTAATATCTTAAACTGTCTACGCTTTGATCGTTCACTGGAAGGCTAGTTGTAGTTTCCGAAGTACATCTGGACGCATTCTGTAATCTGTGGACCTTCAGAGTGTTGATGAAACACAGAAATTGAATCGGCATTGAACACAATAAGCACCATGCGGACTTTTCTCCATGAGAGTAATGTCTTAAACTGTGTACGCTTTGATCGTTCACTGGAAGACTAGTAGTAGTTTCCGAAGCACATCTGGAGGCATTCTGTAATCTGTGGACCTTCAGAGTGTTGATGAAACACAGAAATTGCATCGGCATTGAACACAATAAGCACCATGCGTACTTTTCTCCATGGGAGTAATGTCTTCAACTGTCTACGATTTGATCGCTCCCTGGAAGACTAGAAGATGTTTCCGAAGCACATCTGGATGCATTCTGTAATCTGTGGACCTTCAGAGTGTTGATGAAACACAAAAATTGCATCGGCATTGAACACAATAAGCACCATGCGGACTTTTCTCCATGGGACTAATGTCTTAAACTGTCTATGCTTTGATCGTTCCCTGGAAGACTAGTAGTAGTTTCCGAAGCACATCTGGAGGCATTCTGTAATCTGTGGACCTTCAGAGCGTTGATGAAACACATAAATTGCATCGGCATTGAACACAATAAGCACAATGCGGACGTTTCTCCATTGAGTAATGTCTTAAACTGTGTACGCTTTGATCGTACACTGGAAGACTAGTAGTAGTTTCCGAAGCACATCTGGAGGCATTCTGTAATCTGTGGACCTTCAGAGTGTTGATGAAACACAGAATTATGCATCGGCATTGAACACAATAAGCACCATGCGGACTTTCCTCCATGGGAGAAGTGTCTTAAAGTGTCTACGCTTTGATCGTTCACTGGAAGGCAAGTAGTAGTTTCCGAAACACATCTGGAGGCATTCTCTAATCTGTGAACCTTCAGAGCGTTGATGAAACACAGAAATTGCATCGGCATTGAACACAATAAGCACCATGCGTACTTTTCTCCATGGGAGTAATGTCTTAAACAATCGACGTTTTGATCGTTCTTTGGAAGACTAGTAGTAGTTTCCGAAACACATCTGGAGGCATTCTCTAATCTGTGGACCTTCAGAGTGTTGATGAAACACAGAAATTGCATCGGCATTGAACACAGTAAGCACCATGCGTACTTTTCTCCATGGGAGTAATGTCTTAAACTGTCTACGATTTGATCGCTCCCTGGAAGACTAGTAGTTGTCTCTGAAGCATATCTGGATGCATTCTGTAATCTGTGGACCTTCAGAGTGTTGATGAAACACAAAAATTTGCATCGGCATTGAACACAATAAGCACCATGCGTACTTTTCTCCATGGGAGTAATGTCTTAAACTGTCTATGCTTTGATCGTTCCCTGGAAGACTAGTAGTAGTTTCCGAAGCACATCTGGAGGCATTCTGTAATCTTTGGACCTTCAGAGGGTTGATGAAACACAAAAATTGCATCGGCATTGAACACAATAACGACCATGCTGACTTTTCTCCATGGGAGTAATGTCTTAAACTGTCTACGCTTTGATCGTACACTGGAAGACTAGTAGTAGTTTCCGAAACACCTCTGGAGGCATTCTGTAATCTGTGGACCTTCAGTGTGTTGATGAAACACAGAAATTGCATCGGCATTGAACACAATAAGCACCATGCGTACTTTTCTCCATGGGAGTAATGTCTTAAACTGTCTACGCTTTGATCGATCACTGGAAGACTAGTAGTAGTTTTCGAAGCACATCTGGAGGCATTCTGTAATCTGTGGTCCTTCAGAGTGTTGATGAAACACAGAAATTGAATCGGCATTGAACACAATAAGCACCATGCGGACATTTCTCCATGAGAGTAATGTCTCCATCTGTCTACGCTTTGATCGTTAAAAGGAAGACTAGTAGTAGTTTCTGAAGCACATCTGGATGCATTCTGAAATCTGTGGACCTTCAGAGTGTTGATGAAACACAGAAATTGAATCGGCATTGAATACAATAAGCACCATGCTGACTTTTCTCCATGGGAGTAATGTCTTAAACTGTCTATGTTTGATCGTTCCCTGGAAGACTAGTAGTAGTTTCCGAAGCACATCTGGAGGCATTATGTAATCTGTGGAACTTCAGAGTGTTGATGAAACACAGAAATTGCATCGACATTGAACACAATAAGCACCATCTGGACTTTTCTCCATGGGAGTAATATCTTAAACTGTCTACGCTTTGATCGTTCACTGGAAGACTAGTAGTAGTTTCCGAAGTACATCTGGAGGCATTCTGTAATCTGTGGACCTTCAGAGTGTTGATGAAACACTGAAATTGCATCGGCATTGAACACAATATGCATCATGCGGACATTTCTCCATAAGAGTAATGTCTTATACTGTCTACGCTTTGATCGTACACTGGAAGACTAGTAATAGTTTCCGAAGCACATCTGGAGGCATTCTGTAATCTGTGGACCTTCAGAGTGTTGATGAAGCACAGAAATTGAATCGGCATTGAACACAATAAGCACCATGCGGACTTTTCTCCATGAGAGTAATGTCTTAAACTGTGTACGCTTTGATCGTTCACTGGAAGACTAGTAGTAGTTTCCGAAGCACATCTGGAGGCATTCTGTAATCTGTGGACCTTCAGAGTGTTGATGAAACACAGAAATTGCATCGGCATTGAACACAATAAGCACCATGCGGACTTTTCTCCATGGGAGAAATGTCTTAAACTGTCTATGCTTTGATCGTTCCCTGGAAGACTAGTAGTAGTTTCCGAAGCACATCTGGAGGCATTCTGTAATCTGTGGACATTCAGAGGGTTGATGAAACACAAAAATTGCATCGGCATTGAACACAATAACCACCATGCGGACATTTCTCCATGGGAGTAATGTCTTAAACTGTCTATGCTTTGATCGTACACTGGAAGACTAGTAGTAGTTTCCGAAGCACATCTGGAGGCATTCTGTAATCTGTGGACCTTCTGAGTGTTGATGAAACACAGAATTTTGCATCGGCATTGAACACAATAACCACCATGCGGACTTTTCTCCATGGGAGAAATGTCTTAAACTGTCTACGCTTTGATCGTTCACTGGAAGACAAGAAGTAGTTTCCGAAGCACATCTGGAGGCATTCTCTAATCTGTGGACCTTCAGAATGTTGATGAAACACAGAAATTGCATCGGCATTGAACACAATAAGCACCATGCGTACTTTTCTCCATGGGAGTAATGTCTTAAACTGTCTATGTTTGATCGTTCCCTGGAAGACTAGTAGTAGTTTCCGAAGCACATCTGGAGGCATTATGTAATCTGTGGAACTTCAGAGTGTTGATGAAACACAGAAATTGCATCGGCATTGAACACAATAAGCACCATGCGGACTTTTCTCCATGGGAGAAATGTCTTAAACTGTCTATGCTTTGATCGTTCCCTGGAAGACTAGTAGTAGTTTCCGAAGCACATCTGGAGGCATTCTGTAATCTGTGGACATTCAGAGGGTTGATGAAACACAAAAATTGCATCGGCATTGAACACAATAACCACCATGCGGACATTTCTCCATGGGAGTAATGTCTTAAACTGTCTATGCTTTGATCGTACACTGGAAGACTAGTAGTAGTTTCCGAAGCACATCTGGAGGCATTCTGTAATCTGTGGACCTTCTGAGTGTTGATGAAACACAGAATTTTGCATCGGCATTGAACACAATAACCACCATGCGGACTTTTCTCCATGGGAGAAATGTCTTAAACTGTCTACGCTTTGATCGTTCACTGGAAGACAAGAAGTAGTTTCCGAAGCACATCTGGAGGCATTC